>NC_135738.1:11307500-12507500 GCF_041903045.1 Epinephelus lanceolatus
AGGGGCCAACAAGTGCTAAACACCTCTGGGAACTCCTTCATGACTGTTGGAAAACCATTTCAGGTGACTACCTCTTGAAGCTCATCGAGAGAATGCCAAGAGTGTGCAAAGCAGTAATCAGAGCAAAGGGTGGCTATCTTGAAGAAACTAGAATATAAAACATGTTTTCAGTTATTTCACCTTTTTTTGTTAAGTACATAACTCCACATGTGTTCATTCATAGTTTTGACGCCTTCAGTGAGAATCTACAATGTAAATAGTCATGAAAATAAAGAAAACGCATTGAATGAGAAGGTGTGTCCAAACTTTTGGCCTGTACTGTATATATATGCTTAGTGTAATATTAATGTGCCTGCTGCGGCTGGATCTGTGAGCGTTTGGTTGCTAAGAAGACTGTTAAGAGTGGGTGAGCTCAATCTTACAACTCCTTCTTAGTGAAAGATCTTTAGCTAAGAGCGATCTGGGAAACGCGTCCATTATCATGTCAACATACAGGGAAAATGTGTCCAGAGTTTATGACATTTACCGGAAGAGCTAGAGCCATTTCACTAAAGCTGACGTTATTACTGCTGTAGCATGATGTTATTAGGCTAAATACTACATTTCCAACAGTGTCTGAGCTGATTTATTGACACAGCATGCTTGTAGGCTGCTATAACGGGGCACAGCACGAGCGTGGCAAACCCGTAATATCAGCAGGGGGCAGCAATGCGCCGTAGTCTAGTCTGCCATCTCAAACAAAGAAGGAGAAGAATATGAATGGTTTCTGGGTTAAGGCAAAGTAAGTTTGATTAAAAGAATTAAGGTCATATTTTATTTCCTGACTTGAGGTTAATAAACGCATAATAGAAAATCAGATAAAGACTCGTTTTTCGATTTCCAATTTCCAAACGAGAAACAGGAGACGATTCCTTTCCCGTTTTTTTGTTTACCTACTTCAAAACGAAAAAGGAAAATAGGATTGTTTCCTGTTTTTTGTTTACCTACTTCAAAACGAATAATGAATAGCCGCAAAGTACACGGACCCGGAGACCAAGGTACCTTTTAACCGTTTGTTTTCTGGGAATAACTGACACAATCAGAAACCAGAAACAAGTCGTTTTTTCGTTTTTGGCCAAAAAACAAAAAAACGAAAAAACAAGTCGTTTTCTCGTTTTTTCGTTTTTGGCAAAAAAATGAAAAAACGAAATATATATATATATATATATATATATATATATATAAAAACTAGATGGTTCTTCTTACTCCACCATAGCAGGTAGTGTGAATCTCTAAACTGTCTGCACAATTATTATTATTATCATTATTATTATTATTATTATTATTATTATCAAGTGTCTCCATGTGACCACAACTGAGGGGAAAGTCCAGTGTCAGCTTAACTCTGATAGTAGCCTATAGTAAATGCCTTTCCATAGATGTACATCTGTTTTTTCCCATCTGGCTGTCAACATAGGCCTATTCATTCATATTTGTATTTTTGATGACAACTTTGATGCAGTGCTGACACCTGCTGGTCATTTTTAATAACTACTTTTGGAGTGCTTGCTGTCATGTTGATAGTTTTACCGAGAACAGACCTCACTGTTCACGGTACATCCTGAAGAAAACTTAATATAGAGCTTTCATTTTCATGGTCTATCAGCTGCATATTAACAGGCAATACAATAAAACGCTGTTGCATTACTTCATTGCCTGTCTGTGCGTCTGCAGCCTCCGGGTCTGCAGAGACATCCTGCTGGCGTAAAGGCCAAGAGGTAACTTTATTTTGAAGGGCACAGCCCAAATGTAAGTGACAGAGCACGTTAGCCAATCAGAAGTAAGGGAGCGCTGAGAGCCCGCCCACCAATGAAACGAAATATGGAGTGGTAAATTTGTTTTTTGCAGTAGGATCAGAAAACAAGAAATTGAGCTGAATTTCGTTTTTTCATTTTTTTTTTGCCAAAAACGAGAAAACTACTTGTTTCTGGTTTCTGATTGTGTCAGTTATTCCCAGAAAACAAACGGTTAAAAGGTACCTTGGTCGCCAGAATTCAGACAAAAGATGACTGCAATCAGGTTAGAAAAGGTTTTCCGAGCAGTGGGATTGTGGAAGTTTATATTACCCACAAGCAGGCCCAGGTGCCCCATGAAATCCTCCGGGACCATATTTACCTGCAGCCTGATTGTGGCCAGCAGAAGTCATCAGGCAGAGGATGCAGAATAGAAGAATCATCCTTATCTTCAGAATGAAGAACATAATAATTATTGAAACCACTTTTTTTTTTATTTTTACAAAAATTAGATCAGCAGCGTAGATGAGATTTTGTCTTAAATTTCCTACAGAGTGGCATTAAAAAAGTCATAAAGTTTTAAATCTAACTTGTCTTGAGCTGCAGGAACCCTGGGCTAAAAGATGTAAATCTTTTAACCCAAGTTTTGCTGTCACTTGTCCACTACCATTTTTGCTCAAACCAACATTCTAAGAATTTCAAAAATGACCCAGGACCCAGGGAAATATTAATTATGATATAACATTATTTAGCTGCCCTTTGGCCTTCTTACTGTAGATACAGAGATGTGTTCATATCTAACCTGTTTATAGCTTTTAATAAGACTTAACTGAACAAGCTTTCATTGTTGAGACCACATGTTGTGGTTTCTAACTTGTACAGAGAAATGACTTTCAGGCTGTGAATTGTCATGAATTTAATAGCAAAGGAACTCACTGTGTGAACGAGGAGTGATGTGCAGGATGAGCTACTTCTTCACTGCTTTTAAAGAAAAGTGATAAAGAAAGTTGTGAATAGTGTATGTAGAAATTGAGTCCAGAGTTTATAACGGATGTTGAGAGAGAGAGAGAGATGATTAATTATGATAATCAGGTCAGGGTGTCATGTCTCTCAACCGCCTCCAAGTGCACTCTCGTATCTTCTTCCTCTCCATGCAGTCCTCATACTCACAGAATTGAAGTTACATCTAGTGGCCACTGTTTGTTTGTTTGTCCTTTTTTTTAGTGTGGTTTTTCTTTCTTTTTTTGTCCTGTTGCAGTGGAGTGTTGCCAGTGGACACACTTCAGTGCAGAGGGCTGTGATGTTTATCACAACTTCAGCAATATCTGCTGCCTCATGTTTGAAACACAGATCTGGAGTTAGCACAGCAGTAGTCTGACTCACTGGATGTGGACTATGACTATGGCCTTTACCTGCCATTTGCAGGATATTTAGGCTGACTTTCTCCCTTCCTTTTGCTATCTGTTACTGTTTTGACAAATGTTCTTAGCTACAGGAAACAACAATTACAACCTCTGAACTAACAACCTAGACACTGAAAATGGCCAGTTGTGACGTTGATTTGGAACATGCTATAAGGCACGTCTGCTTTGTTATCAAATTATGTGTCTTTCTTTATCAGTAGAAGTTGAATGTCACAGTCCACATTCATCTGATATGTTTTTTTTTTCTGTTGCATTTTCTTTTTAATGATAGTGCTCACCTCCTCACGTGCAAATGTTCCACCAAAACACGTTCCCCTCAGGCAGTGTTTTGCAGAGGCACCATTGTGGACTTTGTGCCTCACTAGACAATTGTGGTTGGTTTACAGAAATCTAAACAAGCCAGAGCATTTATCCCCTAAAGCCAAATGATAATGTGTGCTGTGGACATGGGGCTGACTGCACAAGGCTAGCACATTTGTGTGGCTCAGGAAAAGTGTCCCAAATAACTGGCATATTTATTGTGAGATCACAGAATTTCATAAAAATCATCAGTTATACCTTGAATAATTAAGATGCATTGAAAAATAAAGTAACACGGAGACTTAGACATCATTTTTACAAATGCAGCAGACATAATGTTCTCTGAAGACACGTGATTCATGGAGCTGGGTCAGTAAAACAGCTCTCACTCTCACACCTAACAGCTTGAAGCATACACATAATGATACCATTTAAGAAATTCCCTCTTAAACCACTGCCTGAAAAAATGAGCTCAAGACTATTTTCCAACCACCTTTTTGAATCAGAACCATCGCAAACTTTCCCCACCCTGCTACTGAGTCAGTGGGCCCTATTTAAGTGATTTAGAGTGCTTGTTCTGAAGTGCAGGGTGCAAGTGCATTTAGGGCAAGTCCAACTCCACTTTTCTAGTGAAATGGCACAAATCTGGGTGCAAAGTAAACATGCTTTTAGACCTCAAGTTGTCTTGCTTTGGTCTGAATCGGGGACTCATTTTGTTACAAAGTTGTATAATTTCCTAGAGTTGGTTTGTGTTCTCACGGCCGCATTTACAAGTGGACCAGGAGGAGGTGCACATTAATAATCCTCCAGGACTGTAACATGCTCATGTTTAACCCAAACAATGTGTCATGTGACTGCAGTTGGTTCAGATCCAGGTCGGAATACCCGGAGAAAACCCACACTGACACGGGGAGAACATGCCAACTCTGCACAGATGGGCTTCCCCACCCTGGGTTCAAACAGGTTCCTGGTTTGAACGCAGGGTGGTTCAAACCAGGAAGGCTCTTGCTGTGAGGCGACAATGCTAACAACTGCACCACCACAAATTTCAGTTTCAGTCATCATACAGTGAATTTTACAGATAGAGTGTGCATTGTTCTTTGGAGTGCTATAGGCTCAATACACTGCTCTTATTCATACAGATTGAGAAACACTATTTTGCTTTAGCATTGTTTATAACACTGGGTCAAACTACATCTTTTCAATGTGAGATCAGAAAATAAGACACCAGGTCCCCGTTTCCACTTCTGGTGGAGACGTTCTTTAGCTTGAAATCACCATCAGTTACAAATTAACACAGTGACCGGTTATGAAGCAGACACCTTTACTGATAAAACTGCTCTGGTTTTATAAGAGTTGCTGAAACACAGGCCTTGTAGACAGGAAAATCAGAATGTAATAACATCAGGCATAACTTATTACAAATTGTAATCATTTAAGGAGACACGGATGAGTTCCCTTTAAGACTTTTGTAACACTAATAAAAATGTGCATCGTTTTAGTTTGAGAATACATGTAAAAAGGTATAAAAAAGGTAAAAAAAAAATGTGTTCAATAAGCAAAGAAACGTAAGCATCAACAAGCCACAGCAGCAGGAAACTTGAACAATATTTGGAATTTAGCCTCAGTAACCATAATTGTACATGCTGTGAATTCTGGATGCTGCAACTGCCTGTACAATGAAGAGGATGATTATAATGAGGACCATGATGCAACCCAGGACTGTGGCCCAGATGTTGAGACAGCGGGCAGTGGAGCCATAGTGTTGGGCACCCTCCAGATCTCCAACCACCTTCCGGTCTCTGGCCTGGAAGGACCAAAGCACATTGATTTTAAAAGTGGATTCATAGATATGCTCGACCTCAAGGGAACTTAAACTGCTACCACTGAGCATCAGGACAATCTCATAAACTCCTGCAAAAGCTTTTCATTCTTGTTTGCTGTATCTTTATGCTACAAATGACTTTCTTTCAATCATTTCCATCCATTCTCTATTTTCCTCAATGTAGTTATTGAATAATTGTTGTATTCCTGGTTCTGAAGTGGACATAGATGAAAATAAAGTTTGTGAAGCATTTAAGTCTCTGTTGTCTTTGTTTTATCTTATTTATTCATTATTTTTTCCCTTCTTTGTATTTTGATTTTTCAATAGTTTAATTGTAATTTTTAAGCCTTATAATATCTAAAATCTGAGAGATGAATATTCCTCGTCCCCCAACTGCCTGTCCTCTGAATGATTCTTGTCATGGTCTAAGTGAGGTCTGTGTCTTAGTCAGAAAAACTCAGTAAAGCCTTCTTTTTATCCCTCTAACCCTGTCTCTTCTTTTTAAAATCTGCTTTTTGAGATGCAAGATTTGGCTTAAACTCTTTTTTCTTCCAATATTCTTTAATAGGCAGTGAGAGAAAATTCCTCATGAATGAAACTCACCTTGATGGAGAAGATGAGAGCCGCCAGTCCAAGGCAGCAGTAGTTTGAGTAGACAAAGCTGCAGAGGGACCAGATGATGTGGTCCTTGGGGGGTTCAGTGGTGACGTTCACAGTGGTGTACTGAACCACTGACTGTCCTCCAGGCTGTCCAGGACGCCCATCATACCCCCCCTGCAATGGAACAGCCTCAGGTTTGTAACCTGCTGGATTCATCGCTGTCTGCTCAACTGTAGTTTGAAGTGAGGGGCTGCAGGAAGGTGTGCAGGATCTCATCTGTCTCTGTAAGTGTGGGGTTTTTTTTTAAAGCCTTTGGGGGTTAACACATGCAAGCTTGTTTTTTTCTCCTCCGGAAGCCAGTGAGGTAAATGCAATGCACTTGTGTTGGCTGTTGCTTCAGTAAAGAACATACAGTGCATGACCTTTTGCTTTCTTAAAGTTCTGAAGAGTTTACAGGTATAATGTAAAATGCAGTAATTTCTGTTCATCAACAACAGTCCTTTAAATGTTCCTCAACTATTGTGTAAAAAAACCCAATCACCTGCTAAAGAAGAGCAACCAGACATGAAGTCACCACTGGCCTGTTTTAAAAGGAAATGTAGAAATTAGGTTGTGTTTTTCTCAAGCGGTGATAGTGTACTGTAGGGTGTCCGAGCTCCTCACCCTATCCCTAAGGCTGAGCCCAGCCACCCTGCGGAGGAAAACTCAGTTCGGCCGCTTGTACTCGCGATCTCGTTCTTTCGGTCACTAACCAGAGCTCCTGACCGTAAGTAGTATATAGGGACCAGCTTTGCGCGTGCACGTGAAATGCGCGTGCGTGTGCGTGCACGTGAACCGCGCGTGCGTGTGTGCGCGCGAAACGTGCGTGCGTTGCCCCCCCCCCCCACCCCCCCCCCCACACACACGCCCCTCCCCCAATCCCCTCCCCCACAAACGTCATATGAAATCCTGCTCTCATTGGTTAAACATAGCGCCTCCTTCTGGGGGTGGTTCCGAATGAAACCGTAGCTATTGGCTAATCAAAAGCCCCTCCTTGCGGCCGGATGTAGGTGGTGTGCATATATATACAAGGGATTTTCTCAGCAGGACATCCTCAACTTCTCGGACGGCGAAGCTACGGCGGGAGGAACTCTGATTTTTTTTTTTCTTCAACGATCGCCTGTATTCTGCAAGACGTTTCTGCAACCATGTCTTCCTGCACCAGCAACAGTGGCATCGGGTCAAGCGACCGCCCAGGTATGTCTAATGACCCGGCGACGGTTGTGGATGCTCGGGCCCCTTACAAGAAAAGGAGACGTGTAGGAAGTGGTCTCGTTACTCCGGAGAATCGTGAATTTGAGCTAGAGCTGGAGGGGGTTAATGGGTATGTTTACAATGTTAAATATCAGGACTCTGTCGTTACACTCAGTGCGGCCACCGGTCGCAGTGTGGTTCCAGGCGTTGAAACATGGACGGTCAGTTTGATGCATAGAGATTGGAAATTGTTTTGGTCAGAGGTCTGCCCTGACCTAGACCAACCCGGTTTCCCAGAGAGTATTTATGTCTCGCAGTGGGTCAGCAAAACGGGCCCCGAGATGTACCGCGTCGAGACGGATCGTTTTAACAAACGGCGGGAGGACTTTATTTTTCTCAGTGTGTGCAAAGATCGAGAATCTGTGATCGCGAGCAGAGGCCGCGACGCATGGGGACAACAACCCTACCCTCTTACACTTCAAGAGCGTGACGAGTGGTTTAAAACTGTTTTCTTTATTCAGTGGTGCGACTGGAGATCTCTGCAGAAATTGTTTGACGAAGCTGACAAGGGCATCAGAAGAGACAGGATCCTCTCTTCTTATCAGAGTGTTAGAAAACGTCTTCTTTTCGATGATGCGCAGGCTAATGCGCGGGGTAGTCACCTTCCTTCCCTGTGCCGCCCGAAAATCATCAGACACGTCGACTACTGATAAAGCCTAGGTTAGCATAACTTTTGTATTTTTTGTCATTTTAAATTATGATAAACGGTGTATAAGATTTTAATGTTTTTTTTTTTTTTTTTTTTTTTTTACAGGTAGTGTCCTTATCAACACCTGTGACGACGATGATACTAGAGGGTGTTGGGAAAACGATTGCGGTGGTGTGGAACCCTGCACACCTCATATGAAGTCGCATGAGGCGCTGCATGTGAAGAAGAAGGAGAAGAAGAAGGAGGAGAAGGGACATGTCTCGACACTGTCCCTGACAAAAGACGACGTGGACACGATCAAAGACTTTCTATCACGCTGCCAGTATCACGCAGGGTGGGAAAAAACAAAAGCTCTCTGCAGCGGGTGTAAAATCAGCCACCCGAGTCAGCGTCATCACTCATGCTTGTTTGAATTTGATCAGATCAGATGTATGTATTTTGACCAGATTCTGGACTCTGTATTCAAGCAGTCTCTAGGAAAAGCTCTACATTACCTGTTTGCGCAGATATCACCGGGGGCTTTCTCACAAGACAGGCTTTTAGGAGCGGCCGAGACTCTGAGACACTATCTCAGACCCGGATGTGACGGAATATCTGCCAACGAGGAAATGGAGACGATGGAGGACCACAAGCACGAGACCGCTTTACGCAACGCCTTCACCGTGTGGACCAAGTGCTGCTGCTGCTGCATATCGACAGATTTGTAATATTTACCACAGAAAAAATGATGTTGTTGTTTGGGATCACAATAGCCACGTATCTTTTGTCGTGGAAAAGACGCCATGCCATGAACAGACTGACATCACTTCTGTACGGGGTAATTACCGGTGACTGTGTCCCACGCGACTGTGTTACATTCAACAACCATTTAAACGATATAAGGACAAATGTTATAAATTGGAATGATACCGTGTGCGCGGCAGCACACAGTTCATCAGCGGTTAAAGATGTGGTAACAGCATATTTCACAAACTGTAATGAGTCTGAGGCGTTTGCAACAGGCCACGTTATTTGTCTTTGTGCATTTCTTTGTGATGCGTGTGTTTTGATGATTAAAAATGGTGTGCCATTAGATGTTTGTGATGCAGTTCAGCACCTAGTGCGACACATGATAGACAGAGATGTGACGGTGTGTGTAAAATACCTAAACATGTTGAAAAACCATAAATAAATAAATAAAAGACGGTGTGTCGACCTCATTTTGGCCACTTGTGTTGTTGACTGAATATGGAGCGCACGCTAGACAAGATTTACCACGACCCCGCACACCCAGGGGGTCTTGGAGGTGTACAAAAACTTTGCGACGCTGTTAGAAAATGCACTGGGGAGGCTCCGGGGATGCCTGAAGTAAAGCGTTACTTGCAGGGGCAAGATGTGTATACCCTCCACGCTAGAGCAGCTGTACACTTCCCTAGAAATAGGGTGTTGGTTAGCGGTATTGACAAACAGTTCCAGGCCGATCTGGTGGACATGAGTGAATATTCAGCAGAAAATGACAATGTGCGCTACCTGCTGACATGTATCGATGTATTTTCTAAATATGCATGGGTTAGGTGTCTTAAAAACAAGACCGGTACATCTGTTGCAAAGGCGTTTGAAGACATTTTGAACGAAGGCCGCATACCTGTAAAACTCCAAACCGATCAGGGGACAGAGTTTTATAACAAACAGTTTCAACACCTAATGGAGGTGTATAAAATTAAACATTTCTCTACCTCAAACGAGACTAAGGCTAGCACGGTTGAACGTTTCAACAGAACATTTAAGACCCGCATGTGGAGATATCTAACGTCTGTTAATTCGCGTAGATATGTTGATGTCGTCCAGGACCTCGTCAACGCTTACAACAAGTCTCACCACAGATCGATAAAGATGGCCCCATCCGATGTAAACAAAGACAACGAGAAGCTTGTCTTTAACACGCTGTACAAGGAGAAGAAGAAACCGCCGAGGATCGTATCGTTCAAATATAATGTAGGGGACACTGTGAGAATATCAAAACTCCGAGGGGTGTTTAGAAAAGGTTATGAACAAACATATACAGACGAGTTTTTTACAATAACTAGGCGCATAGCCCGTGACCAGCCTGTGTATAGAATATCAGATTGCTCGGGTGATGAGGTAAAAGGCGCATTTTACGAGCCTGAGCTACAGCCGGTAATCATTGACAAAAACAAGGTGTTTAAAATAGAGAAAATAATATCCAGAAAAACTATAGGCCGGAAAAAGATGGCGCTTGTGAAATGGTTGGGGTGGCCTGAGAAATTTAACTCGTGGGTCTCTGAAAAGGACATCGTTGACGTGTAATATATATATATATATATATATATATATATATATATCACGGGGCGTTATCTGTTTACACAGCCACTTTGGAATTGTCGCACGTCCCAACAACATCAAGAAGATGGAGAACAAGAACGGATTTTATGTCACGTTACCGAGTAATGCATCGCTACACGTGTATCCTAATAACAAGATATGGCGCTACCGAACAAAATTAGCAAAACCGATCGTTCTGAGCGAACCGTACAAGGTGGGGGTTATTGAACTTCAGTACCCTAGGGTGTGGTCAACATTCCCTGCTTCTGACGCGGACGTGTTAATATACGACAGTAAAACCAACCAGACAGCCACTATAACACTGTTTGCAGGGTTTTACGACTCCATTCCCAGAATACTAAAAGAATTTAATGCTAAATGCATCGGCAACCCGATAACATCGCGCTTAGGTCTTCAATATAACAACATTACAAATCATGTTTATTTTTCGGGAGGAGAAGGATATAAGGTGACGTTCCGCGGGAAACTGGCCGAAATATTGGGTTTTAAGCCCGGTGAGCCGTTTGAGATACCGGTGACCCCTATTTTTAAGAAAATCTACGCCAGTCCTCACCCCGCAGATATTTTTGGGGGAGTTTATAATATATACGTTTACAGCGATATCGTTGATTATCAGCTAGTGGGAGACAGCCACGCGCCGCTCCTCCGATGTATAAATATAACGCCGGAGGTAGGTCGTATGCCCACTCTGACATATGACAAGCCACACTATACATCGCTCTCCAAATCTGTCATTGACGATATCGAGATATCGTTAAAAAACGATCAAAAACCAGTATATACCATTCACGTACGGAAAAGTGATTGTTAAACTACACTTTAGACCTGTGAAGCAGTATTTCTAGACCTGAGAAAATGGCCTACACACCATATGTGCGTGACGATGCCCGATATATGACATATTACATGAACCAAGCGGGTGGCGAATTACCCGGATTTATAGGTTCAAGTACACAATACGGTAACGGTTTAGGCGGCATATTTCGAGGCTTGCTTAGAATGGCTGTACCGTTATTTAAAAAAGGATTCAGCATCGCCAAGCCACATTTAAAAAACGCAGCTGTAAACATTGTAGGGGATATGGCGTCCAACATTGCCAGAAGCGCTGTATCGAGACGACAGGAAGGAAACGGGTTGATGGTGATCAGAAAAAGATTGTCCAAAAGACCCCCCTCGTCGAGGGGTCGCAGCTCCGGCAGGTCCAAAAAGCGTAAAACGACCGTCAAAGTGACACGACGCATCAGAAAGAAGTCGGCCGCCAAGAGAAGCGCAACTTCCAAAAGACGCTCGGTGATTCTGCGTAAAGACATATTCTAGTCTGAGAAGAGAAAACAACAGCACCGGCCATGGCTCTCATACACAACCAGTCGGAAGAATGTGTGAAGACGGAGCTGGATCTGTTCACAGTGCCGTACACACAGACATCCATTGAAAAATCTACATTTGTCGAAATACCCCCGGTTTCGGCATTACGGGATGCCGGGCCTCTGGAATTTTTTATATCGGCCTGCGGCGAGGATTACATTGATCTAAACGATACCTACCTGTACATGCGCGCGAGAATCACGAACCCCGATGGTACCGATTTGGCCCAAGCCGCAGATGTGGGTTTTGTCAACTACCCCGGGTGTACGTTATTCTCGCAGGTGGATATCATGTTAGGAGACAGGCTTATAACCCAATCTTCCAACACATACCCGTACCGTGGGATAATCGAGTGTTTAATCAACTACGGAAAGGACACCTTGGATACACAGTTTAGCAGCGGCCTGTTTTGTAAAGACACAGCAGACCACATGAATGTTGCCTCCATAGCCGGAGATAACGAAGGCCTAGCCGAAAGAGGGCGATACACTGTCAACAGCCGCACTGTGGAATTAATAGCACCAATACACTCCGATTTGTTTTTTCAGGAAAAGTTATTGTTAAACGGTATAGACATTTCCCTAAAATTTATTCGATCAAAGGACGAGTTTGCCTTAATGACTGCGCAAAATAATCAATACGCCGTGAAGATCGTATCGGCTAGCTTATTTGTGAAAAAGGTGGCCGTGGCACCTGCCGTTAGATTGGCGCATAGCAGGGCACTGCAGCACACTAACGCTAAATACGCTATTGACAGAGTGGCTCTGAAAACATTTTCCATACCTGCAGGAACAAGAGTGTGCAACCAGGAAAATCTTTACATGGGACAAATCCCCAAATTCGTCATCATAGGCTTTGTTGACCATGAGGCATATTCGGGGAGCTATAACCGGAACCCCTTCTGTTTTCAGCATTACGATACAGAGTTTATTAGCCTGTACGCAGACGGGCAGTCTCACCCTGCAAAGCCCTTTCAGCCACTATTTCAGAGAGGCCAGTATGTGAGAGAGTATTTCCAGCTGGTACAAACTACAGGACGTCATTTAAAAGACAGGTCTCTGGCCATATCACGTAATGATTTCGGGAATGGTTACACGTTATTCTGCTTCAATCTGGAACCGGACGACGGTCGTGCAGGGAACGTATCACTGATTAAAAGTGGTAATGTGAGGTTGGAAGTCCGTTTCAGAGTACCTCTACAGCGCACCGTTAACCTCGTGTGTTATGCTGTTTACGATTCTGTTATCGAAATATCAAACAAGAGACAAGTACTTTTGGATTATTACTAAAAAGAAGAAGAAGCGGTATCAGCCATGAACACTATAGAGCTGACCGGCATCCTCAATAAAAGAATCATTAACGGGACAAATTTTTTAGGAGTCCTGGCATGCGACCAGCTGTCAAACCATAAAGGCACAGCGTTCCCAGCCATGCTGGTTGTGAATACATATCCCTCTAACATGCCCGGTGAACACTGGCTCGCTATTTATATTACGAAACAGAAGCATGGATATTTTTTCGACAGTTTTGGAAACCCTCCCAACAGCGACAAATTTCCATCGGAGATATACAGATACCTCGTTGAAAACTGTGCAGGCGTGTATTATTCCCAGAGGCAGGTTCAGAACAACTACTCTACAACCTGTGGACAGCATTGTGTCTTTTTTCTGTGTCATATACAAAGAGGAATTCCTTTTACAAGAATATTAAACATGTATAGTGCTAATCTGGCACGCAATGATGCTATGGTGTGCAAGTTTGTAAACAAAATACAGCCCTCTGTATGCCGTGGATATAATTTCACATGTGTACAGTGCAGCAACATGCAGTGTGACTGTGAATAATTCTAATAAATAAAAGAGAGAGAAAGCATGATCCGCAGTTCAGACATTCCATTTATTCAACACATTTGTAGAATACATTCATTTGGTCAAGAATTTAATAATAGTAATAATGTAAAAAATAAAAAATACATTCAAGTGGTCAAAAGTTAAAACAAAAATACATTAAATTGGTCAAGAATTTAAAATGAAAAAATACATTCAAGTGGTCAAGAATTTAAAATGAAAATACATTCAAGAATTTAATAATAGTAATAATGAAAAATAAAAAATACATTCAATTGGGCAAGAGTTAAAAACAAAAATACATTAAATTGGTTAAGAATTTAATAATAGTAATAATGAAAAATAAAAATACATTCAAACGGCATTCAAAAGTAAATATTAAAAAAAGATAAAGAAATCAGAACAACTGTAACAAAATTACACACATCCTTTTATTATTAAAAATCCTCCCACTGTGAAGTGTTTAGTCTGTGAGGTAGTGAACGTGTTGAAGCAGGTGTCCTTAGTGGGGTGCTAAAGTACCCCGGTGAGTCTATTACCGACCGTTTTTTCCCCTTGCTTTTATGGGCTGAAAAACTAGGGGCGTCTCCGATTCTTTTATACTCAGCTATATCGCCACGCACCTGTTTGTTAGGGATGGCCATTAAAGGTATGTTTAAATGGGCTAGGGTTTTTAGGAACACGTCCCACCCCAGTGGTCTAGAAATGTCTGAAATGTTGTGTGATGCAGTGACACTTTTCACCAGGTCATACAAATGAGTACCGTGGAGGGGACGACCGTTAACAACAATTTCAGCGTTGTCTGTCCAGGATAAAACATGCTTTGAGCGGGTAATTGCATCTAGAATGTATTCAGCATTTCTCTGACTTCTTTTGGGAATGTGTTTTAACACACCCTCTAAAACCGTGTCCTTTTTATGCCCATCATCATCATCATCGTCAGGTCTGCGGTCCTCTAATTTCGGTATCAGGCATTGACAGGGTCAGTACAGTTTTTTCACGCTCACCCTGTCTCACCAATGCCAAATAACGCTGCAGTACTTGAGAGTATTTTTTGGCCTTTTCATATATGTCTGTGTCCGGTAGTTTCAAAATGTCAGACATGGCTCGGTCAAGATCGTTTTGTACTACCTGTCTTATGCTTGCAGTGTTTTGGTCCTGATACTGCTGCTGCTGCTGCTGCTGCTGTTGTTGCTGTTTTAACATGTCAAGCTGATGCTGAGGAACCAAAAACATCTTCTGCGCATGCTCAATATTCTTCTTTCTTAACCTCTGCTTATCAGGCTTGTAATAAATGGTATAGCTGGTCCAAGTAGTGGTAGTAAAAACCCGCCGCTCTGGTTAATCGTCTTTTTCTTCTTTAAATGTTTAACATTTTTGTCCGCAACCAGTCTGATGATGCCTCTCTTCTTTTTTAACTGAGCGTACTGTTTTTCTGTCAAAGGGATGTTACCTCTCAACACATTTAAAGCTATTTCACAGAGTGCATCGATAAAGTCTGCGCTAGCGCCACACACAATGACCCTTCTCATACCCGGCGTTGCTTTATATAACAACTCCAACATGGCTAGATTCCTCTGCACGCGTGACGACATTATTTAGCCCTTTGTTTTTTAGGCATATAAACAACGTGCTGATTTGATAACAAAGCGGTTCTGAGCCTCAAGTGGTCTGGAGTGGCAGCTTTATAATCTATGAGGAGATACCCGTATGCAGAACTAGTGGCGTCATTAAACGCCTCTAAAAAATATTTAGTGTTTCCAGGAAACATCTGTTTGCCCAGAAGTGTAACCTGATATTTATCCCTAGGGTTTTTGAACAAGACAAGGTAGTTTGTGTTTAAACTAATGGTTCTGCTAGCCTTGCCTTGTATAAACAAATTTTGAACCAGATATATACAGCTGAGATTTCTATGGTGGACATATTTGGTGAATACATTCTGAACTTCTATATTGTTACTGGCGTCATTCATTAAATCGTCTATGACGAGTAGATTAGTCTTGTCCGGGGGTAATAACTCATCGTCACACAGGGAATCGGGTAACCCTTTAACAAAGTTGATGTCTCTTAATTTAAGGAGTTGGTCATATAAAGGCTGCCAGCATGAGTATACGTAGACCAAATTATCAATGTTATGTGAAATAACTGTAGATGCATTTTCAATAAGACCCTTGACAAAATACGTCTTTCCACAATTTGAGGGACCACTCACCACCAAACTAAACGGATGCTGCAGTCTTGAGTCAAAAGAGATGTTAGTAGCCATAAGGCAGCGTGCTGTAGTCTGACAGGACTCTGCGCTTGTTATATACCACCTTGACTTTTTTGTGTACTATGTCATTTTTAAGATGAAACTTCTTTTTATCACGTCTGATGGTTTCCGCCTCTGTGATCACATGCATCTGAGTGTTCTGATTGGTCACAAAGGACTGGACCAACCCCTTAAGCGACTCGTGGGTGAGCACTGCTGCATTTTTGGCGTTAAGTGTGACACCCTTGCACTTGACCTGCGTTTTACCAAGTTTTGTGCAGTAGGCGTAACACTTTGGACCCCCAGACACAAACTCTGTGATATAATCTTCCTCTGGGAGCCCGCACACATCACCGTCATTGATCTCGTCGGTTAAGTCACCCAAGTATGAGCCTAGAGGGGGAACCCAATCACCTGGGCTGGACGTGAAAATGACGCTGTCCGTGTCACAGTACAGCACACGCTCCTGTAGCCTGTCCAACAAGTCATACAGCATCAGCCTAGCATAGGCGGTGGTCATAGCCCCTATGAACACATTCACATCATTCACTCTGGACGCCTTACCATCTGCGTGACACCACTGGACAATGGCCACGTCATCGGATATAAACCCAAACTGACGCACGTCATAATGGTCGCTGAACATGAGCTGTGTGAATCTCTCCGGTTCTGTAATTAACTCGCAGGAGGGCATGTTACTCCGCATGCTGAATCTGCCCCACAATGAGTTCAGGAGAAGCTTGTTACAATTCCTGACCGCCTTGTTGACACAGATTTTGTCAGCATCGAGTAAAATCCCCTCCTTTTCATGGTAGTCGCGTATGTACTGGGCTTTTTCTGCAGGAGTAGTGACATGCCCGGGGTAGCCTGACGCCTCCTGCTTACACTTCAAAAACGTCTTGACATATTCCTTGAACAATGTGTCTGTCTTGTTTGGGAAATGCCACACTTCATCAATGCAGACAATCTGGTACCCCTTCTCGACAGCTTTCTGAAGTTCAAATGAGACCCACACACCTGACAGCTGTCGCTCGGCGTCAGTATGCGCACAGACACTGGTCTGGTTTAACTCCTCAGCACACCTGCCACACAACGGAAACATGAGCCTTTTGTGACACCTGTAGGGTAGTACGGGGTGGTACAGACCTCTGGGAGGAAGCACGGTACACTTTACAAACCCGAAATAATTTTCTACCGGACCAAAATCTCGGTGGATAATTTGAGGGTGTCCAACTGGGTATTGTTTTTTTGACTGTACAGTAGGATACAGGCTTGTGAAATCGTAGTATCTGATTTTCTCATCTGCGTTATCAGCCTTGTGGTACATTTTGATGGCGTTTGTACGCCCTCCAAAAAGGGCTTGTCGTGGGTCGAGGCGTTCTTTGGGCCTGTAAGTGTTGAGGTGCGCCTGAACAGATGGGTCTGAACGTTTTAGCGCCTCCCACTCACATTCCCACATCACCACCACACGCAGACCATGCACGCTTTTCAACGCTGATATTTTTTCACAGAATGAGTGGTACAGACTGCCATAGGGTTTTTTGGTGACAGGATTCACTTCGGTCTGGACGCAACACTTGACACATCCGTGAAAAAAGCATCCCGCAAACTCGTAGCAGGTGTTTGTGGCCGTGTTATACCCGTCCACAAAAAACTGCCCAAATCGGTGCTCACCGCGGTTCAAAGCGTGTCTAATCTCGGAGCCTTCTACCTTGGCCACGTATTCCAGCCACTGCATAGACACCTCAGAATAGGTTTTATTCTGCTGGGTGTATGCGCCTTCATACGTGAGGGCGAGGGTGTCTTTGGGTAGAAAACGCGTTTTGAAAACGCCCATGCAACTCGACGCCAGTGTCGTAAACGCGAACGGGTCGAGGTCTGTGCACCTGATAAATGTCTCACGATAAATTAGACAGGCCTTGCGAAGCACTTCTACATCATTAACACAGTAGTGGCGAATTTCTGTCTGGAAATCAAAGGTTTTCTCACGGACGGTGTCATACCACATCATGAACCTATGCTTGTCGCTGTCAGACATGGTGTTGTACCCGTAATAAGAGGGGTCGGGGTATTTGCCCACATAGTACTCGTTCGCCTCGGTGTTGAACTTGTGCGGAAAATACCCCTTCTCCATGTCCTCAAAACCCATGGCAGCCGGTGTCCTGGATAAACGCATGGGTAGAAAGCTGAAAGAATCGATCCAGCGTTGCTGGAATGCCTTGTCATACATCAGGATGACCCTACTGCCACGCATGGTTACTGTGGGAGGGATCCCCTGTTGCACAAAATATTCCAGCAGTATGTAATTATCAAACCCAGAGGCGTTGTGTGCAATAAATGTGTACCCCTTATATTTTGGCTGCCGGTACCGTTTAACAAACGTGTCAACGCATTTCAGGGTGTTGAAACAAAATTTGTTTCCCTCTGTGTCCATAGCGCACACAAAGTTTGCTTCGTGCTTGCCCTCGTGATAACGCGTCTCAAAATCAAAAAATATGTATTTTGTGTGTGGGGTTTGTTTTTTCAGCGGCTGGATAAAACACTGGTGTACCGCATCGCTCTCATTTAGGGCCTCACCGCAGTGTGTACACTTTGGTGGTGTGCATTTATGCTGCGTTCTTGCCGCCTTGTAGGTTTTACCGCACTCTTCACAATATTTCACTTTGTCACACGGCGCTGCGTCGTGTTTAGAGTGAGGGTGTTTATGCTGATGATAGCAGTGTCTGGACTTGCAGATTCGTTTACACTCTGTACATTTTACAGTGGCCCCTGTGTGCATGTGACACGGTGTATAACAAACATTGCAGAGGTATTTACAAACGTGCTTAAACGGTTCTGTGTATGAACCGTAACAGTAGTCACACACATAGGTACCGCCAAAGAAACCGGATTTATTTACAATCAGGTAATAATGGTCATTGTGCAGGTACATCCACACAGTGCTGGCGTGTACTGCGTCATGGGTTTTGTAACACTGTAGGTGTTTACGCCCTGAACCATGGTGGAATACTACGATTTTTAGGTTTAAGTGATTTTCAAATTTTGTGATATCAGAGAGCGACACCTTGTGGGTTTCATCAAATCCTACAGCGCTATGCAGTTGTTTAGCATACTGCATTTTATCAGCGGCAGACAAGCTTTCATTAACAAAATGGGCGAGACAAAGAGAGAAACAAAGACTGTTCTGAGACCCATCGTTTTCAGGGTTATACAGGTGCCTTCCCTTCTTGGATAAAATTTCATCATAAGGGACGCTTCCTAGCCTCAGTCTAGAGCCAGCACCACTACTACCACGTGCCACGGTCACAACAAACTCCAGATCATCATCTGTCAGCGACGTGTCATTACTCTGCACAACTTGAGAGATCACCTCCAAAAACTCGTCAGCGTTATATGCGTTGTCAGAGCTTAAAACAGCTTGCACATCGCTGGCTAGAGATGGTCCTCTCAAAACCACATTTAATACACTACCTGCAGGAGAGTCCTCTAAGGCTGCACCAATCACGCCTGACAACCTCTCTCTAACACTGTCAATTGCCTGGGTGATATTATCAAGACTAACGTCTCTGAAATCGACCCTCTGGCGAAATTCGGCAGCGTTGAATCTAGGTATGTCACGGACACACAACTGTGCACCGCCTGTACTGGTAGACGGCACAGCGGGTGTTCCTTCTACCGGATTTCCTGCACCGTGTTGACAGACCATAGAGTTACTCACAGAACCGACAGCAACATGTTCAGCAGAGACCCCACGATCACACACATTCACACCAGAGACCCCACGATCACACACATTCACACCAGAGACCCCACGATCACACACATTCACACCAGAGACACTCACGGCCCCAGAACCGACAGCAGCATGTTCAGCAGAGACCCCACTATCACGCACACATTCACACCGGAGACACTCACAGTCCCAGAACTGACAGCAGCGGCATGGTGAGGCTATATTATCATCACTGTTATTATCATTGTCACTGTTGTTATTATTATTAACACCGATTTCTACAATAACAGCAGCATTAGATGTAGCGGGAGTAGCAGCAACACCAGAACCTGAACCACATGCGTGTGGTGGTGATGGCGATGATGATGAGGATAAAATTCTGTCTCTTAAAAACAGCGCTGTTCTCTTCTCTATCCCCCGCATTCTTTTTAAAATGTATCTGGACCAGCGCATAACACTGCTGTGGCTAGCCAATACATCTGGTCCAGAGGGTGTGTTAAAACGTTCCCTAACTGTACCTGTCAAAGCACGCCGCCCCTCTGTAGTGCACTGGGACGAATCGACATTATCAGTAAAATGTGTGCTTTCGTCATCGGTGTCATAACGACCATCCCGACCTGAGTGCTCATTCGTTTTTAACAGTTTCCTTGGTGGTGCCATTATCTACGTCTACTTACTGTGTGTTCCTGTTTTTCTACACAATGCGTCTACTAGATTATTTATTGATGTTGTGGTTGTGTGCTGTAGTTCAATTAAGGTACCGACGCTCTGTTTAATCAACTGTACCTGTGTATTAAGGGCTCTGTAGCGTCGCTTGTTAGTTTTACTGTTCCTAATCAGGTTTCGCCGCTCGCTTGCCAGGAGGAGGTATCGCGTCTCGGCAATTCTTTTCTGCCGCTGTTCGCGCTTGATTAACCTAGCCTGCTGCCTGCACCTGATTTTGAGCAAAACGTTCTCTCTTGCTAGAGCAGCCTCTGGTATGGGAGAATCAGAGGGTGAGACAGGGTCGGTAATAGGCTGAGGAGGAGTAGGTGGAGGCGGGGTGGACGGCGGGGACGTATGGTTTACGACACTCTCAACACCGGCATCAACAACCACCCCTACTGAAGGAGACAGGGGGAGAGGGACAGGAGGCTGAGGAGGGCTGGAGGGCGGGGGCGTATGGTTTACGACACTCTCAACACCGGCATCAACAACCACACCTACTGGAGGAGGCAGGGGGAGAGGGATAGGCTGAGGAGGGGTAGTTGGAGGCGGGGTGGAGGCTTGGCCTGGATATGCGTCAACAAATACCACGCTCTCATCAACAGCATCAACAACAACACCAACAGCTGATGGGGGAGGCCTGGGAAGAGGGATAGGGGATGGAGGGGGGAGGAGGACCCTGGGGGGTAGCGGCGGGGTGGAGGCCTGGCCTGGATATACGTCAACAAATACTATGCTCTCCTCTTCACCATTTTCAACAACAACGTCAGCAAAAACAGCGGGAGGGGGAGGAAATGAAGCGGGTATAGGTGATAATGTCAGTAAATTGGGTAAGTTACTGTGTCTGTAATCACCAGTACTGTCTAACAGGTCATCAAAATCTGGAATATAGTCATCACCTCTTAATAATGTAGGGATTGTGGGGAGATTCCCCACACACACACCTCTCCCCGCTGCGGGAGCAGAAGCAGCACCAGTATCAGCAACGCCAGCCTTCACAGGTGTACTTGTAGAAAACAGATCTTTGCTTACTTCGTGCTGATGCTGTAGGCTGGTGTCCAGTGGTGGGAAGAGCGACTCCTGCTGACTCCACAAAGCCTCTACAGATATTCCCTCGTGAAATAGCCGCCGGTGCGGAGGAGGAGGAGGAGGAGATGGTCCGTGTTCCTCACTGATCGATGCCCTCTCACGCTGCTGGGCGCCCGCTGTTCCGCCGACTTCCTCTCGGCCGTTAGAAAACGAGTTCACAGACTCCCCGACCTCGTCGAATGTGTCGTTGAAGCACTCCTCAACACTCGCTGGAGCCGGTTCTACACCGCCTGATCCTTGTGCGCTCCACGCTCCACCCGCAGATAATCCCTGGGCAACCAGTAACGCAGCTACCGCAGCGTTTGTTTCTTGCGTGGCCGTCAGCTCAGGCGGTTGAGTACTGTTTATTAAAAAAAATAAAATAAAAAAAATTACAACATTAACGTTATCATTATTATTAATATTATTATTATCATTATTAGGCTGCTATTATTATTATTTTTATTATTATTATTATATATAACGACGTGTCTTACGTGAGAAATCCTTGTCCTGACGGTGTAACCCTCTGGAAATTTTCAGATGGGTAGTCCTGGTGAATCGCCCAGGCACTGTTATGGAAAAACAAAAAAAAACGATATGTTAGCAGTATTCTGTATCCGACACATATTAGCATAATATTCATATAAAGTAGCATTAAAACATTATGTCTTACGTGTTAAACCCGCTAGAGAACTGATGGAGGGGTCTCAGCGGCCTGCGCTGTGCACTGTGGAGAAAGAGGAGGTAAAACAGATGTTTACAATGATGCCGCAAGCATTCCCCCATTAATGATAAATAAAATATATAAAGAAAACAGTCTTACGGTATAAAATCTCTAGCAGCAGAGGCTGGAGGGTCTGTTCTGCTCCTTTTCAACGAAAGTGAGCGTCTTTGTGTTGCAGCTGGAAAGTAATACCATTATTTAGCCTAGTAACACACTCTTTAAAATAATAATAATAAAATACATTCATTAGGTCAAGATTTAAAACGAAAATACATTCATTATGTTTAGAATTTAATATCAGTAATAATGAAAATAAGTAAACACACACACACACACACGATCACACACACACACACACACACACACACACACACACACACACACAACGAAATGTTATTTTAACTTACGGCCGGTGCGGCGGGGTGCAGGGGCACGGTTTTCAACTCCGGAATCGTCAGCAACTGCGCCTAATAAGAAAACACTTTTTTTTTTTTTTTGTAGTTGTAGTTTTTAGAATGTTTTTTCTGAGAAAAATTAAGTATCTAGAGAGCAATGTTATCCAATATAGTTTAGGCACGCTTACCGTTAATTGAAGCCATTGTCCGCAGTAAAGCAGTAGAAAAGGGTCCGCTGTGTTTCACGCAACCTAGCCTTTTTTTAAAGAAAATGTCCTCTGCTTGTTTCACAGAGATTTTTATACATTTGGGTAAAACATTAAGCAAGCACGACACACATCACTAAACCCTGATTGGATGTTGGTCTAGCCTTGCCGTATGATTGGCTACTGTACTTTCTTCACATGTTTTGCCCAGACATGTCTGAACATTTATTACACCAAACAGATGGTGCACAGCAGGGGGTCGTTGTAAAAAAACACCTGGGCATTCTTAATTCCTCTGATTTCGGACATCCTGGCACCACTCGCAATGGTCTGGGGTAGGCGAGGTGTTGAATCAACACTTATCGTCTCTTTCCGGTCCGGGGCAGCGGCGGGGGGGGGGGGGGGGGGGGGGGGGATGGGGGGTGGGGGGGGGTGTCTGAGGGAGGGGATTATTACGCAAGGAGGGGCTTTTGATTAGCCAATAGCTACGGTTTCATTCGGAACCACCCCCAGAAGGAGGCGCTATGTTTAACCAATGAGAGCAGGATTTCATATGACGTTTGTGGGGGAGGGGATTGGGGGAGGGGCGTGTGAGGGGGGGGGGGGGGGGGAACGCACGCACGTTTCGCGTGCACACACGCGCATTTCACGTGCACGCGCAAAGCTGGTCCTTATATACTACTACCGTAGGTGAGGGTTGGAACGTAGATCAACTGGTAAATCGAGAGCTTCGCTTTTTGGCTAAGCTCCCTTTTCACCACAACGGACCGGTTAAGCGCCTGCATCACTGCTGATGCCGCCCCAATCTGCCTGTCAATCTCCCGCTCCATCCTACCCTCACTCGTGAACAAGATCCTGAGATACTTAAACTCCGCCACCTGAGGAAGGACCTCCCCCCCGACCTGGAGTGGGCAATCCACCCTTTTCCAGCTGAGGACCATGGCCTCAGACTTGGAGGTGCTGATTCTCATCTCAGCCTCTTCACACTCGGCTGCGAACCGTCCCAGCAAGAGCTGGAGGTCACTGTTTGATGGAGCTAGGAGGACCATGTCATTCGCAAAATGCAGGGACGAAATCCTCCCGTCACCAAACCTGACACCCTCCACCACTCGGCTGCGCCTAGAAATTCTGTTCATGAAAGTTATGAACAGAACTGGTGACGAAGGGCAGCCCTGGCAGAGTCCAACCCTCGCCAGGAACAGGTCCGACTTACTGCCGGCCACGCAAACCAGACTCACGCTCCTTCGGTACAGGGACTGGATGGCCCTTAGCAAGGGGCCACCAACCCCATACTCCCGGAGCACCCCCCACAGGATGCCTCTGGGGACACGGTCGTAAGCCTTCTCCAAATCCACAAAACACATGTGGACTGGTTGGGCGAACTCCCATGCCCCCTCCAGCACCCTGGCGAGGGTAAAGAGCTGGTCCACGGTTCCGCGTCCGGGACGAAAACCACATTGCTCCTCCTCAATCTGAGGTTCAACTATTAACTGGACCCTCTTCTCCAACACCCTGGAGTAGACCTTACAGGGTAGGCTGAGGAGTGTGATCCCCCTGTAGTTGGAACACACCCTCTGGTCCCCTTTCTTGAAAATGGGGACCACCACCCCAGTTTGCCAATCCAGAGGCACTACCCCCGATGTCCACGCAATGTTGCAGAGGCGTGTCAGCCAGGACAGCCCTACAACATCCAGAGCCTTGAGATATCCAGGGCGAATCTCATCCACCCCCGGGGCTCCGCCGCCTCGGAGTTGCTTCACTACCTCAGCGACTTCTGCCCCAGAAATTGGACAACCCGCCCCCGAGACCCCTGGCTCTGTTTCCTCACTGGAAAATGTGTTGGTGGGATTGAGGAGCTCCTTCCTCTTTCCACCGCCTAACAATGTCCCCAATTGATGTCAGCAGCTCCCCGCCCCCACTGTAAACAGTGTGAGCAAGTTGCTGCCTTCCCCCTCTGAGGCGCCGGATGGTTTGCCAGAACCTCTTTGGAGCTGTTCGATAGTCTTTCTCCATGGCCTCACCGAACTCCTCCCAGGCCCGAGTTTTTGCCTCCGTGACTGCTGCTGCTGCGCTCCGCTTGGCCCGCCTCCTTCTTCAGCCTGACGGCTCCCTTCACCTCTAGTGTCCACCAGCGGGTTCAGGGATTACCGCCGCAACTGGCCCCAGCTGCCTTGCGGCCACAGCTCGCAACCGCCGCCTCGACAATGGCAGAGCAGAACAAGGCCCATTTGGACTCAATGTCCCCCTCTGCCCTCGGGACACGGTCGAAGCTCTCCCAGAGGTGGGAGTTGAGATCATCTGGACAGGTTCTTCCGCCAGGTGTTCCCAGCAGACCCTCACTGTTCATTTGGGCCTGCCAGGTCTGCGCGGCGTCCTCCCCTGCCATCTGATCCTGTCAGTTGACAGCTCTGCTCCTCTCTTCACCCGAGTGTCCAGAACATATGGCTGCAGGTCAAATGATATGACTACAAAGTCAGTCATTGACCTGCGACCTAGGCTGTCCTGGTGCCACGTGCACCGATGGACATCCTTATGTTTGAACATGGTGTTAGTTATGGCCAAACTGCGATCTGCACAGAAGTCCAATAACTGAACACCATTTGGGTTCAGATCGGGGAGGCCGTTCCTCCGAATCACACCCCTCCAGGTCCTGCTGTCATTGCCCATGTGAGCGTTGAAGTCCTCCGGCAGAACAATGGAGTCCCTGGTCGGGGCACTGTCCAGCACCCGTCCCAGGGATTCCAAAAAGAGCGGGTACTCTGAACTGTTGTTCAAGGACTTGGGTTCCAGAGCCGGAACTATGTGTCGAGGTGAGGCTGACTATATCTAGCCGATAGCACTCAACCTCTTCCACAAGCTCCGGCTCCTTCCCCGCCAGAGAGGTGACATTCCATGTCCCATGAGACAACTTCTGTAGCCGAGGATCGAACCGCCAAGGCCCCCACCTTGGTCTGCTGCCCAATCCACATAGCACTGATCCCTTCTGGATCCCTCTGCGGGTGGTGGGCCTGCAGGGGGACAAGCCCATGTAGCCGGTTTGGGCTGGGCCCGGCCGGACCCCATGGGCGAAGGCCCGGCCACCAGGCGCTCACCCACGGGCCCCAACCCCAGGCCTGGCTCCAGGGCGGGGCCCCGGTAACCCTCCGGGCCAGGTATACGAGTCTTTGCTTTTGTCCATCATGAAGGGTCTTTTGAATCGTTCTTCGTCTGACCCTTCGCCCAGAACCAATCTGCCATGGGAAACCCTACCAGGGGCAAAATGCCCCCAACAGCATAGCTCCTAGGGTCATTAGGGCACTCAAACTCCTCCACCACGATAAGGTGACGGTTCTCGGAGGAGAAAAAAAAGAGAATAATGTGGAAAAATATTTGTGTTAAAAGACTGTTTGTGTTAAAAGACTGTTGCCCTAATCTGGTTTCTAAAATATAAAATTGTGAAATATTAGAAATAAATTGATCAAAGCAGAGTGTTTTTCACAGTGTTTGGAGCAGGCAGCCAGCACAGCCAAAATCTCTACCACTGTGTGACAGAGTGCAGGCCAGAGCGAGTTGATGTCGCTGAATATGAGGCAGGAAGTATGACATGCGACCGAATGGGCATTACTACTATGGCAAGCCGTTTTAACATTTAATCGCTAAGTTTGACTATCCGAAATTACCATTATAGATATCAACAACACCATTTTGACTAGTCGTAATGTCATTGTGACTAGTATGAATTTTAATTGAAGATATCTATAACGTCATTCTGACTAGTCAAAACTACATTTACAGATATCTGTAATTAGATTTTGACTACTCAAAACTCTTCACTTTTGCCATTCATGTGTATGGGGTTCATTCATGTGTATGGGGTTTCTCATTATAGATATCTCCAGTGTAGTTGCAGATATCTGCAGTTCTTATTGCGGATATCTGCAGCTGAATTTGAGATATCTATTATTCCAGTTTAAGATATCTACAATTTAATTTTGACTAGTCATAATTCAAGTTCAAGATATCTACAACTTCTGACTATCTGAAACTCAATTCAAGATATCTAGAAAGGACCATGTAGATATCTTCAATTGATGATAATTAAAGATATCTTGAACTTGAATTATGACTAGTCAAAATTAAATTGTAGATATCTCAAACTGGAATTAGAGATATCTTAAATTAGAGTTTTGACTAGTCAAAATCTAATTACAGATATCTTGAATAAGAGCTTTGACTAGGCAAAATTATGTTGCAGATATCAGTAACGAATATCCAGTCTAGCTATTAAATGTTAAAACGGCTTGCCATATTACTACAGAGATGGACCAATTGTTGACTTGTATCAGCTAAAGTACCTAGCTACAATCTTCTGGAAATTATTTGGCAACAGCATCACATCAATTGGTACGTTCCGAATCGCATACTTTTAGTATATACAGTCAGGTCCATAATTATTTGGACAATGATACAGTTGTTGTCATTTTGGCTCTGTACACCACCACAATGGGTTTTAAATGAAACAATGAATACCTGCTTAAAGTGCAGACTCTCAGCTTTCATTTAAGGCTTTTTTCAAAAATGTAGTATGAACCGTGTAGGAATGACAACCATTTCTTCACACAGTCCCCCGACTTTAAGGGCTCATAAGTATTTGGACAAACTAACATAATCATCAATTAAACAGTCAGTTTTAATACTTGGTTGCAAATCCTTTACAGTCAATGACTGCCTGAAGTGTTGGACACATAGGCATCATCAGATGCTGGGTTTCTTCCCTGGTGATGCTCTGCCAGCCCTTTACTGCAGCCGTCTGCACTTCCTGCTTGTGTTTTGGGTGTTTTGCCCTCAGTTTTGGCTTCAGCAAAAGAAACGCATGCTCAGTTGGATTCAGGTCAGATGATATGACTTGGCCATTGCAGAACATTCCACTTCTTTGCCTTAAAAATGTCTTTGGTTGCTTTTGCAGTATGCTTCAGGTCAATGTCCAACTGCACTGTGAAGCATCGTCCAATGAGTTTTGAAGCATTTGGTTGAATCTGAGCAGATAATGGTGCCCCAAACACTTCAGCTTTCATCCTGCTGCTCTTGTAAGCAAGACAAGACTTCACTAGAATAAATACAGAGGGTTTATCACAAGATGCAAACCATTGGTTAGCCTTAAAAATGGAAGGCCAGATTAGAGTTTGTCAAAAACCATCTAAAAAGCCTGTACAGTTGTGGAACAGCATACTATGGACAGATAAAACAAAGATCAACTACCAGAATGATGGGAAGACAAGAGAAGGAAGAAGGGAAGGAACTGCTCATGATCCAAAGCACACCACCTCATCAGTAAAGCATGGTGGAGGTACTGTTATGTCATGGCCATGTATGGCTGCCAGTGGAACTGGTTCTCTTGTATTTATTGATGATGTGACTGCTGAGAAGAGCATCAGGATGAATTCTGAAGTGTTTGGGGCTACATTATCTGCTCAGATTCAACCAAATGCTTCAAAACTCATTGGACGATGCTTCACAGTGCAGATGGACATTGACCTGAAGCATACTGCAAAAGCAACCAAAGACATTTTTAAGGCAAAGAAGTGGAATGTTCTGCAATGGCCAAGTCATATCATCTGACCTGAATCCAACTGAGCATGCGTTTCTTTTGCTGAAGCCAAAACTGAGGGCAAAACACCCAAAACACAAGCAGGAAGTGCAGACGGCTGCAGTAAAGGGCTGGCAGAGCATCACCAGGGAAGAAACCCAGCATCTGATGATGCCTATGTGTCCAACACTTCAGGCAGTCATTGACTGTAAAGGATTTGCAACCAAGTATTAAAACTGACTGTTTAATTGATGATTATGTTAGTTTGTCCAAATACTTATGAGCCCTTAAAGTCGGGGGACTGTGTGAAGAAATGGTTGTCATTCCTACACGGTTCATACTACATTTTTGAAAAAAGCCTTAAATGAAAGCTGAGAGTCTGCACTTTAAGCAGGTATTCATTGTTTCATTTAAAACCCATTGTGGTGGTGTACAGAGCCAAAATGACAACAACTGTATCATTGTCCAAATAATTATGGACCTGACTGTATAGCAGCTGCAGGCCTGCACACATTCGATCACCAGCGATCAGCACACACTGTATGCCAGTTAGTTTTCTGTCCAATTACATCCCGATTTGCTTTGATGTCATACAAAAGTGGACAGTGATAATCTCACGAGAGCAGGGTGTCCGAAGGGCATGATGGGAAACGCCTGGCTCTCACCTGATCTAATAATTTCCAGATTTAGACTTGACTCAACAATATGACGTTTTAGATAAACCTTTCATTTTTGTTGAATTTTTAGAGATTTAGATGTTATTTGTCTGATTTGAAAGTTTATTCTGTTCACAGAAAACGTGTTACTGATGGTGACGTTTCTTAGTCAGAGACTGAATACATTCATCAAACTATACAGAGTCTACTGTATATTAACATTGGACTGTTTTAATTATTGAAGTATTTACCATCACAGAGACTTGTGGTCAGTGGGATGTGAGGATTCTTGAAATAACATCTGTACAGATGTGAAGCCCTGACTGGATCTGACTGATCTTTATATAAGCTGTTGTCTTGTATTTTTTTCCTCTGAAAATATTTAATATTAGTCAGACACATTTTATTTAGCCTGTGTAGTTCAGGGGACAGGTCAAACTGCAGCAGCAAAGTGATATGATGTTGACTGGAAATTGAGGTTGAACCATGAACATAAATTACACAAATTAATCTATGATAATTAAGAGACTGAGAACAAACTTACATATGAGTCTGACAATATTCTAATAAATCAACATCAGATCTAACAGGATGTGAATGTTTTCTGTGACTTCCTGTACAGACTGAAGGCTGCTGGAAACTGCACAACTTGACAGCGGCTTTTTGACACCACCTCCTGCTGCAGCTGCCTGATGTCGTCCACTCTCCAGGTGAGGCACAGTTCATCTCAAACGAGCCTGCTGTCTCATAACATTACGCCCTGAACTTTGACCCTTTTGCTTTTATATCTGTTACTTTGGAGAGAAAACAAACGCCACTCACTGAGTTCTCCAGAGACGGAGATCGACCCGCAGAGCTCTGCTGTTGTTACTTTGCAATGTGTGTCATTTAAAATTATAACTGCACAGATTGTAGATTCAAACATATGATATTTATGACAGTGAAATTACATCTGCAGATCTGTCAGTTGTTTTTATAGTTATGTCCTATTGTTGTTTGTAATATTTATGATTACTGAAACAATCAGTATTCCTGTTATTACCATTCTACTGGTCATCAGTTACTTGAATGCGCTGTCTTCCATCACTGTGACTTCTGACAGCTGTCAGTCAGCTGTCAAGCCATCATCTGTTTGTGGGTCAGTGGGTGTCGCTGCACAGAAGATTGTGAGTTGGACTTGCATACTACAAAATCAGACCGGATGTAGTAGAACATCCTGGTATTTTTGGCATACTGCATTTAACAGATTATGTGTAGGGACATACTAAATCTTTTTGTGGCATACTGGAACGCACAGATATACAGAATGCAATGTGAATGTTAGTTGGATTAGTTGCAGTAGTGGGCATGTGCTGACCATGCACGTAGCCTGTCACAGTTATAACGAATCACAGTTTCATCACGGCAATTGGTAAGTATTTCTGTTTCTGATTCTAGATTTCCAAAGCATTTACCGTAAAACTTGGTGTATAAGTCGCACTTTTTTCCCTTTTTTTTCATCTAAAAAGTTGGGTGCAGGTTATAGACCGGTGCGACCTATAGACCAAGGTAAATGCTGACATAGGTAATTTGACCCACAAGATGGTGCTACGTAGTAATTTAAACTCATTCGTTTTTGGGATTTGAGTAAGCATGTATAGTTACAGCCCACACTGTAATAAGGTACTGTAATGCTGTCTTCTTAAAAAAGAAGTTAAACGTTAATTTAAACTCATTTTTATGGCTCAGATGTTGTTATACCATAATTTTATTTCCTGAAGAGGTTGTTTGGAAAATTGCAATCTGAAAAGTAACCAAAGCTGCTTAAGAGGTTATTGTGTTTTGAATGTGTTTCAAATTAAAAATAAAGGGAAACAGTGTAGGAATAACTTGTATAACGTTTTTATTAACAAATAGTAATATAAAACCTTGTTTTCCCTGTTTGAGACCTTAAAAAATAGACTGCGACTTATATGCCAGTGCGACTTATATTCTGAGTTTTACGGTATTTACCTGATAACGACTAACTGTTTGTAGTCAGATGTCAAATATGGTCTGAAAATCTCTTAAGAACCTCTTTCAGGGGGTTGAAGTATTCAAGTTTGAAATGAAAAATTTATAAGACCCCTGGTGAGATACGTCTGATTTAAGGAGCTTAAAACACAGACAACCTGTTTGGGTGAGACTCAAGGGTCCATTAGAGGAACTGCAGTTTTTATTCCACACACCGGCTTCATTTTTTTAGCCTCACAGGTTGCTGCTTGGTATACAGCCACTTTCTTCTTTTCTTTTTTTTTTTTACCCTCAAAAAAAAAATCACAGACACATTTCAGAAAGTTATAAAACAGAAAAGTGAAAGTTTCATTTATTGACAAATGAATCTTGAAACAAGGTCACAAACCTCGCAGACAGGAATTTAATAACACAGTCTGGCACTCAAACTTGACGGCAGACAGCAGTTAAGGAAACATGGTTCAGTTCCATTTAAGACTCTAGTAACATCCAATGAAAATTTGTATCGTTTCTGCTTGAGGATATGAGTAAAAAGATATAAAAAGAGAAACCACAAACGCCACCAAACCACAGCAGCAGACAGCTCTAATACTGTTTAAATTCAGCCATAGTAGGGGCGATACGAATTAATCTGTATAGCCACAACAGTGACTGTAATAATGAAAATAATGACCATGATGCAAACCAGGACTGCGGCTATGATGTTGAGACAGTGGGCAGTGGAGCCGTAGTGTCGGGCACCCTCCAGATCTCCAATCACCTTCCGGTCTCTGGCCTGGAAGGACCAAAGCACATTGATTTTAAAACTGGATTCATAGATATGCTCGACCTCAAGGGAACCTAAACTGCTATTGTTGAGCATTGACTTAATCTTATCTCCTGCAAGATTTTTGTCTTTCATGCAGCAAATACAATTATTTCACCCATTTCCATCAATTCTCCTTTTCACCATACATAGTTGTCTTTGCTGGACACTGTTGAAGATGGAGACTTGCAGCGAGAACAATTACAGAGAGTTTGCAACACATTTAAAGTCTTTTTTTTTTGTCTTTGTTCTTTTTCCTCGTTCATGTTTTTTTCATAACTTCTTTGTGTTTCAGTAGTTGTTTTGTAATTTCTAAGTCGTATAATATCTTAAGTCTTACTGATGAATACTTCTCGTCCCCCAGCTGCCTGTCCTCTGTGTTTCGTGTCATGGTCGAATGGAGGTCTGTGCTTTAGTCAGTAAAGCGTTTCCTCTAACCCTGTCTCTACTTTGTAAAATCTGCTCTTTGAGATGCAAGATTTGGCTTACATTCTTTTTGTTCAATATTCTTTGATAGGCAGCGACAGAAAATTCCTCATGAATGAAACTCACCTTGATGGAGAAGACGAGAGCCGCTAGTCCAAGGCAGGGGCAGCATGAGTAGACAAAGCTGCAGAGGGACCAGATGATGTGGTCCTTGGGGGGTTCGGTGGTGACGTTCACAGTGGTGTGCTGAACCACTGAATGTCCCCCAGGCTGTCCAAGGCGCCCATCATACCTCCCCTGCAATGGAACAGCCTCAGGCGGGTAAACTGCTGGATTCATCGCTGACAGCTCAACTGTAGTTTGAAGTGAGGGGCTGCAGGAAGGTGTGCAGGATCTCATCTGTCTCTGTAAATGTCAGTTTTCTTTTAAAGCTTTTGGTATGCACCATTATCCCCCAGTGGAATGCACAAAGGAAAAACAATGTGGGGGGTGGTTCTTTTGTTGAAGTAGCAGATTGATTTACGGACACCACACATCCTGTATTATTTCCTGTTTAGTATGAGTGGTAAAGTGTGCCTATGGTTATACTGACTACTAAAACAGAGTATTACTAGGTGTACATGGTATATAGAATTAGTATATTGTAGGGATGATAATGATTGATTGACAATGGATTAATCGGTAGTTAAGAGTTTGATCAAACGTGAAATTGAATCAATCAATAGGCTGAGCAGTGCTCTCAGAGTATATGCAATATGTTGCTGCCAGCTTTGATCAAGGAAAAACACATTTGGTCAAGAAAAGTGCTTACAATTTGCAACCCTCGTGTGTTGTATGGATTTGGGATACAGCCTTACTCGTTTGAGGGTGATAATGTAGAGTTGGATACATTTGGATCAAAGAGTGTGTTAACGCCTGGTATTAACATGCATCCTGGGTGTATCGATCACACGTTGACAGCTTTAAGTCTGTCTGTTCAAAGCTAGCATTAGAATGGGTCTAAATAAATATGCATCTCAGGTGACTAGTTGTGATCATCTAATTTCCCGCTCTATATGCAAATAAACACAGATCAAGTGCGTTGTTGTTTCTAACTGAGGGGATGTTTATCTTGCTGTAGGCACACTTACTGCCTTTACTATTTAAAATAAGTAAAATCTTATTTGTAAGCCTGAATGCAACACATGTAGTCACAGCCCGTTCTTGTCTCATTATTTTCCTGTCTCTATCTGTTTGAGAAAAGTGCCACTAGGAGACTACTGCTGCGGTGGTATGACCTCTGTGCTGGGGACAGCTGACAAGAGTCCACCCAACCACACACGCACAGTGACAAGGCTAACTGTTACTATCACACTGCTAATATTACCTAACAGTTACTAGCAGGTTTAAGTGGTTTGTAAGGACTTTTTAACAGCTGCTGCTATGTTGGTTTGTGCTAACTGGGCACACATTCGCTGGGAGGAGAGTGGCTCCGGAGACGGCCCTTCAGCTCTACGTCTGTGTAACTGCACCAACAGACATTTTTCTAATCTGGTGTGGCATTGGATAAGCACATAAGGCCCCGTCTCCACCAAGCAGTACGGTTCAGTTCAGTTCAGTACGCTTTTTTCCCGTTTCCACCGTGAAAAGTTGTGGATGGTACCAATGGAACCGTTCTGTACCACCTCCATTTTTGGTCCCCCCTCTGTTGGGGTACCTAGCACACAGATCTGGTACTAAAAGGTGGAGCTGTGAACACTGCAGTCTGATTGGTCAGTAGAGGACGGTCACTCTGCTCAGGGCTGAGTTGTGGCTGGTTTTGAGGCTCATGTAACCACTGTTCATACTGTGCAGAGTTTTATTAGTAAACTGTAACTATGAAATGAAAGGATGTTTTGCTGCCTCTAACAGCAGCTGGAGTCTGAGAAAAAAATAACAGAATTTACTGGGCCGACTCCCAGCTACTTTTAAGTTGAAACGTTTACTTGTTATGTAACTTAATGCATGAGTTGTCGACGTGAATCCCTCAGCACACCTTAAATTTTATGTGACAATGTTGACCATTACTTAAAGTTTTAATATGACATACACTTTTATTAAAGAGTTGATCTTAAAGCGTTTATATATATATATTAATTTCAACTGGGTTTATATATTCTAATCCTTACTGAGAAAATTAAGCTTTGCAGAGTGCCATTCCTGTAGGCTCATGTGACACTAAACCCCCAAGCTTGCCCGAGAAGGATTTAACACACATACCCAGTATTTTTAAATATCCCATGGAGAGACTCTCACTGTAGCCTGTTTTATTTTGTTCTGAAAATTTTGGCTTGCAACCCCGTTCTGTGGACGATCAACAAGGTGCAGACTTCCATCTGTGTCACCGATAATGAGGAAGTACAGCGAGTGACAACAACCCCGCCCACATAACAGGACTGTTTGTGGTGGAAACACTAGGGTCTAGCATGTCTGAAGGGTTAGTTTTGGTTCCAAAGGTACCATACCAAAAGTTTTTGGTGGAAATGGGGCTAAAGTCAGCTTAGGTGGTCCTTTAATGTGGCCCAGGACACAATAGCGTTCACACAGCAGAAACAATGTGGCCATATGTCACCCAGACCACCTCTGAATGTGGTCAGAGCGACTGTATTTCAAGACACATTTGATGCATTCACACCTGTACTTAGAGCAGTCAACTTGCAATCCAGTCACCCAGGACGCATGATAACATCAGATGTAAACGGGGCCAAAGAGCCTAAAACAGACATGAGCTAGTATCAGCATTCTAGCAACTCATATTTAACAGATTAAGCTCTGAAGTCTTAACAGGAAACCCACTAATGTCAGATTAAATTTGTTTTTGACGCAACTGCACATTAAAAATAAAACATTCTTAGTCCATCAGCTCAATCACATGTCAATTTCATGTCACATGCTGTGTTAAAAGATCCATAAACATGCAAACCTGCTTTAAAAGACAAGTTGAATAGAAGAAACGGAGACAAATAAAAGCTGCTGATAGGCTTTGATTACAAATTAATTAATACAGGAAACATGAACATTAATATAAAAAAACCCAGTTACATTCAGATCAATGTTTACACAGATGAAGCAGGTTACATGAACATTTTCTATCTGACAGTGATACATTTGTGTTTGCATCCTGTTTAGGATCGTTGCGGTGTCTCCTCCCATCATGAAAATGACCAACATAATATCTTCAAAGTGAAACTGGTGAGTAAGAAATAATCAGGCTCATATCCAAACTGTCAGATTTTGTAATATGCCATTTAATTGTAACAAAAACAGTAGTTGGGCAGTTATTCATATTAATACGCCAGTGTAGATTTAGCACTAGACCTTTACATCTTTAACTCATCTACAGTCTCCTCCTACAGATTAGGACATGTTGAAACCTACATCATCAAACAGAGCAATTCATAACTGATTCTTCCAGTTTAAGGTTGAAATAATCTGTATTTGGTAGTTTTGGCAAACAAAAAAGGCACTATTGTTTTAGCTGTAGTGGAAATAATTCCTCATCTTGAAACTTGCTCTTCATTAATTGCATATCTGATGAGAGATGCAGACGCCCACAAGGAAACAACTAACAATGCGACTGGACATAGGTTTCTCACTGTCATTTCTACTCGTTTAAAATAAAATAGCTTTTTATAATTATTGTCAGAAAACTAGCCAAAACAGATCATTGTCCATAGTGAAACGAAAAGCACTGCCATTAGCAAAGCCATGAGCCCGTCCTGCATAACTCAAGGTATTTTACCAGCTTGAACCTAAAGTTAAGATTCATGCAGTGCACGTCTGGCATAATATATATTAATATATACATTTATAAAAGTTATTTGACTGCTGACAGAAGACACTTTGAATAGCAGGATTTGTTTTCTTTAAACTTGAGCTTAAGAAGAGAGTGGGATCATCATCACATAGTAGTACACATAGTAGTACACACAACCTGAGGAATTATTTGAAACAATCATCTCTTGTCACAGACTTCAACAGCAGTTGGGGCTAACTGATGTAATGCAATCAAATGAAAATGTAAATACAGTTAAGTATTACTTTAAAGGCCTTTATGTGGTAAAAGTCAAACACCCAAGATTGGCATGTTCATTGTTCAAAATCTGTTCTAGTTTATTTAAAAAAATCCTTATGATTTTTTATTTCAAAGCTGCTGTTCAATCAAGACAATTTAACCTCATAGGGTTTTATCAGAGATCAAGAGCCTCGTGAAAGTCGCTAGCTTTGACAATTTGAGAAAATTAAATGTTTGGATTGACTGAATTAAACATGAACTCATCCCAACCCTGACACTACAGGTTAGTATTTCAGACGGAAAGTTAGGTCAAATCTTGTCACTGGTAGTCGCCTAAGTGCATTTGCTCATAGATTAATGTGGGGTCTGCCCCCTAGTGGAAATGTAAGGCATCACATCTTGGAGGAAGCGGCGATGGCCGAGGCTCCTGGACGGCTGTAAACACGTACATTTGTGTTCTGAGAAAGACAAAGTGAAAAAAGATGGCATTAGCGATTTAAACGTAGAGAATATGAACAGCATAGTCAACAATTAACTGGTGACATAATACAAAAGAAAAACACACAAAAACCCTGATCATAAAACTGGACAAAGTGCACGCTGTCAGTCAAAGTAAAACATGATGCAATCCTATGACAGACTGCTGCATGATCAAATTACACAAAGCTCTTTTTAAGCACAAGTGTTAAACTACCTCGCAAATGAGGACAAGGAGTTGTAACTATTGCTGGCATATGATGTTTAAGACGTGTTATGGAAGACTTTACGAAATATTTTTATGACATTCTATACCATGACTTTATATGAAATATTTTGAGGTACTGCACTGTGACTTTGAAATATTTTATGGCATACTATATCATGATATTTTTATGACATAGTATGCCTTTTTTTAAAAGAATTTATGTCATGCTATACTATAACAATGTTATGACACTTTTTTAATGGCATACTATTTTACGATTTTTTTTATCACATGAAATTTTTATCGCATACTATACAATATCAATTTTTTAACTTTTTTAATGACATGGCATGATTTTTTTTTTGTAAACATTTATACTTTGATGTTTTCATGACATACTATCACCTTTTCATGGCCTACCATAGTATAATTTTTTTTTCTTCAATAAAAATTTATATGACCTACTATACTGTGACATTTTGTATGTCTATTACATTTATAAGGCATACTTTATTATGAAAACATTTGAGACACACTATACTACTTATTTAATATTTTAAAAAATGAGGTGCTTTACTCAGTTTTGAAATTTTTTGACATACTAACTTTGACATTTTCTGGCAATTTTAATGGCATACTAGTATGACCTCTTTTAGAAACATTTATATGACCTACTATACTATGACATCTTGCATGTCATATTAAACTTACATTTTTAAGGCATACTTAATTATGAACATTTGAGACATACTATACGTTTATTTTGTTTATAAAATATTTTAACATACTATACTCACTTTCTTACAGCATACTATATTTAGTTTTTTTTGGTATACTACATAGTATGACTTTTCTTTAAAATAAAAATGTATATGGCATGCTCTGCTGTTATTTTGCAGGTCATACCAAACTATTACATTTTAAGGCATACTTTATCATGAAAGTTTTTGTGACATAAGAGTTTTTTTTTTTTTTAATAAAATGTGTGCTTTATTTTGAAATTTGATACTATACTGACCCTTTTTCTTTTTTTTTTTTTTTAAATAAAAATGTACATGACATGCTATGCCATTTCTTTATGGTTTACTATTACTTTTTCATGTCATACCCTCAGTTTTTTTCTCTTAAAAATAAAATTTATGACATGCTTTTATACTATGACATTTTTATGGCGTACATATAGTATGCTGTAAGAAAGTGAGTATGGTATGTAAAAATATTTTATTAAAAAAAAAAAATCATAGTATGTCACAAAATTTTTCATGATAAAGTATGCCTTAAAAATGTAATAGTTTAGGGGCGTCGGTGGCTTAGTGGTAGAGCAGGCGCCCCATGTACAAGGCTGTTGCCGCAGCGGCCTGGGTTCGAGTCGAGCCTGTGGCGCTTTGCTGCATGTCATCCCCCCTCTTTCTCCCCCTTTCACACGTAACTGTCCTGTCCATTAAAGGCAAAAAATGTCCTAAAAAAAAAAGTAGTAAATAGTTTAATATGACATACAAAATGTCATAGTAGCATGTCATAACTTTTTATAGAAAAGGTCATACTAGTATGTATGAAAAATGTCACATTATAGTATGTAAAGTATGTCATTAAAAAGTCATACTATTGCATGCCATATTTTTAATAATATAAGTTGCCATGAAAAAGGTAATAGTATACTAAAAAAGTCAAAGTATCGCATATCATTATAATATGCCAGAAAATGTAATAGCATAGTATCAAATTTCAAAATATTTAAATATAATTTAATATAAATATTTTTACATACCATATCCACTTTCTTACTGCATACTATACTTAGTGTGTTTTAATTTTATTTACATACTGCTGTGACATTTTCTAATGTTTATTAACATACAATAGTATGACTTTTCTTTAGGACATTTTTATGGTATCGTATAAGGCTGGGCGATCATACGATCTCAATTCGGGATTGCGATAAAATTTTGATCAATCTCAATTATCAGCATGGGACGTTTTGAATCGATGTCACATAACAAAAGTAAGCGCAACAACAGCATATCAGAGTCTGCCGGCTACTGTATGCCATGCAGGCAGGATACGCCCACTTCTCATTGTAAGCATGGCTACAGTTGTGACGGGAGGTAAACAGAGAGAGAAGTTGGAGAAAGGAGAAAAAATGAGTGAAACTGAAATCGACAACGGCTAAAATAATGCAGAACGTGAAAGTGACATCACTATATCAACCGAAGATATTGTTGGAAAAAAGAGATAACGCGGCGTCAGTTGTGTGGAAGTGATTTGGATAACGTTACCTCAAAAGTAACGAGGAGGATAGAAGCCGGTCTGCAAAATATGCCGGCGGTTGGTACCAACCAGGTCAGGAAACACCACAAACCTTTTCAATCACCTGAGACGGCACCATCCCAGTGACCACACAGAGAGTCTAACTATGTGGCCTCAAGTTTCCTCGACTCCACACACAGCCTAGCAAGACCTCTTCATCTGCTGTTAGCGTCGCTAGCGGCAGCTTAGCAAAACAACAGTCCATCCAGTCGTGTTTTGCAGCCATTACCCCATATGAGAAGCATTCAAAGCGGTAAGTTTATATACAGTGTTTCAATAAGTTAAAGCTTCTATTTGACATTGCTTCTCGTTCTTTGAGTTTACATATGGCTAAAGGGGAAAAAACAACCGTAAACAGACAGCATGATTAGTGTTGCGTTCAAGGTCCCCCCAAAAAACGGGAGGGAAAAAAAGGCTGAATATTTTTCTTTTTTTTTCACAATTGAATCCCAAGGTTTTTTGGAAGGTCTTTAAAAAGTTATTGAAATTAACCTCAGGATTCCAGCATATCCCCTGAAAAAACATTTTGTTCTCAATATTGGAAAAGCATATTATTTAGTGTTTTATGTTATTAAACTTTTATTAAGTTTCAATGAATCTCTTGTTTCTTCAAGCTCCAATCAGGATGCTCCCCAAACTGGCAGAATCAGCAAAAACTACATATCGTGATAACATTTTTGGCCATATCGCATGCTATGCTGTTATTTTGCATGTCATACTAAACTATTACATTTTTAAGACATATTTTATCATGTAAACTTTTGAAATACAAGTTTTTTTTGTTTGTTTTTTTTAATGTGTTTACATACCATTCACTTTTTTACAGCATGCTTTTTTTCCAAGATTTTTGATACTATGACTTTTTTGGCATTTATTTCTGACATACTATGCTTTGGCATTTTTATGGCATACTATAGTATAACCCTTTTTTTTTTTATCTAAAGAATGCCATGAGTAAATTTCAAATTTGGCACATACTTCCACTTGGACTCAAGGATGAACTGATTAAAGTTTGGTGGTCAAGGTCACTGTGACCTTGTCTGTCTTATTCTTGTAAAAGCCATATTTCAAGAAAAACAATGAGGGATTTTTTTTTAATTTTTGTTGTCAATGGTCAAGGTCAAACTGACCATGTGTCCATCTCATTCTCTTCAAAGTAGTGTCTCAAGAAGACCTTGAGAGAATTTTGGAGTGAAAATTTGTGCCACATTTGAGAAATCAACGATGAACTGATTACATTTTGGTGGTCAAAACTTATCGCTTCATTATTAAGTTCAAGTGGACATAAATCAACTGGATACAATTTGCTGCAATAAATATGATTGAGGTGAGATGAACAGACTGAAAACATCTTATTAGATAACAAAGATGTTGAATAAAGTCTTCCTTGTGGGACTCAATTTACAGCTTAAAGGTGATAAATTGCAATATATTCTAATATTTGTTTTCACAATACTAGGCATATCACAACATGTTTAAATTTGCAATAATGTTGTATTGTGGCGCACACCGTGAGTATACAGTAGCCTGTTAACAAAGAGTTTAAGTGTGTGTGTTACTGGTTTGCATGTATTACCAATATTACTCTTTGTAATAAACCTTGCACTGGGTTAGTCACCAAATTCATTCTCTTGAGGTGTTCCCACCCTGTCTATCTAAATTATGTTGCCTTATTACTATCAATACATTAGATGTAAGTTCAGTTAAGGCGTGTTTCTAATGTAACCAGTTGGAAACTCAAAGCGGTGATGAAGTCTTTAAATCAATGGGAGGGGCATTGAAGGTATTCAATTTAACTTGAGGATCCCAGCATACACCCTGACTTAACCCTAGATGGAAACATTTTGTCAGACTGGATTGGTACTGTGTTTACCTTTTGGGCCTCTGCGTTGTACTTGTTGAGAAGGGTCTGAACCCGGCTTCCATAGTCTGGATGGACTGCTTTCAAGTTCTCAACCTGCATGAAGAACCAGACAATGAGACTTAATGGCCCTCTGCATATTTTCCTCAATCAGCTTCTTATCATAAGAGAACTAGTATCTGCCAAAGTTAGAACCATTTTGTTACTTCTCATGAGAGATTTCTGTTTTTCCTTTTTTTCTCTGTGGTCCTCCTGCTGGTTTAAAGTGGGCTGGGCTCTTTCAGAAAAAGGTGATGTCAGGACTTAGCAACATTTGATGACAGGAAGTTGGTTGTTTGGACTGTGTGGGTGTGATCTGATCAAATTACAGGGTTCCTACACATTTGGAATTTCAAAATTCCATACTTTTTCATACCCTAATTTCCAGACTTCTCTGTGTTTTTTTTTTTGTTTTGTTTTTCAGAGAATATGCGACATCTGAGTAAATATATCATACCATAATGGTATGCAAATAAAAACTCAGGTAAGTTCAGTGTCTGGGCTGAGGCAAAAAGGTTGGGACTCTGGGTGCAAGCGATGCAGTAACGAGACGTCAGTGTTTTTTCCTTTCATGTGGCTCAGAATTGCCTTCTCCCCCGTGTTGGCGATGTCAAACGATTTCACACAAAGCTTGCATCTAGCTCTGTGTGTGAATTGGGAATCCTTGGCCAACCAGTATTTATATACGGTATTGTCAAGCCATCCATCCAAAAACTTGCATCTACCCATTGTGAACCACGTGAAACTCGTCTTCTTGTCAAAGGTGCAGTGTTGGAGTGAAACTTGATACCTGGGGGGCTGGAGGAGGGTCATGGGGCAGCGGACTGGACATACCACTTGTCAATCAGGTAAAAGGGGCGGTATGTTTTCTGAGACGTTTGCTCTCACACAAACTGTGCTTGGCCCAGCATAAAACACGATCCGGATTGATTAAATTATTTTTGGAAATACCTAATTTTCTATTTTAGAAAACAATATTTTAGAACAGTGGTAATAGTCTGGAAACAAATATTTCCATACTTCATTTTCCATACTTTTTAATACCTGGAAATTGATCAAATTTATTTCCATACTTGCGTAGGAACCCTGAAATTAGCAGTTTTTAATGGTTAAACTACTGAAAAATACACATGTCCAGGTATTATTTGCTAACTGATGGCTTTAATTCTTAAGTGTTGCTCTGTAACAGATAACTACAAATGCAACCAAGTTTTCAGGGGTTTTAAAACTTGTAGGTTGACATGATTTCTAACATTTGGTGGATCATTTTTCTGCAAAGTGAAACACTGTAATGGGACCACAGGGCACAATGACGCACAAGCTCTTAACAGGAAAGTTTACCCACTTCTACATAAAGCCACAGGGGGGGTTGGGGTTGGTGTTGCTGTGGTCTGTCAACGGTAAGGACATGTGAGGAAGGCATGACAGAAAAAAAAACTGATACTCATTTTAACATCTCTGCTAGTTCGCTGTATGCTACTATGTTGAATCTGAACCAGATTTGGTAACTGTGCTTCTGTTGAAACATTTGCTTTAAAACACTTTTTCTATCACAGCAATGCAGACGATACTCCAAACTTTACATGTCGCTCTGCCCTGACTACTTCCATCCATTTGAAAAGCTGATTCAATGCAGTGACCTGATTGAAAACTATATTAATGTATGTATTAGAATGAACCTATGTATGCCGACTTTCGCCAACCCACCAGGGACAAAACCAAACTCATATACAGTATATAGAGTATTATATAATACTACACTATATATTGCTAATCCTACTTGTACAATATAAACAACCAAACTTTTGCAGTTGTCTAAGAAATGCTCACTGTTGTGAGAATGAGATTAAAGATCAGTGAAGACTGATTTAGTTACTCTGTGTCATGCTTGTGGAACAAATTACCATTGGATCTAAGGTGTTTCCCAACCCACCCCATTATTTTGTGCTGCCCTCCAGTGTGTTTATCAGAATTATCTCTCAAGTTTGAATTTGTGCTCTTTTACTCAGTCTCTTAAAAATTAGTTTTAAGTCCAATAAAGTTTGTGAAGCACTCTGAAGCTGCCTCTTGTCTGAATTACATTTGCTTTGTCTTGCGCCCACACGTTTCCTGAGCGCAGGCTCACCGGTACTTTGTTTTTACAAAAGCTACATCCTAGTACGTGACAATTCATTATTTTGTGCAATTAACATGTGAAAGAAGATGTCAACTGATTCAAATAGTGAATATCCCATTTTCAGAAAACTCTTCACATGGTATTTCAGTCAAAATTTCAACGGCATACCCTCACAGACTGTGAGGCTATAAAGGTGACGTGGACTCACCATGCGTTTTTGGATGAAGAGCTGGGCTCCTTTCAGGGCCCCTGCCATGTTCTGGCAAAGTCTCTGGCGCTCCTCTTCGTTCAGCACCTGGGTGTAGAAGGCACGGACCTGCAATAACACACACATAAGAGGTTGACAGCTGGGTTAAAGTAGATCACATCAAAATAAGATTAATTTTAAGTGCATTTTATACAGGAAGTGCAGTTTAAAAAGGAACATTAATGAAATCTGTGACCCTATTTCAACAAACCAATGAGTCCCCTGCAAATATACTAAGTAGCAGTACAAATCAGACTTACTGCCTGTTTACCTAGACATGTGGATGAGAATTACTTTGTTTGCATTACTGTATTTTAACCGTGATAAAGTAATTGATCATTAAGTTGAAGCAGTATTAAGACATTTTAATGGACAGAGGAACAACCTGTAAACACAGCTGTTGTGGCAAACACATTCCCATACAGTTACTTATTTATACATCAAGTGAAAACCATACAACATTAGCATTAATTTTGAGTTGTGTGTCTGATTCACTCTCCTTTAGTTCTGTTATGATCTCTTGAGAGAAATATCTGGCTCTTTAGCTGCTTAAATGCTCCACCCTGTTAACCAGCTAGTAGCTAACTTTGTCTCTGCTGTTTCGTACAGGACAGGAAGTGTGCAGTGGGTTTCACAGAGCTTTTTCTGTTAAACCACACTGATGAGAGCAGTGAGCAATATAGGTACAGACCACAAAACCAGACATTAATTGATTGAGGCTGAAACTCTCTGTAGAGCTCAGGCGAGCTGCAGATAGGTCTGTAGGTTTTGGTTGTACGAGTGACTGACAGACAAACAAACAAAACATGTTAAACTCATAGCTATACATTGATAAACATAATTTACTGCTTATTTGTACAATTAGAGAAGAGTTGATGGTTTGTTTGACAGACTTTTATAACTTTCCAGAGGTTTTAGGTTGTGTTCCCATATTTAAAAGTTTTTTTGCTATTTGACAAAATTGTTATGAATTTTTGTGATTTTGTGAAATATATGTTAGTTTCAAATTATAGGACGGCTGTTTAGGAATATAATCAGAAAGGAAGTAAACAAAAAAAAAACATACTAGCAAAACAACCGACTACCTGTCCTCCTGGTGACCATAATGTTCTGACACATACAGTACAGGCCAAAAGTTTGGACACACCTTCTCATTCAATGCGTTTTCTTTATTTTCATGACTATTTACATTGTAGATTCTCACTGAAGGCATCAAAACTATGAATGAACACATGTGGAGTTATGTACTTAACAAAAAAAGGTGAAATAACTGAAAACATGTTTTATATTCTAGTTTCTTCAAAATAGCCACCCTTTGCTCTGATTACTGCTTTGCACACTCTTGGCATTCTCTCGATGAGCTTCAAGAGGTAGTCACCTGAAATGGTTTCCACTTCACAGGTGTGCCTTATCAGGGTTAATTAGTGGAATTTCTTGCTTTATCAATGGGGTTGGGACCATCAGTTGTGTTGTGCAGAAGTCAGGTTAATACACAGCCGACAGCCCTATTGGACAACTGTTAAAATTCATATTATGGCAAGAACCAATCAGCTAACTAAAGAAAAACGAGTGGCCATCATTACTTTAAGAAATGAAGGTCAGTCAGTCCGGAAAATTGCAAAAACTTTAAATGTGTCCCCAAGTGGAGTCGCAAAAACCATCAAGCGCTACAACCAAACTGGCACACATGAGGACCGACCCAGGAAAGGAAGACCAAGAGTCACCTCTGCTTCTGAGGATAAGTTCATCCGAGTCACCAGCCTCAGAAATGGCAAGTTAACAGCAGCTCAGATCAGAGACCAGATGAATGCCACACAGAGTTCTAGCAGCAGACACATCTCTAGAACAACTGTTAAGAGGAGACGGCGCCAATCAGGCCTTCATGGTCAAATAGCTGCTAGGAAACCACTGCTAAGGAGAGGCAACAAGCAGAAGAGATTTGTTTGGGCCAAGAAACACAAGGAATGGACATTAGACCAGTGGAAATCTGTGCTTTGGTCTGATGAGTCCAAATTTGAGATCTTTGGTTCCAACCGCCGTGTCTTTGTGAGACGCAGAAAAGGTGAACGGATGGATTCCACATGCCTGGTTCCCACTGTGAAGCACGGAGGAGGAGGTGTGATGGTGTGGGGGTGTTTTGCTGGTGACACTGTTGGGGATTTATTCAAAATTGAAGGCACACTGAACCAGCATGGCTACCACAGCATCCTGCAGCGACATGCCATCCCATCCGGTTTGCGTTTAGTTGGACGATCATTTATTTTTCAACAGGACAATGACCCCAAACACACCTCCAGGCTGTGTAAGGGCTATTTGACCAAGAAGGAGAGTGATGGAGTGCTGCGGCAGATGACCTGGCCTCCACAGTCACCGGACCTGAACCCAATCGAGATGGTTTGGGGTGAGCTGGACCGCAGAGTGAAGGCAAAGGGGCCAACAAGTGCTAAACACCTCTGGGAACTCCTTCATGACTGTTGGAAAACCATTTCAGGTGACTACCTCTTGAAGCTCATCGAGAGAATGCCAAGAGTGTGCAAAGCAGTAATCAGAGCAAAGGGTGGCTATTTTGAAGAAACTAGAATATAAAACATGTTTTCAGTTATTTCACCTTTTTTGTTAAGTACATAACTCCACATGTGTTCATTCATAGTTTTGATGCCTTCAGTGAGAATCTACAATGTAAATAGTCATGAAAATAAAGAAAACGCATTGAATGAGAAGGTGTGTCCAAACTTTTGGCCTGTACTGTATAAGTACAGTTCTGTGAATTAACGTATTTACCAGACAAATCCAAGACACGTTAAGCCCTTGTGGGGACAAATGGCTTGCCCTACAAAAGTGTGACATAATCTTTACCTGTGTGACATTATCTTCATCTGCACTGTTGTAGCGTGCCACATCAGGAGACACCTTGAACTTGGACTCCATAAACTGAGGCTGTGTATCTGGGGCACTGAAGCTGTTGGGATAGTAGTTTGGAGCTCCACCTAGAGGCCACACAGACCAAACACTGGTGAGTTGAACTTAACAGATGACAAAAACAAAATGTTACTTAAATCTGATCAGTGCATACAATGACAACATGATGCCAGTCACTTAGGCTTACAGTACAGCGTGCTGTATAGTAAGAACGTTTTTCCAGGTGTTTGTTATGATGTAGAGGACTCTGGATAGTTTTTATATATATTCAACACAGTTAAAATTAAAATAAAATTTAAAAAAAAAAACAGTCTTCAGCTTCACAGGAAGGTAGCATACAATGGAACAATGGCTGATAACCACTGAATAAATCTTATTAATGGAAAAACAAATCAATATCTTGACACTACAAAAAGATCTTGAAACTACAAAAAGTAGGATTCTTTTTTTTCTTTTTTTTGCACTGCATCCACACTTCATAAAGTCTGACGTGATTTGTAGAGAATGGTTTTGTTTTTTGGTTAAATGTTTTGTATTTTATTTATGTGTATTTATATGAAACAGTTGAAGTCCTGGGATCCAAGATGATTTTCAGACTTTTCAGATTAAGTGAACTCAAATCAAATCAAATAAATCCATCAACAGGACTGTATACATGACGGAAATGTTTTAAATTAATTTACCAAACTGTCCGTTTTGCTTTTGTTTTACTGTCATTGTTTGATGATGCAAATATTTTGCCAATAAAGATCTAAGTGGGGGAAAAAAAACATTCTCACTCCTGTTTATTTGTCGTGAGGGAGGCTTTGTGAAATAATGAACCACTATGACAGAGTAGTACTGATTATGGGTCATGGTGTCAGAGCATTTGATACAGTGCAAATAGTGACATCTGTTGGGCAACCCTTGGTACTACATTTGGTGGTGGATGTATGTTTTGTTTCAGGTGAGGTGTCCCACTAATGCCAGAAAAGGTATTGCCAAAACTACATCACTGTATGGACATTAAGTTGTATAAACTACAATAAGTTATTCTACAGATAATACAAGATGAACTGTTGAGCCACAAAATCCACATCTGTTAAACACATGCACATAGAAACACATACACAGGCACAGAAATAGACCTACAAGCTGGACTATGACCTACCTTGGTTGTCAAACATGCACATGGGACCATCACGCTGGTAGTTGGTCACACGGGCCCTGAAGGGGCAGTTGACAGGAATCTGCAGATAGTTGGCTCCCAGCCGGTGTCGATGTGTGTCTGGGTAGGAGAAGAGACGACCCTAGACAAAGACACAGGAGATACACAACACAGAACAATGTTACACTGCAGGTCTGTGCTGCCAAAGACAGCAGAAACTCTAAGCACTTTTTTGAGCAGTTTATTCACAGCATTTAGCCCAGCTTTACTTCTGCTGGAAGAGAATGGAAACATCCAAACTTGTGTGAACATGCCCTTTATCAGAACACCATAGAGATGGACTGGGACATCAGTTGTTTAAAGTTACAGGGACCATGGATTGTGTTTTTAGTGACCAAATAAGAGCTTTAACTTATCAAAATGATTTGCAGTGTCGTCCACATCAAGACAGCAAACTATGCCATTTATTAACTTTATTCAAATCTGACTGAAAAAACATGCCAAGAGAACATGTTGTGGCGTTACCTGCAGCATCTTGTCGGGGCTCGGCTCGATGCCTGGTGGCATGTTGCTGGGGTCAAAGGCCAGCTGCTCCACCTCTGCAAAGTAGTTGACTGGGTTCCTGTTCAATACCAGTTTGCCCACAGGGATCAAAGGGTATTCTTTATGTGACCAAACCTACATGAGACAACATGCAACATCCATTAGTTGAAAGATACTGTACACTGCTGCAGGATGGACACAACAAAGGAGTGACACACCCAGTAAAGTATGTTTGTTAACATCACCTCATTTCTATATTAAACAGATATTCAAAACTAGTCATCTGATGTCAGCTTCTGCATGAACACTGACTGCTTTCATTAGTTGAACAGTTAAAACAACAATTTTGTAAATCCAAAGCAAAGTGGTATAAGAATGAGGCTGCCAGGATCACATACTCCTAATGCACATTTTACAGCAGCCCCAGGGGATGAGCTGTTCATCAACAAACACCTATTATATCACCTTATAAAATGTGGAGCTACACCATACTACACTGAGTGCCTGAATTTTTTCAGAATTGTCTTTACCAGGTTACTGCACTAGAGTGATAAAAACTTTTCTCCTGGTTGGAATTAATTTGCAGGGCTTCTCTAACTTGGTCGACTGATCAGTGGTCGACAAATGCATTTTTAGTCAGTTCTTATTTTTCTATTTATTAATAGATACTCGCTTTCATTCCTGTGACAACACAATATTCCCAATATGCTTTTGTGTTAATAATATCAATTAACCTTATAACAATTAGTTCTCTTATGCCCAATTTCCACTGAGCAGTGCGGTACAGTTCAGTTTCCAATGTGAAAAGTTGTGGATGGTACCAATGGAACCGTTCTGTACCGTCCCCATTTTTGGTCCCCCCTCTGTTGGGGTACCCAGCTCTGCTCTGCTAGTACATCCAAAAATGAAAATTCAGCCATTATCTACTCACCCATATGCAGATGAAGGCTCAGGGGAAGTTTTAGAGTCCTCACATCACTTATGCAGATCCAAGGGGAGAGGGGGTAGCAGCACAACTCCACCTAATGGAGGCTTATGGCGCCCCAGATTCAAACGTCCAAAAACACATAATTGAAACCACAAAATATCTCCATATTGCTCGTCCGTAGTGATCCAAGCGTCCTGAAGCCCCCACATGTTGTTTGTTTTTCGCCTCATTGTAGCCTGTAGCTTTAACTGCCTCTGTGTACTTGTTGCTCAAGTGTGCGCGCTTGCGCGTGAGACCAGCAAAAGCACGTGAACACACATGAACGCGGTGCCCATGTCTCACAGTCTCGCGCAAGTGGGCACACGTGAATGCAGTGTAAAGAGAGGCAGTCAGAGCTACAGGCTATAATGAGGCTAAAACAGAGTTCAAATGACGTTTTTCCAAACAACTTTTTATGTCGGGGCTTCAGGACACTTGGATCACTACGGACGAGCAGTATGGAGATACTCTGTGGTTTCAATTATGTGTTTTTGGACGTTTGACTCTGGGGCACCATAAGCCTCCATTAGGTGGAGTTGTGTTGCTACCCCCTCTCCCCTGGGATCTCCACAAGTGACGTGAGGACTCTGAAACTTCACCTGAGCCTCCATCGGCATATGGGTGAGTAGATAATGGCTGAATTTTCATTTTTGGGTGCACTTTCCCTTTAATTTCAACCGGGTTATGTGAACTGCACATCTCTCAATCCATACTCAGAGAAACAAAAAGTGTTGTGGTGTGTCGTTCCTGTGGGCTGCAGCAACACTAAACCCCCTGAGGGACTCAACTTTATGATCCAGTTTGTTCTGCTGTGGAGAGATGTGGTACCTTGGTAAGATCGAAGGGGTTGAACTGGAACTTCTCAGCCTGCTCAAAGGTCATGACCTGGATGTAGAAGGTCCAGGATGGGAAGTTGCCATTGGCAATGGCGTTGAACAGGTCTCCAATGGCATAATCTGGGTTGGTGGAAGCCAGGCGGTCTGCCTCTTCTACTGTCAGATTCTTTATTCCTTGGTCAGTCTTAAAAAAAACAAACAAACAAACAAAAAAATGACATAAATAAGCAATGCCAAAATTCCAGGAGGTGGATCTAAGTTAAACCTGGGCTTAAACAGACCTTGTAGTGGAACTTGCAGTAGAACCGCTTGCCAGCGGCATTCACCAGTTTGAAGGTGTGAGAGCCGTAGCCGTTCATGTGGCGGTGGCCATCAGGCAAACCTCGATCACTGAACAAGAAAGACACCTGCATGGGGGAGAGGGGACAGAAGATAGAAAATAATGACATGTCCTGCAAAGTTTTTGGTGCCAACCACTGATGACGTAAACCATACAAATACAACAATGCCAATATCAGTACACGACAACACTACATTACTTTAAAATGTTTCTTTTCTAATTATTCCTCTGTACGATCAACTACAATCTGTCTTTAAAAGAAGCCTCAGGCTCGGCAGCAGCTACCTGATGCAGACTCTCTGGCCTCAGGCTCCAGAAGTCCCACACCATGTCAGGGTCTTTCATGTGGGTTTGGGGATTGCGCTTCTGAGAGTGGATGAAGGATGGGAACTGCATGAGGAAATGGGGACAGGTCAATGTGATGCGTTGTACACCTGATCCATATGAAAGAGTAGCTTCAATATCTTTCAACCTGGACCTTATTTTCCCACATTTTTGTGTCTAAGCAACTAATGGTAACAACAATCTTTGAAATTGGTCGAGTATTGAGCGAGAGTGCAGCAAATAAGGCTGTAATGTAACCTTTCGGGGTGTCTGTGCACCATCAGTGTGCGTCCACTAAAGAGTTTGCTACCGACATGCTCAGATTATTATTCTATGTGTCTGACAACATTATAGAAGAGACTCCTACTATGACAGGCCTTGTGAAAAAGTAAGATCCTTTTTGTTTCACCAGAACCAGCCCTGAAGTCTCCATCACCAAACACACCAGACTCCATTTGAATGAACAGTAATTTTAGCATGTATACAGCCATTAAGTCTTTAAATCCAGCTGGGTGAATTAAGGGTTTATTTCAAATAAACTGGAGTTGGTGTTGGCTGGAAGAGTAAAAAGTCGAAGCAAGACACTTTGTGAGTTTTATTTTGTTTCTGTCAACTTTAAAAGAAGTGTGTTTTATGATAATAAAATGACTGTTTATTTAAATGGAGCCTGGTGGGTTTGGTGATGGCAATTTTCAGACTGTGTCTAGTAAAACAAAAAGATCTTACATTTTAACAAACAGGTCAACCACTGTATGATCCTGTCAGTGGCAAAAACAAGCAGTTTTATGGCGAATGGCTTACACTTGTATAGCGCTTTTCTCGTCTTCCACACACTACATGTCACATTCACCCATTAACACAAATTCACTCACTGGTGGCCGAGGCTACCATACAAGGTGCCACCTGCCACTCACTAACCATTCACATGCTCTCACACAGAGATGGAACAGCCATCAGGAGCAACTTGGGGTTCAGTATCTTGCCCGAGGATATTTCGACATGCAGACTGGAAAAAAAATAAATCAATATGCTCACTGTTTTCCATGGAGACACACGAGAAAGTTCTCCCCACACACCCAAGGCAACACAGCTACCTGTCAACAAACAAATGGTGACCCTGTGGGTAAAGCACACCCATTAACTACTTCAGCTTTTGGGTCAAGTTGGGATCAATTTGGGAACTTTGTTCACAGCTGCAAGCTACAGCTCCAACTCTGACCTCTGGCTTGTTCTCTGTTGCTACAGTGGCAGAGGCTCATGGGTATTGTAGTATTCAGAGCCATTTGCCAACAGAGAAAATAAAAAAAGCATTGAACACATGGTCCAGGAGGCTGAGAAGTACAAGGCTGAAGACGACGTCCAGCGTGTCGAGGTGTCTGCTAAGAATGGCCTGGAGTCATATGCTTTCAACATGAAGTCAGCTGTGGAAGATGAAAAGCTTGCTGGCAAGATCAGTGACGACACCTGGAGTCAGTGGATGTAAATTCACTATGTCGTATGCTCTGAGTGGATACATTGCAGCCAGTTTTACAGTGGTCAGCTGCAATACTCACTCAATACTAGATCAGTTTCACAAAACTGTTCTCTCTCTTTGTCACTTAGACAATAAAACAAAACGAAAACAGGGTCCAGGTTGAAAAATACCAAATGCACCCTTTAAGGTAAACATAAAATGACATTTTTGTGATGCAATACAGGTTTGGTTTCCATGTGTGTTTGATTTTGGAGAGCATTAAACTTCTTCATGGCTGATGGAAACAGCTCTACAATCTGTTCCTTTGTTTCTGAATAACAGCCTGACCTTTTCTCTCAAACATGCAAAGTGTTCCTCCGCTCATGCACCACCCACTCACCAGCAGGGCATCCCTGATGAAGAAAATGGGGGTGTTGTTGCCCGTCAGGTCCCAGTTGCCCTCCTCGGTGTAAAATTTGACTGCAAAGCCTCTAGGATCTCGCACTGTGTCGGCTGATCCTGATTCACCGGCTGAAATAAAATGCAAATAAGAGAAAACAGTTGACTCAGTGCTTTATGTCAGATTTCCACAGAACCACTGGTCTTCAAAGTAAAGTAGGGCTACAATGATTCGTCGATTAGTCAATCCACAGAAAAATATGTGTTTTTGATTATCACTGGGGTCAGAAAGACTAAAAAAAAAGGTAAAATCTTTTCTAAAATGCTATATAATATTTTCATTCAGGCTCTTATGACGTAATAGTTGACGAGATGTTGAAACTTTTTTTTTCATTCAGTGTATAGGCTACACATTTATACAATTGTAAAATGTAAGAATCACTTTAGGGCTACAACAATAAATAAAAAAAATGACTCGAACATTAACCTGACATGGTTATCCTTACCCACAGTGGAGAAGCGGACAGCAATAGGTGTAGTCTTGCCGATGTGCTCGAACACCTTGGCTTTGCTGTAGCGAGTGATGTCATGAGTCACCTCAAAGTAACCAAACGCCCCTGCATCACAGAGAGAAAACAATGAAACATGTCATTGTTTGCTTCACATATTTATTTCAGCTGAAACATGTCTGGTTTAAATATTTGTAGTTGACTGCACAGACTAGTCGAGTGTTATGTCGCCGTGCACTACCAAGAATGCGGCTCCCTCCAAAGAAAGCCAACAAACAGACTTTGCCCCAAGTTTTTGACCTTGATCTGAAAAGCTTGCAAATATTAGCAGATTTGTCTGGAGCTAATCCACAAACAAGAATGACCCTCATTTGCTTTTGCATACTTTTTGTCAGTTAGTTCTTTTGACTTTAGCAGGGTAATGTCACGAGATTTGCACAAATGGCATTTCTTAAATAGGTGTGCACATGCTATCTTTTAGCTTTTTCCAATATGAATAACTAGACTGAATATTATACTTTGCTGAATAAAACACAAATGAGACCATTATGCTCTGTAGGAGAAAAATCTCAATTCAACTGCAATCCTGTTTAAAACTAGGAACTAGCCAGGAAGTGGAACTTGAGTTGACATTATTGTCTCACAAATCTTTATCCAAAGGACATGAAGGAATTTAACCAACCAAAATGTTTGTATAATTTCAGTAAGACCCTGATGATATTTATAAAATGTGAGGTCCCCTCTTTGATTGCATTAAAAAACAAATCCAGTTGCTTAGAGTTTGTTGTGTTTTGTCTTTTTATTTAACATTTGTGTGTTTATTCATATACATATATTTTGGTTAGCATATTATTGTGATTTTTATACTTTGAAGCTCAAAACCTGTTTGTTATTAACTCTTTGTTCAGTCTGACAAGTCCTTGTTTTCAATTTGTTACATTGAATTAATGGCAAACAATCACTGCAGCATGAGAACCAATCCTGTCCGAGCAAAAAGTTCTTAGTCTTGCATACTTCCACAAGCATTACATCTTAAGAATTACATATTATATCATAAAAGATACTGAATGGAGCATTTCAGCATCAATATATCACCACCCTATTCATTTGGACATATTGCCATCATTCACAGGTGCAGCCATGCCTACAAGACAAGCCTCTACGAGCACGAGCAATGTGTTTAATATAGCGTGACACAACATAAGATTTACTTATCACTTGAACTATGTATTATTATGTACTGTAGCAGGTGAAACAAACTACAGTGTCTTTTTTGGAATGAGAAACAATCAGAGTGATGTGATCTGCTATACAGCAATCTGCAACTTTAAACTAGTGTCAGGAGGAGGCATTAAGTAAGTGTGTGTGTGTGTGTGTGTGTGTGTGTGTGTGTGTGTGTGTGTGTGTGTGTGCGCGCGCACGCGAGAGAGTGTGTGTGTGTGGGAACCTTTCTACCCTGCTTCTTCTGCCCCCTCACCTTACTTGTGAAGTTTTGCGACTGCTTCTTGCATGATTGTAACGCTATTGCGCTAGTCTCGCTCACCAGACCTTTCTCAAGAAAAGAATGGTCTGGTGAGCTTGTACTTCTTTCAACCAATCACAATCGTTCTGGGCGGTGCCACAGCAAAGGTGCGCTTGCAAAAATATTACCGGGGGGAAACAGGTTTTGGTGTAACACGCCCACAAAAATATCACCTACAGGACACGAACCATGGCAGAAAAATGGCTACATCCCTGCAAGATCAAACACTGCAAAAGTTAGTAAAGGACGTCTTGAAAACGGTTGAAAACTGCTACACAACCGGAGGTGGTAGGGTGGGACTTCAGCGGGTGGCTCGTTCCGCCCAGTGAGAGGCTGATCTCTGCAGCGAACTTCTGCCCACTCAGAGTACTATTGCGCTAACGAAATCTGTCCACAGACATACATATAAACACTAGGGATGCGCGCAATTAGTCGTCTAAATGACTAAGCATCCACCCCCTCGCTAGTCGGCACCAGAAACGTTAGTCGGTTAAACCAATTACTGCTTAATCCATGGCCAAGGCCGCTTAACTGTCATGCAGCCACCCGCCACTAGTGAGTGCTACAGAGCTGTCAGACAGCAGTCCCCCTAATATCCGACATGGTTGTGATTAAAGGAATCAAAGGGCTCTTAATGCACACTATATTTTTGGGACAATGTTTCAAATACTCAACAATAACTAAATTTTGACTGTTTTCTGAGTGTTTTCCCTTTTTTAGACTAGTCAACTAGTCTTAATTAAAATTAACGTTTAGCTGTGAAAGTTCCCACTACAATTGTTGCCACCAGGACCACATTTTGACATGATAAAACACACACACACACACACACACACACACACACACACACACACACAAAAGATAAAAACAACACTAGCAGTTTTGACGTTGTCACAGCAGGTAACAAAACTTCTCCTTAAATGTGCAACGCCAACCTGATACAGCCAACACAGAGGTGACACAGAAGAGACTGACCAACACTCACCCGCCCCTTTGGCATGCACCACTCTCTCTGGGATACGTTCCCGGTCAAAGTGGGCCATCTCATCTGTGAAGACCACATCTTGGACCAGCAGAGGACCCCTTGGTCCTGCAGTCTGCAGGTTCAGCTTGTCTCCAACAGGATGGCCAGCCCCTGTGGTCAGTGTGTCTGGCTTCTGTTACAAACAGAATCCACACTCAAAAAACGAACACCTTTATTTATGCAATACATGTTCCTCCAATTAAGAAGTACTTCATGTGTGCCTGTATCACAATCTACATTTTAAATCACCTTGCAAACAAATCATTTATGATGGGTCAGAGAGCCGAAGGTGCCGACCTCTAAGGTCTTGTTTTATTGGAAACAGAAGTCAGAGATATTTAATTCATAATAATATAAAATCCAAAAGAAGCAAAATTATTTGAGAAGCCAGAACTAGTATATTTGCAATTTTTGCTTAAAGCAAACAATTAAAACTGTTGCAGATCCATTTCTGTCATTCAACCAATCTATTAAAACAACAAATTGTTTTATCTCTAATTAAAAATTACAAAGAATTCCTTTCTACATTGCACTAAGACAACTACACCAATCAGGCAAAACATTAAAACCACTGGCAGGTAAAGCAAATAACACTGATCATCTTGTTACAGTGCACCCCCAGCAGGACAGTGCACCATGCCATGCCTCAAACTGTTTAGGAATGGCCCAAAAATAAGACAAAGAGCGCAAGGCATCAACATGGCCTCCAAAATTCTCCAGATCCCAATCTGATTGAGTATTTGTGAGCCTCTTTAGATCTGACCTCCCAAGGCATTGACTCAGGACCTTCTGGGTTGGCATGTGATGTCCAGCACCAGGGCGTTAGCTGCAGAACCTGTGGGTTGTGACTGGGGAGCAATTTTGTGTCACAGATGCTCTGTCAGATTGGATTGGGACCGGGTCGACACCTTGAGCTCTTTGTCATGTTCCCCTGGCCAAGAAGTTTTTGCAGTGATGTGGCACTGTCCTGGGGGGGGGGACAGAAACATTTCAGTGGTTTTAAGGCTGTGGCTGAAAATCTAGTAAGGGTATGGGCGCAAGCAACTGCATAAATGCTAACTGGGTCAACCAAATCAATGTGCTCAGACCAGTTCATCTTCTTTATTATTTTCACAGCTGTAAATTATTTACATGAGGTGCACTCTGCACCTTGCCGAGGGTATGGAAGCAAGCAACTGCATGCACATTTCTGCAAGTGGCATGACACTGATACTTGCAGAGTTGCACCAGAAATACTAACTGGGAGATCACTTTATTCTCTTCGTTATTTCCACAGCTGTAAATTATCGGCAAAAGGTGCACTCTGCTCTGCATGAGTATCATTATCCCAACAGACTGCCCTGGAAGCTGCACAGCTGCTGCAAGAGCATGAATAAAGAAATACTGGCATAAATAAGTTCCAATATGTATCATGAATTGGCTGTAGGGGCGTTAGGTTCCTTCAGGTGATGGCCGCTGTTTGCTCTCACATCCTCTGGTTATATAACCGACATGGGTAAAGTTCAACCACAAACATGCCTCTGGACAATGACCTAGTTAGACGCTGTCTGCGTGGTTATTTTGTGAACGACACACGGCTGGTGCTACTTGACGTTAATTGAGGTTAGATCGGCTACTTTAGCATGTAACGTTTGCAAACGGTTGTTTTCAGGCTTGTACTCAAGCTCTTTACAATAGCAACGATAACAAGAGGGTCCTCGCCCTTCAGCAGAGGTCCCTAATGAACTTCCCCCAGACAAACAGTTAACAGGACTAAACTCACTGTGAATCTTTTATTAACATGTTTATGAGGTTACGTTTCGCTGTTCACAGCTAGCTCGCCCGAGATGCTAGCTTCAGGTTTTGGCTGTTAGCGTTAGCGGGTTACCCTAAACGACCTCTCACCCATTTACCCCGAATCAAACAGCCCTACGCAGCAAAAACACTTGATGAAACGCAGGGTTCATACCGACCTGAGAGGCCCTGCTCTCTTTCCATGTCTTCATTTGATCGGTAGCTTTGTCCCTGTTGTCAGCCATCTCGACAGGTCAGCGCCACAGGACGGTTAGACCACAAACTCTTCGGTAGGTGTTGCGGAGAAATATGTTACCTCTGTATCCCGATATCTGGCAAAATTCTTCCTGGACTTTGCTCGACGTGGCCCCGCCCCCTCTTGTGCTCTCGTTTCTGATTGGCTGAATGAAGGAAACTGACCTACTTCTGAGACAAGAGGAGAAAGCACCAATGCAGTCTATGTCAAGCCGTTTTAACATTTAATAGCTAGACTGGATATTCATTACTGTTATCTGCAACATAATTTTGCCTAGTAAAAACTCTTATTCAAGATATCTGTAATTAGATTTTGACTAGTCAAAACTCTAATTACAGATATCTGTAATTCAGTTTTGACTAGTAAAATTCAAACTATTTTTGCCATTCATGTGTATGGGGTTTGTCATTGCAGATATCTCCAATGTAGTTGTGGATATCTACAATTGTTATTGTGGATATCTGCAACTGAATTGTAGATATCTGTAATTCCAGTTTGAGATATCTACAATTTAATTTTGACTAGTCATAATTCAAGTTCAAGATATCTTTAATTATCATCAGTTGAAGATATCTACGTGGTCCTTTCTAGATATCTTGAATTGAGTTTCAGATAGTCAGAATGACGTTGTAGATATCTTGCATTCGAATTATGACTAGTCAAAAATGACATTGTAGATATCTCAAACTGAAATTATAGATAGTCATAATGTAACTGGAGATATCTATAATGACAAACCCCATACACATGAATGGCAAAAATAGTTTGAATCTTACTAGTCAAAACTGAATTACAGATATCTGTAACTGTAGTTTTGACTAGTCAGAATGACGTTATAGATATCTGTAATTCAGTTTTGACTAGTCAGAATGACATTATAGATATCTGTAATTCAGTTTTGACTAGTCAGAGTGACGTTATAGATATCTGTAATTCAGTTTTGACTAGTCAGAATGACGTTATAGATATCTTCAATTAAAATTCATACTAGTCACAATGACATTACTACTAGTCAAAATGACGTTGTTGATATCTATAATGGTAATTCCGTAAAAACTTCAGTCAAACTTAGCGATTAAATGTTAAAACGGCTTGCCATAGTCAGTCTGTTGTGTTTACATAATGCAGTATGTTTGTTTGTACGTTGCTTTGGCTCATTTTGTTTCAACGTGCAAGAGTTTTCAGTAAAGCACTTGAAACATGTACTACTGTCGTTACAATCTACCAATGTTAAAGCACAATATACACTGATATGATAAAGGCCTTAAAGCAGGGTCCAAAGGGTCCAATCTGGCCCACTGGATGACTTTACACACCTAATATTGATGCAACTGTGAAATATTATCAACCAGTAGCTTCAGTACAAAAGAATCTGTATCACACTTCTGTCTTAAAACTATATTGGTGGAACCCTGCTGCTGAGGCACTGACACAACTTTAGACTGTAAATGGTTTATAAGACAAGGGATGACTTAACCTGCTTCTTCCATAGCTCCCACTTTAGTAGAAAATTATTTTAAAAAATGTACATGTAATGAACGTGAGTAGTAGACTAACTGAATGTGGGAAAAATGTCAGACATACTGTTGAATTTGCACATATTTTTCTGAGGATATTGCAGGCTGATCATTATTTGTTGTGGAAATGAGGGGGAAAATTTAAAAGTGTTGTTATTTATAGGTTATTATGTAATGGTTTTACTGGTCCGGCCCACTGGAGATCAAACTTGGCTGTATGTGGCCCCTGAACTAAAATGAGTTTGACACACCTGCCTTAAAGCATAACTTTGGTGTTTTTCAACATGGACCCCATTTCTCTCTGTAAAATCTGCAATGTAATTAGTAGCCCAATTAGCAACACCAAATACATTTTGTGGAGTAAAAGATACAGTATTTGCCTCCAAAATGTAGTGGAGTAAAAGCATAACATAGCATAACATAATGATACCGATGTAAAGTGCAAGTGCCTCAGAATTCTGTTTTTAAAGGGGATGTCTTCAATATCAGGTAATAAAGCAGGACTCAACTTAAAGGATAACTTGGGCATTTTTCAACCTGGATGCTATTTCCTTGTGTGAATGGCTCGAAGAGACTGATGTGAAGAACAATTTTTTAAATTGGTTCAGTATTGAGGGAGCCGGCAGTGACCGGCAGCCGCAGAATGAGCTGCAGTGGAGACACATGGGGCAACTGAACATTGTCACTTTATGTCCATTAAAAGTGGTTATTTTTTGACACAGAGCGACTCAGATTGTTATTGTAAATGTCTTCAGTGTCTGTTTACCTTTCACTTGATCTGGTCTGGTTGTTGTCGCCTTGAAATATCCGGAACAGTTTCAAAAATTGTTCTTCACATCAGTCTCTTTGATCAATTTACATGAGGAAATAATTGACAAATGCCTAAGTTATCCTTTAAGGTGAGTCCTGCTTTATTACCTGATACTGAAGACATCCCCTTTTAGAAATAAAATTTTTAGGTACTTGCACCTTAGTATCATTATGTTACGCTACGTTATAGTTCTACTCCACCACATTTTGGATGCAAATACTGTACCTTTTACTCCACTACATTTATTTAATGGCTTTAATTGGGCTACTAATTACATTGCAGATTTAGATTATTCATTCAAAATATAAATAAACTAATGGATTATGGCATATTAAGATACCTACCATATACATGAAACAAGTCAAATTAGGTCCACTTGTACTAGCTGCAACATTAAAGTGATGCTGTGCTTTATATGCTGCGTTCAAATGGAACTCGTGAGCTCATCTTACGTCACGGGAGGTCGTGAACACGAATCTGGAGCTCTGTGAAAATTTCCACTTATGAGGTCAAAGACTCTTCTCTTGAACTCGACCATGACCCTGTTTGAACACAGTGATATCTCCAAACATCTTTGGGGTCTCTGGAGTTTCCGGGCCTACACGCCATTCCCACAGGTCTGTTGTATGTTTTACTTCTGTTGAACACACACAAGACAGTACATAGACCTAATTTTGTTTCTCCAGTAGAGACAGATATTATTTTTTACAGACTATGGGTTGCTGGTGAAGGTGGGCATGCGTAGTGTCCTCCCCACTCCTCCCAGCTCCGCTCCTCATCCAAAAATATGCAAACATTTGCATGTCTGGCTCCAGAAATCCAAGATGGCGACGGCTGTCCACAAAACAATGGGTGACGTCACGGTTGCTACGTCCATTATTTTTACAGTCTATGCAAGATACACACGTGGTCAGACCATTACTGTTGAATTGCTTTTATTTCAAACAGCATTCACACAATACACTGTATTCTTGAGGCACATTCACATCAAGTGCTAAATAACTTCATGCATGGTCGAATGTAGGCTACAGCTTTGTTGAATCAAATGCAAATGCTGATTGTAAATGAAAATATTGCTTCATTATTTGGCACAGTAGGAAATATTGTCTATTATATGACCACGGGTGTGTTATTTTTGGATTGATTTTCAAAGTGAGGTGAGGAATGCGATCAGAACTCGACCGAAAACACAGACTAGGTCCCGCTTGATCGAAAGGAAAATCACAACAGTGCGTAAGGCTGATGATACTTGAGTTAGCAGATATTTCACGTGATAATTCACATTCAAAAGTTACAACAAAACAGCACTATTGCACAATGTTGTAGAGAATATCTCAGACAGATAAAAAGCCACCTTGACATTCTGACGGTTACAAGACCCCTGTCACATCTTCATTTTACCCATGAAGCAATATTCAGGTGTCAAGCTGCAGAGTAGCTCCACGTACTTTCACCAGGAACGCCCTCAGTGCTAACACGAAGTTTGCAGGTATCTTAATTGATGACAAAAGCTAAAATGAGTGTGACAAGTGCCTGGTGAAAAACAACTACGGATTAATTCAGAATATCAAGGTGTTTCCTCTAAGACAAAAAGAACTGTAAACCCATTTAAAGGGGTTAGTATATTTTACATCACAAGTTAAATTCCCAGAGGTGTTTTGATAATAATTCACTGATCAGCGATGACATTTGTGTTAAATATAGTGTTCTGTAAGTGAGGTTGGAGTCTGGTGTTTATTAAAGTGTAATACTATGAAAAACATGATTTGCACCCAGAATTTGGAGGAAAAAAATGACAATGACCAGAATGTTGTAGTACACTATTTACACTGTTAAATATGCCTATGCAACTTGTATTGCATTAATCATGGTAAAAATAGAACAATGTAATGTGGTATTTATATGCTGATTACATCTGATTTGGCCACCCTGTAACAACTGCTACAAATTACAATTATTTCACCTGGATAAGAGTCCCTGGATTTTTTTCTTTTCAAAAGCACAATAAATACTGAAAACCTCTATTATTTGTCACTCTCACTGTTAACAAATTACACAAGCAAATCCAATAGAGCTAACTCAACTCTGCTCTAAAACCACTACGAAATCAATCAAGTAGGCGCAATCGATGACTGGTTTGAAAAGACAAATGAGTGTTTTCCTGAAAGAGAGGCGATATCACCCCTCCGTCCAGTCGGTCATTCTCTAGACAGCTAGAACAGGCTACAACCAGAGTAGGCACCATGCAGAGGGGGGGTTACGCCTGCTGAGGCTGGGCACCTTTCGTTAATTAAAATTCACATAGAAGCCCAATTGAGTTTTCTGTTCAAGACTTTTGAGACAGTGAAAAAGTATTCACGTGTGTCCTCTTGTTGGGAATCGGCATTCAGGAGAATTCTCAAGCCAAGGGGACAAGGTAAGGACGTAGGATGCACGCTGTTTGAAAACTCATCATTACTTCCAGTGTGTAATTTGGGTAATTTGGGATATGCACTGCTCCTTCCACCCACACGAAGTATGCATCTGAGAAATAAGGGAAAAACTATCCACATACTCATCTCCCCTCTGCTGTTATTGAGAATTGGGACTCAGCACAATTCTGAATCCAAGGGGACAAGGTGAGAACATGGGATGGACACCATTTTAAAACTTATCAGTTGATTTCAGTGTGTAATTTGGGAAATGTGGTGCTCCTTCCACCCCCACGCATTATGTACCTGTGACTTTTGAAATGGGAAAAAGTGTCCACATATTCATGTCTTCTCTCGTGGAGAATCGAGATTCAGCACAACTCTCAAGCAAAGGGGACGACGTAAGGACGCAGAGTGGACCCCAATTGAGAACTCACCGTTACTTTCAGTGTATAATTTGGGTAATTTGGGATATGTCGTGCTCCATCCTCATACACAATACATCCGTGACTTTTGAGAAGGGAAAAACTATTCACATGTCTCCTTTGCTGTCATGGAGACTCTGGGTTCTGGCCAGTTCTCAAGCAAAGGGGACAACGTAAGGATGTAGGAAGTAAACCATTTTAAAAACTCATTATTACTTTTAGTGTATAATTTGGGTAATTTGGGATATGCCGGGCTCCTTCCACCCTCATGCATAATGTACCCGAGACTACTAAGAAGGGAAAACCATCCACAAATCCATATCCCCTCTGCTGTCAGGGGAAAACTATCCACATATTCATGTCTCTTTTGCTGTTAGGGAGAATCAGCACAATTCTCAAGCCAAGGGCACAAGGTAAGAACGCAGGATGGACACCAATTGAAAACTCATCAATAACTTTCAGTGTGTAATTTGGGTAATTTGGGATATGTGTTGCCCCTTCCACCCTCATACAATGCACCAGAGACTTTTGAGACAGGAAAAGGTATCCACATATCCATGTCTTCTCCTGTGGAGAATCGGGATTTAGCACAATTCTCAATCCAAGGGGACAAGGTAAGGACGTAGAAGGTGAGCCATTCGAAAACTTATCATTACCTTCAGTGTGTAATTTGGGTAATTTTGGAAATGCACTGCTCCTTCCACCCTCACACACACACAATGCAACCAAGCCAGAATGAAGCCAAATACTAAGGACAGGATTTAAGCATATAATCGATCCACGGATCAATAAAAACACCCTGTTCAGAGTCAAACACTGGCTTTTCAGATTCCTCCCCCTTACATGAAGAGAAGGTGTTGTTTACTCCAATTGCTTACACACCAGCAGAGCGACACATACCCCACACAGAATCCTCCTGTGTGCCAAAAACTCATTTCTTACTTAAAACAGATCTGAGCATGGCACCAAATAAGGGGAGAGGTGAAAGGAAGGTGAAGAAGCGAGTGTTTTACTTGAAACAGGTCGGGTTTGCACGAGGGCAAAGAGGGCTAGATCCTGCGCAGAGGGTGCCACATGGACACGGGCTTCCTCAGAGTGGCCAGCATCTGGTTCCAGTGGGTGATCCCCATCCCGCTGGCTTCAGGGCCGATGATCACATGGCCGAGGTTCTCGCCCCGGCCGTCGTCTGTGGCCTCTGCCACTGTCACCCTCAGAGAGAGTTCCTGCAAACAGCAGTACAACGTTAAACCCAACTGCTGTGTAAGAATGATTCAGCAGCTTCTTTACAACCTGTTTCATCCAGATCTTTTTGGAATCCGTTAAATGGGCATGTTTAACACCACCAATTAGTACTTGTATTGTTTTTGGCATTTTAACCTCATCACCTTTTACGCACATTTCATTTTATTACTATTTGGCTCATTTTGTAAACAGCCACAAGTGTAAGAGCAGTTGCTGAGTGCTTGACTGATCCATGCATTTAAAATGCACCTTTTATACTGCAGGAAGATTTTAATGATGTTGTCATACAGTAGATGTGTTTATATCAGTTTTATATCCACAGTCTGGCTGTCAGTCAGTCCACCACTTTGGTCCTGAAAATTAAAATACTGAAACAACTACTCGACTGATTGCCACAAAATTCTGTACAGACATTCATGGACCCCTGAGGAAGAACCCTGAAGACTTTGGTGATCCACTTACGTTTTCCACTAGTGCACCAACAGGCTGGTAGTTTTGGCTTTGGGGAAATGTCTTGACAGCTTATTGGTGGATTACTATGACCTTTGGCACATATATCTGTGATACCCAGATAATGACTCCTAAAAAACTTTGGTTATCCCTTCACTTCTCTTGCGCCACCATGAGGTTCACATTTGTGGTTTTGTGTACCCCAGTGTCAGCTGGGATGGGCTCCATGACACTGGGCGTGTGGCGGGGTACACCCTGGACAGGTCACCAGACTATCACAGGGCTGACACATAGAGACAGACAACCATTCATGCGCACATTCACACTGATGGATACCATATTTTTCCAAATAGTAGCCCAGGTGTTTATTTCACAAAATCGATTTTGACCCCAGGCGTTTAAAAGAACCAGGCGGCTATTTGCTCAAGGCTTTTATTTTATTTTTTTTTTGCACCGACCTGCACCAGGCTGTTATTTGGTTACAGTTCCTGTCCAATATGTTTTTAGTGCAAAAATACTGTATAATGTAGGGGTGAGTTTGTGTACAAAAATCTCTTAACATTTAGAGTGGGTCATTTTTTCGTGTACACGGGTTTCACCGCTGGGTGGGGCTATTGCATTATACCTGTAAAGCCCCAGTTATCCGAATACCAACCGAACGGGCCATTTAACCCTTTGAAACCTGAGCAAATTGGCTTGATTTCTTTTAAAAATGTGGGAAGATGGCAATGACTGACAACAGAAGAAGTGACACAAAAAAATTGCAAGAAATTAGTAAAAAGAGAAAATTAAAAACAAGAAAATCAGTAAAGAAAATAAAAAAACTAAAAAAGAAAGAAAATTAAAAAACAAGGAAATTACATGGAAAGAGTGCATAAAAATCCTAATAACTCTTTAACATAATTTCAAAATGTAATAATAATAAAAAAAAAATCAGAAAATAGTTTTTCTCTAGCATTTTCTGTTAAAAAAAAAAAAAAAAAAATTCTAAATCTTCCCTCCCCAATTTTTTGACATTTCTTACCAAGTCACTCATTACCTTCTTTCCCACGTTTTTGAAAGAAATCACACCAATTAGCTTAGGGTTCAAAGGTTTAAATACTTGTGAAAGGCGTTTGAAAGCATCTCAAGAAAAGTGATGTCGCTCCAGGTTTCAAAGGGTTAACCAACAGTTACAGGCCGCCACACCAAAATATCGCCATTCCGATGGTCCGCCATCCCGAATTCTGGTCCCTGAGTCCTGACAGTAAGCTATGGCGAGCCTGTAGAAGCTGTATTCCCCATGGGCATTTAATCGGACCGGCGTTTAATACGCAAAATGGGGTCAAACCCCCGGCGGCTATTAGGTGCCCAGCGGCTATTTGCCACCGGGCGACTATTTGGAAATATACGGTAATTTAGAGTTACCCATAAACCCAGCCTGCATGTCTTTGGACTGTGGGAGGAAGCTGGAGTACCCAGAGAAAACCCACGCCACACATAAGGGCTCCCCCACCCTGGGTTCAAACTAGGAATCCTCTTGCTGTGTGGCAACAATGCTAACCACTGTTCCACTGTGCCACTGAATAGTAATCATAGAAATATTAATTGTTTAAGAGAACACAATTATCATAGAAAAAGACATAACTATGAAAATAACAATGACAGAGAAATACATATGTCATTTTACTGTTGTGTATATGTTAAAATCTGGAATATAAGCAGTTATAACTTAAAAGTTAAAAAAATTGAAAAGTAGCAGACCTCTGTCTCTGGCAAGCTTAGTGGATATGTTTTAGTTTTATCTCCAGGGTAATGGATAAATGAACAGTAGGGTCAAAGTTCATACTGCAATGTTATGACAAAGTATGTACCAATTGTGTGCATGTAACAGTATGAACTTTGTAAGGGCAAAGTAAAAAGAAGTGGTGCAATTTGAAACACAGCACCTGTCTTGTTGCTCCTTCTGTGTCCACTAAATTCAAAATACTGTATCATATATCTATTTCACCTTTATCTAACCAGGACCTCTCGCTTTTTAAGAGAGCTGTTAACACATATGCACAAAACACTACACAAATGTATATATAACACAATAAAGTAAGACCTGACAAACATGACTGAGAAAGTTTGGACAATATAAAACTATGTTTGTACGCTTTATTCCAGGGCTGGTTGGCCATCTTTGACCTTATGTAGGCTCAGTCACTGTTATTTGTTCATTCATGAAGTCATACTGAGTAAACCCCCTTTGTACAGTTGTACTTTGATTGAGCAGAGATCTGACTGTAGCTACAGTCTGAGATCTCAACACTTAAGTTTTGTTGTCTGTTCCTAATGCACGGACTGAGTTGGGAAAGAAAGCTTATATGTGCTGTGCTCCTCTCACTTAGAATAACCTTCAAAAAGAAACTACATGAACTGGTCTCTCCTCCTCGCCTATTTTTAAAGCTCTCATTAGTACAAGGATGAATGAGTCAGTTGCTTCTTGTCATTGTGCGTAGGTGTTCTAATATTTCACCATGTTACTGTATATCTTAAATGTTCTTATTGTGTAACTTTTTGGGTGCTGCTGTCCTGGCCAGGACGCCCTTTCAAAAGAGATTGTTGATCTCAGCGGGACTTACCTGAATAAATATGGGTTTAATAAATAAATACAGTCAACTTAACATGTAATAATTGTCAGCTGCATGTTCATACCTGTGCACATCTAACTGCAAAATTATTCATGTTCAAATACTGCTGTTAAGAGTTCAATAATATTGCTTTATTATTCCGTTTCTGTCACAGTTTTATCTTATCTTTCCCCCTGACCTAAATTCCCCATGTGGATTAATAAAGTTTCATCACGCAGGACTGGTTTGTTGCCACGTCTAAAGTCTCACCTGCAGGACGATGGACGGCACAGAGAAGATCATGGCTTCATTGAAGATGGGGTTTGTGTCGTCCCTTTTGGTAGAAGTCTTCTTCTTGCTGATCTTCCTGCCGTCTTGCAGGAGATACACTTTGACAAACGGATCTGATGACGAGAATGAGCAAATACGGCAGCATTTTTAAGCTTCTAAAACCCAAGCTACACATGTACAAACATGCACACACCCCCGCACACACAGAGCATGTAATAAACTCCTCATTAAAGAGTAATCAATTAGAGACACAGTCTTGTGCACATAATTATCTCTGTGGATGATGACAGCGTTTCAGTGGGTGACCTTTATCGGTACAATGTTAGTGTGGCACTTATCTGGACATTTAATGTGATGAACAAGTCATTTAAGTCCCATCTGCCTGTCTGGATATGAATAAATGTGTCCTCTGGGAGTTGACATTAAGAGTGTGTGATTACTGAGTCAGTAAGTGTTGTATTCAGTCGCTGGATATGACCGTTTATGAAAAATGTGGATAGATGCAAAGGCAGACAGAGGCACACAGATTATAGGTAGTTCTACAAACAGTCATATTAGAGTCATGCAAAGAAAAACAGACGCTCAGCTAGCTCCCATTCACACACATTAACATATAAAACACCAACATCGAACAAACAAACGTCCCTGACCTGCTGTGTTCTTGCTGTTGGTCCACACCAGGTTCTTGCACTTGGCAACAACCACTGTGAGGCGCTCTGCTGTCGGCAAATAGCTGAGAGACAACAGGATCTCGCCAACTGCATCCACAGCCTGCGGAGTTACACCACACGTTAAGTTTAACATGACATAAGCCACACAGATGGATAGTTTCTCTTCCTTACAGTTATCTTTATATTTCTGTAATTATTCCTACCTTGACATTGAAGCTCATATTAATATCTTGTCTGATAAATGGAAAAAATCTCTATAAATAAAGCCTTTTAAAAAGTGCAGCTGCATTTTAGTATTAAATTGCTAGTTCATCATTTAAATACAGAATAAGGAAATATGATTAACCATTGCTTCATGTAATGATCTTTAATATTTATTGTTTTGTTTTAAGTTGTGCATAAGCTCAATTCAAATTTAATGAATCAATTTATAATTGCTTTTCAAAATTGCTAAATGTGTTAACTGGTTATAATTAAACACAGTAAAAGCTTGTAATTATTCCATTGGCACACTCCAGGCTCTGCAGCCATTGATACTGCTGTAATAATAATGTGAGTAAGACTACAAGAGTCAGTTTGTTAAAGAGGATGATGAGGAGGGAGTCTTGATGGGAACTTTAATGATCGATCACATTTGCTCTTGGTCACTTTAGCTGGTAACTTTTATAAAAATAAGTTTATGTCATATTTGATTAAACTGTCACTATATCCTGACAGTACCACATGAGGCAGATAATCTTTGAAAAAAAAATCATGTTCCTCCTTCTCCTCATAGTGATGCTAAGAGCAATTGCAAGAATCCAAAAATCAGAGCTGAGGAGTCTCTAACACAGCTGTCAATCATGTCTCACAGGTCGTAAATCACGGTCAAACTGTCGCTGATCAAATATGAGTCAATATTCTGTTAATGTATTGCCTGTTTTCACCTCAAATGTTTCCAGAAACATATTTTAGTGACTGTTAGCTGTAAAATGATAAAGTTTGTGACCCAACAACTGCCCATCGGCCGGAGCAAACCTTTTCATTATACAGCTAAACATCCATTATTCATTTTCATTCACTAATCGTGGTCGTGGGGGCAGCAGGCTGAGCAAAGTATTTCAGACATCCCTCTCCCCAGCAACGCTTTCTAGCCCCAAGGTGTTCCCAGGCCAGACGAGGTATGTAATCCCTCCAGCATTTTCTGGGTCTGCCCCGGGGCCTCCTACCAGTTGGAGGTGCCCGTACCTTATACATGCTCTATTGCTGAATGTTAATTTAAGTAAAAAAGAAAAACTCATAAATATCAAGAGGAATAAAACACTCAAGAAACATTTGGTATAACACAAGCTGAACTATAAGTGAGAGAGGTATGTCCTCCTCCTAGAATCGCTACCTTAATGTGGTGGACGGGTTTACGTGTCCTCATGATTCTCACTCCAACCTTGTCACATATTGATGTTAGGTCATGGACCTTCCATGTCCTGATAAGACACGAGAGGTACCCTGGGTGCGTTGGTTGTTGACACTGTGAGACACCGTGTCAAGTTCTGTCTACTGTCTTTCAAAATAAACTTCTGTTTTACCAGGAAATTTACTGTTTCCATACAGTCTCTTTCAAAATAAATGCACTACGTCAGTACAACAACGTGAATTGACTTTTTTACTCAACTAATGCTGCACGTGGTTGGGTTTAGGAAAAAAGAACAGGGTTTGGCTTTATAATCTTACAGGACACCAACACCGCTCTCCCGGGTAAAAGTCAGTGGTTGTTGAACCCATCCACCATCCCTCTCGTCTGCCCTACTCGGACCTTCACCACCCTAACTTTCGTTCATGTCCTGCCTTGTTGGCCTCTGATGCTGCCGAGCGCCATTAAACTGTAACGGCGACTGGCTGCGTATCATGCCAACATTAAAGGATGGCTTTTTTCATCAGTGTCTGACGCTGCAAGTCACTGCCATAGAGCCGGATTTCAACAACTTTGAAGTGAAACTGGGTTGGGCCTTGGACTGTGGGCTCAGCTCGAATAAATAACATGGAGCCACCACCCTGTGGGCCCACTACCTGCAGGGACTGGCATCAGGGCTGGGTAGATTGTGTGCCAGGCGGCAGGTAGGGGCAGAAACTCGGGCCTGCTGGCCCTTGGTGTTGCAGGCAGCTTACCACATTAAAATATGTTTCTGAAAACATCTGAGGTGAGACATTAGCAATGCCATGACAGAATCTTGATTCAAATTTGATCAGCGCTGCCTAGTCTGACTGTCAACCGCAGTTCATGAGCTGCTTTAGAGACTACTCAGCTGTGATTGGTTGTTTCCTTCAGGTGCGGTGGATTCCAGCAAATGTCACTTGAAGCAGTGGCAGGAGGCAGAGGAAATTGATTTTACAGATTATCGTTGTCATGTACTACTATGCAGATTTGGTGAGCGTTACCAACTACAGCTTTAATTCATGTTTAGATTATTTTCACCAGTGAGAGTTTGGGATATTTTGTGAGATAATAATCTGTAATACGTTATAGATTAAATTTAGCAAGGAACCCACTGTGGCTCAGCTCTGATTCTTATTTATTCAATGTGACATGTAGTTCTGCTGAACGTCCAGCAGGGGCTCTCAGACACCACCATGCTTTCTTACACAGTATTAAGATACTTCACTGTAGAAGGCCATACATGTCATACTGGAAATTAGCCTCACTCTGCCTTAAACTGTAGAATCTATTATGGCATTGTTTTTTTCCATTTTGCATTGCATCATATCACACTACACACTATGACACATTACTGTTTTGTAACTCACCTTATTGACATCTTGAAGGTAGAGCCAGGCGTTGAACGGTCTGATGGTCAGGTCCAGGTCTGACAACTTGAGATCTGCTATTCCCGCGCTGATGTTTCTCTCGTCAGCATCGATACCGAAAGCGGCACAACGCAGGCTGTACTCCTCCAGGAAGGACGAGTCCATGGGGATGGAGAAGTGCTCATCGAAAATCACGGTGAATGCATTCGTCTGGACCTGAGAGAGGCAGGAGATTGTTAGGATGTAGTAACATTCACCTCGTAGATAATTTAAGTGTTTCAGTTTTACGTGAGCTGAATGCTACTTATGATTTTGGCACAGTAAACACAGTAGTAATTAAAACATCTGCACAAAGGTTGTTGCTCGCAGTGATTGTAAGATAAATCACAAGAATCAGACGATAATCTAACTTTACAAGAAATGATGTGGTCTACACCATCTGTTAATCCTCTCCCTGACTCACTTCACTTCAGAGTCAGGCTGTCAAGCACAAAATGAACAAACACTTTTTATTTATTAAATGATGATTAAATTATTAATTCACTTAAATGCTCAAAAACCTCTGGTCCACAGATTGGATCCTTTTCCGTCCACTCTTTTTTTCACCCGACCTTACATTAATTTATTTTTTAATAGCCCTAACAAAAGCATCACATACAGTTCAGCACCACAAACTAAATTATCTTCACCTGTGATGTATCAAAATGCAGCCTGAAATCGCAGAGGCAGATATCTATTCATTGCTCAAACCACACATATCAAACTTACATCCATTCCCCTTTCCTTTCTTTCGCCCCTGCCTAACACCGCCCCAACACCACACCACCACCGCCATCACCCTACCCTGACCTCACTCTCCCACCTAGAGAGTCAGAAATTATAGAGGAGACATGAAAGAAAAAGATAGAGGTGGGGAAACAGTAGTGGGGGGGGGGAAGGACCATTTGATTTGACAAATGCACACACACCTACAACCTCACCAACAGACCCCCTCCCATTGGGTCTGGGGGTTGTTCTATATAGGTAAAGGAGCAGCAGGTGGTGGCCTCCATCAGTCAGCCCCCTCCCCAGGGTCTGGGGTCGAATGAAATGGGGAAACACTAACATGCACTTTGCTGCTGTTTGCACTTTCTGGTTTGATACCATGTGCATTTTGTTGTACTGCTGCTTCCTGACAATGAAGGTGAATCTAATCACATTTAGTCTAAAGTGATATCTCAAAATCTTTGTGAATAAAACCAAAATTATCAGGGTAAATGAGTCAGACAGTGAAGCCAAAAAACTGAACTTAGCTCAACGACAAGGAAAACAACAAACCAAATATGCAACGTGTGGTTTACCAGAAGAATGTCATAATGTAGAAGACTCTGCAGAGAGACAGTTTTTACAGTTTTCTGATAAACGCTTGGGGCCTGCATTGTTGAGAACATGCAGTACAATGAGAGCACAAGAACATAGTCGATACTTTTCACACCAAGTCACATGTCCAGACACATTCCTCCCACTCTGCTGTCACTGGATGTTTTTACTAGGTATCATCCTTTAAACAAATATCCTGTACATCTATCTCCTAAAAACCTAGGGATTCGATTTACTAGTCACAATTTAGAATACTTTCTTGGAAGCAGTTTGGCATGGCCAGCAGAGCACGCCATGACGACTTTAGATCTAAGTGAGAGAATGAATACGTTCATATGTATCATACAAACATTTCAATAGTGACATAGTATATGAGCTGACTTTGTCATCATCAGGAGGTGGAGGGGATGATGGATGGTGTGATACCAAGATGAGACACCTGCCAAGCTGCAGACCACTACTGGAGACTAACAAACAACAAAACTGGTTGTTGTCGGGTAATTGCTGTGTTTCCAGCAGTTTTTCATCCTCCAAATGTGGGTGATTTTTAGTGACCTATCACTGTTTTTGCAGCAGAGATAGTGCCATGAAAAGCGGTTGTTATTTACTGAGACATCCTTGTTTTTCCAGCTGGGATCGTTACATGAAAAGCGGGTGTTATTAATCGAGACATCCTTGTTTTTGCAGCAGGGATCGTGCCATGAATAGCGGATGTTTTTTACCAAGACATCCTTGTTTTTCTAGCTGGGATCGTGCCATGAAAAGCGGGTGTTATTTACTGAGAGATCCTTGTTTTTCCAGCTGGGGTCGTGCCATGAAAAGCGGATCTTTTTTACCAAGACATCCTTGTTTTTCCAGCTGGGATCGTTACATGAAAAGCGGGTGTTATTAATCGAGACATCCTTGTTTTTGCAGCAGGGATCGTGCCATGAATAGCGGATGTTTTTTACCAAGACATCCTTGTTTTTCTAGCTGGGATCGTGCCATGAAAAGCGGGTGTTATTTACCGAGAGATCCTTGTTTTTCCAGCTGGGATCGTGCCATGAAAAGCGGATGTTTTTTACCAAGACATCCTTGTTTTTCCAGTGGGGATCGTTCCATGAAAAGCGGATGTTTTTTACCAAGACATCCTTGTTATTCCAGCTGGGATCGTGCCATGAAAAGCAGATGTTTTTTCCCAAGACATCCTTGTTTTTCCAGTGGGGATCGTTCCATGAAAAGCGGATGTTTTTTCCCAAGACATCCTTGTTTTTCCAGCTGGGATCGTGCCATGAAAAGCGGATGTTTTTTCCCAAGACATCCTTGTTTTTCCAGTGGGGATCGTTCCATGAAAAGCGGATGTTTTTTACCAAGACATCCTTGTTTTTCCAGCTGGGATCGTTCCATGAAAAGCAGATGTTATTAATCGAGACATCCTTGTTTTTCCAGCTGGGATCGTGCCATGAAAAGCAGATGTTATTAATCGAGACATCCTTGTTTTTCCAGCTGGGATTGTGCCATGAAAAGCAGATGTTTTTTACCAAGACATCCTTGTTTTTCCAGCTGGGATCGTGCCATGAATAGCGGATGTTTTTTACCAAGACATCCTTGTTTTTCTAGCTGGGATCGTGCCATGAAAAGCGGGTGTTATTTACTGAGAGATCCTTGTTTTTCCAGCTGGGGTCGTGCCATGAAAAGTGGATGTTTTTTACCAAGACATCCTTGTTTTTCCAGCTGGGATCGTGCCATGAAAAGCGGATGTTATTAATCGAGACATCCTTGTTATTCCAGCTGGGATCGTGCCATGAAAAGCGGATGTTTTTTACCAAGACATCCTTGTTTTTCCAGTGGGGATCGTTCCATGAAAAGCGGATGTTTTTTACCAAGACATCCTTGTTATTCCAGCTGGGATCGTGCCATGAAAAGCAGATGTTTTTCCCCAAGACATCCTTGTTTTTCCAGTGGGGATCGTTCCATGAAAAGCGGATGTTTTTTCCCAAGACATCCTTGTTTTTCCAGCTGGGATCGTGCCATGAAAAGCGGATCTTTTTTACCAAGACATCCTTGTTTTTCCAGTGGGGATCGTTCCATGAAAAGCGGATGTTTTTTACCAAGACATCCTTGTTTTTCCAGCTGGGATCGTTCCATGAAAAGCAGATGTTATTAATCGAGACATCCTTGTTTTTCCAGCTGGGATCGTGCCATGAAAAGCAGATGTTATTAATCGAGACATCCTTGTTTTTCCAGCTGGGATTATGCCATGAAAAGCAGATGTTTTTTACCAAGACATCCTTGTTTTTCCAGCTGGGACCGTGCCATGAAAAGCGGATGTTTTTTCCCAAGACATCCTTGTTTTTCCAGCTGGGATCATGCCATGAAAAGCGGATGTTATTAATCAAGACATCCTTGTTTTTCCAGCTGGGATCGTTACATGAAAAGCGGATGTTTTTTACCAAGACATCCTTGTTTTTCCAGCTGGGATTGTGCCATGAATAGCGGATGTTTTTTTACCAAGACATCCTTGTTTTTCCAGCTGGGATCGTTACATGAAAAGCGGGTGTTATTAATCGAGACATCCTTGTTTTTGCAGCAGGGATCGTGCCATGAATAGCGGATGTTTTTTACCAAGACATCCTTGTTTTTCCAGCTGGGATCATGCCATGAATAGCGGATGTTTTTTACCAAGACATCCTTGTTTTTCCAGTGGGGATCGTGCCATGAAAAGCAGATGTTATTAATCGAGATTATTATTAATCCTTGTTTTTCTAGCAGGGATAGTGCCATGCAAAGTGTTTTTTTTTTCCTACAGAGACATCCTCATTTTTCCAGTGGGGATCATGCCATGAATCACAGTTGTTTTTTTTACAGAGACATCCATGTTTTTCCAGCGGAGATCGTGATATGAAAAGCAATTGTTTTTTAGTTGGGATCATGCCCCCAAATGTAAACATAAAGTTTCAACAGTTTTGGGTGATTAGGTTGCACAGTGACCAGCAACGGCTGTGTGGCTAATGCTGTTTTCAGACCATCAGAAAGCACGTGCTGAAACGAGGGTTTAGCTGTTGGAAGTTACCAGGCAACTAGTAAATGAGGAGGAGATGATTTAATAATAGCCCCTTTTCACACCCATGGTTGTTACTGAAGTGTGAAATACATTGAGGAATAAATCTGCTTCATACAAATACAGTGAAACAGAACAAAACAAAAACATGCGCTGTGGTCAGCAGGAGTTCTTTTTTGAAAACAACTCACTGTACAATAAAAGAATTCAGAGCACAGGGTCTGCGGATCAGCCTGTGAGGCCGACCTTGAATTGAGCCTCATATCAAACAGCTGAATAGCACCATAATCATACATCCAACACCTACAGAACCTAGAGAAGGCCCCGCCGCTGCTGCTGCCGCTGTGCAAATATGTACACAAAGATATAAAGCATCCAAAGCAGGCAGTATCTCTCTGCTGGCAGCCCAGCACACAGACCTGCACTTCATCCACAATATGTCTGTCTGCACTGTTGGGCTTATCGCTGAGGGGGATAACAATGGCGATGTGTGCGGTGAAAATGAGGCAATAAAAGCCCAGAGAAAGGCATGTGTGTGTGTTTGAGCTACAATAGGCAGAGAAAGGGAGAATGGCAGAAGAGTGGCATGCACATTATTACAGGCAAAACAAAAGCAACAAGCAGTGACGGCGAATAACTGGGGAGAAAAAGAGACGAGGGGGAAAGTGGGATGAAAGAGGGAGTGATAGATGGGTGATGGATGAAAAGACAGCGACAACAAAGAAATGCTGAAGGGGAAAGGGAGCGAGAGAAAGCACAGGAAAACAGAGAGGGAGGCTGGCTTGACCATTAGGGCAAGAGGAGCTGATGTCAGCATTTCTTTGGTCTTCACCACTCTTCGACATTAAAGAGGGAGCCACTAAAGGCTCCCATTATTATTATTACACCCAGCCTGAATGCATTAATACAACAAAACATGCTCAGAAAGGGGAGCCCTGGTGAGTCTGTGTTGTCCCCTGTCAGCCGGCACAAACTGTACACAACCACGTTCACACCAGTCAAGCTGCCGATGACTCACAGCCAGGCAGGAATTAGTGAATTTTTTTGGCAAAGTCTCACAAAGAGCAGAAGGCAAGTGGCAGGTGTAGCAGATGGAGGAATGTAGCCCTGTTTTCTTCCTGTCCGAACGGTCACTTCATGTTAGATTCAAGCTTTTAATAAAATTGTTTAAAGCACAGAATCTGAAAAAAAGGTAACTATCAAGATGTGCACATTTCTGCCAGGACAAAATATACATGATAAGAATAAAAATACTCAGCTCTTTGATGCATGAATTATGACTACTTCCGTCAAGAATTTCTTTAAAAGCTGTTAATCTAGAGTGTTGACATATTTTGTAATATACTCCAATACTGTTCAATGCCTGTGCAAAAGCGTAGAACACTGCCTTTGACTCCTCAGCCTGTCCCCTCTCTTTCTACACCTCCTTCTTGCACCACCCCTCCCTCATTCAGCTCCATCCTCTTGACTCCTCAGCCTCTCACACAACTCCCCCTGTTAAACTAAAAAAAATCTTGTCAAAAATTTTTGACACAAAAATTGCAAGTCACAGTCTGATAACATAAATTGATTTATTTACAGCCCAAAAGGTCACTGCAGATGAAGTGCAAGGTTCCAGTAATGGTAATAATTGTAGCTGAAATAAAGCCAGCACTGCATGATGTCCAGTTTAGCGGACAGAGGATTAAGTGTAAGTTCTTCGCAACATAAAATAAATACATAAGCTATATTACTTCTTAGATGTTACTTGATGTTTACAAATTTTATTTACCTGTAAGGGTCTCCTATTATAGTAAGTTTGGAGATAAATTCCTGACAAGCACAACATTTCTTGTGTTCCATCAGCCATTTTGGTTTTCAGAGATTTGTGCTGCACTTACAACACCTGGCCAGTGGGTGGCAGTGTATGTGGCTTACCTGCAACTATAGCATCGAAACCCATGAATATACGAGAAAATGGCTTTTAAATAACTGACCCCTGTAGCGACCGCTTTGTGTGAAAAGGTGAAATCAAAATTATTAGACATTCTGACATAATGGTTAACTTAATATATCCTGTTTGTAGATCATGACTGTTTCCAGGGGTGTACTTTATGGGGGGGGGGGGGGGGAGAGGACATGTCCCCTGCACTATTTTACATATTACAATCCCCTGACGCGCGTACTTGAGACTATGAGTGGGAGTAATAGTGCCGTCTAGGGTTTCCTTAACCAAAGGTTGAGGTTAGATGGATAGAAAAGTAGGAAAGAGCATAGTTAAGGCTATATCTAGTTCGGCTTTAGCTTCTAACTATCTTTGTCTTTTTAACCTGTTGTTGCTGCTGAGTCAGTTTGACATCCTGGATATATCCTTCAAACACAGACTGTAGACCCCTCTGTCTGCTTCTCTCTGGAATCACTCTTTCAGTTTTCCAAAAATATGATAATATTTCTTCAGGGACTTCAACACATTGTCTTGCTCCAAAGGACTTTTACACACAGAGATATTAACTGGATAGTAAAGCTCAAACTGTCACATGGTACATATATTGTTATATCACACAACCCTACTGTCCAATCTCCACTCGCCATCACTAAACTGTGACTTGAACCATCATCATCAACACCAGCACTGATCCTTTCTCATGGTGAGGATCGTTACAAATCTCATCATAAAAAATGTTTCATATCATCATCACTGTGACCTAAATTGCAGCTCAACACAGGTTACAGGTTACATTTCAGACTGACAAAAAGTCAATCACGTCTACTCTTGATGAAGGTAAAGGATGTGAAATCAACCTCCCTGACTGCATCCAGCTCCCAGAGGACTCACCACTCAACTAAATGAAATGGGCTCTTCCGTCAGACAGGAAAGGATTGGCTTGTCAGGCTGCAGGATCAAGCCTCTCACCCCGCGGGACGTATCACTGTCTCTGTCTAAAATTCAGCCAGGGCTAAAATCTTCAATGCAGTTCAAGCGAGCCAAAGCTGCCCCCTAAGCGAGAGCGCTTCAGACGCGACAGCCTCACTGCTCTCCCTCAACGTCAGGAGACACTTTAATATTCTGTCCTTTGCCCAGTCGTCACGCTTTAACTGCTAATTAACCATCTGAGAAACTGTTTTTTTATTTTATTTCGCCCCTCAGTCCCGAATCTCTGCTCCATTAGTAGTCTGGTGGCAGTTATACTGAAAATCTCTTAACGAGGAACTTAAATCATTCTTTAATATTTCTAATGATCCAACACATTTTCACTCCGACCTCGTCACATATCGACATTTGGTCATAGGCTGAAAGGTTCCCTGGGTGCGTTTGATGTTGTCGTTCTGGGACACCGTGTCAAGTTCTGCCTGTTACATGCATTGTCATCTTTCAAAATACACTTCTGTTTTCACAGGGAATTTTCCGTTTACATACAGTCTCTTCCAAAATTAACACACCACAATGGTAAAACTCCGGGACTTTACTTTTTTGCCTTGAACAACAAAAGCATGTGGTTGGGTTTAGGAAAAAAGAACAGGGTCTGGATTCATTATCTTGTGGGACACAAACACCGCTCTCCAAGGTGAAAGTTGGTGTTTGGTGGACCCATCCACCACCACTCCCACCTACCCTACTTGCCCATTAAACCTTAACGGCGTCCGGCCACGTATCATGCCAACCTGTCTCCTATCGTCCTAAATTTGTTTCAAGTGACTAGTGACATAAAAATAATAGTTAGCATGTTAGCCGTTAGCCTAGATACAGCCGGGGCGCGAAGTAGCGTCAGACCTGGTAAAACGTAAGTGAACGGGCAATCTTCAAGTGCAAAGTTAGTCCACTAAACAAGCTTTTTTTCCACAAAGACCGCCTCATATCGTTAGGATAAATGTCAGAGAACATATAGAAAACGACATGTAAACGTGTTGTCTTACCTTACCGGTGTGCTGCCATGTTTGTTTACCATTTAGCTCTGCTTTCCAAAGCGCAGCTGAAATATTGCGAGAACAAGCAGCGATCTCATACAGTGCCTGAAATCTCGCCAGCTCTAGATAAAGCCCAGCTGGATAATACTCCAGGTGGAGGTGTCTCGTCCTCGGTCACATCCAGACCTTGAAAATAAGGCTGCAACCGGTCCCATTCCTTGCAACAGAGGCATTCCTCTTCTGTGGGCACTGGGGCACAGCATTCACAGGTACACCACCAATCTCCAGAGCTACGCAGCCTTGCAGCAGCCATTCCTCCTCTCTCGTCCTCTACCTGTTGCACCTCTCTCTCTCTCTCTCCTCCGTTCTTCAATTTCACAAAGCTCTTCGTCAGTGTATTCTGGCTCAAATAAATAAGGGCGGCCATCAAACTCTGCAAAATCAAATTCCTCCTCCACAAAGTCGAAGTCTGGCAAAAAGTCAGCCATTTTTCTATAAATCTTTCATAAAATAAATGAATGAACTTTTCAGGCTACTGTCCAGTTCTGCCTTGCAGCTGTTGCTGCGAGATTTCAGGCACGGTATGAGATCGCTGCTTGTTCTCGCGATATTTCAGCTGCGCTTTGGAAAGCAGAGCTAAATGGTAAACAAACATGGCAGCACACCGGTAAGGTAAGACAACACGTTTACATGTTGTTTTCTATATGTTCTCTGACATTTATCCTAACGATATGAGGCGGTCTTTGTGGAAAAAAAGCTTGTTTAGTGGACTAACTTTGCACTTGAAGATTGCCCGTTCACTTACGTTTTACCAGGTCTGACGCTACTTCGCGCCCCGGCTGTATCTAGGCTAACGGCTAACATGCTAACTATTATTTTTATGTCACTAGTCACTTGAAACAAATTTAGGACGACAGGAGACAGGTTGAAATAAACCAAAATTTCCCTTTAAAGGACAGGTTTTTTGTCTGGATTTCAGCGACTTTGGAGTGAGACTTCGTTGAATGAGGACATTTTGAAACGCATGAACATTTGCATTGCTTTTATTTCCCACGTAGAATAAAATGACCCAGCCCAGCAACGACCCAAACTCGGCTCACCGGAGGAAATAAGTCGGGTTACAGTTAGTTGCTTGACTCAGCTGAGACTAGGTATGAATGACACCCCACAATCGGGCCAAATAAACTGTCCTGATTCCGGCTGCCGACATTGCCATCAGTGGGGTTAACTTAGGCAAAGTATAGCACAAGTATGCTCATTCACTCACACTTGAAAGCACACACAATAGTGCTTAAGTGAGGATTTGCTGCTTTTCTTTCTTTCTTTTTTTTGACTGTCTCTGTGACAAATCAACCACTTTGGTCCCACAATCATGTGTCACTAGACACAGATATGCAAAAGGCCCCACCACCTCACCAACACAGAAGAAATCACACAGACTTTGTGGTGGTTTTGAAATTAATACAAGCAATACAGAGGTTGTAAGGGACATTAGACATCGTCACGCTGAAAACGGAAACTCATCTACTCATTAGTCCACCTTTACAACCTCATTGTGTTTGCACTCTTGCAAACTATTCATACTCAAAGAGTTCCATGACTTCTGGCTCGATCAGGTCAAGCTAAGAGAAAAGGCTTTCATAGAGGAGGTAGGTGTCAGGGGGTGATGGTGTATGTGTGAGAGGATGTATGTGTGGTAGGTCCTGGTCAAGGTGCTGTATGTAGGTGGGAGCTCTCTAAGCTTTCGTGGAGTTTCTTTAAATGACCTGGAAATGCACTGTGGGTGAGCAGGCTGGGATTGGTGCACTGGGCTTCCTGTGGGTGTCTGCTACCTGTCTCGACAGCTAATGAGGTGGTGCAGGGCAGGTGCGCAGGGTCACCAGAGCAGTGCCAGAGCTGAGGGACTAGAGACCGCCGTGGGCTGCAGCATGAAGCTGAGAATGGCCTGGTTTTTTTTCTGGGCCAGGCCTTGCATGGACCCTTCTTAACACAGGGACCGGGACTGTGTGACATTTTATTCTTCCTCAGGGACTTGGGACTTGTTTTGCTTTAATTGCTTTCACTTGTGCTTCAATAAATTATTTGTTGTCTGCATGCTAATTTGGGTCAGTTATATTCCCCAGTGGCAGTTATTGAACCCAAACCTCCCTTTTAGGTCACACACCGTACCTGTGACATAGACATGTGGAATCAAATTACAAGTTAGAAGCTTAGTGGTGGTGACATTTAAGTAATGCGACCACATTGTAGTTTGTTTATAGCCTAGCGTTAGAGAAGTAGGGCAATGCTTCCTACAAAAAAAGCACACTATCCCTGCAGCACACTATGTGTTCTCCGCCACCTGCATGGACATACACGTTTGTCCTAGGGAATCCACTCTTAAAAACACTGATTAATAGCGCAAATAGTGTTAAAACACTCTGTACCTTTCGGTGATTATTTCCTGAACGCTCGCCACCATCACTTTACCATTCAGAGAGACACAGCACTGTCCACCAAGTGCAGCCCAAACAATTCAAACATTAGTCCTAGCATGGTTGAAAGTTCCAGAAAAATCTATTTAAGTACAGTTTTTTGTCAAAGAACTGTTTTCAAAGTCAGGTTTTCACTCTCAAGACCAAGCAGCTACACATGCTGAACACCTTATCACTTCAGTGGGTTTTCCTTCATATTATTTATGTCACAAACACACTCATATAACCACAAGAAGACAACAGCTGTCTTACCCTTGTGACTCCCACATTGATCTCCTCCGGCCCCAGGGACACTCTGATGAAGCAGCCTGGGAAGTCTCCCTCCTCTTTTTCCAGCAGGTCTTTGCCCTGGTGCAGAGTGATGTGGAGCAGTCCCGTCCCATGGCCCGGATGCCTGGACGGCTCAAACTCGAGCGTCACCTCCAGCTGGCCGACCGTGAAGTCGTGGCCGAAGTTGTTGGCGATGGAGGAGATGGAGCTGAGTGAGTCGGTGGAGATGGAGCGGTTTAGCTGGGCCATGCCTGTCGGGTCCAGCTCCCTGCTCATCAGCTCCAGGTGGCCCAGGTCCCTGAAACCGTCTGGGGTGTCGCCCAGGGCCAGGCTGGGTTTGCGGCTGGAGGTGGTGGAGGTCCGCCGGTGGTTGTTGGCAGCCACTCGCTTCAGGGAGGAGTTAAGTAAAAGATAATAATACATTTTATAGGGTTAGGGTTAGGTTACAGAGATGGAAAACAAACTCACAATGAACTGTTTGCAACTACTAGAAGAACTCAGCTGTTAGTTCTATGTCAGAAAAGTACACCTAAAAAACAGTTCACATGGATTTATCCATAGCGTCTTGTGGTCTTCATGGGTTTCAAGAAATTTGCCCTTTACTCTGGAGCATACAAATGCCGCTTCGCTGAATTAAGAATCCAAAACCGGAGAAAATTCTTCACAGTCGACCAGGATTAACATCAGCTAAGATTTCAATTAACCAAGAACCGGGTATTCTCTATTTTTGGGTGCTTCGTACACTGGAGGCATGCAAGAAAAGCAAAGTTTTCATCATGAATTCAACATAACAGAATTATCTTCTAAGATAGAGATAGTCAGTCATGTGCAATTGAGGCCCAAGACTCTGAAGGTGAAACTAAAAGCAGTACAAAAAAACCCTTCAGCCACAGGAACCTTTAAAGTCTTTAAAATCAACTGCAGTCTTCACTCGGTAAGACAACCCGCAGACTCTCGACCCTGTGCCTCATGATAGCTCATCACTTGCTCCAAGAGAGGAAGCTGGGTAATTTTACCACTAAAATCAACTTCACAAAACCTCCCTCCTCCCTGTCAAATCGGACAGCTCACAGTTTGTTTCTAAGGGTGCTTTTAGACCTCGAGTTGTCTTGCTTTGGTCTGAATCAGGGACTGATTTTGTGACAAATCTGCGTAATTACTTAGAATTGGTTCATGTTCTCACGGCCACATTTACAACCAGATCAAATGTCATGTGCGAGAAAGCTGCTCTTGATTGGTCAGAATTTCCATGTGGGAAAAATCCAGGAAGTAATCAAAACGTTGAAGAAGAGCACACTTGCAAGATAAATGTGACACTTTCTAATGTCACAATGGAGGGACAACTACGCAGGTTGATTTTAGCGCTGCTCATCGTGGACTATATTGCTGTCATTGTTCATTTTAGTCAAACCATACAGTTTGAAAACAAGGCGCGGCTCCAACTAGAAAACAATGTTTTGATGCATTGGATGTGCTGAATGTGCATATTAAGGCAGTACAGGAGGATTGGCTCGGATCAAGGTCAGAACACATTCTCACCACAAACCAGCCACACCAGAGTTCATTTGTAACCGGGCCGAGACCACCTCTTCAAAAAGGTCTCAGTCCGGTTGTCTTAGTGTGCACCTGAGTGTGATTGCTGTGTTCACACCTACCCACACGAACCGCATTTTGGGGGCCTGAGTTCAACTGAACCGAACCAAACAGGGCAGGTGTGAAAGCACCCTAAGTAGCATGAATGTAAACGTACCTTTTGTCTGACTTCTGAGAAGGAGGTTCCATATTTTTCTTGCAGATATCGATAGTCAAAGTTGGGGAAGGGGGACGGCGCGGGGAAGGTTCCAGATTTCCACAACTTCCAGATGTTGAGCCCGGCCACACCCAGCAGCACGAAGAAACCCACCAGGTAGATCCCCACCTCCCAGCCGGGTGGGTTACGCACCACTGAAACAGACAAAAAAAAAAGTGCTTGAAGCTATCCTTACTTCCATTTCAATGGCAGCATAAAGTTTAACCTCATAACTGTCTGTGTTTTGTATTTGATGGAGAAGTTTGATGACTGGTAGAAGTGCACAGTTGGGAGAAACCCAGGACAGAGAGTTTAGAGAGGCCTTTTTATTTTAAGACCAGCAGGAGTTTTAACAAGCTCACAATCACTCGGCACAGCCACTGTTTCAGGCCTTGTCATTTAGCGCAGAGCATTGAGACGACTCTGGAAGCGTTCAGGATGTATAAAGTTTTATGTAAATCAGATAATAGTTTGGGACAAAGTGACAGACAAATTGAAACGCCTCTCTGAATAAAACGTCACTCATGTTGTATTTTCGAGAGGGATTATGAGCCTGTGCTGCGCTGGCTTTCTCAAGATGAATTGCTTCTGTGAGAGGACTTTGACAGTTTTATCTCTACTTTTTAACACAAGAGATGAGCCAATTATAGGGCCAGTCAAAATGTGTTGTAGCACTGACGGCCTTCAGCGGGAGACAACGCCGGAGGAGTCGTAAAGCTTGTGTAAAAAGGTGACAATAGCTGTCAAATAGACCTGAGAGCAGACACACAAATGTACACAGATGAACAAAAACACACTGATACCCACACTCACAGGGACGACCATGCAGAAGAAATCAGTAAAGGAGCTGGGACTCTCCACTCACCACTCAGATGGTAGCCTGATATATCCCCACTTTGAGCGGAGGACATGGTGCTGCAGCCAGCCTGGGAAAAAAAACATCCAAAGAATAATCTGTTCAAGTGTTTTTTTATGTCAGAGACCATAACAGAGAAAAAGTGACAGTCATGGCTGTTGCCAAACTTGATCTTAGAAGTAAGTATAAGAAAAACCACAGAATTTACTTTAATGGCATCTTGGTATCATCCAGAATAAAAATTGGGTTATTTCTCCTCTTAAATATATTGAATGTTTAGCTGAGGGAACAATTCATTCTGTTTTGCAGAGTATAATTAAATAACCTTTTCATTTTTAGTACAAGTAACAAGATTTTAAACACTTAGTCTTCTTTCTCAGTCTTAATATTTTGCCTTCAACATGAATCACAGTTAATCTGCTTTGTGCTGCATCGCAAAATGTACCGTGGGAACCTAACGACTCCTGACATCCACTGCTGCTTCAGATACATGAACAGTCATAACATGCATGCATAACAAGGGATGTCAGGGCTCTGGGTACATTTTTACATTTTTGCTCTGGGCCCTTTGGACAGGAGTGACCAACACAGAGCCAACAGTCTGCAGGTCTGCATCAGTAAAGGCACCTGCTGTAATGATCTCTTTGAATGAAAACGTGCAGACTTTTGGCTCAAACTGGTACATAGTTAGCCACCCCGACTTATACAAATGAGTGTTTTCTGGTTAAGGTTTGGTTAGGTTTAGGAAACTGAAACTACTTGGTTCAGGTTAAGGAAAGATTGTGGCCACACTTTAAAAGAGCACTTGTTGGATTCACGATGAACAGTTTAAAAGCAGAATCAGAGGTATTGTCTTTTTTAAAGGTTCAACACATGACTTTCAGAATGTTAATATGACAGCAAACAAGTATTTGCTATGTAAAGATATGGTAGGGTAACGATGAGCTGAGCAGAGAATGAAGTGACGCTACCTGTGTGTGTGTTGTAATCTGAGCTTCTCTTTACAGTTCTGTTTTACAGTACAGTTCCCAAATGCAATCGGCAAAAGTAAAAAGCTAATATTAGGACAAACAAACTACACTAAGCTTGCATTACCTAATGTCACCACCATAACACAAGACTGTATTCTGTGTTCGGCGCGGCGTGATGTTGTCCTGTCATCTCATTTTTAGCCACTCGTTAGCAACTGTCTTTTTTAAGACACATAGAAGCTTCAGAGTTCGCGACTGGGGTATTTACTGACGTATTTTATGTCATAGAACAAAAACACATTCTTGTTTCTAGTCAAAACCTGGTGCATACATCACCCATAATGCATCTCAGCTGATGACAGTTCGGTCTGAGATTCAGGTGTGTAATGCTAGTAGTGGTTAATATAGCTTAAAGTAGAGATTAGGGATTGAAAACAGGTCTGATGAGCTCATGACTGTCTAACTTCACAACCCCCATTTTTTTCTTCAACTTGATGTCTTCACCCCCAACCTACACTGACTCAAATGACATCACTTGAGGCAATTTATTAGACTTCGCACAGAAAGAGATGTTAAGAAATCCACTTTAAATATATGCAGCAGATCAGTAAACAAACTCTGACATGTTAAAGAAAGTTTCACTGTTGGTTAGAGACAGGATCCAAACCGTCATGTCTGGTGTCAGTGTCAGATGCTTCGCGCACTCAGTCATCCACCCAAACTACCTCCCTTAGAGGTAGTTTGGGTGTAGAGTGACATCGAGCTTCTTCCGTCAGTCATTATTCATGAGGCCACCAGAGGATGCATGTCAAGAAAACCTAAACGTAGGTCGTTTTCAGTCTTTGAATGACAAATGCTTTTTTTTTCCAGATTCATCTGGCCGTATTTACTGTATTACGTTTAGAGACTTGGTAAAGACTGAGGGCAAATTCCGCACCAAAAATAAATCTGTAAAATCTCAAATAATAATAATACAATATGTTGTGTTCCAGACACACTTTTGTCAGAATTTTTTTCCCTGCATGAGCATGTACAGTACTTTGGCCCTGGGGAAATTCAACAAGTAAACACCTGACTTCCTTTTCACAGCAACAGAGATGAAATATAATGTGCACATGAAAGATATACTATTAGTTTGTAATCATGCTGCTGTAAATGTAATCTTACAGCACACCACTTCTTGGAGAGCTCAATGACTGTACATTCACTGTAGGAGCATGCAGCTGTTAGGTTTGTTTCGTTAACAATGAGAAATCAGTTCGGTTTTCATGGTTCTTTCGTAAAAATAGCAGCAGAGGCCGTTTTTTAAGAGCCAAAGGAGAGCGATATTTTCCTGCGCCCCACTCTTCCTCCGCAAACTGCAAAATAAAAAACGATGGGCGCTGGCGTGTGACTCATTCCTCCACCCAACCTCCCCTTCTGCTCCCCCGCCTGTTGGAATCTCCCCATATCTCAGTGGCTCGGGGGGGAAACGAGAGCATTACACTAATGATATAGAAAAAGGCCGGAGGAGGGTTGGGGGGTGGTGGAGGGGGGGTTTGTCGACTCAATTCTGCTGAGCGCTTTGCAGACCACAGCCATGCAGGCCAATTAAAGTGGCTGACGCAGTGCAGGGCCCACTGACAGCTGCTGATATGCCATTAGCAAAGCATGGGGAATCTCTAGCAGAGAGGGACGTGTGAGTACCACCACCCCAAAACACGGGCTAGCATTGCTAAGATAAGCTCGGCGTGGCTTAAGGTAACATATGAGTGTAGAGGAGGTTCAGAGGAATCTTAAGAGAAGGAGGAAGAGGAGGGAGGATCAAGGATGGGAAGGAAAGAACAAGAGAGAGATCGAGCAAGACAATGTTTCAGACAGATTTAGTAAATAACAATGAGGCAGCGTGGGCGCTCTGGTGCCTCAGTGGGCTTAAGGTGGCAGAATACTAACAATCAAGTCCAACTCGCCTGAAATAGAAATAGATTTGAAAAAAAGGATGCACACACTCACCACAGTTTGGTGAAGTCTGCTCATGTGAGTTCAGTGCCCGTGAATTAGAGGAACTAGACGTCATTTGATTAGTCAGAAAGGTGCAATTATCCCCTACCCCCTGTCAGATGAACTTAAGTAGCACTTATTTAAAGTGCTTTTTAAAATTGATGATTTGTGGTTATACAAAAGCAGACACTGTTAGAGTTTCCATCCTTAAAGGGGTAGTGTCAGGAATCAGCTCAGTAAAGGACCCAAATGCAGAGTAGTCAGCAACAAAAGGCGAGCTTTCATTAAGCTGATAAAAGCATCCAAAAACAGGCCGCTAACTGAAAGTCCAAAACAAAGAACCAAAACTAAACCGAAAACCAACTGGGATAACACAATGAGCTTAGAGGCCGTTTACACGTACACGGTGATTTTGATAAACGGAGACATCTTCCTTCGTTTGTGCCCTTCGTTTACACGCAAACGGAGATTTCTCCTCTGAAAACGAGTCTTTCTAAAAACTCCGGCCAGAGTGGAGATTTTGGAAAACTCCGGTTGCGCGTTTGCATGTAAACTGAGATAAACGCAGATAAACGGAGTTATAGGCAGCCCACGTCACAGTATGCGCCGGAACTTGCGCCTGTGTAAAAAGTGCGACCTATGTTGCTATGGTGACAATGGATACATGGAAGGCTTGAGCTTCTCGTTACACTGCCACCTACAGGTTTGGCATGCTCTTGTGTATATATACACGGGTAAGTGTAAACGAAGATCTTTTTGAAAACGGAGACAGTGAAATGTCCGTTTATGAAAATAGCCGGCAACGTATAAACAGCCTCTTAGGAATGACTTCAAGGAAGAAATCCAAAACAGAGAACGAGACACAGCTGGAGTAGGTGGACACGGGCAAAAGGAAGGAAATGGGGATTGGCTGACAACAAGGGTGTGGTGGGGAACACTAGGGTGGAGCAAACAAGACTAATACAGAACAGGTGTGAAGGGAAGACTGTGGGAACAGGGAAGGACTAACGAGACAGGTGTGACAAAACAGGCGGGAAAACACACAAAAACAGAAAGTAAAACCAGACACGACACATGAGGAGAGAATCTACAAAATAAAACAGGAAATACATTAAAGGGATAGTGCACCCAAAAATGAAAATTCAGCCATTATCTACTCACCCATATGCCGATGGAGGCCCTGGTGAAGTTTTAGAGTCCTCACATCCCTTCCCTATCTTTTAGCTCTGTGGTTACCGTTGTCTCTCCCTACAGTGCACGTGTCATGTGATGTAAACACGGGTGAGCAAAGCTCATGCTTTCGCTGGTCTCGCGCAAGCACGCACACGTGAGCGCGGAGCACAGAGAAGCAGTCAGAGCTACAGGCTACAGTGAGGCTAAAAACAGAGCTCATATGACGTTTTTCGAAACAACTTTTTATGTCGCGGCTGTAGCACACTTGGATCACTACGGACGAGCAGTATGGAGATACTCTGTGGATTCAATTTTGTGTTCTTGGACGTTAGTCTGGGGCGCCGTATGCCATTAGGTGTGCTTGCTGCTCCCCCCGCCGATCTCCTCAAGGGATGTGAGGACTCTAAAACTTCACCAGGGCCTCTATCGGCATATGGATGAGTAGATAATGGCTGAATTTTCATTTTTGGGTCCACTATCCCTTTAAACATGAATGAGTCAAATAAGTCTGTGCACTTGGGTGGCGTTAGATGGCAGTAACAATAGACACAACATCCTAGAACTTCTTGGTCTCACTCCGAAGTCATTGAAAGCCAATGCTTAGTCAGTGACTTCTGGCATGATACGTGGCCAGTAGCTGCTGGCGTCCCGGAGCATCAACAACCAATGCACCCAGGGTACCTTGCACGTCATATATCGATGTGGTAAGTCCATGACCACATGTCGATATGTGACGAGGTCGGAGTGAGAATGTGTTGCCTAGAAAAACTATATCCATAGGACAGGGAATCTTAACACTGCCCCCCACCACAGAGGTACATCGCTGAGATTCCGCATTGATTCTCCCGCCTTCTTCTCCAAACTGGGGGTGTGCCGACCATCACCTACTGTTGTTCTTACACTGACTATGGATAAGTATCTCATACAGCCCCACTTCAAAATAAAACAAACCATGCCTTTCAGGTGGATCTGCAGCACAATGCCTTTGACAGAGAAGAACATAATCTAGCTCGTGACCTTTACTGCTTGTTATGCCTGCTCTCTTTCCCATTTCCCCTGTCACAATCCAACACATGCAATCTGAGCAGAAGGGTTTCAGACAGTGTGAAAAGGAGGACGGTATTAGGAGGCTGTGTAATAAACTGAGGCGCAGAGAAAAAGGAAAACAGACAAGCAGAAGGGGAGGGAAACAATAACTTGGATCAGGCTGAATCTTCGTACATTACAGTGCTACTTTTTCCACTTGCAATGATGGAGCTGAAACCCACAGAACAGGAGAAAGGAGGATAAGAGTCTCAACCTAAACCCCAATGTCTTATTTTTACATCAACAGTCATCAGATATGTCATATTTCCTCTTTTAGATTTGAGACTTTCCTTCGGCTGACAGCTCATTAACACACGGCTGTGAAAGGAAAGGTGAACATTTGCATAAAAGCGTTCCCACAGACTTGTCATCCTCATGCCCACATGCTCTCAGCTCTCTCGCTTCTTTAGATGTATCTCACCGTTGCTGCGGGGATTCTGTGTCTGATAACATTCCTCATAAAGCCTAAAACGACCGTCTTCCTCCAGTGCACACGGAGAGCAGTTGTGCGGAGGACGTTTTAATTACCGAGATATGCATGAAATGAATATCTTGTCACAATGTCAGCTTGCAGAACAGGCTGTGATGCGCGTTAAGTGGCATGTGAACAATGCAATGGAATAGAGCTGGTGAAAATTTGCGAAATACAATTTTCCAGAACAGTAATGAGGCTGTCAAAGAAAAAACACAACACAAAGGGAAAATCAGAGTTAACAATAATGTCTGATTATCAACGCAGGGATGCCAAAACAAGACAAAGATTTTTCTCCTGCATCATGGGGCACAGGGACAGGTTACTATCTCAGACTAGAGGCCTTTAGTCATTGGGAAAACTTTCAAAACTTAATTCTTCCTCCAAACTCTATAGGATGTGCTGCATAACTTAAATTGATGTGATGAGTTTGATGTCTGTCAATGTTGTTGACCACTTTTAGGACTATTGTGCTGTTTTGGGTCCCTGCTTTTTTTGTATTGTGCTGTGTAAGAACTGTATCAGACCATCTGACCTCTCTGTGCCCATCCTGTTCACTGCTGTATTTTGTGTTTTTGTTACTGTGATTTAACACTTTCATCTTGACCCTTTTCATCCCGTCATCTTTGAGGTATAGGAACAGCATGTAAGATTCAGGGAGATTTAGTGTCGTCTTGCGGTGAGGATTGCAGACCGCAACCAGCTGAAACTTCTCCCGGATAGAATTCATTCAGTGTTTATTGTTCAGGAGGTTTTTACTGGGAGCCAAACTGTCCACAGAGGTTTCTTTCTCTCCAAAACAAACAGACCAGGTAAAACTGGTAAAAAACTGAATACAGCATTTTCATGTTACAAATCTATGCTTCGCCTACCCTGTTCGGTGCATCGACAGGCCGTTAGCCCAGAGCCTGCTCATGTGTGCTCGTCTTTCTTCTCTTATAACTTAATGTGTGCATACCTAATTTCTGATCCAGATGTTTAGGAGGTTTTAACCATCTTTTCCGCTCCAAAACAAATTTAATTTAAACTGGTAAAAACACTGAAAAAGGCTGTTTCATGTTACAAATTAGTGTTTCTCTGACGTTGTTTGGCATGTCGAAGATGGGTCGTTATAGCCTGGTGAAACCATCCTGATCTCGCAAGCTCATATTCTATTTTGCTCCACAGATCAGTCTGGTCATGGAATCATAGACGCGAATTCTGGCATCGGTTTTGGCTTACCGGGCCAATCACAACAGCTTATTACTTTGGGGCGGGTTATTTGAAATCACATCATCAGGGAGTGGAGTGAATGCATTTCGTAAACAACCAACATGGCTACTGATTTTGAAACTGCTATGGTAAATGTGTTGAACGAACTGGAATGTACATTTTCTTTAAAAGCAGAGCAAACGGCTGCACTGAAAGCTTTTATTGAAAAAAAGGACGTGTTTGCCGTCCTTCCTACGGGGTTTGGTTAAAGTTTAATTTACCAGCTGGCTCCGTTGATCGGGAAAAAGATGGGACTCAGTGAAAACCCAGTGGCTATTGTTGCTTCCCTGACCTGCTCTCATGGAGGAGCAGGTCAGGGAAGCAACCAAGCTGGGAATCACAGCCATGCAACTCGAGTCCACAGTGAGGAGGAAATCCGCAAAGACAGCAACACTCCGCTGCACTTGCTTGCTGGTCTGTTTACAGTGGCGTTGTGCTAGCCTACGTCACACGTTTCGTTTACTCTGATTGGTTTTCCATCTTTCCAATTGCGTGAAGGGGCACTTTGAGTGACAGCCGTTGATACCGCCCCTCGGGAATAGAGGAAATGTACAGTCCATGTCCAGACCCATTTGTGTTTTGCGAATTGGGTCTGGCAACGCCAGGCTAGGGCCGTTAGCCTAGCACCTGCTAATGTGTGCTCACCTTTTTTCTCTGATAACTTAAGATCCAGATGTTCAGCAGATTTTAGCCATGAGCAGAATTATCCGCAGAGGTCTCCTCCTCTCCAAAACAAACAGACCTGGTGATTTAAACCAGTAAAAACACAGAATAAAGTAGTTTCACATGAAAGAAATCAGTAATTTTCTGCTAGCTACAGTGGCCGATGCAAAAATGCAAATGGCCCTATCTAGAGCCATTGTTTGGTTTGTCCGTTCTGGGCTTCTATAGAAACATGGCAGATTATACACTGAAGAAAATATACTTGTTATATTCCATCAGGTTCACTGCTCAGACTCCCACTTGCTAAAACAAACAGATACAAGCACTCCTTTATTCCTTCCGCTGTCTCTCTTCTAAACGCCAGGAGGAAAAAGTAGCTTATTCATTAGTATGGAATATCTTAATCTTTCTTGAGTATGAGTGAGTATTTATTAGGCCTGTCCACAATGTGTTTATTATGCTGTGTGTATTTGTGTATTTTTGTACTTTGTGTTGCTCCCACTTGCTGTGAAACTAATTGCCCAATGGGGGACAAATAAAGCAATTGATTGATTGATTTAAGTCAATATATCCCCCTAAATCCTACATACTGGACCTTTAAGTGCTTTCCTTTGTCATCTCGTGAGAATCAAAAATGTAAATGCAATTGCCAGAGGTAAAAAGCTAATGCTAACGTACACCACAGTAACATGATCTTAAAGTCATCACCACAACGAGGCTGTAAAGCTGTGTTTGACATGATGATGTTCTGTAGTTTAATTTAGCCACTTGTTAGCAACAGCTTTATTTAAGACATTTAAAGCGCCAAAATTCAGGAGTGGGGTATTTACTGATCTATTTTATGTTGTAGAACAAAACGTGAAAGTCTCGTAAGCTTGAGTTACGTTCTTTCAGGTATCTAACCAAAAACCCATTCAAAAAATTCCACTGACTTTAAGATTAGGGAACCATAAGTGCAAAAATTCTAACTCATTTCCAGGTGTAGGGGCTCATTTCTGCAGCACTCTATGAGAGGCCAAGTGGATAAAAGCACTACATAAATGCAGCCATTTACTGTTGACATATCCATGTGAGCTGAGCAAACTCCATCTGTTTAGGAAGACTGCAAGATGCAGTTTAAAACTCAAGAAAAAGCTAAAAGCTAGAAGAACAGAGCTCCATTCAGTTGACCTTTTATATAGGCTACAGATAAAAACTCTACATGTAAACCCTCACTCCATTTAATTTCTATTTTTGGTTGTAACTCATGACCTCTACAGCTGAAAGACAGACGCTCGCCTTACAAGACGAGATGCACCACCTGATCTTAACTGGTATACCACTGTGAGTTCCCTTGATGCAGGTCCATCTTTTTTTTTTTAAAATTCTAACACTACTGGAGTTTTGGATTTGGCGATTTCTTAGTAGTTCTTTCACTTCAGCAGCAGTAAGCCCTCATGCTGGCATCTTCCAACAGCCTTCAGTCAAACAGAAGAAATAAAGTTTCAACTGAAAATATTAATGCAGTTTTTTTCCAGTACTCATAATTATAGTTCTAAAAGTGAGAGTGTATTATAGACTCTTGTGTCTCAGTGTAAAAAGTGCCTTTGTGTCTTTGGCTTCTCTGTAGTCTGGTGCTGGGTTGCCGAACAAAAACCAACGTGACAAGAGAGGAAACAGACTCTATCAGTCAGTGTCTCCACCTGAACCTAAAGCAGCTCAGACACAAACAGCAAACCCGACACACCTGCTCAGAGAGAAGCAGATTCTGCACACTGGATGTAAATGTGCCAGAGCTGCTGCTGTTTGCTGCGAACAGCCAGGAGGAAAGAAAACAAGAAATTCCATTTATTGGAGCTGCATGTTAAAACAGGCCTGATCAATAACAGACACACAGATTTATGTCCTCACGACACATGCATGCACACACACACACAGGCACACAAATAAAGAGCAATACAGATGAGAGAAAATGAAGAGTGGAGAGGTTAGATAAGGGGAGATGTGAGAAAAGGATGAGATAATAGGAAGAAGTGATCGGGGAAAATAAAACAAGACAAGTGTGTTTGTTGAAAAAGTAATAAGAAACTGAGAGCAGCTGGGAAGAGGAGGAGGAGGAGGAGGAGGTGGAGGAGGAGGAGGGTAGAGGAATCACAGCCCTGTCAGCTTGCTCTCCCAACAACTGATCAATCAACTTTGCTTTTAATCTCGCCCAATGACTCATAATCAAATTAACTGCCTCGCCGCCGCACTCTGTGAAACGGCCAGATAAAACACTGCACAGTAATCTCTCTCTCTGTCCTGCCTCCTCACATATCTGCTGCTTTCCATGCCAGCTACACTCTGACTCTCTGGTTTGGACAGCTCATTTGGTGCATGGTTAAGTAAAAGTAGCATCGCACTGGCTGGCGCCGGCTTTTAAATGTCAGTGGCGGCGCCAGCGGAGACAGGAAGAACCTGCATGCTGCAGCCAATCAGCTCAATCACTCAGAGTTCAAACAACAAACCCTGAACTCAAATATTCCTTGGCAGGGATACCTCACTTCTAAAGGCTGATAGAAGTGTGGGCACCACAAAGTTGCTGCAAAGGAAGTTTAATTAGGACTAAGAGCGTACAGACATGCAGCTCTGTGAGGTTATACTGAGGAAATGTTATGTCTGCATGCTAACTGCTAACAAGCTCATAATGACAGACTGACTTTTAGCAGGTGCAACGGTTATCATGTCCATCTTAGTTTAGCGTGCTAGCATGTTAACATTTGCTAATTAGCACTAAACACAAAGTACAGATGAAGCTGAAAGGAATGTAATTAGTTTGGCAATAAACCAAAGTATTCAATGAAAGGTGTTAAGCAGTAACGCGTTACTAATAACCACTGGTATTTTCATGGACTACCGTGATGGTGTGATCCACAGTGTCCATCTATATGGGCTATGCCCTGCCCCTAACATCCTTGCAGTTACCCGCAAAACGAAGAACTCATCAAGCCTTACTTTAATTGTCGACTCCTACTGATTTAAAATCCAACAATCAATCACATCCCTGGATTCATTTTCATAATCGTCGTGCATGCACGTCACAAAGCAGCAAACTAGCATGGAAGACTGAAATGCTCACATTCAGCTGCTGGAAACATTGCCATTACTTTGACGTCATGAGGAAAGATGACAAGAACACCACTGTTCAAGGGTCTGGTACTAAGACCCATTCCACTGCAAAAAACACGTCCTCAAACCTCCTGAAACACCTACTACGACTGACAGCACAACAACGTGAAGCTCGTGGAAAAACACCACAGCAAAGGTGAGTTGTCTGTGCCGCAGAGGACGGCTGCAGCCTGACACTGGATAAACAACCAAAACTAGATGTTAATCGTGAACAGAAGGCTACAGGTGACAAAAACTAATGAAGTTGGTGGCTTGATAGGTGGTGGATGAACCATTGCCAGCTTCCACGACTGACTCTCTGCCTTTGAGACAGATCCTTAGGAAAATACAGTCAACAGAAGACTGTAAAAAAAAAAACAAAAAAAAAACAACACAGCATTTGCTGTGCTCACTGGAGATTACCCTGGGATTCACACTGAGGCACTGGGGGGTGTAAATCACCACTTTCATCACTGATATGGAATTTTCCGATATTACAAAGTCTGCCCCTATACGTTTTGGATTCGATACGATTCAGGGGTCTGCGATCAATATTGGGTCATTTTAAAAGCCCATTTAACTGTCACAGAAGGAGCTGCCACCCCTTTCTTTTGTACTTTTAGCCATAAAGGATAAACACATAAAATAATAACCACAGTAAAGTTTACTTAAAACTGACTCCACTAGCACAAATAAAACAGCAAATGGGATAAGTTTAACCTTCAGGGCTTTCTGTCAGAGAGACCTTTCTTTAACCCAGACCATCATCTTTTTCATACTTCAGGACTATCTGGCTTAAACCCCGAAGACAAAACTTCTCCAAACAGCCATAAAACACAGATTTACAGCAACGCCATTTAACAAAAGTATCAAATTCAGCTCAGTAATAACTGCCAAGGTTCATAGACATGTTAGTTGCTTTTTGCTAATCCCTCATTATTAGCTTTAGCATGTTTGCACTGCATGAATTAGCCTAGTGGCTAGCAGACTTTGCTCCCTCTACTCATAGTTTAACAAATTACATGTAACATCATTATTATTCTTACTCACCGCTGGTTTAAGTCACTGTATCTCCCAACAGAACAGCTCGGCATAATTTTAGCCTGCAGGACTTTTTTATTTAGCTTAATATTGTGAAAACAGAGAAGCTAATGTTGCTAAAGCAAGAAGCTAGCGGAGTGAGACGCTCGTCCAGGCGGGTAATGTTACCTTGCGTTTCATCTCGTTACGTCATTGTTAATGTACGCCATTTGCTATGTCTTTGATCTCTATTTTCTCTGAAATCCAAATTATTTCCACACTGCTGATTTATTCCCGAGTAAATAATGTTATCCTCATCATCTTTCTCTCGGCTGTTTGCCATCTACCTGCTGCTGATTGACACTGACTCAGACTTTCAAAATAAAAGCCTATGCTAAAGGTGACAATATGGATCGATGTTTTTACTTTGCATCGATAATACTGGATCGTTGATCGTTAAATCGATATATTGATCCAGATCAATGGATCGTTGCACCCCTATGAGCCACACACATGAAGTCTGACTTTTGAGGAGAAAGGATGCAATTACCAATTTTGTGGTGTGAAACTGAAAAGTGATATAATGAGTAGTGCAACGAATTACAATATAAACTAATAATATAACTTTTAAAAGACTAAGAAGTAATTTTTTTGAGTAACGAGCCCAACACTGTTGGTAAAATGTAATGTTGAGCAAATGATGACACTAGAATAAAAGTTGAGGGATCACAATGCTCATTCAATCATTTCCATAACCGCTCATCCTGTTGGGGGTCATTGCTGTCTACAAATCTTGGCCAGGGAAGAAAGATGCTTTGAAAGAGGCGTGAAAGAAGCTATTTATGTCAAACTGGAACGACCATTGTTAAACAGAGGAGGTGGCCTACGACACCACTTATCACCCACCTACAATGCAGTTTTGGGATCCCTCCCCAGACGACTTCACCTGTAGTTAATCTGCAGAATGTCTCCAAAACATGATTTATTCTCCATCAAATTTAATGTACAGATCAGCCTCGGATCAATTAACAAAAGATCAGATTTGACCATCAAAATATCTTTGATAGCCATAGCTACAAGACTTTTAACAGAGACACTTCATTCTTCTCTTGTAAAAGAAGATGTTTGCAAATTAGTTTAACTCAAAATGGAATCAATGTAAAAGGCGTCTTTGAGTGTAACAGCAAGCAGAGAATTGTTTGCGCTCTGTCTACTTTGATTATTCAGTCGAGAGCTACTTAAGTAACTCTCACAACTGGAATTAAATTTGTCTCAAAAAATCTGGCGGGTAAATATTCCTTCTCCGTCTTTGCAGAGAAAAGCTCTCAGTGCAGTTTGTGAGGAGCTTACGGGAAAAGGCTGCTGAACCATATTAAACATCAGAATGTTGAGAAGGCTAATATACAGAGGGGATAACACTTGTCAAACACTATCAGACCAGACAAATGGAGACAGACTGCTTGTTTGGTTGAATTATTGCAGAATATTTACTTAAAATAATGGGTTTTTGCCTTTTTCTATCCTGATAAATGATGACAAAGACTCAGCTTGATCACTGTTTCACACACGTGGATGCATCCCAACACAACCACACTCACCAGGGTAATTAAAGAAGTTGCTGAGTGTTTCCCATTTATTCCCACTCCTGGTTGGACTCTTCCCATGCTGCTGATTTTTCATCACTTTTGTAATCTTGAAGTTTCAATCTGGAGCCCTGGTGTCAAGGCTGAATCCACGAAAGTCATGAACTCATTATATCTACTACTTATCAGATTAACAATCTCACAATTAGGCTAATACGGGACAGGGAAAGCACTTAGTGCTACAGAAATGTCTGTCAGACCCGACTTAATGTTTTGGAAAAAGGTTCATTCACTCTCAGTAATGTGGAGGTGGGTGGAAGCTTAAATTCTCCGAAGTGGGGAAGAGCGGCGATTTGAAGCCAAGCCCGAGCTTTATTGATTAACTATTGAGTAACTGCAGTCAGATCCAAAGGTATTTGGACAGTAACACAGTTTTTTATGCCTCCACTCTGCATCCTAGTTTAAATTTGACTTTGAAATCACAGATGGGACAGAAGGGATTTAATATCAGCTAACAATGTCGGCCCTCCAGCTGGTTAACTGCTGTAGTGCGGCCATTGGAACTGAAGGGATATTACAAATTATTATTAATGCCTGCCCACACAGATATTGCACCAGTCAAATTACGATCACGTCCCCACAACAGCACTAAAAAATGCATTTTAATTCCAGGTCAGCTTTAACTTTAGTGCATTTTCATCCATATGAAATGAAAAACGTGAAACATGTTTTGGAAACAAGTTGAAGGACATTTACCACTCTCATGTCTGTATAGTAAATATGTAGGTGGAGCCAGCAGCTGGTTAGCTTACTATAGCTTAGCATGAAGAGTTGAAACAGTCTGACAAAGGTAACAAACTCTGCCCATCAGCACCTCTTAAACTCACTAATGACGCCACCATTGGCTGGAAACTGCTCCCAGCCAAGAAACAGCTCAGCACATATCCCCCGTAAAACTGCAACTTGTCATTGTAATTCTTGGTTTCTGTACAGATTAAACAAACGTTATTTAGGAAGTTAATTAATTAGTTCTTTCTTTACATTTGGACTACTCTGGCTTACAGGATGTAGACTGTGAGTATGAGCCTGCTGGGATTTTTTACTATTGGATTTTGGATTATTGATGAAAATAAGCTCTGTGGCAAACAAATGTTTATGGGACTTAGTACATGTTTCATTCAGCAAGATAGTTTTCACAGATGAACACCACTTTCATGATTACTGAAGCTGAAATGTAATCGCCACAAGTAAAAAGATAACAAGACTGTGTTCAGCACAGTTTGGTGTGATGACATTCTGTAATTTCATTTAGCCTCTTCTTAGCAACCGCCTTTATTAAGACACATAGAAGCTTTAAAGTTCACCAGTAGGGTATTTAGCAATGCATGGTTTTGCACCCTTGTATAACCAGGTCTGAGGGCACACTATTGTTGCACCCTGGGCAAAGTGCCACCAAAGACAATTTTGATTGGAATAAAGCAGCTGTGCGGAACTTTTTACCATTTATAAAACTGTCCCTAGTTCGTATCACCTCCCCTTGAAGATCCGCATATTTATTTGAACCCAACAGCGACAAAAAAGCCTTTCTCTATATGGCTATTTAGCGTAGCCTCGGTCAGGTCAGACACAGCGGAAGTCAGCAAACCAGAATACGGCACCCGGAGGCGGAAGAAAGTCTGCACGCCCGCAGCGGCCCGCAGCCATTAAACCACAGAAGAAGAAGGAGCCGTGTTTGCAGAGAGTGTTCTTCAAGTAAGCGGTAAGCAACGGGCATTGCTGAACACATAACAGTTTTACCAGATGTATCTATAAGGACTTGGTTGTACTTTCGATGTCATGGAGGATAAAGAAGGAGCACCATCTAAAAGAAAAAGAGCAGAAGAACAGAAGAAGGCTAAACGGGACAGTGATAGGGCTCGAGCCCAAACGCGTGTAAACCTCGGTCAGGCATTCACCAAGTGGAGAGAGCTGAGAGATTTGGCCCTTTTCCTAATCGACAGGTATGAAATTTTTGTTTTTATTTAGAGAATATACCTCAACTTGTTAGACGTTGTTTCACTTCAATATATGACGACATGGAAGTTATAAACAAGCTAAATGTAACGTTAGCTGATGTGAACCGCTTTTGTCTAGTAACGTTACAACAAACGCCACAAAATTATCTGTGACTGTGACCATGAACACAAATATACAGCAGGCAGTTGTCCTCAGTTTATAAGAAATTCAGAGCTACACCAGAACATTTATGAACAGGTCTTACTTTACTACTAACTTGTGTAACGTTTCCACTAATTACTTGGACTGACCTGACATCAGTAACGTTAATCCTCTCGATCTCCAAAACAAATGCATGCGGTAATTGCCGGTTGCAGTCGAGATTTTACGAATGAAGCCGAATGCCGGCTGCAGTTGGAATTTTACGACACCAGGCTGTGGGTGTCATACCGCTTCAACCAAAGGGGGCACTATAATCAACAAAAACGTAAAGTTGCGCACAGCTGCTTTAAAGAAATACTAACAACCCAGATTTTTTTTCTCCCATAGTGTGAAATAATGGTGTGTTCAGCAAGATCTTTCTTGCGCGATGGCTCAGCGCTAAAATTAAGTGTGGATATAGGCCTGGCTATGCAAGACTACCTTTGAATGGACTCACGCTAGCTGTTTTCCCTTGTTTCCAGTCACTGTGCTAAGCTAAGCTAATCAGATCTAGCTACATATTTACAGCACAGATGTGAGAGAATGTATAAACAACACTGTTTAAAAGAATACTTAACCTGCAAAATGACCATTTGTATATATTACTCATTGCGTGTTGCGTTGAATTTGTGAGGAAAACTTTTGCCTCCACGGTGAACACAGAATCCAAAAAGACGAACTTTTTTTCATGAACTGAAGTAACCAAATCTCATTTATCCAGTCATATGCTCAGTACTTTGAAAACACATGAAAAAAACATGCATTTTCGCAAAAAACATTACGACATAAAACATTAAAGTCTGTGCATGAGTGTGCCTGAGCCTCACTGCTGAACATACAACTGGATAAATGAGACTTGGATTATACTGCAAGACTTGTGTGAGAGTTTCTAAACAGATGTTTTGATACAGTTCTGCTGTAGCTCTGTTCATCAAGACTGAAGAATGTTTGCCTTTTTTGGATTCTCCGTTCACAGTGGAGACATGCCAGAAAAACAAAGTTGTCTTGACGAATTCAAAGTAGCACAGGGTGAGTAATCGTTATACAAGTGGTCATTTTGTGGGTGAAGTGTTCCTTTAATGCCTGATAACTTCTTGGAGTCTTAATCTCATAAACGTGATTTAGCTTGCGATACTTTCTTTAATGATTCTCTCTCCAGCGTGCTGCGTTTGGAGGCATCTCCAGGAGAAGTGAGCTGTAGTTACATTTGGCAGCAAACTGCTCTGACTGCAGGCATTCACCTTAAAATGAGGCAATCCATTACATGATCTATTCTGGAAATATTAGCGATGAAACATTAAGGTGTAAGCCACCTCTCGATCTTTGGAAAGACCCATTTTGATAATGGCGGAGGGCCCTAAAGGTGTTACAGTAGACTCACAGAGCCACATGTCTCCCGGGTTCATCTAAGTGCTCTCAGTTTTCTTAATGTAATAACACTTTTCTTCCGAGGAGTTCGACGGGGACACAGGAAGGGGATGGTGGTGTGTTAGGACTTTGAGTGTGTGTGCGTGGGTGTGTGGAAGCAGGGGAAACCCATGACAGAGAGCGAGAAAGAGAGTTGGTGTTAAACGAATGGCTGAGATGATTGCGAGTGCTGGTGGAGGAATTGAATTCTGAGCAGGTCGTATTTCAGCCCGGCGAGGAGGAAGAGACGAGAGTCTCAGTGACACACACACAAACACACATACACACACACAATATTTTACCACAACTGCCAAGCCACTTCACACAGACCTCCAGCATCGTTAGAAAGCTGCGGGAAACACACTCAAAGAGCCGGAGAGGACAGCATGTTGAGATCATGTTAAAAAGATTGATTTCGGAGTCTGAGTGGGCCTCATCCTTTTAAAATCACAGCTTTGAGAAGCAGAAAGTCGACTCCCACACATCTCTCAGCTGTTAATTGGTGCCAAAAGCTTTCCAGGTAATCAGTACGCAACATTTGATTTTTGAGGAGGAATACAGAGAGGAAGCCAAGAGGTAAAATATGATCAGTAGCAGTGGCTTCAGGGAGAAACAGTCCATTTACAAAGCAAGAGAAGAGGAACAACCAGAACACAACTAGCTCCAAAACTCACAGACATCCACACGATCTAAAACCTCGGGAAGCCTCAAAGCTGGACACCAACCAGTGTACATTCTGTTACATGAAGGCGCCATCATCTGCATCACTTAACAGGATTAACATGGAACAAAAGCAACACCCACATATTCTCATGGCGACCCTGTTTACACTTCTTAAGACGCGTTAACATCTGATCACTCACACGACTTCCTGAGATGGTCGGGGACGCATTTGACCACATATCGTTTGCAGCGTGAATGCTAATGCTTCCCCAACAAGAACTACATCATCACTGCAGGACGTGGTGGTTGTTTCGGTGACAGTGTGCTGATGCTCTATAACTTGACCATTTTACAATGAGTTGGACAAAGTGTTGTGTGACCATATATCATTTTGCCCTATGAAAGAAGACATGTTGAATTCTGATGACAGCGTTACCTCCATTTGTACCCCGGCTGTGTCTCACAAGAGTGAGGACGTAATAACCAAACGTGGGGCCCTTTGACCTTCCACTGTCAGTGACATAGGCAGTAATAAAATCTGAACACAAGCCAAAGACGCATGATAGACACAGGTGTTAACAGTGATTTGTCTCGGCTGTACACTCACCCCAGTTGCTAGGAGAAAATGTCAGCATTGTACATTTCTGCAAACCACAGACACATTTGTACTTTTAAGCAACCCATCACTGTGTTTCCAGTGAGGATAGTGCCACAAATCTAGTTGTTCTCCACCAAGACATTGCGGCCTCTCCAGCAGGGATTGTGCACCCAAAAGTGAGTATTTTAGGCCAAAACATGACCTTTTCCTAACAATAACCAAGTGTGTTCGTGCCTAAACATAAAGTTTCAATGTATCCACAACTTAATAACACTCAAATGTGGCATAAACATACAATGCCAACATTTATCCCAGTGACTGAGTTGGTCCACTTGTATTCGGATCACTGAAACACAGTTTGAAAACAAGTGTCAGAGTCACTGAGACACCAACCTGTTACGGCTTATGACCCTTTAACGCAAAGCAAAGTCTACTCACAACCCCTTGTCACAGATTGCATCAAATAACCAAAGCCTTTTCAGATTTTAAACAGCCTGAAATAGTAAAACTAATAAATCTTTTTCAAATAAAATAAGAAGCTTATTAACTGCAATCACCTCCAGGGATCTGCTTTCATTTCCTGTCATCTCTCAACTGTTGACTTCATAATAAAAGCATAAAAAACACCCCTAATATAGAAACATGTTGTTTTGGGCCGGGAGCCCCTGAGTAAGAAGATCAAGTGACACACAAGCAAAGACATTGTCTGATTTGGCAGCACTCACAATCAGGACTTTCTGAGCGCTGCAGGTCATTTAAGTTTGTGTTACCATCAAATTAAACACTGAAGGTTTTCAGCAAAGTATATTGTACCAAAGTATTTGAGTACATGTACCAAAACTAAGGAATTAAAACTGAAGCATACAGTTGAGTCAGATTTGCCTCAGAGAGCTTTAAAGTGCAGCCTGCTCCACTCTCTACCCTCAGACCCTGGACTGAAGGACACCCAGTCTTAGCAATGGTTTTCTTCAGTATTCAAGACATAAAGATTAATAGCAGCTCTAAAAAGCTGAGTAAAGTCAATCCTGCAAACAAAAGACTGTCTGAGCCTGACTTCCAGCTGTCCTCACTTCACACCACATCTCTAAAGCTGCTCGTCAAACCTGCACTAAGTTTTTTTTAAGGCCACAGTTTTCAGCTGAGTTGGGCAGAGTGGTGCTGAACGGACAGCTCCCGGTGCCATTTGTTATCCCTCCTCTAACCCCTGTCGCCACTGAAGGCTTCCGTGAGCTCCAGTTCACTCCCACAGCCAATAACCTTCTCCTAGTTCAGGTCGACTTGCGATGCGAATCAATATTTGGGTCGGCTGAGAGAAATGATTGGAGACGCGGAGAGGGAAAAAAAAAGCACCGCGCCAGGAAAAAGCCTGCTGAGATGCATTCACTCGCTAATGCCTCACGCTTTAAATTAATCCTTTCACTGTCAACAAAGAGGCTGAGGAGGAAAGAAAAGACGCATGCAAGTCCCAAGTCTCGCCATGATGCATGTTGTGCACGGAGGAGTGCAGGAGCACAGCGGCTTATGGCAGGTGGTGGATGGGGCCAAATGGCCTGAGTGAGCACGCATTTCTTACCCGGAGTTTTCTTTTGGTGCAGTAGGGAGGAAGGAGGAGGAAGAGGAGGAGGAGGAGGAGGGGAGTAGACCAACTCCACCGCTCTCCCTTCTTCAGGCACCTCTCTCCATCCAATGACACCGGTGCCGGTCCGGTCTGTGTATCCCGGGGGTGGAGGAGGGGAGGGAAGACGGCGTTCACACACACTCCCCCCGGAAGATGGGGAGGAGTGTGAGGAAGATGAGCGGAACGATGATGATGAAGAGGAGGAGAAGGAGGAGGAGGATTTATCTTGCACTCGGAGGTGTCCGTGTGTTTGCGCTGCTGCTCGCTGGAGTCTGAGAAGCTGCTGCCAGAGGCATTTCTGTGTGCGCCGCAGCTCAACCCTCGACCGACCGACTGCAGAAAGAAAGTCCCACCCCTGCAGCGCAACTTCCACCGCCGGGCCGCTCAATAACACGACCACCGCCTCCTCCGCCAAGGCTCCACAGCAGCAGCAGCAGCAGCAGCAGCACTGAGGAGGACCTGCCTGCTGCACAGTGCACACACACTCACTCACACACACACACACACACACAACCTGGTGTTACGCAATGGGTGCATGAGAGGGGGGAGACTGGGAGGGGAGGTGTGAGTATTTCAGGGACACCCCAAACTTTTCTTCCTCATCACCCCTCCTCAAAGTGACGCCCACAAAACCCTCCTGACCCCAAATTCTGTCCCAAGTACAGCCCTCCTCCTCCTCCTCCTCCTCCTCCTCCTCCCTTCTTCATCGTCACTTCAGCTGTCAGGGATGATTCAGTGTGAGATTACATAAGTGTCTATACTGGAGGTGGGCAGGGTGCAGTGATGACACCTCTGATAGCAAAACGCTCATCTCTATTTATCCTCTCATCAAGGAGTGATTCCCAGGGAGGCGAATGAAAGGTGAACTCCACCTCACCCTGCTGACACTGCGCAGCTCACTGTGATGGCCCGTCTCTTTTCTTTAGACTTTTAATCATCATCAAGACATTACTCTGTTTTTTTATTTGCATGTATTTCATTTGGTTGTTCATGCATTGCTGTTCTTGTGTTGAGATTTTATCAAGATATTGTATGCTTTTATATTATAAAATTACTTCTTCTTTTATTTACGGCTGTTTTTATTTGACCATGCCTCTGTTTTATTTGACCTCTTTTTAAAGCACTTTGCTCAGTTGTTTTAAAATGTGCTCTAAAAATAAACCTGACTACACTTAAATGATCAAATATAACTTGGAGGTGCAACTCCAAAGGTTTAGAACAATGTATTCATGTAAATAAACCATTTATCATTGCTTTATTGATCACAACTTGGCACTTGAAACATTATTAAATACTGTAAAACTTTAATTAAAAGCCTAGTCCCCTTTTTTGTTGGCTACTTCAAATTATGTGTCCATTCCTCGATTACATGGTAATTTATTCATATTGCTTTAGCCCGTAAAGGTCCTCAGATCAAAAGAATCAAAATGTTTTTTCATAAAAATGAATCCAAGTTGTGAGTATTGTTTTAACAGGATAAAGTGTTCTCAAGTGATCCTCAAGTGCTATAACTCTCTCTGATGCGCTGTCTGTTGGCGCTAGATCAAATGAATGATACAAATTAATATGCTATCTGAAGGCTAATTTTTAAACAAGTGATATTTATACTGGTTTAAATAATCAATTTGATTTATATTTCCCATCTTTGCTGAGCAACAGTTTTATATTAAAGGAATTAAAGGCCTGTCCCAAATATAGGCCCACTGATTTCAGTGATTTAAGCAAATAAAAGCCCAGGCTACTAATTGAACTTACTGATATTTAAAACATTAATAAATCATGCATTAGCCATTAGTAAAGCCATTAACTACAAATATTTAATCCAGTTTGGAAACCCCTTTATTTTACTTGGATAATTTACGAGACTCGATCCAGCATTTCAACGACATTTAATTATTATTTTTCCAGCATTAAATGTTTGAGTAGTTGATGAAATTTGATTGAAAGTGAGCTGTACAACTAGGAATGACTCTATTTTACTGTCATCTTCAACCTGCTGGTATTATTCCGTCTATAGTCTATGACCAGTGTTGGGGAGTAACGAGGTACATGTTGGGCTGGAGCCTATCCCAGCTGACATTGGGCAAGAGGCGGGGTACACCCTGGACAGGTCAGCAGACTATCACAGGGCTGACACATAGAGACAGACAACCATTCACACTCACATTCACACCTACGGACAATTTAGAGTCACCAGTTAACCTGCATGTCTTTGGACTGTGGGAGGAAGCTGGAGCACCTGGAGGCAACAATGCTAACCACTGCACCACTGTGCCACCCTGACTAAATCACAAATAGATGTATTTGTAATCAGTTACTAGGGGGAAAAAGTCATTACATTACAGTTACTGATCAAAAATTGGTGATTACAAAGGGGTTACATCCAAATATATTCTTTTCAGTGAAACTTTTATATGTAGAATAAAACATTCATTCTGTCGCTTTGCATCTTTTCACCGTGCAGGAACGGCTTCTTTTACTGTAGCCTATTTTCAGACATTTTTTTAGCTTTATTGCTCAGTTTAAAACATTTGTTAGAAAAGAAATGAAAAAGAAATGATGTGTAATAAGTTACAATCCTCCTCTGAAGTAAATAAAAGTTACTTGCTACAGTTTTGAACAGGGTAACTACGTAGTAATCACATTTCAAAAGTAACCTTCCCAACACTGTCAATGACAAACATTTACTGCATCTTTAACACACGTTTCCATCTTCATTTGATCACATGGAAGGTAAACTGTTAAAGTGTGATGGATATTTTCCAAGGGCAGTGGTTTTGTTTCAATATTGTAGGGGAAAAATATTAAATGATGGGTTGGGGGTCCTCCACCAGAAAATTTTGAGCATTAAATACTGTGTTTCCTGTATTCTGGTGATTTTTTGTGCCATTTTGCATCAGTTTATGGAGCAATATCTTTAACATGGTCAAAATAAAAATACTCTGCCACTTTCAAGTTCACACTCTAAATGACGAGGGGGCTGTGTTCCCTGCATCTCCCCCGAAATCTACGCCCATGCCAGGGACCATATCACATCACATTACTTTAACTTATATAACAGACGTTAATAGTTCTGTCACTGCTGCCTGCTGAGGACCACAGCCCCTCTGCAGTGACCCCTGACCCCAGGTCTGACCTGCTCTGACCTCATTCCACCAGAGTATTGATTAAGTAACTGGCTCATAATACAGGTAATAAACCAACTGGAGCATCACTTCGGGTCCAGACTGATGAACATGAGGATAACTGCCAACAGGAAATACTCACCACAGATTAATGCAGCGGATTTTTAAACTGAAGCACAAAGATTTCCAGTGGAGGAGATGCACATCATCTACAATGTAAATGGTGACAGGAAACAACAAGCAACCTGATGCTGTTTTTCCAGCAGATTTTGAAGCACAAAACAACCGTTTCCTCACCATAACCAAGTGGTTTGTGTGCCTAAACCTAACCAGTGTTGCTGAAACACAAAGTTTCTAAATATCCCTTTATAATAACATGCACGTGTAAAGTATCTGTGGTTTGCAGAAACGTTTCACTGCCACAATTTTCCTGGCTATTGGGTTGAAATAACGTGAACACTTACATCAGACGTAGCACAGGATGCAGTTACAGCTGATTCTGTGCTCTCGTCCACACATCAACTGCTTTTCGTTTGGTGGCCATGTTCTCGGCTGCAGCTGTGACAAAGGATGGAGGACGAAGACAGACAAACAAGCAGAACACAATGAACAGGAATGATGAGATCAAAGCTCATTTGTTTGCCGACATCATGTGCAGTCTGATCGAACAAACCTCACCTGTGAACCAGATCTCCAGGTGTGGTAATTCTGCCCGACACGCAGCATGAAACACGTTAAATCTGAATGAAACCATGACAAAAATAAAGTAAGTAATACTCCAAATGCAGTTTTCTGTTTGTGTAAAACACAGAGCAGGTGGAAGCAGAGTTACAGAGTTTCTTGAGTTACAAAGATGAGTGAGGCACAAACTAAGACATGTTAGATAAGAGTATTATCTTAGTCTGGCATCATCTCGTCTTTTTTGTTCTGCAAATACTTGTTCTTACTGTGTTTGTCCTGCAAAATTATTACAGCATGTTTTCACAGCTTTTAACCACACTGAACTGAACATGGCAGAACTGCAAATTTATGCCACTTCACAAAATAAACACTATGACAGTTTGTCAGAGGCCTGGCAGCAGGAGAATGGTGCATTCTGGGTTTTCTTTGCCTTTTGAATGTCTCCATCTGCTGGTGGAGCTGCTGTAGTGACACAGCCACAGAAATACCTGAAAAGCAATGCACACAACACTGACTTTAGGTGGTCAAGTCATTTTTAGCTCGACTTTCCATGATGACAAGACGTGATGAAATTTCATAAACATACTTAAGTTATAAAGAACATTAAAGTGCTTTAAAGTAAGTGTGTGTTTTAAATCATATTTACCTTTGCGAAGATCATTTAGAAAAGACACGCCACCCTTATTTTGTCAATCATTAGGAAGAAATTTTGTGCTTTTGGGTTTGTCTCAGGCGCTATAAATAAATCAGAGAGTATCTTTAAATCTTATATCTCATATTCTGAAAAACATCCACAGATCCATGTTGACAGAAACATGAAAATTAATTAACTAAATATCTCTGCTAGCTCAAAGAGACCCCCACACTGCTCTTTATCTTTAAGATACACAGGCTACTTTGAGATAACGCCAGCAAAGGAACACAGAGAGTTCTTATAACTCACAAAGAAAAAAAACTCTAATTCAAACACTCAGATTGCAGGTTTCTCTCAAGTTTAAAAATTCACAGGGCTTTGGTTGATGTTCCAAAAACCCTGAGAAGATTAATATGTTTCCAGTTTTAGTATGGTCACTGTAAATAATTTAAAGGCTCATTATCAGCCCAGGGCTCGGGGATGGTTATTTTTGCTGAAATCAGTGGACTGATGAAATCTGTAGCATCAGTTTGGGTCCGAAGTGACTGGAAATGAAGGGTTGCACTGCTCAAACCTCTTATAATGTTTAAAAATGTAACACAAGTAGGTAATAAAACACTGGAGTATGAGTGAAATAGAGTTTTAAAATGACATAAAATCAGTCTTAACCCTTATCTACTTAAGTACAGTAACACTAGTTGAAATTTTTACAGTCTGTCTAGTCACTACAAAAAAGCATAACAACTCAAACATCATGAATTATAACTGATATTTTAAGTGGGGCTGGGCAATATATCGATATTATAATCAAAATGATGACACTGAGACAAGATATTGTCTTAGAATTTACATATTTAGTGTCGTCTTTTCCTGGTTTTAAAGGCTGCGTTACAGTGAAGTGAACTCACCAGACAGTTCCATCATTAACCACTAACACCAATCATCAACAATGTCGTCACAATATCACAAATATAGGTAAGGTACTTGGTTTGATTTTCTTCATATCGCCCAGCCCGCACAGCACAGAGGGTCTCGAGGCTTTCTGTTCTCTTCAAGTAGAGGCAGTCACGTAGTATATGTTGGGAGTGTTGGTCAAGTTTGGAGGAGGCGTTGCTGTTAGAGATGGTCTAATATCAACTCCTGAACTTGCATATCGGCTGATACCGAGTACTGATCCAATACCACTGCATCAACCTCCTGAGACCCCGTGTCCTCATTTGAGGACATTACATTTTGGGTTTACTGGACCTTATACTTTTCTGCTTATTTTAGACCTGTTGTCCTCATTTGTGGACACTTTTTTGTGCCATCTAGTAGTATAGTGGGCCAGCATAGCTATAAAATTGTTCATTTTTGTGATAAAAGCACCAAATTTGGCAGATGTGTTGACAAATATATTTAGAACAAATCTGGATAATGGGGCATCAGAAACTCGCCCCCTGGTGGCCAGAGCAGGCAATTGAATCCTACCTGCCCATGGACCCGTCCCGTTAATTGGATCCACTCCAAAATATAATGGCTTCTAAGTTGGACCATGCTATATTCCTTCACCAAGTTTTGTGAAAATCGGTGTTCTATTCCAGTATATTAAGCTATAAATGTACCAATTAGGAATTATACAAAAACTGCCTGACTGATTTTCACAAAATTCGGTGGAGGGATGTAACACATTCCAACTTAGAATACAATAAATTTTGGTGTTGATCCAACTCAGGGGGAATGTCCACTGGCCGCCCACATGTGGCCACCCACACTTGGCCGCCCATTCACTTTCATTCATTTTTTGGATGAGGATTACGTGAAAACTGTCCAACCGATTTTCACAAAACTTAGTGGAGGCATGTAGCATGGTCCAACTTAGAAGCCATTACATTTTGGAGTGGATCCAATTAATGGGACGGGTCCATGGGCAGGTAGGATTCAATTGTCTGCTCTGGCCACCAGGGGGCGAGTTTCTGATGCCCTGATATCCACATTTGTTCTAAATATATTTGTCAACACATCTGCCAAATTTGGTGCTTTTATCACAAAAATGATTCTAGAAACATATTGAGCTATGCCACCCCACTAGTAGCAAAACCACAATCCACTAGTCCATGTAAAAAGAAGATGGCAGCCAAGTCAGTCTGCAGCCGAGCCCAACACAAAAGTTGACAAGGTCCAAAACCTGATCAAATTTAATGGTTGTTATTTTAGCAATGGCAATTAGCTAAGACATTGTTAATTTGAAAGTACTGGTTTGAAGACACTGAGACTTTATTGTTGACAATGTTTAGTTTTTATACTTATCAGGTCCTACTGATTCCAAATAGCTAGGTGAAATTAAAAATGCACACCAAACAACAGTTTGGGTCTCAGGAGGTTAAAAATAAATTAACAGCTGCATACAACTGTATACATGTGAAATGATTGCTGTTGAGTGTAGTTACACAGACATGAATAGGTTTATTAGGCTTATCCTGGTTATCACATTCAGGATATGGTGTTTACACGAGCACAGAGAATACTCCAGCTAGCATATTCCACTTTCTCATAAATGGAATATGGTGTTAAAATGCTCAAACACATAAATGGAATTCTCCATAAACCTGATCATAAATGGGTTATTCATGTCCATGACAACACACTGACTGTTGTACGGCATGGTTGAGATTAAACCCTTTGTAAAACATGAACGAATACATACTTACAATAAATGGCAAAGAACTTTGTTTAAATATCTAGTTTGACATTTCGCTAGCGGCTAACGTTGCAGTTCAGTGGAAATCAATTCTTCTTCGCTGTTGCCGATGTCTGCACAGCGCAACCAGCTGTTGCAGAGCAGCGAAGAACTGATCTTCCAGAAAACTGCTGTTTTATCCAGGTGCGAAACTACTTTGAAGTTTATACATAAATTACAAGGTATCGAATCACTGTATAGACTTGTATACTTGCTGATACCCGATCCAGCATTTTTGATGCTGGTATTGGTTCCCTGAAGAAAGGAGAGACAGAAGAATGAAGTAAAGATACTAATTAATACAGAATATGAGTGTACAGATTAATAGATGATTTGTGTGTCTTGGGTCTTTGGCACTTGGACACTTGAGAGAAATATTTTGTGATCTGAGCAGCAGCAGGATAAATCCCCCGATGGACTCCAGACACAGGTGGTGGTGGTGGCTGATGAATGTGAGGCTGCTGAATGATGAGGCGGATGTAGCTGATGAATCCGTAAGGACTAGGAGGTGATGGGCACAAACAACTGCAACAAGAAAAAACTATGACAGAGAAAGAACCATATTTAAAATGAGGACTTGTAAGATGATAGGCTGACAGAGGTGTGTCGCTGTGCTATTGGTTGATTGTGAATCAGCTGATGACTCAATTGACCTACTCAGACAATGACACCTAGAGAGAATGAGTAGGCATGGCAGGGTGAGAAAGAAAACTTAGTACTGTCTCCCTGAATGAACTTTCGCTAGAGCTTCATTTGTGGTGCATTCGTCAGTTTGTACTTACATTAAGTAAACTGGATTCAGCTTCATGCAAATGACTCCATCCGGTGATGATGGATTGTTTAGACCAGTGGTTCCCAACTGGTGGGTCACAGTCCAAAACTGGGTCATGGGTCCGTTCTGAATGGACCACAAGTGACTCACAAACACATCAAGTTTGTAAAAAAAAACACTTTCAAGCACAGAACTTTAACTTTGAAGTGCTGTTTCCTGCTGTAGAGTGAGTGACTAACAATCAGCTACTTGACAGAGACGGCAAACTAGCTCAACGACATGGTTACCAAACGCAAGTCTGACGCTGAATGTATTGAACTGTGGGACCTCGAACTCATGACTAAAGAGAAATCTGGACCCCTTAGCTGCATGGACCAGTTGGGAACCACTGGTTTAGACGGACTAACATAAAGCTTGTGAGCAGGCTGCCATGTTGTTTCCTGTTTGAAAAGGTGAGCAGTGAACCAGGGACCGCCCAACTGGCAGCGTCTATCCGATCAGGTGTTCTCCACAATAGGGTACGTCCTCAGTGGGAAGCACATGAAGTGTCCAGTTGAGTGGAGCAGCACGTCCCTAGCATCCTCACTGGATCTGGTGGTAATGTACTGTAAGTTAAAGCATTAATAAATGATTTATTAGCCATCACTAAAGCCATTAGCTACAATTTATTATCCAATCTGGAAATTGCTTCATTATACTTAAGAGACTCTTTAACTTTATCCAACTTGTTCAGGACATATTTTTATTTTTATTTGTCTGGCATCTCATTAAGCAGCTGGGCAAAAAACAGTTCAAGCAGCAATAACACACTGGCACAGAGTGTATATATAAAAACATATATTTATTGTTCTGTTACTGTTGGTTAACTTGATCAACAATAAATGGCGGCAGGCCAGGAGACACAACTGTACACATATTAATAGAAAGCCTTAGAGAGCTTCGGTTTTTCTGTTCAGTGGCAATTAACAATGCAAAGAGAGAAGAGGAGAAAAACAAACAATATTCGCTGTAGGCCGTACAGTTGATGAATGCTGGGTTTTTAATGGTGCGTTCAAAAGTCATCCTTCAGCCTCTTTCCAAAGTGGTTCATCTCCTAAGCAGATAACTTTACAAGAGGGGTAAAAATACTGTACATTGTTCTGTATATCAATGCTCCGTACACTTTAACTCCAAGAATAAGATCTTTTTTCATGTATCCTTTTTTAGGACAGTGATAACTACTCACTTTTATCTTCCCCCAAAACGAGCGAGGTTGAAGAAAGTCAAGTAAAGCTTTAAAGATGAATAAATGATCTTTAGACTCTCTAAAGAGAAATAGAGGTGCTCCGTACTCGACAAAATAGTGTGTGGATTAAAATAGATAAAGGTTATATATATTTATACTATATATACTATATAAAGGCTTAAATCTCTAGATACAAGGACAGCCACCAGTGCTGTCCGCACAAATTCCTCAGTACACAAACCCTTTAACGCAGCAACAAACTCACACCTGCTTTGTCTCATTTTCGCTCCGTGGACCATTTTGTCTCGTACTGTACATCTGCAGTAAAAGGATCACAGGATCCTGATCCCAAAAGTACATTTATTCCCACAGTGACAAGCTGAACCAGAGCAAATAAAGTAAACCTGTGGATGCAGTGTTGGGTTGAAAGCATCGTCCGCCTGGATGCGTATCAAGGGAGCACAGAGGTACAGCGAGTACTGTCTAGTTGTGATGTTTTTCAGGGTGTTTGATCATCAGAAACACAAATAAACCCCTGCGTATGAAACTCTTCTGCTTCCACTGACTCCAGGCTGAAAGGTACTGATCAATAACACAGAGCTCATTTAATTAAAGCAGAATGAAGCTGTTGAGCGAGAAGCAGTGGGCATCAAAGCGGGATCTGCCGTCCTATTGGCCGGATACCAACAAAAGGAGACGGGAAACAAAGGCAGGAGGAATGGAAGCAAGTCTCAGTGGTTGAGTTTCTCTTCAAGGCTGTGGTTGATTAATACAGTTCATATGTGAAACTAAGTGGTTCGGTTGGAAGATGAGCGCGTCTCTGAAGCGGACGAGACCAGGTCCAAATGTCTGTTTCAGTCCAGGCAAACTTTTACATTCCACACGCTGCAAAAACAAAATTCAGTTCCTCAAAAAAATTCACGGGAACCTTTCTCAGTCTCTCCTGCATCGTCCTCAGTGTCCTCGGCCTCCGTCGAGGAGCGCCAACATTCAGACTGAATGTGCAAATGTCGTCCGTAACGCAGAACCGTTCGAAAACAACTTGACAAGAACAATAGACAAAGAACTCTCTGCAGTCCCTGAAAACATCCCTTTCTCCCATCCACTGTGAGAAGTTCTTTACGCTGAACTGTTTCTCAATCTGAAATGAGTCAGTTTATGTGCCACAAAACTAATGGAAGAGAGGATTAGTGAAAGACTGCGTAAAAAATGTTCATATGCTGTTACCTCCACAAGGAAGTGACAAACAAAGGTATTAATTGCACATACTCCGACAAGTAACCAAACCAACAGCCGGGGCAGTTGTGTCCCATTTTAACTTCAAAGCGTCTAAAACCTCTGAAAACTGCAAAGCCAGAATTAGCTCAGTGTTCATCACCTACCTCGTTCGAATCAAAGCCCTGTGCAGAAGTGAAAAGCGCAGTGTGAAACGAGAGCGTTTAAGAGTTCAGTTGTTGTTAAATTTAACTTCAGACCAGCTTTTGATTTTTGAAACCACAGAGAGTGACATTTCATTGACTTGAACTGAGTGTCAGCTGTGCAAACATTGGGACTGACAACAGCTTCTGTTAGTGTGATCACGTCTGACTGCATTTAGTGATAAACTGAAGGTAACATCTAAAAACTTCTGAAGTATCTCTAAACTGTCTAAATGGACAATTTGTGGCAGATCTTTGGCTTCAGTGGTGAAACATGTTTAACGTTTGTATCAGTCTAGATACAAAAAAATATCAAAGTTTTGTAGAGGACAAATCCATCGATGGTCAGGAAGTTCATTTTCTTTTCCATTTTCCCCCTTTCCCTTCATCTAAAAAGCTTCCCTTCATATTTAATTTCAAATCTGTTTTTTCAAGAATGAATTGTTTAAAATTAGGGCTGGGTATTGTAAAACTATGATGCTAGTACCAATACCAGGACACGTAAGGTGATACTGATACCAATTAAGTACTTAATTTGAAATCAGGGTTCCCACATATTTTTACATGAGTTTTTTAAAACGTTTCCATAATATTTTACCCCATGTCCATTACTTTACTTTTTTTAAGTAGCTAGGCCTATTTAGCAATCATTGGGCACTATTGTGGCTTCCAAGTAAGTTCAAAAATGGCCACCCACAGACGCCATAATGGGAGATATGATAAACTCACTGTCTTTGGTTTAGTTTTACTCACTGTTTGATGATTGAGGGTGCTTTGCTTGGTTTAAGAGTTGACTGATTTTCAGGATGTACAGAAAGGTGCAAGATGACGCTATGAGCTGATTGTCTTGACTGTCGCGTAAAAAAAAAAAAAATCACCAAACAAGCTTTCCCCAAATAAACAGGCCTTTACAAAAACAAAGTTCATAAAAACTTAGTACTGTAACCCCTGTAGCGTCATCTACGCTTAAGACTCACTTCAGCACACCTGCCTTTAATTAAAGGTGGTCAGGTGGTGCATTAAAGTGACTCAAAAAATAACAGGAAACTAGGACTTGCTAGAAATGGCTCTAACAGGCACAATAGTGAGGCTCGTACTCAAGTGTGCTTTCCTCTAACACAAGTATTATCGCAAAAATGTGTTATAGAATATGGAATGAAATGCCTTTGTGTCTTCACATACAGTAGACACAAAGCTGTAACGTTAACTGGCGTGGCTACAGCAAGCATGAAATAGCCTATATGTCGATACTTGCCTTTTGGCTGTCTTGATGTTTTTCCCTTTAGTGTGGCTGTCCAGAGCTGCTTCCCCTGCGTTACCAGTGTCAAACAATTTACATGTAGCATGACTAGGATCTGTCTCTTTCTGTCTTGAGCCATGTGTTATATTTGTAGTTTGAAAGCCACGCATTATTAAAGACACACTTACCAGGCATTTGCAGATAATCAAACTGCTAGCTGTTACTAACTTTACTTGCTTGCTGGATATTCGCGCCACCAACAAGCAGCATACGCCAATGCATATCACGTGATACTAGCGACCTTTTAATGGTCATGCGGCACAGTGCCAGCTTTTGTAAAAATTCACATTTCACGCATTGTTAATGTTTGGGGACTTTTTTGAACATACGTTTTAAAAATAGCCAAAACAATTTGAAACAGTTTTTCTTTTCCAGAACTTTCATGACTGTGGCAACACTGAATAATCCTTCTGCACTGTATGCGTTTATTTTGATCAGACGCCACCTCAGGTGTGAAGAAAAGCCATACTTCGCAATATATTTTGTTGGCATCTCTGCACGCTGAACTGCCAACTACGACAGATACGCCACGCTTGCCTTCACCACTCCATTGACTGTATGGTTTTTAGCTGCTGCAGTAGTGGGCCAATCACATGTTGCATTAAATTGAAGAAAGCCTGCAGTGGTTGGCTGCGAACAAATCATTCAAATAGTCATTTTTTTCTAGATCTGCATACAAAAAGTATCAAATGCAGGTATTGTTTGACAGGAGAAGTTTCGATACTACTTGGTTTTGGGGTTATCTTGGTTGATACCTTAAAGATATTGAGTACTGATACCCAGCCCTACTTAAATACAACAGTCTGAGTTAAATCTCCATTTCTGATGCTTTTTTAAGTTTCATCTCCAGAAAGACTTTGAGGGGAACTGTCTTCAGATGTCTCACGAAACTTTTCTCTGTTATATTGATGTGAAATATGATAAAATCTTAAACTTATTCCATTTGACAGTGTCTCAGTTTGATCCCAGAGACAGCTGCCATGCAAACTATATCTTATAAGTCGTCATCACAACTCTTAAGTTTTGCAGAATTTGGCTAAAAGAAACATAAAAATCTAGACTTGACTCACATATTTGATAAATCTCTTCAATCTGGAACTGATGGAGTGTTTTAACACACGTGAGACCAGCTGAAGAAACAGATGAAGTGAATAACGAAGAGACGTCTAGCACGTCACTGCCACGAGCCAAAATGACTACAACTTGTTGTAATGTTTGAGTTTGTCTTGGACTGGATCTGAGAACAATGTCAGACAGCCCCACTGTGTTTGCTTGACTCTTAACCGTCCTGCTGTTGTTAATGAGTGCTAAGAATAACCCTGATCATGACGCCGAGCCTGTTTGATGGGAGCACAGGCTCTCGCTCTGTAGATTTGTTTGTCCATAAAGAAAACACAGACATTTGCACAACCAGCTGTTTGGTTTTAGGTGAGCACTGTGGCTGCTGCAACAACAAAGCTGACTATTAGCTTACATCACACATTAGCATCAGCAGAGGGACCACACGGGGGAAGTTGAATCTGTTTCCATAGTAACAACTGGCTGGAGAAACTCAGAGCGGCTGTGACTGAGTCAGGTGGAGGGTGTGTGTCTGATGTGTTTGGGTTTGGCTCGGTGCTGCGTGCGCTGGCTGGCTCTGGGATTGAGGATGTGGCTGCGGCTGCTGCAGGATGTGCACCACCCGGCTCAGGGTGTCTGTGGTGGCAAACGCCAGATACTGGCAGCACAGCCAGTCCTCCAGGCTCACGCCGCAAGCCGCGTCCATCGAGCGCTCCGCAAACTTGATCATCATCAGTGTCCGCTTCAGGTCCAGCCAGTTCTGGAGGGTGGCCTCGCGCTGACTAGCAGTGGCCCCTGACATGGGGCCCGTGCTGCTGCAGCCCAGTGCCTGGAACAAGTCCTCTCGAGGGCCCCAGAGCAGGCACTGTAAGCAGGCTCGGGCCTCGGACATGCGGATCCTTTCAGATGGGTTGACAGTGAGCAGCAACCGGGCCAGCTGCTGCAGGCCCTGTGAATAGAGCGATCTGACAGGCAGCGGCGGCAGGTCCGCCCAGGTGTACTCCCGCTCCTTCAGCTCCGGCGTCTCCTCGAAGGGGTTGGGCCGGTGCAGCATCTCATAGATGAGAATCCCAGTCTGAAACTCGTCACACTTGCGGTACTGAGTCGCTGTGACAATTTCGGGTGCAAGGCGTGACTGGTCGCGCAGTGTACCAGGGTCTGTAGCCATGAGAGCGCTTTTCTGTTTTGCTTGGGAAAAGTTACTGATAATGAGGCGGGCGGGGCAGGTGGCGTTGGCGGCAGCAGTAGCAGCGCTGGCAGAGGTTGCACCAGAGCTGCTGCTGCTGTTGCTGTTGTTGTTGGGCTCAAGAATGTCCAGATTCCAGGGGTTGCCAGGTTGGCAGTGGACCAGCAGCAGGTTTTCCAGTCGCAGGTCACAGTGGGTCACATGATAAGGCTTCATGTGCTCCAGGCCGGAGCACAGCTGCAGCAGCAGGAGACAGACCTGACGCTCGTACAGCTCCGGGTTATGAGTGTGTCGTGCTGCGCCTTCTCGGACAAAGTCAGCCACCGTCTGGAAGGGCACCTCGCGCGTGATTACCACCACTCGGCTCCTCAAGCGGCCGACAGTGTTCATGTGACCTGCTGCTGGGGTTTCATCTAATTTACCATTTGGCGCTTTGGAGTCCGTTGTTTTGGTTTCAGTCTTTGTCTCTTTCTCTTTCTCCTTCAGCCCGTTGGCATCTTCCTCCTCATCCTCTTCCTCCTCTTCACCTTCTTCCTCTTCCCAGGGCAGCAGGCGGGCGGGAACATCAGCCAGGAAATGTCCACAGTCCTGCTGGATGTTGAAGTGCACAGCCAGGCTCTGTCTCACCGCAAGGCTGTGGAAAAACTGCTGCTGGGTCTCCTTCACTTTGCTCCGACAGATCTTGGGAAGATAAGAAAGAGAACATCATCATCAGTGTTAAAGTTTGAGCTGTAAAACTTCTCATCATGAAGCTTTTTGTGAACAACAATTTGCTAAATTATAAATACTGCTATAAAATATATTCTATGTTTTTCTTATTGTCAGCAAATCCCATTACAGACAATGAATAAACTCCACTAACAAGTACAGTCTGTGTAACCACAGCCTCATTTATCTTACTCCTCTGTGGCATAGATAGCCTATTAAAATGCACTAATGAGCCACACTGTTGCACTGGGTGTCATATTCCTTTATTACCATAAACGTGGGCACTGTGCTTTAATTTGAGTCAGGCCCATATATGCTGTCCTGCTGGCAGAAACTGTCACTAGAACACTAAATGTGTGTTTATACGCAGCTAAAGCTAGTCCCCAACAACTACACTATTTCCTCCTCTCTGAGCAACGTTTGCTAAAAAGAACATCGCCAAACTGCTTTTGGAAATTATTTTAATTGGAGAAAAAAAGGAACTATATATTTGAGGTCTGTTTTAAAGATTTACATCGTTAAAAGGCGACTGAGTTTGGGGTTGAGAGCAACATAGGGTAGGGTAGGGTAGGCAGTGCTGAGGGCTAGGGTATAGCCTATCGGAGCTAGGTCGCATGATATGTTTTCCAACCACACTGGAAATCAAACGTGTTTATAGTTGTTCCAAACAGCCATGCTCAAAGGCTGGGTGGAAAGCCAGCTCTCACAGAGAAGAGAGAGAGCCATATCGGTGCACATTTTCAAACTCTTTCTCCTGGAAGACATTCATAGAGTTGCATGCGGTTGTTTACATGACAGAGACAGAAATAGTTATGTAAAGATGAAAAAAAAAAACATTAACACATTCTTGGTTTCCTTTAACATAGTTGTCATTAACGTTTAAATGACGAAGGTCGCTGTTCATGTAAATGTTTATCTGCCAAGCACTTGTAAAAACTGATATTAAAAGATCGCTATTAATTCTAATGAAATAAAATAAACAGAAACTGCCTCTGGACTGCCACGGGAGACTTTTCAACAAACAGCAATCTTCTGCAACATCAGGAACAAAACACACCATTTTAGCAGCGAATGCACAAGAGAACTCTGAGATCAAAGATGTTCTCTTGTCTCCAAACTCTCTGTCCCGCTCTGTTTCTCGAGAACATTTCCAATAATGATATATAGAGCGGAGAGAGGCAGCAAGCACACTTCAGGCTGTCACCGACAACAGCAAGAGCGTGTCTCTGTCTCCTAAACCGCAGTGACAGCCTCTGCAGCTCTCTGTCTTCCTACACTTTGATCACAGCAAAGAGAAGAGAAGCCAGGTCAAGGATAGGATCGGTCTCTGCAGACGTCACAATGTTTACCAAAATACCAGCAAAGGAAAACAAGTCACGACATACTATAGAGATATTTTTGGTTGAAAAACAATTTAACTTGTTTCTTCATCTGAGTTTATCAGTAATTATCTTACAATGACTAATTTGCTGAAACCAAAAACACTGGCAAACATTTCAATAATTTAAAAAAAAAAAAAATACCATGGAAAACTGATGTTCAGATTCAGAGATGGAATATGTGTGGACAAACTAAATGAATTAAATAATACTGATGAATTGAGGCAAATGATGCCACACTTTACAATACATGACATCAGAATTTACAGCAAGATTTACTTATTAATATCACACCTGCAGTCTCAATTAATTCAAGACCAAGAACCTTGTTGAATTTTCATCATATTTAGTGTTGACAGTGTGCTGGAGTTTATTACTTCTGTTACATGATGACATTTTCCAACAAGGTTCTTGGTCCTAGATCAAGGGTTGGCAACCTTTACTATCAAAAGAGCCATTACTGACCAAAAAACGAAAAAGAAAAATCTGTCTGGAGCTGCAAAACATATTTAAATAAAGGTAACAGCCTATTAAGTCTTTATCAGCCCATCAACATTACCAACAGGCCTAAATGAGCATTTGTGAATATGATTTACTACAAGGTGGCTACTCTGCAGTGGGCTATTTATAATTTAGTACTTTCACTTTGCAGTGTTGGTGGTGAAAGCAAATGAATCTGTCCACACTATTAAATTCTCTATTTTCCTCCAGGACTTTTTTTTGGATTTGGAATCCACAGCTAGCCTCGCTAGAGAGACTCCAGGCCACTGCTACTGAAGTTCACTTAAATTTAGAGGAAAAGGCACCAGGTAGTAGACACATGACAAACATTTTACTTAATGAAATGTTTAAACAATTTTAATTCATTTTATAGGCTACACATTTTTATTAACTGTATGATGCCGTGATCACTTTAGGTCTACAACAATGAGAAATGAAAATCTCAATGTTAAAAAATAACTGTTATCCATTCCCAGATAATTTTATGTCAAAGCTACAGGGAGCCACTGGAGACAATCCAAAGAGCTGCACGTGGGTCTGGAGCCACAGGTTGCCTGCCCCTGTCTTAGACCTTTGTCAGAGCCTGAGGTTGATTTTTGTTTACAATCATGGTTTACTATTTGGTAGTAACAATCTGAATGTATAACAAAAAGGTGAGTTCATTTCCCTCATACTAAACAGGACTTTAAAGTTGAAACTGAAATGTTTATAAATAGTTATTTTTCTGAGAGCAAAAATTACATTATATTTTAACAATGTACTACAAAGTCTGTCCAAACTCATGTGATGTTGGTTTTGGTGACTTGCTCAGGGACACTTTGACATGTGGATGGAGAAGCCAGGACTCACTCACCCTATGCTTACTGGCTGACACACTCGTTCAAGTGGGCTACAGCCACCGTTGATATGAATCATGACATGGCAATTCAAACCAGATTATTAAAGGCAGGATTTTACTAAAAAAGAAAACAACGTATAAACTCATACAAAAGTAATCCCTCTAAATGATCACTTATGACCCACTGGTGCATTTATCTGCAGAGACTCTGCACTCTGCCTGTGTTTTCTTATTATCTTCTTATTTTGCTTTGTTCAGGACATACATGGGCATGTAGCCCCCGGCCAATAACAGTGCGAGGTGAGGTCGAGACTTTTGAAAAGGTGGCGATCAGGTAGTAGCAGCACTCATCCAAGAGAGAGACACACAAAAATAATAGACACAGCACTGAACAAAAATCTGAGCAAGTAAACAAAGTGCAAATACAATGAGGCAAAACGGCAAGCGGACAAAAACAGGAGCTAATCTGAGGCTGACTTTTGCTTTCACAGGCAAGCACTGAAGGAGAGGATGAGGATGAAGAGTGCCACTGAGTTGGCCTGGTTTCTGTTTAACAGGTAGGTACTGGCAGTTAAAATACAACACACTAAAAATAGGTTACAGGCTCCTCTTCCATTTCCAGTAAACCAGAGCTGTCTGTAGATAAGTACTCCTTTCGGGGTTTTTTTGTTTGTTTTTTTGGTTGTTTGTTTGTTTGTTTGTTTCTGGTGTGTCACGTTTGATGTCAGGAACAAGCAGGAAAACAAATAAATAGTAGAAAGCAGCATGGAGGCGAGTGACAATGTGATGGTGGTTACTTATTTCTCATATCTGTTACTGATCTCGTGTCTCTTTTAGGGTGCTTTCACACCTGTATTTTGGTTCATTTGGTCGCACCAGAGGGAAAAAGTGATGCTGACTTTTTGCAAATGAAGAGATAACATGAAGTTGTACAGACATCACTGTCACACACTTGTAAATGGACTTAATGCACAAAGTACACAGAGCTCAATACAGTTTTAACTCATGTCAGTGTGGAAAATACCCACACTGACATGCATATGTTACTATGGTTACATGTAAGCATTAGCATAGATAGTTAATGAGCCTTTATAAGGATCAATTATGACATGACAGATTTCACAATCAGCAAAGGGATTTATCATTAGTTTGGCTGTTGAAATCATCCTAAAATTACATATCTGCCACCATAAAAACTTGTTGTTGGTTCATTTTCCTAGCCTGGAAATCCAGACCCAAATCTAGAAAGATTTAGGGTCTGGCTATGAGTAATGCAAATGGCCCAACTCGAGGGGAGGCACCAAGCATGCATTTGAAAATATCACTGCACGCAATTGGATAACACTACGACCAATCAGAACAATACACGAGGTGACGTATCCAGAGCGCTACCAGCGGAGCTAACTGGTAGATTAGACTCTTGCCGTATCCGGTCGGCAAAACAGCAAAAACATCTTTCTTGCAAAGGAAAGAGCGCCGTCTTCTGTTCCTCTTTTAGAGAAAAAGCCAAGTCTAACTCGTTCATTGTAGCGGCCAAAGCCGTTTCAAACAGCTGGTGTTCATCCGTAGCCATCTTGCAATGTTTACTGACTGATTCCGAACTTTGTCGTTGCAGCGCTGTCGTCATCTGTTTAGCTCGCCTCTGGCCCGCCTATATCAGATACACCGATGTGATTGGTGCAGCTCGGCTACAAAGGCATAGGTAATGAGCATCATTACTGATTGTCAGAGTGACTCGCTAAGCAAATTCAAATTGAGCTCTCACAAGAACTCTGGATTTCCAGGGTATCATTTTCCTTAAACTCAGGGCAAACTAATTTTGAACAATGTTTGAGTGCTGCATTTAATGGAGACCGACAGTAGTTTGTGGCAGTGTGTCATCATATCATGCTGGAAAAAGGGCTGAAAGTTAGCATGTTCATCCACCTGATCACTGCCAAATGTAGACGATCGAGCTAGAGCAGATAAATATTTATGACTTCCACAGAAACATTTGTCCTGGAAATTATTGTTGATTGTAACATTTCCCACTAAATGCAAAAGGGAGATGATAGCAGGTTTAAGTGTTTTTTTCCCAGTGGTAAAGGTGATTTAGTTATGTTGTTAAAGTATTGCTTTTCCATTACAACAAATTCAACCTACAGTAGGAGCTTGCAGTGTCTGAACAAGCAGTGTAGGGAGGAGGGTGACAAACCCTGCATAGTGTACCTTTAAATGTAATGAAATGAACACATCCCACTGTTTGTATTATATCAGACGACACTCTTAACACATGCAAAACAAATGTAAAACCTGTCTTTAAAAAATGCCTTTCTTTCTTTGAGTAACAAGGCTGCAATAAAACAGTGTGTTATTCTATCACTGCTACTACTTCAATCATTTCACTTTATTACTTCTATTAATGGCGACTTGAACCTTGGTGGTCTCTTTGGCGTAATTTATGTACAGCTTATTATTAGACTGTGATGTGGGATGAGGAGCTCTTCCCTTTAAACACACTGTGTAACTCTTTAGGAATGTGCATGTTCACTGATGTTTGTTAAGACATGTTGGCTCTGAGACTACAGCTGCCTCCTGATCATTCATCCCGGACATATTTGTAGAGTTCTCTCTGTTTGGATGCCATATTTTGTGAGCAGAATTGCTGGTTGGTACAAAAAGCTCAAGGTTAACCGGCAATCCATTTAATTTATTGTTCCCTCTTGTTTCCTTAATGTTGACATTTCAGAGATACTTTAAAGATTTAAAGTGCTCCGACTCACTCGCAGAATTCCTCTGAGAGTCAAGAATTCACACAGACATGCTAAAGGTGGATAGCGAATAATTAGCACTGCATTAAAAATATCATAACGTGTAAAATCTCATTTGCAGGAGGATCAACTACACTTATGGGGTTAAGGAAGACAGGAGCACAACTGGGCCACATTAAAATAGAGAGTTGGGGAGAGTTTAATTGGGAAGCCGGGGCCTGTTTGTGTTCTGCTGCTCCTGGTTGCCTTATTTATGGATGAGCATCATAAAAAAACGAGACTTTCTCTTGAAAGCTCGCTGCTAATACGAGGGCGAAGCTTTGAAGTGCTGTGGAGCACAGAGAGAGTTTCATATCCTGTGAATAATGCAACCTTCATCCATATCTGCTTTGTATTAGTTTCAGAAGTCTTCCGTAAGCTGTGTCCCCGACCCCCACCTCCCTCTCCTCTCGCTCACACACACACTGACAAAACTGCTACCCACGCACAATTATATATAAATATATATATAAAAACAAACAAACGCATGCACACACAGGTTTTATTGCACAAGGTCGTGCCCTAAAGGCTCAAAGTTTAAGTGCCAATATTTCAGCACAAACACCTTCCTCCACCTCGGCAGAGAGAGTGGGAGGAGATTCCTCCACACAAAAACAAAGTACAAGGATTTAATAAATGGATGGCAAGGACAGCAACCACCAGATTCATCTTAAAACCCATCTCGATGCGGGGAGAAAACAAACAACAAAAAACAACAAACAAACAACCACACACTAATGAATTCAGACTAATAAGATGCTGTTTGTAGCAGTATTTGGTAAAAGCATAAAGTACAAACTACTCGCTTTAGGCCTGAAGCTGGTGGCTGGGTGGGTGAAAACTTTAGATACTCTGATTGGAAAGTGGGACAAACTAGCTTTAGTTACTGTATATTTTCAGGGGTCATAAAAAGTTTGAGCATTTCAAATATTACATATAACTAAAAACTAGAATTACCACCGTGCGGTTGTGTGCCTCTGTACACCGGTCAAGTTTCTCTTACAGTTTAAATCCATGTCTTTGAAAACATGGATGCTTCAACCAACATCTTCCCCCCAGCAGCACAGAAGATCTATACAATCTGCAGTTTCAAGATAGACACCGAAGATTTGTGTCATCAATTTAGCGTTCCCTTCTGTTCCTGAGATATAATGTTAGTGATTGGCCAGAAAGGTGTTTTGCAGAGCATTATGATGCCACAGTGAAGTTGACCTTTTGGAATGACAAATGTCCTCACTTCATAACTATATCCAATTAGACATTTGTTGTTTTGTGAGGTCACACTGACCTTTGACCACCAAACTCCATACAGTTTTTCTACTTTAGTCCAAGTGAACATTTGTGTCTAATTTGAATAAATTCCCTCAAGGCGTTTTGAGATATCGTGCTCCAGAGCCCTAACAACGTAATGGATATAGTTAGATTGGGGGAAAAATGTGTTGTATTACAGTATTGCGATATTTTTCGCATGGCAATATCGTATCAATACACAGACGCCAAGTATCGATTTTTTCTTATTATTTAAATTATCAACATTACGGGGCACCCAGTAGCTCTGTGGGTAGCATAGGCGTCCCATGTACAAAGGCAATGTCCTTGTCACAGCAGCCACGGGTCTAATTCCACCCTGCAGCCCTTTGCTGCATGTCATCCCCTCTCTAGCCACCTTTCATGCTTAGATACTGACCTATTAAATAAAGGCAAATAGCCAAAACATAATCTTAAAAATACTACAATTTGCTGCAATAAAAATGTTTGAGCGTGTGAGATGAATCCACAGAAATCTTTATCTTATTAGTTTAAACTGATGTTGAGACATTGAGACATAATTTGCAGTTGAAAAAAGGCAATAAATTGCAATATACTGCAATTTATGTCATCCCAATACTCCCAATCACAATAATATTGTATCATGATAATATCATATCGTGGGGCCTCTGGTGATTCCCAGCCCTAATACAAAGTATTATTTATCAGAAATTGCACCAAATTAAGACATTATTAGGACCAAATGGGACTCTTAATACCAATTCAAGGAATATAATCATACAACAGTCTGTGATTCTTGTAGTCACATCTAGTGGTTTCATGTGGAATCAGCACTGGGGCTACAACTATCAATTGTGTTTTTATTATTGATTAATTTGCTAATTATTCCCTTGAGTAATGGAATAACAGAATAACATTTCCCAGAGTCTCTGGTGACATCTTTAAATGTCTTGCTTTGTCTTAACAATATTCTGAAACACAAAGATATTCAGTTATATAATATGTGATATGTAACATGATTAATCAATCATCAAAATAGTTCCTTTATCTACTACTGTACTTAAGTTTTTGTGAATCAACTTATTGTTTAATCACCGTATTGTTGCAGCTATACAGCATGTATTTCACATGCATTAAAATTTTTAACACATCTAAACACTAGAGTACATTTGTCATGAGACATAAGCATGGGACTGAATATACTGGAGCTAAATTTCAGTAAACTTTATGGACTTTAATGACACCTCTCAGGGCCTGGAGATGAGAGGCAGCACATTTTAAGCCTAAAGGGAGGGTTACTGTAATTTTCCTCTTACCTGAAGTGCTATTTATCAGTCTGGATTGTTTTAGTGTGAGTTGCTGAGTGTTGGAGATGTCAGCCGTAGAGATGTCTGTCTTCTCTCAAATATAATAGAACTAAATGGCACTCGGCTTGTGGTGCCTAAAGCAAACAAATTGGCACTACAGCTAAGAGTAAAATATGTATTTTTGATTTCAGGGTAAACTGTCCCTTCAAATTTCTCTGACCATCTGCAAACATAATTATACTGCACATCCAAACAGGCAGGGTCAATGTGAAAGTTGTCACCTGACAGAACGCACTGATCTATAAACAGAAGCAGATATCTCACCTTGATGGCATAGTTGACCAGTGGGTCCTTGGCATAGGAGGCAGTGTAGTAAACAGCATCTCCCGCCTCACAGCAGGGTTTCCCAGTGGTCAGCCTGAAGTGGGACCAACTGTCAGTGCCGAATCTCAAGTGATCCTTCTGTCCAGCCATGAAACGGTCCTCGCACTTAGCTGCCAGCTTCCGCAGCGTGTCCGTGTGGAGCCCCCGGATTCTCCCCACCACCTCATCCCAGCTGTCTAACCCCCTGTACAGAGCAGCTCTCTGGGGTTTGGAGCCTCCAGCACTTCGACCTGTTGTCCGACCCCTTCCAGCCAGAGACTCTGTGCTTGGGTAGACTCTCCTCTCTCTGCCAGCCGTGGCACTGGGCGCAGCAGGCGAAGGTTGAGGAACCAGGGAGGACACGCTGTTAGTCGGGCGGCCCTTGTTCGCAGCCGTGGCAGCTGTCGGCCTCTCCAGGGAGTCCCCACTCTCATGGTCGTGGACTCGATGAGGCTCGGAGCTTAGAGAGGAGCTCTGACTCGCCGTCTCCCAGGTGGAGTCCAAGTCATAGATGGGGTTGGCCACGCTCAGGTTAGTGCCCCCAGGTCTAGCCTCAGCACGAGGTCTCAGGCCTCCCTGGATGGACTCTTTGCCTCCCAGGCTGGGTTCAGTATTGGAGCGAGGTACATTCTTCTTAGGTAGTGGAGGTGGTGTGGCTTTAGGGGCTGGCTGGTCAGCAAGGCCGTCCAGGTCAATGGAGGCCAAGGTGTCATTGGATGCTTTGATGTGTCGTGGCTGTTTCAGAGGGATCATGTTGGCTCTGGATTGACCTGGAAGACAAGAAAGATAACGTGTGTTGTAAGAAGAATTAATAAAATTCAAATTGATTCAACCACTGAACTATAAAACTGGGTGGAGGGCATAAAGCCCAAGCAGTCTTAAACAACAGAAAAAAACAGCTAAAACAAATTTGTAATAATTAGAAGATAATGTGATGTCAGTACATTGCACACATCTCCTTTCACTATTACCAACCCAGGCAGTCTGCTCAGAAAGTAACTATGTACAATGACTTCATCATTTTTAGTGAGCACAATTTAAGGTAATTGGACTTAAGTATTTCCAGTTTATGTTACTTTACAGTTGTAATCCACAACATTTCAAGGGGAACTTTTGTTCTCCACTGCATTCCTTTTACAGTACAGTAACTTCAATGCAGATTGAGATTTTACATGATCTTAAAACATGATAATTTTTGCTCTAATTTCTAAGGATCAGCCACTTTTTGCCATTTAGTTGACAGTTTTAGATTTTACTTTCACGTTTTGATTCTTTCGGGCAGAAAATCATTTTTCATTAATAAAATGTTGGCCAAAAAATACAAATTTTCTTCTCCTCCAAAGAGACTATTTGTATATCAATTAATCACCTCATGTTATATTGAATTTGTAAAGAAAACCCTGTTGTCCTTGCATGCCTCAATAGTGAAGAGAATCCAAAACAAGGCAGATATTCCTCAAGCATTGAAGTAAACCAGAATGTGTTTACACTACTGCTACAGCAAGACTATATTAAAACATCGGCTCATCAGTGTTGTACTCAAGATCAACTAAACCAAGACAAAATCAGGGCAAGAACCAGAGTGTCCGAGACAAGACCAAAACTTATAGGGGTTCAGACCAAGTCTAGACCAAGAACAGATCAGCACCTTTGTTACAAAAGAACACTAAGGAGCTGATATCAATGTAACCTCTTTCAACACTCCTTTTCATGCACAGGCAGTTTACTGATATCTCCACAGATGTGGTCTTGACCAGTCTTGAAATAAAATCCTGAGTCCTCTTCGTCTGAGCCGAGACAAGACTGAGCTTAAATGCTGTTGAGTCCAAGATGAGACTGTGACGTTCCCGGTCTCATGCAGTATAATCACAGTCTTAATTATCCAGTCTCATGCTCAGTACTTCCAAAACACATGCATCTTCACTAAAACCTTATGATTTAAAACATGTCAGTACAAACAGTCTCACACACAGCCGAGTGGAGTGCCTGGGCATTCATAAGAAGCTCATACGCATGCGTGTGCTCAGGCAGACTCAGGGCACGCTACTCATACGCAAAATGTTTTATATTCTCACATTTTGGTGAAAATGCAGGTGTTTGGGAAGCACTGAGTATACAACTGGAGAACTGAGACTTAGATTATACTGCACGAGTTGTGTGTTTGTGAGCAGATGTTTTATAGAGATTTGCTTTTGTTAAACAAGGAATAAGGTGTTGAGCTATTTTGGATTCTTCATTCACCATGGAGGCTAGAAAAAGAGAAAACGTTTTTCTCACAAATTCAAGGTAACACAGGTTGTATTAAGTAAGGTTATAAGTATTCTTTTAAACAGCACCTTTTGTGATTTTAGCTGTTGAGGTTTTAATGATCTGATAAAATGTAAAAGATAAAACGACACAAAAACCAGGTAGTAGATGTGATTTATAGTTATCACTGAATCTGACTTTCACAGAAGTCAAAGCAGGATTCCTCACAGCTGAAAAAGATAAAAATTGACACCTGAAACACAAATCATCTCACACTCTTTGACCACCAGCTTCCCTGGGCTTGTTGTTCCTCCCACATGGCGTTTCCTGCCGCCCACTGGCTTTCTGCCTCTCAAAGAGACGAGATGCTGACACGAGGTTGTGTGCTGCGGCACGTGAGGGAACTGGTGGCCCTGAGGAAAAATTCAAGCCAGAGAGCAGGACAGCTGGGCACAAGTTGTCCCTCCAATAGTCCAGCTGCCCGACTCAATCTGCAGTTCTGTTCTGCAGTGAGGCTTAAAGAGGCAGCATGGAAAGCACATTTATCACTGGCTTCAAGTGACCTTATTTTTCTGGGATGGTGGTGGGAGGGAATTGGAGGGGTTGAGGGGTTGATTGGACTCCCTCGATGCTTTCTGGAGTCCAGGACCACAGAGGCAGATGGGTCAGAGACAAGTGTCTGTTCAGATGAAAAGAACAAGGGGCTGTGGCGCTTGCATGATGGGAATAAAACAGCCTGATAGTTTTAACTGAGTGGGTGTACAAGGTCACAGACAACCCTACTGCGCAGCTTTTAGCTCACCAGGGAATACCCCAATTTCTTGGAAGATCACGATGAGAGGCTGTTTTACGATGATGTCTTCCAAAGTCACATCTTTTGCCAAATTACTTTTGCCGTCCCTACGGTGAAGGCATCTGCTTGCACAAACCGTTTCTCTTTGCTCAGTGCAAATGCGACTGACTACAAATTCTTGTTTAACGATATGAGTGGCTCCTCACGTGTGCGTCACGCTGCCATCATCTTAAGAAAGCAAAAGAAGCCTTAAGAAAGAGCTGTCAGGATGAAGTAAATGAGTCTCGGTAATCCTCCCTGGAACGGGTATATTTAATGTGTTCCTCCACCAATCTGCAGTAATCCATCCAAGAAAACAACCGTCTCCCTCGTCCAGTCATAGGGAGCTTCTATTGCAGCAATGTGGCTGCGGCTCTAACTAAATTACATAAAACTAACTCAGTCTGTCACATCGTCATTTCCAAATCAAGAATACTTTTTATAATCACAATTCTCAGAAATAAATGTGACGATAAAACAACTTGCATGAAAGAACTCAAAACCCCATACGGCTCATATGAACATATTACTTTACAATAAATAACCTAATGAAATAAGGGCTGCAACTAAGTGATTAATCTCCCAATTATATTTTGATTGAGCTTTTGCCATCAGGGCCAGTTGGATTTGGGATGACTTACCTGAGGAAATAAGGCTCACAGAATCAGTGACCTCTTTTAAATCACTTACTGAAACCCATTTTTACAGACTTGTTTTTATGTGATGTCGTCTTTTCATTTTTATTAGTATATTTATTATGTTTATTGCTTTAATTCTTTTCATTGTATTTACTTTAATTAATTTATTTATTTATTTTTAAATTTCTCATGATTATTTTTTCTGTTGTGTTCATCTACCTTAATTTTGTCTTGCTTTGGTTTAGGTTTGGCTTTCTACTATTTTCTTTTTATGTAGGATCATTGTTCTTTAATCTCCATGAGCCATTTTGGCCTCTAACCTCTCCTGCATATTATGAAAATTCATTAATATATATGTATACAGTACAGGCCAAAAGTTTGGACACACCTTCTCATTCAATGCGTTTTCTTTATTTTCATGACTATTTACATTGTAGATTCTCACTGAAGGCATCAAAACTATGAATGAACACATGTGGAGTTATGTACTTAACAAAAAAAGGTGAAATAACTGAAAACATGTTTTATATTCTAGTTTCTTCAAAATAGCCACCCTTTGCTCTGATTACTGCTTTGTACACTCTTGGCATTCTCTCCATGAGCTTCAAGAGGCAGTCACCTGAAATGGTTTCCACTTCACAGGTGTGCCTTATCAGGGTTAATTAGTGGAATTTCTTGCTTTATCAATGGGGTTGGGACCATCAGTTGTGTTGTGCAGAAGTCTAAACACCTCTGGGAACTCCTTCAAGACTGTTGGAAAACCATTTCAGGTGACTACCTCTTGAAGCTCATGGAGAGAATGCCAAGAGTGTGCAAAGCAGTAACATAGCAGTATACATACATACATATATATATATATATATATATATATATATATATATAATAAATAAAATAAAAAATAAATAAAACAAAATAAATAAAATAAAAATATATATTAAAAAATAAATAAATAAATAAAATAAAATAAAAAAAAATAAACTATCTCGCCTTTGGGGTACCTTGCTTCAGCTTTTCTTTGTTTGTCAAAGCACTTTGTAAACTCTGTAAACTGTTATATAAATGAAGTTACTATTATTATCATTCCTTGTTTAAATATCCATCACAATGTTTTCAGAGCCTAAATTGACACCTTCAAAATTCTTCTTTAGTCTGATAAGAATAGTTGTAGACTACATTTTTTTTATCTAATATTAACAATATTAAAATACCATGAGTAACATTATTTTTGTCATTTTGACTGTGATTTCAATTATTTAGTTAATAGTTCTTAGTTAATATGGCCTTTTAATTCAACTACACAACATGCTGTAATCTTAGTGTGAAGGAATAGGATCAGATTTGGAAATTTACACTGCTATTATTATCTGTGCCTGGTGATTCTGACCAAATACCTCAATATCGATATTGCTACGATATTGTAGGGTTCACTATTGGTGCCTTCACAAAAATATTTAACTGAGATTGTTGATAAATAATCATGAGTAATTTGGATATAATGACTAAATGACTAAAGGTAAACAATAAAAAAAAGCTAGAACAGTCTGGTAAGTTCAGAGAATTACATAAATTTACTGTAATGCAGCCTTTAAATCCACAAAAAGACAACACTTATGATATTACTGTATCCAAAATCTCAGACAATATCTTGTCTCATATCAGGATACTGACAATTCAGTTGAACAAACATTGTGACAGATGCATGGTAAAAGTAAGACCCCCTAAAATAACCCATCAAACATCTTTTTTAATGTTTCAGGAAAGTGGTCCACATTAATGAAAACTGATGACCATAAGTACAAAGTTACTTCCCTATCATTTAAACACACTGCTGTCCAACTAAACTTATTTTGACCTGTGTCCATCTCGAGGAGATAAAACAGTGGAGAGTCCCAATCCCTCCGAAATCTGTTCCGGATTAAGAAGATAATAGCATTTTCTTCTCCTCTCGAACACAGAGCCTAATGTGTCTGAGACAACTCTTTGCAAATTCAAGAGGCATCGCACATTATCCAGCAGGGTTGGGTTCATGATTTCCTTTCTCTTTCAGTAAATAAATGTAAACTACAACTCACAAATGGTGGAGAATAATTTACAGTTTAGTCATCTCTTAATACACTGAACATGATGCAACTGTAACAATTTTTAATTTAAAGGGAAATAAAAATGAATTGCTCTTATCCTTCATGTATAAAATATATATAAAGCACTACCACATTAAGGCCATCCATTCACAGCTCTATAGACCAGTATTCTCCTGTATTTGTTTGTAAGGAGATGAAGGAACTTGTTGCCGTAGCAGTGTGCAGCCATCATGCTCCAATAAAATGATGGAGGAGGTGGGTAGAATAAAGAGGAACAGAGGGGAGGAATGAAGCGAGAGCAGAGGAGTGGGTGGCTAGAGCTGGTAAAAGTGAGGGAAGTGACAGAAAAAGAGAAATACAAAGAGGCAAGGGGGGTGAGCAGGCGGCACATGATAACAGAGAGATAAACGAGGGAGAGGTGGTGGAAGAGACAAATACTAAGAGACGAGGAGAAAGGAGAAAATCAAGCCTACCTCAATTCCACTAACGCCTCAAAGTTTTTGGGTAAACGCTGTGCAGTAGCAGCGCAGGGAGGCAGAGTGAAATGCTTGTCTCTGCTTCCATTCCTGAGAGTCTGCACGGAGCCGCTGGTGCCAACAGGCAGGCTCGACGCTCCCACCAATACTGGAGATCTCTCGCTGAGTGAGGCTGTGAGTGCTCTGCCTCCTACTGCCTGATGCTCTGATTAAAACACGACTGTGTGTATACTGTATATATAGCCAGTGAGAGAGAGAGACACTGAGTGAATGTGAATCTCCACTAAAACGTGTGAACAAATAGTATTGCTGGAGGCGAAAGTGGACAGCAGAGAGAGTGAAGGCATGTCAGTTCTATTTCTGCCATTCTGACAAGTACAACAGACAAAAATAAAATCAAATAGGCAAACTTAGCAGCCATGTTGTTAAAGGGTAACTTTACTGTTTTTCAACCTGGATCAGTGTATTTGTGAATAAGGGTGTTTTAAGACCTAGAGTTCTCTTGTTTTGGTCTGAATCTGGGATTAATTTTGTTACAAAGTTGTATAATGTTCGTGTTCTCACGGCAGCATTTAACCCTATGGGTCCTAGGCGTTTTTGGGGTATTTTTACTGCCTTTACTTTTAAGCTCATATCACAGTCATTATAAAGGCTACATACACATGCTATATCTTGTTTTTTTTCAGGACAATCTGGGCTAACCAGATTTGCCATCATTACATGTCCTTCTATGTGCCTGTATTTTATATTAATTTTTATATCAATGAAAAAAACAAATCCGTGTGACTAAATTCTTACATTTTTACATGTATCTCAGCATAGCAAGTTGTAAAATGACATATTCTACCATATATGAAGAGGGGAGACTCTCTGGAATCTGGCAATATAAGAACCATGATGGTGGGACATTCTGTCACTTCACAGCTGTCCAAAACATGTGGTTTGTGCCAGGCAGTCATGATTGGCAGTATTTTTTCATTATTGCAAGAAATTCCATTGACTCATTCACAAGTCAAAAATGTGTTTTATCTGAAAGAAACATGCAATATTTACATCTAAGATCATAGAAAAATAGTCAGCCAAGTGCAGTGATGTCCTCCAAGATAAAATTTGCCACTTTGTTGACAGTAAACAAAGTTTGTTGTTGTTTCTCAGTTTCAGTTATATAATGGGGGGGGCGTGTCCCCCTCAATGTATATGGTGACTACGGCCCTGTCAGTATGCATTAGGGTGCGCAAAGGCGAAGTGGCTGGTCTTGTCATACAAAGTTTGATGGAGTGTCAACTGGACAATATGGAGATATTTGCATCTTGAAAGCTGGACTACAAATGTGGATAGACAGGGAGAAACACACGCAAGCCTAAGACGTGGTAAGATACGATATTCCTCACTATATGAAGTGACTGATAACAAGATCTGTATAATGGATTATAAAGAAATACGTCAGGTTTTTATTTTGTAGACAATTAATCTGGATTTATAGCATGATGGGATGACAGCACAATGATGTGTGTGGCATCACTGGAAAGCTCTGCTCCTGCGCTTTCATGTGATATGCGTGGCATTTCTGTGCGAGCCTGCATTCGCGAGTAATCCATCCAAGAGTAATGTGTGTGCAAAGCTGTATGAAAGCTCTGTTATACATAATTTTAGTGTAACTTTATCATTTTTTTCGCTGTGAAAACACTGGACTACTGACAAGTGTCAGTGACAACTTAGCCTTGTCGGAAAGCTACAATTCTGCTGTTTCATGTGATATGTGTGGCTTCTCGCTATGACACACGGTAGCGGAGAAAATCAATAGAGAAGAACAGGTGTGAATTTGGACGCACTATGCGTCGTTCGGGCCCATAGGGTTAATAGGGGACCAGATCAAATGCCTTGCTCAAGAGAGCTGCCCTTGATTGGTCAGAATTTTCATGTGGGAAAAATCCAGGAAGTAAACCAAGCATTGAAGAAGAGTACACTTGCAAGATAAATGTGACACTTTCTAATGTCACAATGGAGGGACAACTACGCAGGTTGATTTTAGCGCTGCTCATCGTGGACTACATTGCTGTCATTGTTCATTTTAGTCAAACCATACAGTTTGAAAACGAGGTGCGGCTCCAACTAGAAAACAATGTTTTGATGCATTGGATGTGCTGAATGTGCATATTAAGGCAGTACAGGAGGAGGTGCACATTAATAATCCTCCAGAACTGTAACATGCTCATGTTTAACCCAAACAATGTGTCATGTGACTGTAGTTGGTTCAGATCGAGGAAAGAACACGTTCTCACCAGAGTTCGTTTGTAACCGAACCGAGACCACCTCTTCAAGAAGGTCAGGGTCCGGTTGTTTTGGTGCACACCTGACTGTGATTGCTGTGTTTGCACCTGCCCAAACAAACCGCACTGAGGGGGAAAACAAACTTGAGTTCAACTGAACCAAACCAAACAGAGCAGGTTTGAAAGCACCCTAAGTGACTAATGGAGACAACAATTTTTGAAATTGGTTTAGTACTTAGCGAGAGCAGCTGCAGCTGACATCAGTGAAACAGGCTGCAATGTAACCACATGGGGTATTTGTGCATCGCCAATTTACATCCAATACAAGTGTTTGTTTTTGCCACTGACAGGCTCAGATTGTTATTCTAAGTGTCTGACAACATTATGGGAAGGATCCCTAAAGAAATAGACCTTCTTGTTAAGGAGTAAGATCCTTTTTGTTTCACCAGAAACAGCCTCCAAATCACCAAACCAACCAGACTCCATTTAAATACACAGTAATTTTAGTGTGTATCAAGCCAGCATATTGTCACATATTTCTCTGTGGACTAAGGGTTTATTTCAACCAAATCACAGTTGGTGATTGTTGGAACTATGGAAAGACGAACCATGACAGGTTTTGTGAGTTTTATTGTTTCTGTCAGCTTGGAATGAAGTGTGTCTGATAACAATAAAATTACTGTTTATTTAAATGGAGTCTGGTGGGTATGACGATAGCAATTTCAGGGCTGTTTCTAGTGAAACAAAAAACATCCTACTCTTTAAAAAAAAAAAAAAAAAACCTCTCTGTAGGGATCATTTCCATGATGTTGTCAGACACATATAGCAGCAATCTAAGCCTGTCAGTGACAAAAACAAGGACTTTTAGTGGACGAAAAATGACGCTGTTACATTACAGCCTGTTTTGCTGCTGCCAATTCATCACTTCATGGGAAAAAAAGATTCCCGGTTGAAAAATACTTAAGTTACCTTTCAATCTTGAAGGCCGCACACACCCTCCAAAACAAAAATGACTCACTGCTACTGCACAATGTTTGAAGGCACACAAACACATCAACACACACCCCTGCCCCGTTCCTCATTAGCAGCATGCAGACGAGTAAAATCAGGCTGCAGGCAGCTCATCATGCATCATCCAGGGAGCTTTTAACACATTCACAATATATCCATCCACGGAGCCTGTGTGCACCCGGAGCTTCACAAACACACACACAAGCACGCAGGATACACAACTTGCACAAACCCTTGTACAAAAAAATAATAATTAGTGCAACACCGACATACAAACACAAACAAACAATTTGTCTCTGATGAACAGGAAACTAAGACCCACGTGCCTTTTAAACCTCACACAAACCATACAAGCAGAATGTGTAAACACACAGCGAAGCACCTCAGTAACGCATCTGCTCCACAAACCCACACTCTCCGCCACTTTGTGTTTCTATTTCTTTCTCTTTTTTCTCACACACCACTTGATCACAGCGAGATCCTTTCCCACACACAGAGAGCTTCATGTTTTCAAGTGCCTGGCTATGTTTGACAGCTGTGCCTACCTCTCTCTTCCTCCTCTCCGTTGCAAGAAAAAAAAAAAAAGCCTGGTCTTAATGTGCTCATCGCTCCAAACCTGTAACACCGAGCTGCTGACAACATCTGATGATGAAATGTCCACTGTCAACGAGCACAATCAGGCTCCAGCATGGGGATGGTAACAGAGCAAGTTTGTCATCATGGTATCGAGGAGCGTAATGTTGCATGCAGCAGCACTATAAACCAAAAAAGTGGTATGTGGGCCTTCTAGCTATTTGATCATTTCTGTTTTTGTTTCTGTTGTTATATCTGAAATTGTCATGAGCTGCTGAGACAGAAATCTTAAGGAATTAAATATTAATACAAAAGACTAATTAAATAATAAATAAATAAATATAAATCCTGACAAATATATCTCTCTTGCCATTTGGATTTCTTGCTTTCAAAAAGAAAAAAAAATCTGCACAGTGCCATCTCGCTCCCAAATCTTCATTTTTATTTTACAGTAACAGAAGAACTGAGAATGAGACAGCAGTGTGCTGTGTGGATTTCTGTCTTTTTGGGGTTGTGGTGCACCTGCAAAGGATTTATAGATGTGCCTGTGCCTCCTGATGATTGTCTGGTATCCTGCTTTTACCTTAGTGCAGTAAAAACTTTTCCTCTGTTATCCCTACACCAATCTACAACTTCACAGACATTAGGAATAAGACACAGAAAAACAGAAATACACAATTATGATACAGATTTGTCTGTTTCTATTTCCTACTGCAAATTAGCGTCTCTGTGTGTCTGCTCTTCTGACTCCACTCGCTTTGTGCATTTACACTGGAAAGCTCAGATTACACAACTCTCTTTTTACTCCCACTAGAAGCTGTTTATATTTGCTAGAAAAGATTAAGACTTGTGTACTACAAGCAGAGGAGTCGACGTGTAAATGAGTCAAATGCCTGCGAGTGAAAAATTCAAGCTGTGGAGAGACTTTCACGCTTATTTTTTTTTTCTTTTTTCAAAGTGGACTTGAACATTGCTGTGTCAGACCACACAATTAGGAATATTTAGAGAACAAAGACAGTGTAATAATTAGTCTCAGATACACAGTAATATGAGGTCAAAAGCTTTTATGACACTAATAGCAGTGCTGTGGTCAGTCAGGCAGCACGTGTTCTTGTAATGTGGTTATTAGTGCAGCCTTCAAATGCATCAGTCATATCAAAAATGATTCCAGAAAAAATAAAGAGACAAAGGTAGTGAGAAAGAAAGGAATACAACAACTAGGATTTAGATGTTTACAGAAGGGTAATCTGTTGGTTTATGTTATGGGTGTCATGATACACCGGCATTGATGACAATCATATTTAAAAATGAATAAATGATGTCATGTTAATAATGTGTAAATAATCCAGTGCTTCTTGAATCTTTCTGTTTCTTTCCATTTTCACTTTGTCTCCCTCCCCGGATGCCATCTCGTTGCTTTTCACTATCTATTAAGCATAATTCCTTCACATTTTTAATATCGTAAGTACTTGTGTTAAACACTGTAGCGTAATGCATGTTTGTTTTTATTTTTAATGAACATTTTAATTTCTATTTTACTGCTTTATATTTACATATTCTATTCTATACTCTTATTCTTACTTCTTATAATTCTCAATACTTAAAAACAAAACGACTAACGAATCACAATTTGCCCTCAATAATGCATTTCTGATTCTGATTCGCTCTTTTTTGCACAGTTTTATACAGTTATGGTTGCAGACTCTCTTACCACTTCACTATCTTGTATTTTGAGTGCTAAAAAAAGGAGACAAACGCACAATAAACTAATTTAAAGATGAATATGAACTGAAGAATTATGATTATTTTCTTGGTTTTACATTTTCTACAGAGATCATGATAATCTGTGAATTATGTCGCAGCCATGAATTAATTTAGAAAGGAATGGATTTTGTAAAATCACTAGGATTAATTAGTTTGGGATGGTTTATATATATATATATATATATATATATATATATATATATATATATATATATATATATATATATTTTTTTTTTTTTTGCGATTGTGGTTATTGGGATAGTTGGGTCACATGGGGATAGTTGGGTCACATGTTCATATATGAACATCTCATTTTCACTTGTGTGTTTTTTTGGTTGCATAAGAGGGTGAGTGGGTTACGGTATTTCTTTGTTGACCGCACTTTTCATTGTTCGCTGTGATCGTTTCGATGATAAGTTTGTGCATGTTATAATTCCTTTTCCTTTTCATCAATAAATTTATTAAACATATTTTTGGATCTCCACAAATCTTTTGTTGCTGTGTCAGACGAGTTAACCAGCCTCTACGCAACTTTTAGTTTGTTTCCTGCAGTCGCTACAAATTGTTCCTGCCACAATATTCCTGTAGTGAAAATCTGATATGGTGCTATCCCTTATACATGTGAGTTAGTGATCCACTTTCAGCATGTAGATAAATATGTTAAAGCAAGATAGGAACTGATAAGGACTAGTCTCAGCCTAAGAGAGAAAGAAAAAGCCCCAAAATAGGAGAAATAACCTCGGGGCAAAGATTTCCACCTCCATCTAAAATAACATATTTGGAATTATTCTAGATTCCAAGTCACAGGCTGTGTGTGACAAGATGTGTCAAGATGTGTCTAGCTCCAGCTGTTTTTAGCAGGGAATAAATTATGACTTGCCACATGAGGTGTGCTGATGCTGGAGAAAAGTAAAATCAGCCATTTAGAAGTGAAGTGAGCTGCAGACACTGAGGACTGACAAGAGTCTGGTGATATTCATCCACTGACTCCAGCTCCCCTTACAACAATGCTAAAGAGAATATCCGTACAGAGATACATGATGGTTTCTTTTTTTGTTCAGAAACACAAAATGTGTTCAGTTTTATTAAAAAAAAAAAAAGCTGCAAATTGGACAAAAATATCATTTGCAGCCCAAACACTGTGGCGTTTAACCATATATAGCTTGTTTATTGCCCTGAGGGATTGTGGTGCACCATCAGCAGCGTATTTGCATTTCCTCCCCGTGTCTCTCTCCGTTTTTTTATTCTGAGCTGCATGAATACCTTGTTCACTGTAAATTACAGCAAACAGTCTCTTTTTGCAGAAGGATACAAACTAATTTCAGAAGCACTGAGACATACAATCCAGGTGAAAATCAGTTAACGCATAAAGTAGAGGCAGTTTTACTGTGCTGTCATTTTGTGGTGAGTGCATTAGCAGTAAATGAGTCCCACTCAGAGGGAACGTGGTCGTTTGAACACTAAAAGCTTGGAGATTATGTTGTGTCTCTACTTACCTCAACAGCACAGTTAAGTATTGTTTTAAGTACATGCTTTAAGCTTTATGATGCACAAGTTTAAATAACAAATCATTCTGCATGTGTCGTTCTTACCCAGGTTGCTGTATGTGGCACTGCACTGGCTGGAGGCGGGAGAGTGGGAGTGATGGGAGTGATTCCCATCCTCCTCTGGCTCTCCAAGGCTGGCGCTGCCATCGCTGGCTGAGGCCGGTGTGGCAACCTGGTTGGCATGGCCCTCCTCTCCCTCCCCAAGCACCAGCCCCAGATTCACTCTGGCAGGCAGGGAGGCGGCGCAGGGCAGCTCCCGATCCCTGGCATTGTTGGCACTGGCTGGTAACTGGCTGCGGATGACAGAGAGAGCCATGGCTCGTTTAGTTATGAAAATGTGGAGTACTTGCTTCATTAACAGTCTGATTAAATTAGTATTGTTTTTCCTTCTCCCTTTGTTCATTAACTATGATATTTTCCCCCACTGCTTCGAGTTATTTTGTTGATGATAAGGTTTAATTTTGCATGAAAATATCTGCAAAACAAGTCAGAGAGGAACAGGATAATAACAGCGAGCTCTGCTGAGACAGTGGTGTTTGTAGATGATAAATGTGCTGCTATTGATAAAGGCTTCAGTCTGTCATTATTCATTTTGTCTATCTAACATCACAGGATATGAACAAAACACATACAACAATGTGTTTTTATCTGGGCAGTTTTTTTTACATCTGTGAAATCACTGTCTGCACCACTTCATCAGCTCCCTTCTTTCTTCTCAGCAAGTGATGAATTAGAGGCAGCACAGGGCTTTTGAAGCCTGATGTGTTTTATATGCAACTACACATACGTCGCCTGAGGGGAGGTGTAAGAAGGAGGCAAAGCAGGTCACAATGGTGTGTGATAATATGTTTTGAAGATCCCTCAGTGACAGTGGGAGGCTATGATTTGAGGTGTTTAAAGTGGTGAGATGAATTTCATCTGCCGCAGCAGATTGATCAAAAGGTGTGATGGTAAGGTGACAGACTTAAATGTGATTATTAGCTGCATTTACAGAGAAGAAGCAGATGTTTAACAAAGCTGTCGGAATGTAGTGAGGCATCTTAAAGCTTAACAAGTTAGAGTAAAGAATTAAAAAACAAAACAAAAATAAAATAGTGATCTCCTTGTATGCTGAATGACATATAAAGTGCAGCAACACTGATGTAAAGTGTCACCTCAAGACATTCATTTAAGCATTATGGAGTGAGGCTTTATAAAACACGACGCCCGTCCTCTTTGATTTGTTGCGTTTTATGTCTCTGTTGTGTAACACCGCTCCTCAGAATGACTTACAGCAGATGAATGTATAATGTTCTCTATTACAATGGGTTGCCGTAGACTTCATAATATACTGACAGTGGCTCGGCTGAGTTGTGGCCACTAGGAAATCTGGGTCATATCTTACAGTTACTCTGTGTGTTATCACTGAGTGTTGAGATTGCACAGTGACTCAATCACAGTGTGAAAGCCCTAGGGATGCTATGATGAGACTTGTCGTATACTGTAGCTCGTTGCTGCCGGAGATGCAAGTTGTACAGGCGATCTGCCACATACGGTATGTGTCTTCTCAAGGAAGTGACAGGGCCACAACTGCCAGTGGGGCCTGTGTGCAACACTTCAATATTACACTGCAAGAAAAAATGTTTCTGACATGTCTGACATGGTCAGAAACCAGTTTGAATTTTAAAGGTAGCATGTGAAGTTCTTGACTCTAAGTAATGCTATAGAGTGTGTGTCCCCATTTTGTTTGTCTTGTGCATGCAGAAGAGGACACACATGCAAGTCCACGTGAACATAGGCGATGCAATACAGATTCCTGCCAATGGTTTCACACTATGTCATTCATTTACAAGTGGTGGTAACACTGAGATATGCAGAAATGCACCAGCAAACACAAATAAGAAGAAGACTGCTAGCAAGTAAACATTGATGTGAAAATGCACAAACACAGGACACCTTTAACAACAGGTTATCTTTAAAGGCTTTCACATCAGGGACCCAGATCCAGATCAGAGTACACTTGACCCCAAAGTCCTGTTTGTTTGTGACCACTACGTATCATACACAAGCACGGCACACTGATCTGTGCCCAAGTCCCCTTGAAAAGGTGGTGTCAAGTATGGTTTATCTGTACATGGGTACAGTTCGCATCAGGTGTAAAAACCAACTGCACCAATACACAAAAGTGGACTGCTGTTTGAAGGCGCTGTATGTAAGAATGTGGCCAAAACGGTTACTGCACTCAAATTCAAAATACTGCCGCGAGTCGTGTCCGCCCCCCCCCCCTACAGATTCGAGGTTGCTGGACAGCGGCACGCTGGAGACTGATTTGTTTGCCCACGGCCGGCTGCCGTGGCAGGGCCGTGTCGCTGCATCCTTGATCTTTGATTTTCCAGCGGACCGTTCGCGCAAGTCCGACTTCTCTGCTGCTAACACTGCTGCCGGGATACAGCTGAGGAGGAGCCGGCTGCTAATGCTATGTACCAGGACACTGCTAATGCTGCTTGCTGTGCTGCTGTAGCTCAGTCGTAACTGTAACTGATGCTGAGAATCTACTGACCGTGTGACTGGTAGACGGCGGTGGGTGGTGCAACAGGCCAAAACAATCATATGACAGTAATGGCTTTCAAATGTAGCAAGTAGAATTCTGTCTGGCAAATAAGGACCGAGGATTGCCATATGATTACCAGGAAAGTTCCTTCTGTTTTTCTTTTCTCATCACTATGTCTAATATTTACTCATCTAGCTGATACACTGGTAACCTGTGAATTACTATTACAAATACAAATGCGAACCTTGGTTCCTCAAGAGCTGCTACATAACCAACAGCATTGAATCACATTTTTTAAACAGCCTTTCATCAGAAAACACATGTAAGAGAGGTTCACAGAGAACGAGCAAACTGGGATCTCACATATCTAAGTGAAATGATGCAATACAATCACAAAAAGAAAACACTTAACATGCAATAAGATTCACAATCTGACAAGCAGAATTGAAACAAATATATGACAGCCATTTTAAGCAGGGTTAAGAGTGACTGCAGCTGCATGAAAACAGCTACAAAAGAAGCGTTTTGTTTAACAAAGCCTTTCTTTTTAATTAAAGTTAACTATAACATCAAGTCACATCCAGATTTTTTTCACAGTCACCTGGGTATCTGTGTCTCGCTGCTGTACGCTGAATAAATCTCAACAGCTGGTGTTTCATCGCGAGCCATCTGGGATCAGTCTGCCCCTCTGATCACGGTAAATAAGATCCCCTAAGCGACCGGGTTACTGCCCTCTGATCTGTTAACAGTCCAGCCGTGGTCTTTCAGTGCGACCTGAGTGAGACATTACAGGCTCAGGCCACCTGGGTTGTGACCACCCAGGCTGGGTGACACTCTACACTACTGTAGATTTTAACCCCCATTGTAATACATAAAATACCTGCTACCTGGCTCTTCAGCATGTGGCTGGCCTGCCATCTGCTCTAAACTTCACATGCTGTTGTGGTGGTTTATTGTTTATAATTTTGGCAACGCTGTTTTTATCTTTATCTTTTTACTATTCAGCAGAAGGACAGAGAGGATAAATAAAGTATAAAACAATGAGCTCAAAGAAAAATAAAAAGGCTTAAGGTCACAAAAAGTTCACAGGCTGCTTTCATAGCCGCAGGTGTTGTCATGGGTGGAGCAGGTTGACAGTAATGTTTGTATTAGTCTGAATCAGATGTGTCATTTCCTCTGACTGGAATCGGGATTGCACATGTTGCTAATATGACTAATGATTTATGTGATCGCAGGGAAAAGTCCCTGCCGGGAAAAAGCACAACTCAAGGGACAACAGGGCTCAAAGAGGACTTTGTTTAAATGAATGTTTGGGGCCTGAAGCACACTTTATATTTTTTTACAGCATCTAATGCACAATTAAAAACAAAAACATTCTTCTATCACCAACATGCTGGCAGCAGTCAGTCATAGAGAGTGTAGATAAAGTGCTAAAGCCTCCATATGTACCTTGATTATAGACATAAAAAATAGTTAGACATTTATAATACTCATTTTAGGCACATTGAATTAAGTTTAAAATTCAGTTTGCATCTAAAAGAACACTAAGATAGTGGGAAATGGAAAAAAATAGAGAACAGAACAAAACAATTCATGACGACATAAATTTGGGCCAAGATATTTTTCAGTTCATACTTGAAGGGTAACTTCATGATCAAATCTGACGCTGACATAGCAGGAATACAGATTTTTGAGGTTTAAAGTTTCAAGCTTAAGCTCAGAGAAATCATAATACCATTATCTTGCAGCCCTCCAAATATGATGCTAATCTGAAAACAGCCATTTTGTGCATTTATTCTAATACTGGCATTTTGGAGACAAAGACTTTGTATGAGAGCAGTGATGTTCTTTCTAAAAAAACGCACACAAGTTTTGACCGTGACGTACTAGAAAAGTGAGCACTCAAAGAAAACACCCAGCTGCCCATGTGTCTGTCTCTACCCTGGGGCTCTGTGTCTGAGGAAAACACCAGATCTGACATGTTTATGATCCGTCTTTGTAGACCACGAGCCCTCTGTGTCTCTTTTAAAGTAGAGAGTCGATCAATAGCCTCTGAGTTGCCACAGTGCATTACTTTAGCACTTGCCAGCTTGCCAGCAGCAGACAGTTGATATAAAAGGCCCATCACAGTGTTGTGAGCCAACTGGAAAATAAAGAGTAAGTAAACTGTGAAGAGATGGAGGCGTAAAGAATGAGTAAAATTACAAACAAAACAGCATATACTGTCGTACAGCGTGTTATAATTGAATGCAGAACATTTGGCATTGGGTAGAAAAAGATTTCCGCACACTTACATCGTTTCACCTTTTTTTGGCATTACATGTTTCCTCTTTTATTCTTCCCTTCATTGTCTACAAAAATAGATGCCATTACATGGTTCTCGTTTTAACTAACTGGACACACTGTACTGTATCATACAGGAAGGCACAACTTGCATTAATTCCGTTAAAAACCAGACCACCAATGGGTTAAAGTCAGCTGCAAAACTTCCCAAAATAGCACTGAATCATAAACAAGACAATCCCCAGCACCTAATCCTGTATGAACATCCAGTCTGGATCCACACCTTGAGAGGCCCTTGACACAATAAATACCTTTATGGCTGCTACACGTACAATGTCAGGACCTGACTTGTTCAGACAGCATGAAGCTGCCCCAGAGCATTTCACTGTTTCTCAGCCCTCTGCTGTGCTAAATGAACAATCACTGATCCAAAACAAAAATCATATAATCTTAAATAAAAGTCTCTCCTCCCTGCTAAGTCAATACAACTACAAATAGCCTGGATGGCCACAGGTATTTACAGAGGTGAATGAAAGAAAAGGCTTTCAGTTCTTACCCACTGTACTGGCTCACACAGCTTCCCATCTGGAAACCTTGAATACGAGGCAGAAAGTGAATTCACATTCTAGGCAGAGCAGTGATTGCAGGCAGGCCAGTGGTTGAAGAATCAGAAAGCATTTCCCTGCGTAAGTTCTCTCTTTGTCTTCCTCTGTGTCTCCCTCTTTGAATGCTCTTACCTGCCTAAGGTAATGTGTGTTTGCCAACGCTGCAGAGCACACCCACTGTTAGCCAATAAAACTGCTTCCAGCCAAGAAAAAAACCCAAGCAGTGTTAACCCTTCACTTGCCAATCAAAACAAAAGCTCTGTAGATTGACCTGTTTGTAACATGTAATCACTGACCTGCTGGCCTGTTTACTCAGAGACCTTTCACTTACTGCATTTGCACCAAAGGTATTTTGTTCCATATGGAGACATATAATATAGAATACATCTTTATTGTCCACCACGGGTGAAACTCACCAAACACAAAAGACAACAATGTAAAAAGCAGACAAATAGTCAGTATAGCAAGCATACAAAGTCAACACACAAATCAGCTCATTGTCGGTCAGTGGCTTAAAACTCATCACTTTGCTGACTTAAGAATACTGACATGTTAACATATTGTGCATATATTAACATTTGTCAGCAGCAGTGGTTAGAGCAGGCAAGTGGGACCAATAATGTGTTATGAAGACATTGTTTAAACAGCAAGGATTAACCAATAAATAGCTTTATTTAGAAACTGCTTCAGTTGCATTTCTCAGAAAGATTTTTAAGCTCTGGTACTTTGCAGGAGTACTGATTTTTGAAAATAACAAATCTATGAAACGGTTTTTAAATATTGGAGCGACCATGCAGTGAATAACAATCATACTAGCGCCTGCACACATTCTTTCTGCAGACTTTAATTTTGTCACATCTTCTTCCACATCAACAAACAAAGCTCAGGCACCAAGGGAGGTTTTTTTCTGTTTATGGGTAAATTCAAAACCATGTGCCAGTACCTCGGATAAACATCAGACAGACAGTGGAGTAACACTGTAACCTACTACCAACACACCAAGTGAATGAACTAGTTACTCATTGACAAGTTCACAGGGAAGGCTGTAAACAGCAGGGTCAAAAAAGAATGTTTGTAGGAGACAGATGGAAAGAAAATAAGGCACAAGAGACCAAAGGTGAGAATGCTTTAAAGCAGTGGTTCCCAACTAGTGGGTCGTGGTCCAAAAGTGGGTCTCTGGTCCATTCTGATTAGACCGCAAGTGACTTGCGAACAAGTCAAGTTTGTAAGAAACACACTTTATTTTTAAGTACAGAGAATTTCCGGCACAGAGCTTTTATTTTGAAGTGCTAGTTCCTGCTGTAGAGTAAGTGACTAAAGGACAGCTTGACAGAGGCAGCAAACTAGCGTGATGACATGATGCAAGTATGACGCTAAATGTATGTAGACCAGTTGGGAACCACTGCTTTAAGGTGTGGTGTATTAAATTCAGTCTGCTACAAGTGTGATCCCTCATTAACTTATATTTGTTAATTGTATGTTTGTGGCTGGACAAGAGGGATGGGACAATATACAATTTTATCACAAATCACGATAAAAAAAACACAATAAGTTGATGGAGGTGATTGGTCACGATAATCATGACATAAAATCATTATATTGTCCCATGACTACTAGTCGGTTTGTGAATGTGACTTGTTCATTACTTAAAAAGTAACTGTAATAAGTGTAGTGATTCAAGAAAATTCTGATTGTATCAAATGTGAATGAAATGATTTTGTTGGAAAAGACTATTTGGCATTTTAATGTGTTGAGGCAGATGTTCCCTTGTTGTTCAATGCACATCGTTTATTAAAAAACCAACTCCGTTTCAACGATGCAGATAAAAAAATCATTTCTCCTTATTTGAGTAAAAAACCATCGTCTGTGTGAAGGGAATGAGAACACAAACTTTGCTCTGACTAATAACTTGTAGATTCTGGCATCAAACTTTTGGGTAACACACTGGGAGGGTACTCTCCAACACATACAGTACACCACCACACACCCAATTTTAGCATGGCATTACCTAGACTTCCCATATTAATAGCAAAACTAGTGCATGCTTGATTCTTGTACCACTTGTTCTAAAGCGAGAAAAGAGACAGGAACTTGTGGAAGAAATAAAAGATGACTAGAGCTCAAACTTTAAGAGGAGAGAAAAAGCACGGAAGCTAGAGAAGAGACAGAATGGGGACGAGCTCTTGACAGGATGGAGGGGAGAAATGTTCAAGAGTTCACAGTGCTCTGGGCTCAAAGGATAAAAATGCGTCATGGAAGAGGAGCAAAAATTACACGAAACAGAGACGGTGATGGTGGAAAGCCACGCACCTTGAAAACAACCCAAGTAGATGTGGATAATATGAAGGTGACAGGGGCGCAAAGAGAGGAGAAGAAAAGAAAAACACATGCAGTGTAAGGTGGAAATCAAAATGTGATGGATCAGGTGAGAAGATTAACAAGAACATCTAAAAAAGTTTCGCCTGAGCTAAACTGTACGTGAGAGTGGAGAATGCTACAGTGGGTAAACAATCTCACAGTGCTATTCCAACTAATCATGTGGGTGGCTGTGGGATGCTTTCTGTGAAACACAGCAAGATGCTAAGTGACATTTTTCCAATACAACCCCCAAAATACATCAAAGTCTAGAGGCTTCACAGTGTGTGGTATCAGTTAGTTTTCTTTGCTTGATTACAAGTATGATCATGACACATAAGGAGGAAGCATCAAGGAAATATTGTAGTTTAAGTAATGGATGGAAGCTTTTATATAACAAAAGAACCTCTTTTGTTTGGTGCCCAGTCATGACTTCTACAAAAGGGCTTGGACCTTCACAGTGGCCCCTCTGTCAGCTCCGCAAAATTTGTGCAAAACTTGTGTCTGTTTTGCAAAAGTTGTTGACGCCTTTATTTGGTTGGCGTTGGATGGTGGAGGTCTGGGATGAGGAAATCAACTCTCCAGTCCGTAAACTCTACTCTCCAGCTAACTTCTGCCAGCTAGCCAGGTCGAGGTTTTATAATGTAAACATCAGTTAACATCAAGTAAAGATGAAGAAGATGTACAAGCGTTGGAAACTGGATACTGGACAATCTCAGTGCTGCATCATGGGATATCAGGAACTGTAATATCCTTTGTTTCACCGCAACTTGGCTAAATCCTGGACAGCGCCATTCAACCAAGTGATTCTTTTTCTATATGAAAATCTCACAGAGCAGAGGACTCTGGCGAGAGAAGGAGAGGAGGCATGTATTTTATAAGTGAGGACTGGTGTGACAGTGGGAATGTGAGGTGCTGTCCTGTTCCTGCACTGGATCACAGCAATACACCGGTCAGAGGGGGCTGCACAGTGGTGTTGCCCATATTCGGGTTAGAGATGCACCGATGCGATATCTGGATCAAATATCGGCCCCGATATCATTAAAATAGATGGATCGGGTATCGGAAAACCTATACCTGAGGCGATCCTTTCCCTTTAAATCTATTGTGACGCGAACTACATCATACATCATGGAGCGAAGGGAAGAATCTGCTGTATGGAGGTATTTCACACTATTTCAACTGCTGTTGCACAATTGTTTATTTTTGTTAAAAATAAATAGTTCATCATTGCATTAATCCATTTCATCTTGTTTCATTTTATCTTAGTAAAGAACTGTGTAGTCATCAATGCCTGATGCCTCTAGTCTTTTCTGTTCTACATGTAAAGGTATATAGCTTTTTAGGTCAACCATGGTATTGGATCGGTATCGGGTATCAGCCGATACTCAAAAAGCCACAGCATCGCGATAGGTATCGAAACTGAAAAAGCTGGATCGCTGCATCTCTAATTCGGGTGGAGTGACCACGCAGCCATCTTGTTAAGATAAAGATATGAGAACAAACCACAGCACATGCTTCCAGTGACTCAAGAGATGGAGCCACCATCAACATAACTAGGGGACATCAATGGATTCGGCCTGTGGTGGATTTAATTTGTAAAACATCAGAAGCAACTGTACCCAAAACTACAGTTCAATCATTTCACAACCACAAACCACCGATCACCAGAACCAATCCAGGAGGCCATAAACACACACTGCAGCCAGTCTGGAAACATGGCCAATTATAAAGTAGCAGCCTTCAATGTAAGAAGAAACAAAAAATTGCAATGAACAAGTTGAACGAGCTGACAGGATCAGATTTCACTGGAGCTGTACCTTGTATGATTTCATGTGACAAATAAATGAATGATGATGATGTACTAATTAGTCAGGTTGCATCATATATTTGCATTTAATTAGGCAGGAATGTTACACATGCTGAAAATAAAGCATGTGGTAACATTGATGATAATAAGAGATAACTATTTCTAACAAACTGATTGTGCCAGGTACATCAGGATGAGTCAGATGTCTCATTATTGAATCACCTACTGTAGAACATGGTGGAGTTTGAGGCTAGTTTTCCTTAATTTCTGAGGAAAAAGGTGATTTTTTTTTTTTTTTACCCCACCTCCAGGCTTAACTCACTCTCGATCAGATCCTGCTGTCATCAAACAGTGAGCTTGTAAATATTGTGCTTGATTAACACAAAATGAATTGGGAATGTTTTTATGGTGTATTATCCAACTTGCTGTCAAAGTGATTAGTACTTCACATTATTAGCAGTGATTTCACTTTACAGCTTTCTTGATGAATGATTTTTTTTTGGCCAATGCAGCATCTATTTGACATTTCTGGGCACTTAGCTTCATTTGTAAGGCAAAAACAAGTTACTTCCAGCAGAGACAAGCTTATAATTAAGCACACAAAAAAATAAAAATGTACCTGGCATGCCTGGGTTATCGTTATCTGGCACTATCATTCACACCATGGAAGCAGGGTTGGGTTTTTGGCACAACTTCACCTACTTACAAGGTGCATGGACAAGGGAAAGAAATCTAAAGAGGTCAAAAGTCCAGCAACACTTGTAGTATAAAAGAACAACTTTAATGTGAGACCAACGCCTTTCGGTCACAGAGTTTTTATCATTACTCACACTGCAGGAAACTTACCCCCAGAAATTTAACACAAAGGGCAACAGCAGGTCAAAGACAAATAATGAACTTATTATGCAAGAATACAGACACTCAACTGCCAAGTAGATTGATTACTTTGTGTGTGTGTATGTGTGAGGCTTTGATGTAATTTGAGGAGCAAAAGGGAATATGACACGTACAATATAGCAGTGATTAATAGAGTGAAGGTTGATCTGACTGCTGCTGGATGACTTGTAAGACATTGAGGTCTCCTCCTGAAGGGAGAACAGAGCACAGAGCCTGCTGTTCAGGTAATAGATGGCATTAAGGGAAGAAACCACACAGGCTGTGTGCAGCCTATGCGGTGACTGGGCAAGTGGGCTAGCAGACATGCCAAATTATGAGCAAACACCTCTAGAATCTGTGATGAGGGATCTGTATGATAGGGGAGAGAAGCACCCCTGGCACTTTAGAGGAGCAGCTGGCAAAGGTTGAGCATCTTAATTTTAAACTGGGTGCCATGAATGCTCTGAAGGGAATGCATGTGGGCAACGGTAATACGGGCACTGAATGCCAAATAATTCATTAGCTCAGCAAGTGGTGATGTAGGACGAGCATGTGTGGATTTTGATAGATTACCAACAATTTCACTAAAGCAGGCCTTTAAGACAAAGGCATGTTAAAGCGTAACAGCAATATTCAATCTTACTGCAGCTCAAAGTATCATACACCTTTTAAAAACCCCAGTTAGATTGTTTTCTGGTGAAGCAACTTCTTCTGTAAGGTTTATCGTTCTATAGGACTTCAAGAGCTGCATAAATGCATCCTGTCTGAGTGCCAAAATCCTACAGGTCGTATTTCTACTCCGGACACATGTGAGTACCTAGCAAATCATAGGGTGGTATTTTTTATTCTTAATAACTCTTACAAAGAGATATATCCACCTTAAAGGGATAGTTCAGATCTTTTGAAGTGTGGTTGTATAAGGTAGTTATCATAGTCAGTGTATTACCTACAATAGATGTCGGTCAGCACACCCCCAGTTTGAGGAAGCAGGCAGGAGTACCACTGAAGCCATGCTGTGAACATGGGTCAGCAGCAAAATCAATATCAATTTAATTGTTTGCTATATTTAGAATATTTTCACCACTTTACCATGCTGCACACAGCCCTTTTTCTGACAGGGAAGCAGTTAACAGCCTCTGTTCCCCATCTATGCTCTTGTCAAAGCTACCAGACCCCACTGATAAAAACAGTAATTTCCGCCAGTTAAAACAGCAGCTGCTGGTCTACCACTGCTTCAAGCAGTTAGTTTGTGTTATGGTGTGACTTTGGTGAATCCAAACCCTTTTAAATACAAAAGTCACAAAATAACACAGACAAACTGACTGATCAAGGCAGCAGTAGATCAGCAGCTCCTGTGTTTAGCAATGTTAAATTACTGTTTTTCTCAATGGAGTCTGGCTTTGATGGGAGTGATACAACAGCTTGAGTTCCCCAATGGAAATTGCTGTCTGGAGCCATGTGAAGCGGTGAAAATATTCTAAATATAGCATGCACTTAAACTAGTATTGATTTTTTAGGTGGCCAAAATACATTTTGTTGGTGATGTCTCCATAGCGGTACATTACATTAACACTTCTGCCAGTTTCTCCAAACTGGGGGCATGCTGACTAACACCTACAGTACATAATACATTAACTACTGATAAGTACTTCATACAACCCCAGTTCAAAAAATCTTAAGTACCCCTTTAACCATGTCAGTTCTTGGTTTGGGGAGCCCTCTGCAAAAGATATTTAGTTTAGCAGCTTCACGTTCTTTTTCTTTCTTTTTCTCATTATTCTGATGGAAATCTGAAACCACATTTATGACATACATTGCCTATTACCAACTGAGTAAAATTTTAAGCAGAGTCCTTACTATTTATTTCTACTGTTACAGGCTTTACCCTTGTCATGAGGTCATACATTAATATAGTGGCATCAGAGGAGTGAGTAAGAAATCTTGGATAAATACCTTAAATCCTTGCTGATGAGATCGCATCCTGTGGTGTTTGAGGGTGGTGTTCGCCCTGGGCTCAATGATCTGGGTTCTTTGCTCTCATCAGGAGTCAGTAGCACATTTTCTTTGCACTCCTCTACTCGTAGTTCTCCTTCTCCGTCCCCGGGGGTGTTGCCACTGTCTGGTTTGTAGGTGAAGATGATGGTTGGCTTCTGGTTGGGATCCTCTGGCTTTGCCTCGGTGAACCAGTGATGCTGTTGAACTGGTGGTGGTGGAAGCATGTGAATGACAGTTCCATCAAGCCCCACTATCTTGCCTTTCTCCTTCTCTCTCTCCGCCCGTTCTCTCTGCTCATCCTCGTCTTTCCGCCGACGGAAAAAGCTCTTAAACGAGATCCAGCGTTTGGGTTTGGAGCTTTCTGCTGAAATACGTCTCCCCTCTCCACCTGGACTTGCTTCACCTTCACTGGGTCGTACAGGAGAACTGGAGGCTGAGCTCTTGGTCCAGTTGCTAAAATGCCTCTGGAGGATGTTAGTAGCGTGGTAAGGGGAAGATGTAGATCTAGGAGGGGGGAAGGGGGCACTGGGCTCTGACCGGGGACTGGAGAGTGGGACAGCAGCAGAGGCACTCTGAGATTTAGACAAAACTTTGGAGGGTGTGTCCTTCTTGGGTTTGGAAAGACAGCCGTCAGTTGTGGAAAAAAGAGACTTGGGTCTGGTGAGGGTCTCCTTCATGGCATCAGGTGGGAGGGCATACAGTTCCTCAGAACTGAGAGTATTGGCTTGTACTGAGGGCGACTCTGGAGGAGACTGGGGAGGCTGGATGGAGGCCACAATCTGTAAGAGCACAGCACTGGCTTCCTCCCTGTGGCTTGCCTCTGTCCCAGAGGACAAGGCTAAGTCTGTATTATCATCTTTACTGCAAGTAGCGTCTCCACTTGTCTTGCAAGTGCGTGTAACAGCATTGGCAGTAGGGCTGGTTTTAGGTTGGTTTGCAGTAATGGCAGGGGAATTTGTCGATGTAGTGGGGGAGAGGGCCCCAGCAGTGGAGCTCATCACAGTGCTTGTCACAGTGCTAGAGTCTGTAGTGGTTCTAGGTTGTAAATTTGGTGCTTTTGACACTGCCTCAGGTGGAGCTTCAAAAGAGGCTCTCTCTGATGTGCCTCTACCAGAGACAGTTTTCTCAGTTGAGGAGGACTGGACACTCTCAGAGGATCCAATCTCTTCATAAGTATGACTGGCTACCCTATTGCCGACCCCTTTTGGCTGTGGCAGTTCTCCACTGAGTCCCAAGAAGCTCTTATACACAGCCAGGTTGTCGTATGCACTTGGATTGATAACAATAGGTACCTTAACAGCATTCTTGGAGCTGCGGGCATAGGCTGGCTCATCTCTGATAATAATGGGAAAAGGAGGCATACCTGCATTATTGAAACTGTTAAACTTTATCTCTGATAAGTTGGAGGATTTCACTGGTACAGTTCGGGAGGAAGACAGCCCGGCAATGGGAGAAGTGGGAGCTGACTTGTGGCTGCAGTGCTGAGTAGGGATAGAGGGGCTAGGATTACTCCCACCCCCTAGATCCACTTTAGGTATCTTTTGGCGAGGACTTGTGCTTGATGTCCACACTTCCTGGTAGCGTATGTTCCCTGATTTCTTTCGGGAGGTACTTGACAGAGCTACGGATGTGGGCGATGTTGGCATTACAGGAGAAGAAGGAGAAAGAGGGGAGGTTGGAGACAGGGGCTGACCTACAGGTGTGCTACAGAATGATGTAGGGCTGGAGGGCATTGAAAGGTTTTTGGGTTTTGGAATAGTAGCGTCTGGAGTCTGCTCATCTTTGTTGGCCATGGATGCTGACACATCCACCACAGTGTAAGGCTTACAGATGAGCGATTTTTCCAGATTTACTACACGGTATGGTTTAGCTTGCTCCTCTGTGGGACTAAAACTGATAGTGACTGGTTGACCAGGAAGGGCTTGGGGCATTGGCAAACCTTCTCTGCCGTCCTGGTCTTCTAATCTAATAGCCAGAACAGCCTTGTGTGTTTCAGTCACCTTAAGTGGACTCAGTGCTCTGTGGACAGGCTCCTTTTTTGTGGGAGAAGTGCAGGGGATTGGTGTCTTAGTAGATGTGGGAGAATGCAAGCCATTTCGAAGAGCACAGGGGGCACTGCTCCCACTGCTGGATGTTGTTCGAGAATCTTCTGGAAGTGATGACGATGATTCTGGAGAAGTGGTAGACTCTGAATTTGATAGGAATCCGCTGCCTTGCATGTCATGGGGTCCATAGTGAAGCAGAGCTCCATTGGAGTCTACGGAGGGGTATCCGTTCAAGATCTCATCATAGCTATCGTCATAGTCAACCGCACAAATCCGCTGTAGTGAGCGATTGCGAAGTGGCACAGTGTTCCACTTTTTCCCTGCAGCAAAGGGCACTGGAGACAATGTGGCAGCACGGAAATTTGCAAATCTTGGTTGGCCTCGCATACGGATCTCCATGGCTAGTAACTCTTCATCACTTTCATCCCAGCTCTCATGTTCATCATCATCTCTTTCAGTGTCTTCCTCATCATCATCCTCTTCTTCTTCATCTTCACTGGAAAACTCTGGGTAGCAAAAGCGACCTCCCTCTGTGCTGATTATCTCGGAGCTATCGCTAAGGGATACCCGTTTTTGACCAGTGCCACCACCACAACTACTGCTGCCCCCCATGGCCAGACAGCTTGAGGCCGGAAGGCCTCTTTCCAAGGACCGCTGGTATGAACTACTGATTCGTCCCCAAAACAGGTCCTTGGAACCAGAAAGAGGAGTGGGGCTAGGGCCGGGGCCAGGGCCTAACCCAGCAATCTCCTTCAGGACATCTGCCAGTCCACTGTTGTTGTTATTTCCACTAGGGGTCCTTGGGCTAAGTGGTCCATAACCCTCAATCTCCTCACTGCCATCTTCTCCTTCATTGTTGTTGCTGGGTCCACCAGGCCTCTTACGGTTTAGTCCGTTGCGATTCCAAACTGTGAAGGCTGATGTTTTGCCCTGTTCTAACACATTTGGTGGTCGTTGTAGGTTGCCGTCTGAATCCAGTCCTGCAGAGGAGCAGGGCAGCATCATAGTGGGCTTAACAGCAATGGTTGGCTTCTTAGCCACTGGTGGACGGAAGTGTCCTGAGCGGGCAGACCCACTACCAGCCCTCTGGGAGCTGATGGTAAGGTTAGTGTTGGCTCTGGCGCCAGCAGGGGGTGGATTCTGTTGCTGACTTGTTGGAGGCCTCTGCTCAGACGGAGGCTTCCCTCCACCACTCTGAGCCAGACAGTGCAGACTTTTAGGTTTAAAGCAGTTCTTGCACTCGCCTGGCTTCCACACGTGTTCAGTGAAGGTGCTGCAGGCGGACATGACTGCTGATCCAGTGAGGCAGGCTGCTGGGTCAGTGGACAGGAAACCCCTCCATGAAGCAACGGGCTACAGGGACTGACTGTAGTACGAGTATGATGAACAATATTCAAGTCTCCACTGTGAGGGGTACTGGACCTGAAAAAGAGAATAAGACAGAAAGGTGTAATTAAAATTTTAATTAATTGTTCATTTAATTCAAAACATTCATTTGAATTACATGAGACACATTCTTCACTTCAACAAACTGCATAGAGCAGTTAGACACTTAGTTAATTACAAAGTTTTGGCAAACAAGGAAAAATGAATTCCATCAAACAATTTAACTTATCAAACTGAGAGCTGAACTGAAGCACAGAGGATGCATACATAGATACATGCAGAAAGAGGGAAACAGATAAATATGATGTGTGAGAGGAAAATAATTTGAAAAGCAGTGCGACACTGTCTCCATTAGATGGCAAACTTTCTCTACGTAGCAGCCAGTCTTTCCTATGGGGCAGTCATCCGTCTCCTCCTAACCCTCAACTGGACCGTTAAGACTTGAAGAGCAGAGGGGCAGAAGTGAAGAGGATTAAGAGAGCTTATTTCTGAATTGGTGTCCTGTGTTGTTGTTGGCTGTTTCAGCCAGGCTTAGGTGAGATAAAGGTACTGATACTATTCACTGAATCAAAACCTCAATGTCCTAAATCCTATGAACTACATCAGTTATATGGAAAATGGAAATCAAAAGCACTTCAGCTGAGTTTAGATGCAATCAAGTCTGACAAATAGCACAGAGGAAGAGTTTCCCAGTTTACAGAAATCTGAAAGTAGAACAACAGTAACGCATTGTTTTGAAGTTTGGGCTTTGTATTCCAACAAACTAGACTTGAAACTGAGCAAGTGGAAGACGTGTTTGTGGGTGCTTTCATCCGTACTGAGTAAAGACTGTAGGACAAGTAGCTTGCAAGCAGCTGTAGTACAACTCAGTGAGGCAATCATCCTGAGCATTCAGGCAATGCAAGGAGCTTTAGGTGGGGCAGTGGATTGTCCTTTACTGTCAGTCACCTGACTTTTGACTGAAGATTGAAAGAGGACTTCAGGTACTGAATACGAATTATTTGCAACCAAATATGATTATGCCAAAAAGAATTTGGTCTTCTGAAACTGGGGATCTATATAAATAGCTACAATTTCTACAACCTAGAATCTTAAGCTGGCACAGTCGTTCTTTAATTTCAAATCTAAAATGCATGAGCATGTTGCACAACAACAGATAAACAAAAATGTCACTTTTCTTTTACTAAAACCACTTGTATTGCAAAGAGTTTGTTTCCTAGTTCAGAGCAGAGCTTCAATAACTTATATTAGAAAGTTAAATCTATAGCTGCACACACTATTTTTACTATGAGTTAGGTGATTGTTTGCTTATTATTTTATAAGCTATTTCACATGTCATCTACGCACATACACTGGGCGATTGCTGGTCCAATCCTTGTATAGGCATTTTTTTAATCTGTTTTCTTAAATATTACTATTTAGAAATCTTCTAATTTATAATGTTTATTCTGTGATTTTTTTTTTTACTCTAAAATGTATGCTGTTTCATATGCTGTCTGTCTGATCTGTTGTGATTTTTGAGCTCTTGCACCCCAATTTCAATGTGGCTCCAACTGCAAATGCTAAATAAAATTGACCTTGACTACGTATAGACAATAATCTGTCAGTAATCAAAATTGAAATATATTTACATATATATCAAAAATGGTTTTAAATGCCAACTTGGTCATTTCTGTGTTGTCTCACTTGTTTAATGAGTAAACCAACATATGTACAAAAGAATAGGTTTAAAAATTCACACCATTCAGTCTTTGTAAGATAACAAAGACTGACATTTAAAAACTTGGGAACAAGCATGGTCTCAGATTATCAGCACCGCCACATACATATCAGACACATCCTGTTTTCTCGGCCCGCCAGGCCACACTCTGTGGCATCAGGAAGCCACATCCTTTTATTTTTTTAATTACACAGTGTAAAAAAGCACCCCATTTAACATCCTTTCAAACCTACCACACAGACCAGAACACTTTTGATAAAATTTGTGGGTGCAACAGTCATGTGCTGTTCAATCAACATCTCTTGAATACCACATTAACATCAAACCCATGGATTATAAGTGGCGTGTTGCTCAAATGTGCAATTAAAATCAAGCTGTTTCATAAAAGCCTGTTTAAGATCACACAGGAATCTGTACGTTACATAAGATGGTACAGTTGTCACTTTATTTCTACAACTTAAGCCTGCTTTGGGCAGATTCTCCAAGGACAGTATTAGGTTTGTTAGACAAAAGGCACCACCATAAGGGTAAGACAAAGCACAAAGAAAACCTTGAGAGTAGATGGGATGAAAGTGAGAACTGAAAAAATGCAAATCAAAAAAGGATTGAAATCTATGGTATATAGGAATAAAACACAGATTTAATTATTTTGAAATGACCCCCTTCACTTTCAAGTGCATAAAGATTAACAGCTGAGTTTAGTCTGAACCCCCCCCCCCCCCCCCCCCCCCAAAAAAAAAACTACACAATCAGCCCCCCTTCACTCCTTGGTCCAGAAGCAGAAGCCCTGAAGGAAATGCTAAGTTAGCCTTTACCTAACTATGAAGTTCATTCATTCATTTTCCATAACAACTTATCCTGGTACAGGGTCGCGGCAGGGCTGACGCATAGAGACACACAACCATCCACACTCACATTCACACCTACAGGCAATTTAGAGCCACAACCTAACCGCCATGTCTTTGGACTGTGGGGGGAAGCCAGGGTACCCAGAACATCTTTATGCACAATGAACAAAGTAAATAAATTAAGTGGAATATTGCCATGTTTCCTGATACGTATCCACTTCAATGTTGTGTTGCAGCAGGATTCATATAACTGTCGGTTTGTCTTATACTGCTGGTGGCCGTGGTTTGTAGGGGGCGTGTCATGTAGGCATGTAGCTGCAGCTATACATGTCTCTCGACACTTCTGTGAGTTTAATGCCTGCTTAGTCACACCTAACCAATGCAGTTAATCTAGGTAACTGGAGCTTTTTCCCAGTGCAGTCAAAAAATGATTAAAATGCACAGCTGACATTTAAAACCATGACTATATTTTGGCTTCTATATTTTGTGGATACAAGGCTTTCAGATTAAACATTAAAACTTAGTGGTTAATGATTCTCACTGAGGTCAGACCACATAATTAGATTTAAAGTTTGAGATTTTAGTGATCTATTGTACCAATCAAAAAAAGTCAGGACAAAAGAAACAAGGAAAGTGCCTGGAGAGATGTCACAGCTCTGCATTTGCTCGACTGTGCTCCTGGCTGCCATCAGAAATAGTTTAGAGCTTTTTCCCTCAGCCAGCAAAACCTGATTAAGTGATATTTGCTAAAGCAATATTCTATCTATTGGCTGGGGTGAGATAGCCCATTCAGCCGTGTTTGACATGTAAGGGCTGCTAAAGGATTATTAAACAGTGCTCGGACTGAAAACAGAACTGAATATGGTGTACTTCTAAGAAGATAAGTGCTTCCGTAATGACTTTGTTGGGGAAACAATGTTCAGAGACGTTTCTTTCAGGTAACAAAACACTGCGTTTATGTACCAAACAGGCTTCACTGGATGGCAGGCGTAAAAAGTTTAAGAAAGATTGTGATTTCTGTTGAACATTTATTAAAAAAAAAAAAAGGTAATAAAAATAATGCTGTAGTCACTACAATTGGATATTATATTGCAAGATTGCCTATTTTAGCCAAAAAACAAAACAAAAACGAAAATACATTGTCAGTGAAGTTTCTGGGGCCAGCATCAAGTGGCCGGTCAAGGAACTGCAGTTTTTGACACTTAGTGTCTGCTCATTTTTTAGCCCCTGAGGTTGGTGCTTGATTTAAACATAATTTCTAGGAAACAGGGCTCCACAGACAGTATGAGTAATCTAAGATAGAGGACCTTTTCGGATGATAATGAATCAAAATAAACAAATAATGGCCACACAAACATTGCACCATGACTTCTAGAGGAGTGTCACATACAATAAAAGATGGGTTCAATATGCTAATAAACACTGGCCCTCCATCTCTTCATTTCCGCTATAATTTAAGCAGCAGAGTGTGTGATGATTCTGTCCTTTTATGGGTGACCCAAACCTTCATTTCATCAAATAAAGCCAGGACTGTAATTCACTGCAGGGCTGATACCGACGGGGGCAGGTAAATCAGTCATCTCATCTATATAACAAGGTCATGGGTGTCAGATCCTGTACGGAAGGATGTTACCATGACAACACCCTGGACCTGCCCAGGACCAGACACAATGAAGCAGGAACTCTTGAGTCAAACTTTGCTGACCGAGCCATGATGGGCGGGGGGGAAGATTTATCCTGTTACACCAAACAGGTCGCATCCTCACAGGAAACAAAGACTGTAATTCAAACATCATTATTCCAAGACTGTCGGTGATGTGACGCGTAAGCACTGTGTGCAGACTTCCAATTTTTTCATGGGCAACCAAAAGTACAGCCAAAGGAAAATTAATTACAGAGTCCAATAAGTCTTGGTATATGTATGTTGCTCGCAAAGTGGAACAAAAGCAGAATTTTGCTCATTTACAGCATCCAAAATCGTCTACATCGTTTTACATTCCAGATGTCTGTCCTCCTTGAAACACAGCGGGACAAATTTAAGACTTTGTTTTGCACAGCTGTAATGCAGCTGTTGCACAAAAATGTTTCATGAGAAACAATAAAGGAAAGCAGATGAATAAAACAATGGTATTAACACGGATATTTTAATAATTCTTTGCACATTTGGAAAAAGCTGAATTGATTTTGTGACATCTGCACCAGACAGACTTTCTTTGTAATCACATTATTTCTTCCCTGACAGACAGCGGAGGGGGCGGCCAAGGGAAGAGTTCTCTTTTGAAATCAAGATAAAGCCTCCTTATTGTGTTTACTTTCTTCAAAGCAGCTAGATGGAATTATGAAAAGCAGCTCCCAGGCCGCATTCTAATAAGATAATTCAGTTTTTCATGCCTTTGTTGTTTCTGATCACGCTTCCAAGAATCAAGAAATATCCAATATATGTCACACACACTTTTCCACCGACAGAAACCCCCAGTGGTGGATGTGACAGCATATTTTACTTTTCCCTCAGCCACCATTGAAATTCCGATGTTGTTTTAATTTTTCTCCTTCCCTCCGCAGTGGGGGCTGAAATGACACTCCCTCGACCAGCCAGCAAAATGTACTTATATTTTAGTTTCTCATTAAGCTGAAGGCAAATAGTAGTGCCATGTTGTTACTGACAAGACCCCACAACATTTAATCTGCAATGACAGTTATGCCTCGGGGACACCAACAATCCCATCTGCCCGACGATCCTTTCCGAAATCATGCAGTCCAGTATTTTTAGTCCACACTGCTCGCAGTGTGGGGCACATCATTAAAATATGATATCTCCAGACACATAGGGAAAGAGGGAGGAACCTCTCTGAAAGAAGCGGCCCCTCTTGCTTATGTAATCTATGATTCTATTGGTGGTTATAATCATTGCAATATAAGTGTTCCCACTCATGGCCATCAGTCAAATAATGGTCTGCTATTTTTGTGTTCCTTTTATTATGTAACAGATATTACGCAACACAATAGAAATATGATGAATTACAATGCAGCGTATCCGTTTCACTACAAAACCCTCCACAACACAACACGTTTTCAGCACCACAGTGGGGGGATGTGTTGCATAAACTGTGCCATCAGGCACACACGTTCGCACAATATTATAGGGATTTTTTTTTGTTCTCCTTGGGTGGGATAATACTGACAGCGTGTTATTGATCCAGGCTTTGCATGTGTCCACAGTGTGACTCTGCAACATATTTGATTGGAGAGATGTGAGGCGGCACTAAGACGCAGGCAATTATTGGAAAACAGGGTGCAGTTGTACATATTTTCTTTACGCTGCTTCCTTTCCTCCAGCTTTCCCTGACAACACTGTCAAACTTTCAGTGAAACCTATTAAATGAAGAGTTATAGCTAAGCACCTCTAATACTGGACACAAAAATTGATTTTAAATTGCATATTATTTCTTAAAAGGTACAGAACACATGCAGGCTCTAATTTGTCGACACTGGTGACACATTTCCATTGATGTCTGCTAAGTTATTCTCCTCAGTCTTGTTTTTGTTTATCACTGACTTGCCTGTCATGCATATTTGATGAGGCCGAGGCATTAGTGTCGATAATTTAAACGGATCCCTTATGTAAAAAGACTGATGACTGTCTGAGGTAAAGCAACGCCTGCTCTCCATCAAAGGATATAATTGTATTCTGTAAAATGAGATTTATTTGTGCTCAGAAAGATGAAAAGTACAAAACATAAAGCAGAGAAAAACAAATGTGCAATACAGGATTCCCATATATTTCATATGTCCTCTACCAAAAGTTGTAGCAAGATTGGTTTTTAAGTGCACATCCTTCCAATTATAGTGTTTACATGCTATTAATCAAAGTATTAATGAGGGAAATCTGGTTAATAAGGACATAGAACTTTAAATTCATCATCATTTTTGTGAAAAGCAACTAAATATTTCATTGGGAATTTAAACTGGCAGATTGAAGTTGGAGTGAGGAGCAGAGGTACCAGTCGCAGGCATGGAGCCTGTGGATCGGCACAGTGTGTGTGTGTGTGTGTGTGTGTGTGTGTGTGGGAACGAGCCAATCATAAGAATAGCTAAAGGCTAGTTTACTTGTTCACTCTGCATAATGCTGCGTCCCCCTGTGCCCCAGTTATTCTATTTTGTAAATGGTCAATTAAACGTATCAGGATACTGTTCTCGTCTTTGCAGATTACACTGTCCGAAACCATCTGGCACCACACGTTATAGCCCCTATTCATACGACTGTTATCTGTCTTTTGGGGACCAGAAGATTTCCTGCCAGTTCCAGTGAAGATCAGAGACACACTGATGATCAATTTCAGGTTTAGTTCCAGTGCACGTAGAAATTATTTTTGGATAATTCTGGAGAAAAAATATTTTTTAAAAATCAGCAATGTGTTCCCAAAAATAAACAATCACCACATCTTGCATACAAGTGCTTCCTGATGGTTGAATGTAATGAATGAGTGAGTTTAAATGACATGAATAACCCAGTTATGAGTATCCATTCACGTGTTTGAGCATGTTAAAACCATATCCTGTTTTCAGAAAGTGGTATACGACCTCATCCCACTTATGAGAAACCTGATTATGCTATCTAAAGTTCTTTGAAAGAAACCTAGATAATGTCTCATGTATACACATTAACCCTGCTATTAAGAGCTGCCAACTATCTGTGCAGGCGCAGCGTCAGCCAAGGGACACAACAGAAATAAATATAATTGCGGCAGTGAAAGTGTCTCACTTTTGGAGAGATGAAGAAAAAGTTTTGTCTGCGTAGCTTCATCCACTGCTTCCCAGTCCTATGTAGTGGTAATGACAGTGACAGACTGGCACTGGTCAAAGTGGAGGACAGTGTTGTAAGAAAAGTGTGGCTGCTTACTGGCATAACGTTAGATGTGTACGGAGAGTGTGTGTGGTTGAGACAAAGAAAGAAAGAAACAGATGGAGGTCTGCACTCTTGGCAATCAGAAATATAATATCACAGCACCTGCACAGATACACTGGAGTCATCAGTGGCCAGGTTACTATTAGGCTATGTATCATGTTAAAATGGAATATATATAACCACACAGCTTCATATTTCAGTATTTAAAACTTGTCTGAAAACACACTGGATGATAGAAAGATAAACATCTAAAGGAAAATTACAAACATTGATATTCCTAAAGGGATGGGGACAACTAAGACTTGGGGAAGGATGGGGATAGAACAATGATGAAGAATTATTTATCATATATTCATATGAATGTTTCCTTTCATTACTTGTGCAATCATTAAAACTACTGATATTGTCATTTACTAACCTAAACCTTTATACTGTTACTTGTTTTAGCCCACTCACCTACCTCCATACATATTCCGATTTAATGCACATTTGTGTGAACGTGTGGGTTTGTGTACGTGTCAGCATGTGTTTACCTGTTTGATGTATTACATCATCTGTGGAGATGTGTGTGGGTGTGTATATGTACTGTATATGTGTATGTGTCATGGTACTTGTTTGGGGGATTAGATAACATGCTAATAGTGACTCTGATGTGGTGGCCAGAGGGAGGTTAGCCATGACTTTGCGACCCCCAGGTATGTATATCTGCACCGTGCTGTGTGTTGCTGTACGTGGTGTATGTTATTTGTCTTAATAATAATAAAAAACGAATGATTTGTGTTTTTGCCCCTCACCATTTAAATTCTTACCCACTGAATCTTAAAATCTAAGTCTCACTTAACATATGAAATGAACAGACGAGGAAAACTTAATTAAGTGGCACTTACTTCACACTACCCAAGATTTAGAGTGGAGGAATTATACGAGTGATCACCTGGGAGACTTTGGTCGTCTATTGCCAGACATGACGACCAAATGTGTTTGATTTGCAGATGATAGCACTAACAGCCAGCAAAAAAACAGAACATATGTTCCAAATCTGAATTGTTCTGCACAGCAATAGAAAGCAGGTGCTGGTCATAGCAACAAGAGAATTAATCGATAATGAAAAAGCGCACATCAAAATGATATCATAAATATAAATAAATGAATTTAAAGCTGGTTCAGAGTTTTATAGGTGTGCGGCAAGCCCCTCTTTTGTGTCTATGTGCATATACATATAGCTGTCACGTGCCGTGTCTTTGCTTTAGGAGGGATCTCATTCCCATTGGTGTGTCAAAAGGTCACCTGCAGCATGAGTGAGAGGAGCAATAATTAGGTTTTAACATTCAGCACACATGCACAGTGCAGCTCTAAATACAAGGCCTACACTGGGGATTGACTGCTCGTGCTGAAGTGTGTATGTGTGTGGACTTTTCCATGAGAAAGCCAGAGGTTTTTTCCTTCAAAAATTATTTGATTGACCTAAGATACATTTGGAGGAAATCATGCGCCTGTGTATTTTTGATCCAAATAGCATTGAACAATCCTCAGACAGTGTCTGTGTGTAGCTGCTGACAGAAAGTGCACATTGACATGCACACAAACACTTCTTTCTGGAGTGTGTGGCTGTAAAAGGTGAAAGGTCGGGTTACAGATGCCTCATTGCAGAGGCTGCACTCATTATCCCAGTTGTTAACCTCAGCTGCCCCCGAGTCTGTCCTGCTGTCTCCTTCTCCACCCATGCTCAGCTATTTCTCTCCATTTACTCAGGCTCTTCCTTCTCATCTCTGCGTCTTCCTTCTTTATTCTGCTTCTTTCAAAGTTTTTCTTTGCTGTTTGTCTTTTCCCCTCTGGCTCAAAATTTCCCACTCTATTCTCTCTCCATCTCTTTTTTCCCTACCCACTCACTTTTTATTCAGGCTGTTACTCTTCAGGCTTTTTCTCACTTTTGCTCTCTCCTCTGAGATATGTTAATCTGCCTCCCTTCTGTGTGTCTTTGCCTCAAACAGTGCTTCAGCAAATGACTGCCAGACTTAAATTTTGCAAATCACCACCACAAAAACCCTAAACTTGAAAGTGACTGCACACAAACAACCAATTAAACCCTGTTACCAAGTCCAGACCAAGAAATGCACATACTCTGATAAATTTCACTGCACTATTCAGACACCAAACTTAAATATTGTACACACCAAAAAAGCCTGGAGTCAAATCAATTTCCTGATGTGTAGCTTTTTTATGTGATACCATCCCCTGTAGGCTCTGGGAGACAGTGGATAAAATAGCAAATATAGTAAATAACAACTATATCTTGCTTAGATAATAAATAGGAGTAAGAACACAGCCACGTTCTTGTCCACAAGGACACCTGCTACTTCTGTACCAAAGAGGCCATGATTAATTTTTCTCACATAAATCTGACCACACTTTAAAAACAAACACAAATGTATAAAATACAAAAAAATTCTGTTAACCATTTATTTGTCTGCATATCCACCCAGTACGCCTTGTTGCTGCTTGCCTGTGGTGACATAACATGATTTGATCCTCGGCTGCTCCTGTCCACATGTCACAGTGTCTTTGAGCAACACGCTGAACCCCAAATTGCTCCTGATGGTTAGGCCAGCACTTTAATGGGTAGCCTGCTGCCACTCGTGTGTGTGTGTGTGTGTGTGTGTGTGTGTGTGTGTTAATGTGTGAATGAGGGGAACATCTTTAAGTGCTCTGTATAAAAGCGCTATATTAATGCATTGCAGTCCATCCATAAATTGTAATGATTTTTGGAACAGTTCCCACTGCCACCTTTGCTCAGATTTGCAGTTGATACACACACACACACCACACACCCCCTCGTACCCCACACACCAGCGTGTTAATAAGCAGACTTTTCTCAGTGGAGATTTGCCAGTTTTGAAAAATGTTTACTTGTGGTTTAATTATGGCTACATCAGTTATCATTTTCATTATCAACTCATCTGTCAAACTTTCTGTATAAATTACTTGATAATTTTGCAGACAAAAAGTCAGAAAATGTGTAAAAAGCCTATCATATCTGAGCCAACTGTGACATATTCAGATTTCCTGTTGGATATGGTAAACAGTCTAATATGGAGAGACATTAAATATATGTCATACATGGAAAAAAAACAGATAAATAAAGAAGCCCCGCCCCTTTGTGATGGTCCCACCAACTGTTGGAGCTAGCATGGAGCCCAAACTTTTAACAATTCAGAGTCAATTAACCTGCATGTCTTTGGACTGTGGGAGGAAGCCGGGGTACCCACAGAAAACCCACGCTGACCCAGGGAGAACATGCAAACTCCACACAGAGGGGCTCCCCCACCCTGGAGTTCGAACCTGGAGCCCTCTTGCTGTGAGGCGACAATGCTAACCACTGCAGCCCACATACACCACCATAACAACACCTGCAGCCACATATTGATTTTATACTACCATTTATTAGGAGCTATCTTGGAATATATATACTGCACCACGCTCTCGGGGCACAAAGCATATTGGCACAGATGGTGCAGCCGAACGCCAGGTCCAGTAAACGTAAGTAAAATAACCATTCATTGCACTGAGTCTAAAAGTTTGCTTTCACTTGTCTCTGCAGCAGCACCTCCTCATATCCGTCGATCTAGTCTGATAAGCTCTGATCGCATTGACTGGTCAGTTAACCACCTCACAACTTTAAGTGCACAAATTGCTGCTGAGAAAAAAAAGAACTCATTAAGACTTCCGCCTGCACTACATTCATAGACCTGCAACAACCTCTGAATTTAGAGAGGGGACAAAGCGTTACTAAGGGAGACAAAGGCAGGATTAATGGGGATTGAACTATTGTAGCAGCTGCTGCCACACAGAGACTCTATCTCTACGGGAAACACTGCATTTAATCACCTTTTATTCAAAGATTTAATTACTTCATATATAAACATCTTCAGCTGGTTATTCCTCTCTTTTGTCCACCCAAGAAGTTTTTTGATCTGTGTTTTCAGGGGAAGTGAGTGTTACCATCTGTGCTGTCAGAGATTGTGATTTGTGGGTAAGCCACAGGAAGATATAAAGAAATCTCACAGCTGTACGAAGACAACCGAGGCGGCTGGCGTGCTGAGCGTGCACAACACAAAACGCACACGCAGATTCATTCCTACATGCATGAGTCAATCCCATATTCTCTCTAATATGCTGAAAATCCAGCGGTGCCACTTGTGGCTTTCTCTCGATGACAAAAATCTGAAAACAACAACCCAGTCGCACAGATGACAAACACCACACAAACCAACAAAGCACTGCCTCATTAAAAACAAAGGGAGTCAAATATGACGGGGAGTTCCAGAGCCGGTCTCTGTTGGCTTTAACGCACTTGCTGGCGCAGAGTTAGCCGTTCGGATGAAATGCAGCGTTGGCCCTCGATCTGTGACCATCTGCTCCTGATCTGATAGCAGCAAACACTGTCTGGTTTGGTGCCAGGCGAGATATCACACAACACCTGCTGCTTGGTGCCACTACCACCAAGACACAAGCCCCATGGGACTGCCAAGTGAGACCCAGAGTCGTACCAGGATAAGAATAACTTCTGAGGAGCGAGTGGTGGGAGAGAACTTTATTTACTGAAAGCAACCCTGGTGAGACTTATGCATAAAACATTTCCCTCTGTGTGTGACTAAAAATGAAGAAATAGTTCAAGAAATCAGTTTAGCATGCACTGAACCAGCGCTGATCTTAGCAATAAGGTGAATGCAATCACTTTGCAATAGGAGAACAGATGAGAAAGACGACCTCTCAGTGTGAGTCCTCTTCTCCATTTAAACCCAACAGTCACACAGAAAAGAGAAATATGAAGGTGTATCTTCAAGAATCATTTTTTCCAATATGGTCTTTTGACTGCATCCCTGCACAATTTCGCTGGGTTCAAATACGTGTGCTTATTGGAAACTTCAGAATGGTTTTAACATGACTCAGCAGACAAGCCGTAGGACTTCAACTTTCTCTTATAAAATCAGTTTCTCCTTGAATACATGACAAATAATACATGTTTTTAAAAAGAAAAGGCAGCAACGGGTGTCTCACTTTGTTACAAATAACTTATACAAAGGGAGGTTTTTGAATAAGAAAAGCCTAATTTTTAACTCCCACAACTACACCATCCTTTCATCTTTTCCATTCATCCTACATACCTGAGGCCTCCCTCATCACCTCCCCCATCAGTTATAGCTCAGTGAACTGACATGCCAGAGTACGACTCACTCTGAGGGAGATAAAGCATTTGGGACCTGTCAGAGACAGATTGTGAGAATGTCATTGCGCATTTAGCAACCAGCACTTTTCAGCCGGAAAATAGTACCACCACGCCAACCTCATCTCTACCCCCATTTCTACCTGGTTTGACTGATCCCGACTCAGGCAGACTGGTGTCTGGCTGTTTGACTGGCTCGATGGAGGGAAGGGGAATCGATAATGGGGTCTCTAGGTGTGTGTCAGTGTGTGCTGGTGTGTGTGAGTGGTGGGAACATGTGACTGCCAGAGACAGGGTGAGAGACTGCATGCAAACGGTGTCTAAATGTGAGCTTGTAAGTAGGCGAGACAATAAGAGGAATATAACTTGTTTGCATGTTTAAATGTTAATTTGAGCCCACTTCACAAAATCAAAAAATGTATGTCAAATGTAATTCTTTTTAATTTTGGAAGCTTCTATTGAGGTTTTCAATTAAAGCTTTGAATGTCTGTCACCATATTTTATGATGTCATCAACCCCTACAGTTGTCATGAAGGGGAAAAATACGATAGAGACCAAACATATTTTTTGTACTGGGCTGTAAACATGTTTATTTCTGCTCAAAAGTTGGGCTTTTTAACACTGAAGTCTGCTGGGGCAGTTTTGGCACTTTCACGTTGGCTTCATTTTTTAGACTCAAAGGTTGCCACTTTCCACTGTGGGCTCTTGTTGTGGAGCCCTCGCTTGTAATGCTAGATTCACACTACAAGCGACACAGCAACAGGCTACAAGTCATTTTTAATAGGAGCTGATGACATGAAGCTACAAATTGATTCTCCATGCCTGTTGCTGTATAACAGCATGATGGACCAATCAAAGTTGAGCTTGCCTCAATTCTTTTCAATGCTTCAATGACGTGGTAAAGCATCAAACAATCATATATTTTTGTTTTTAGCTGTGGTACTGTGTAATTTAGCTAAGATAGCTGAAGGTATGCTAGCATTCTGTGTGTTGCGGTGCACATGTGATGCAATGGGGTGGCGAAATATGATAAAATGGGGCTCAGACATTGATCAAAAAGCGTAGACATTTTCTGATTAAATAAAAACTGTACATTACATTTAGTTAAGGTGATGTGTTGCAAGTAGGAGATAGACACAAGCCCAACATGACAACACAGCTAAGCAACACCTTAAGTGATTAGGCGATAATGTGCTGTTGCTTTGTCGCTCATAGTGTGAACACAGCACAAGTCTCTCTCTGTATTCAGAAATAATGTGTGGAAACAGAATGAAAAGATATGCAAAAAAAGTGCAGCATTCAAATATTGCTTTCAAATTTGATCATCATCGTATGCATGAAGCTTCGAAGCTTTAAACTACTTGGTACAGCCTTTAGATTGCATTTATTTTTTGGTCTTCAGTGCAGACGTACTTATTTTCTATAGACAACTAAAAACAGCTGCAATGAACACTAGACTGGGACCAGGATAAATTGATAGTACAGTGAAGCAGCTGTGTGGATTTAGTGTTAAGTCACTCTTGTGAAGTAGAGAATCTCTACCAAGTGCTCTTCACATAGTTTTACGATCCGTATACAAAGCATGTAAATTCCTGGTGACATTTAAAGGACAACACTCACACAAGGGATGAGCTATTAAGCATGATATGAGGCACTGACACATACAGTGTCACTGACTGGAGGGTAGACTGTGAAACACGGCGAGGATTGACAGCAAGAAAAGAAAACAGTGACCACTGAAAAGAACAGGAGATGGAGCGATTGAGATGTTAAGAAGTGAGGCATCAAAGCCACACAAAGAAAGCTCACGCTAAAATTTAAAATCAGGGCTCTACCACACTCATCTCTCCACAGAGAGGCAATGTTTTTCCCCCGGAGAAAAGTCAGTATGCTGAGAACAGAAGCTCATTTCCCACCCAGAGCACGTTCATAGAGAGGGAGTGGGGGCTCGCTGAGCCTGGTACATAATAGTGGAATAACTGAGGCTGAAAGCTGAAGCCATGAGGAGATGGGATATGGGATTTTCTGCTGCTTTATGGCAGAGGGCTTGAATGATAAGACAGCCGTGGCAGTGGGATAGACAAGAGCAGAGTAGATATGAAATAGGAGGGGAATTGCAGAGAGAGAGGCCAGGCAGTGGGAGAAAGCTGTGCACTCAGTTGTTTGTTAAGGCAACATTAAGTCAGTGTCTGTCACCAAATGTCCTTTAAAGAAAAATCAACCATCATTTATTCCTGCAGTGTTACATCAGAAGCTTTCAAGATGTTTTTTTTTTTTTTTTTTTTTGGAGAATAGAGCAAAATGGGCCAAAAACCACACACACTGCATCAGTGATGCAGCAGTCACTGTTAAGTCAAACTTAATGCTAGGGTATGCATGCTATCTATGCTAACATGGTCTGCAATAATCAAATACTTAAAGACCCCCTCCGTTTTTAACCATGTTAACATGTCCATATGGTGATTTTTATATTCTACAAGATTTATCATGAGTGAAATAAGCAGTCAACACCATGGCTGAGCATTTCCACCTTGGAATTGCTGTGTACCAAAGTCATTCTCCAGAACGTGGAGTCAAACTTCCAGGGTTTGTCACGTCACAGACCGAAGGACTGCTGCGGCCAATCGAGGAGAAGCCAGGTGTAGGTACGCATCATATTTTGCAAGTTAAGTTTCACTTTCACTTTTAGCTGGTTATCGGGAACAAGGTTTATCTGACATTAGCAACACATTATCAGCTTTGATAACGTAGTCAGGCTGAACATTAATGTTATCTGTTACTGTTTACAAGCAGAGTGGAAGGTGGCTACAGGCAATCAGCTGAGGGACAGAACTAATTTTCATTTTCACAGAACTGAGAATACTAAATATGGCAATGGTGTAGGGTTACATCTCAGCCAGTGGTTACCAACTGATGGGTCAGGGTCCAAAAGTGGGTCACAGGTCCGCAAATGACTCGTGAACGTATCAAGTTTATAAAAAACACACTTTATTTTAAAGTACAGTGAATTTCTGGGCCATAGCTTGTATTTTGAAGTGCCATTAGCTGCTGTAGAGTAACTGACTAATGGACAGCTACTTGACAGAGACAGCAAACTAGCTCAATGACATGCTCAAACGCAAGTATGACACTGGATATATTAAACTGTGTGGACCTTGAACTAATGACTAAGGATAAATCTGGACCCCATGGCTGGACCAGTTGGGAAACGCTTATCTAAGCCATTTTTGATTTTGAATAAGCACAGATTTAGTTTTCAGGGGTTTAATCAATGGAAAGAAACTAAAGATTAGTATTTCTGGTCAAACCTGAATAGTACTTTTACTTAAACAGGAGGTGTTTGAGTGAGCTATGAGAAATCACTCTTTTGGATCACTGTTTATTCAATCCCATCTGTTATTAATAAAAACCATATGGATGTTTTTCATGTCCCTGGAGTACATACTTTCCTTGCAGGACCAAAAACAAACAATCCCCCAAACCAAGTGCAGATTGGCTGTCAATCCTCAGGCTGGGAGTTCAATTCCCAGGTCATTCTGGCCACAGGGTGAAGTGTCCTTGAGCCAGACAATGAACCCCAAATTGCTCCAAATGTGTGTCTGTGCGCGAGGGGAAAACAAAGGAAGTCACAACATAAGTGTCTGCCAGGTGAATGTCATAAAAAACACTTTACAGAGAATTTTTGATGGTGAAATAGGTAACAATCTTTTTTTTCCTCACACTATCTGGAGCAGATCTTCAATGTCTTCTTACTTATTGTCCAACATATACACCAATCCTAATATTTCTAGCTCTATTCATAGGTCAAGCTCTAATCCACACTGCAAATTCACATACTGTATCAATGCACCCTTATCCTATTCTATCTATAAATCACTTCACCTGGCCATTGCAGGGGATATTACAAACATCCAGCACAGCTATAGGCTGTGAGCAGCAGCTCAGCACTTTGGTGAAGGGCACTGTTGACAGCAGTAAATGAAGTGCAGGATGCACTTATTGCCTCCTTTCCTCAGATTTTCTCAGCTCATCCCGGGATTTAAAGTGATGACCTTCAAACATCTCCCCCAGCTATTCAGGCACAGCCACCTCAAAGTACAGTTAGTGGTGCCATTTAATAATCTCTTCACTTAGTCACGGGTGCTGAATGCTGCGTAACAAGTCTCTTTAATCATAAACTGCCTTTGGTTGAAAAAAAAATCTGGACGCAATACAGGACAAGTAATGTGGAGTGACATTACCTGTGTGACAATGATGGGTTTGGCAAAACATTTGTGAGCCATGTTTGAGTGTGGGTTTATGTGTACATGAGCGCTGGCACATGCCAACCAGCTTTCAATTTCGGGAGCAAAGCCGCTGCGAGTCACAGCTGACTTGCTCCACACAATTCCCCAATTCCCACCAAATTTCAGCTACTGTCCACAGAGAGAAAGTGATTCCACTGTGTGTCACTCCAGTTTCAAGCAGCTTTTCTGCAAGTATGACTCTCATTAGCTGCTCAATTGAATTCTCTGTTTTGAGTAAAATCAACTATTCAGCTGACATGAAATGTGTTCTCTCATTTATGAGTAAAGTGGAGGTTTAATGGACTGAAAAAACATCCTCCATCAAAATGAGAGTGAAAAATCCTCTCTGCCTGGTAACTTTCTCTTTAGTGAGACAGACAGAATGAAAACTGGAGGGACTTGGAAATATGCGTGAGCAATGTAACTAAAACAAGGGTGTTATTCTAGTCCGTAACATAAAGACAAGTGAAATGATCCTCTTAAGGACCCAGATCGAGGCTTAAACGGGCAACAGGCCAGACTGACATATCACTCTGTTTCATCTCTCTTTTAAGTGTTAAAGTCAGCTATAAAGTCCACCATAAAGTGAAGCTCTTTTGGCCCTAACAGCTGAAATAAACACTTAGTTTACAAATATCAGCCTCTAGCTCGCAGTAAATGGAGGAGCTCCAGGGGGGCATCCCCAATTAGAGTCATTCAAGCTTGTTTTCGATCTTTATGAGAGAGATGTCCATGTTCACGAGTATTGATTGAACCAAGGCTCGTGGAATACAAGATGGATTCTTACAGTGAGTGTTGAATCCAATTAAAAAGAAATAAATTCCATAGTACAGATGAACAGCCAACCATTACAAGCAGCCACTTTGCAATTAAGATGCATTAGCTGAGGTGATTCATGTATCTTGAGTTCACTAATTTGGTTACATACAGATGTGTTAATCATACCATTAATGTTATCAGTATAAAATGCTGCAGACAGAAAGAATAATCTGGAAGAAAACATGCACAACTCAGACACAGCTGAGCAAAACAAAGCTCCAAGTACAGACTCTACTATGAGAGTTATGTACCAACAAATGAATAGTAGTGAATGACATGGTATGTAATCTACAGAATTTCCCCTGAGAGTTACTTTCACAATCCAAACAAGTCAGCGAGCTGACAACACACAGACCACCAAGGACGGCAACAACAGAAAGGAGGCGAGAGGAGGCACAGGGGACTCCGTTTATCCACATTATTTCAGCTCCGTCACAGCAAATACTACAAGAAAAGTCAACGTCTTATGAGCCAATTTCTGACTTAATGTACTCAGTAATGAAAGCCAATGTGGTAGCAATTTTACCACAGTCGACTACAGACGGTGGACATCGAATATGAATCCCCAGAAGAAGAAAAAAAGAAACACTATGTATTAGAATCATTATGTGTCATCACGTATAGGAGAACTCAATTTTAAAAATATGATTACCAGAAAAACATTGGCTTATATTATGGTACAACTCAACACACATGGAACAGAGAAACATCCATCAGCATGCAACAGTCGTTCAACACTTATATTTATAAATTTGAATTCAGGGCTGCGACAGTTAATTGATTAGTTGTCAACTATTATCCCCTACTAATCTGACAATCAATTAATTGCTTTGAGTAATTTTTTACGTTAAAAAAAGTCAAAATTGTCTGATTTCAGCTTCTTAAATGTAACATTTTCTGGTTTCTTTACTCCTCTATGACAGTAAACTATAATTTTTGGGTTGTGGACAAAGCAAGACATTAATTGACATTTTATAGACCAAACAACTATTGCCTCATAGGGTTGGGTATCATTTGGATTTTTATCCAGTACCGGTACTTAAAAAATTACCCTTAACACAGTACCGGTACCCAAATGTTGCCTGAACTGCTACTTTAAAAAAATAACTTGAACTTGAAACTAGGGCTGCAACTAATGATTATTTTCATTGTCGACTACTCTGTCGGTTATTTCTTTGATTAGTCGACTAATCATTTTATCGAAAAATGTGTTAAAATGTTGAAAAATGTCGGTCTGTCTCTCCCAAACCCCAAAATTACACAATCTAATGTCCCGTTTCATACTCACGCCAAAGAGTTTTAGTTCACCGTCATGAGAGAGTGTGTAAAGCTGCCAATGATTAAACGTAAGAAGCTGCAATCAGAGTATTTTGGGTACTTTTATAGTACTTTTCTATGAAAAATGACTCAAACCGATTAGTCAACTACTAAAATAGTCACCGATTATTTTAATAGTCGATTAGTCATGTTTTATACAAACTTATACAAACAATTAGAGTTACGTAGGGTCCATTTAGAATGGACCCGCGACCCACCACTTGGGAACCACTGGTTCAAAGTAGGGATGTCCCGATCACATTTTTTTTTTGCATCCGATCCAATACCAAGTCCTTTATTTTGAAACTGAGTCCGATACCTAGCCCGATCCGATACTTTGCAAAGCATTAAGAAAGAAAGAAAAAAAAAATGCATCCAAGTAAATAGTATCCAAAAAGCTTAACGGTGGTTCAGCAGCAAAAAATGTAAACAAATTCAATATCTTCTTCTTGTCTTCAACAAACAAAATAGGCCTATATCTTTATACGTTGGAAAGCGGAGGCAACAATGAACAACATAGATGAAACACCTGGCCATTTTTGTTGTTTTGATTCCTCCGATCTTTTATTACCGATTCCGATTTTGTAAATATAACGTGATTGGAGCCAATACCCGATCCGAGGATCCCTAGTTCAAAGTATAATGAAATATATGGAGAAATTCAAAACATAATAAATCAAAGCTAAACCAACTACATTATTTAACCCCAAATGACAACTACAGTACCATTACCAGAGAAATATTATTCAATTATTGTCTCCCTAACTCAGGAGGGACTCAGCAGCCAGACATTTCTCTTTTATCCGTTCGGAGCTGCTAAGATCATCACTACTGGGAGAATAGCTGCTCCACCTTAACAGTCCACCTTAAGTGAGCCTGGTCAGGTTCCAGTGGTAGGCTAACTGTGCCTCATATCATCAGGACAAACTCCCTTCACTTTAATCAGCAGGTGGCGAGTAAGACACAGGAACCTGGCTTGCATTTGAGGAGTTGTAGCATTTGTTCACAGACATATAGCCTTAACTGTTGACACATCGCACTGTTACGTTCAACTTCATACTGTTAGTCGCGGTTGCCACAGCCTCACTGTTGTATGTCATCTCCACACATATGCTCACTCTTTCTCTCTCTGTCTCAACCTCACATTTGCCTCGCACACAATATGGCACCAAAATGAGGCAACAAAATCTGCATTGTGATTCTGTGAGGTAGGTGCGGCTCATTTAGGAGCTGGTACCATGTTGGCACCTGGTTTTGGTACCCAATCCTATGTACTATTCCACAAATCAATCAACAAAGAAAATAATCGTTAGTTGCAGCTCTATTTGCATTTCGGTGTAGCAAACACTTCCCTTGAATCTCCTAGAAGATTATTACTCTCTACACCATAATACTCGGAGATTACTGATGATTTAAAAAAAAATGATACCACGCAATGACACATTAGATGGCTTTAGAAACACTTGAGAAATGGTTTTCATTGTGGATTGGACTTTATAGTGTTCATGCTGCATCAAGGGCTCATCCATATTAATGAAACACAAGATGGACTGAGTGTAATGGACTGAATTCACTGTGATGTACTAAGTGGTTAGACGGCTGGCTCTGTATGTGTGTGTCTGTCTGCGTTTGTGTGTATGGACAAAAGGTAGAGGGTTGTGTGTACAACAGTCTTTGTGTATGTTAGATCCTATGTGCGCTGCTGTTTTTGGGTATGTGTTTTCTGGACAGTCACAAAGCCTGACAGGATAACATACAGTGAGTAATAAGCATGGCATACATTATCAAAATGAACCAAAGTACTAAAACCTGTTCCTGTCATTCCTGTACTTGGAAATCAGGAGAGATTATAGGTTGTTGTCACTCACATGAATGCCTCTAATCCAAGGTGCAGTTTGTTTTAGCCAGTGAAACACTGTTGTGTATTTTCTGTTTGAGAGAAGACAGTTGTTTCACTTGCCTGAGGTTTTTAAACAGCTACGTTGGAGCTTTAAATGAATGGTGTGGGTGTAGATACTGTTTTTAGGCTGTATTCCTTAAAAAAGATGAAAAATATTGATGCAAAAGATGCACTATATATATACAGCAGAGAGAATACTTTCAGTGTGTAATCAAAACTCCTCTTTGTTTCATTATTTGTACATCCACTGCCAAATGAATCCATAAGGACACGGAGTAGGCGAAATCAGTTGCCAGCAATCTGAGCACACATTTTAACCGCAACATTTACTAGGCCTGCTTTTCAGTTCCTTCAAGCCTCAAGTCTTCCCAGAGTAAACATACTAAAAACACGGACTGTGCAAGTCCTTTCAGTAGTAGTGTTGACAGACAGCGATGAGTAATGTGACAACCAAACGACCTCATTAGAAGCTCACCTCCCATAGCTGATTCACTGACAGATTCAACTTGGAACAGCCAATGCAAAACCAGATGATACTGTCAAAACAATGTCTTCGCTGCAGCAGTAAGGTTCAGTCATTAGCCCTTGGCAGTTCCAACTGTCAGTCTCAGTTGTTTAACAATCTCACAAGATTTTAAGATGCAGTTTAGTTTGAATATAGCCAGTAGGGATCTCAACTTCAAGCTCTGGATTCTCTTAGACAAAGATCTTATTTTTCTTTTACTGTTAGCTGAAAATATCAAGTTTCCAGTTGTATTTGTGATTAAAATACACATATACAGGTAAGAATGCGTATCTGGAACATCGGACATCCTTTCTTACCTTCATCTATTTTCAGTCTTTAGGCGAAGTGAATAAAAAGATAACATCTTTGTCAGGGTGAAGGCTGTCAGTAACACCAACTGTGTTAAAGGGACAGTTAAACAACACTTTTCCTCTTCCCTCTTTGCTGTTAATCAGTCTAGATTGTTTCAGTTGTCCAGTGTTAGAGATTGGCCAAAGACATGCTCAAAGTGCCAAAATAAAATCAACATTAATGTCTCTTTCTGGGAATCATAACCCAGTTGGTCCTTGTTGGCCCACAGACCTTATTTTGAGCAGTCAAATGTGGGAACTACTTTCATTCTATCAAACTACACCCACCAACCATATCACCGCACAGAGGGAGGTGTGCATCTAATGCTTGCTCACCTTGCACCACGGAGCTAGCCAACATCACAGCTAATCAGAGGGGGAAGTCATCAACATTTACAGTCACGCTCTCACGAGCACAAGCCTCTCGTCCATTACAGGATGCATGCTTCCTTCTGCACAGTGATACAGTCCGAGGGTGTCGTTTGGTAGAAAGAAAATAGTTCCAACATAAAACTGCTCAGAATAAGATCTGTGGATTATTTTGAGTAACCAGGTCATGGTTTCTGGAGAAAGACTTTGCTGTTGAGTTTTTAAAACATATTTTTTGGCACTTTGCACATCACAAACTGAGTGCCACCTAGTTCCATTATATTCAAGAGAAGGCAGACATCTCTACAGCTGATATTGCCAACGCTTGTTAACTCACACCAAAAGAATCTAGACTGTTAAATAGCCCTACAGGTAAGAGGAGAGATAAGTATTTTACCAATAGTGGGTGAACTGTCCTTTTAAATCTTTGAAGGTAATCTACCTGTCTGCAGCCTGAAACTTCAGCTTGCAGTTTCTCAACATATTTCATACACAAAGGATGCATCAAAATGGCAAAATAATTTGATGGCTTTGCAACTGCACTATGGCTCAAAGCTCCAACTGGGTCTATTTGAGTAAGGAGAAAGGTAGAGAAAAGAGAGTCAGTGGAAGAAACTCAGTGACAAAGAGTGTGTGAGGGAGAGCAAAACTAAAAGAAGAAAAGACGAAGACAAAAAAAGAGAGAGAGCAACAACATTCCAGCGCAGTGTTTAGTATTGTGAAAGCTCTGGGAGAGTTGCTGCAGTCTGGCCTGGGAAAGAGCCAGTGCAGGTCTCTGGGGAGACCAACCCGCTGGCCTCCAGACAAACACCAGCAAAGTGGCAGAGCAGACACAGCCAGATGTGTGGGAGTGCACTGCACACACAAGACAGCTCACAGATTTATGGACACACACGTACACGCACAAGACTCCAATCAGATGCAAACAAACAGTTTCATTCCCAAAATAAATGCTGGCCATTTGGTAAATGTACCTACTCAAAGTAAAATTTATTATGTAATATCATAAAGTCCTTGGGTAGCATAACACCTCCGCAAAGAACATGGACTAAAATTTAACAATACTTTGGAAAGGTGCTAGATGTAGCGTTTCTTAAATCTTACAAGTACATAGAAAGGACAAAGGATGTCTGAGGAAAGCTGGAGTTCCTGCAGGGACTGGTTATGTAAATACAAACGTATAGTATATGGTGCTGTGAACACACTGTACTGTAACTGTATCCCAACATACTGTATGTAAAATGATACATCCTGTAGCTCCACACTCAAACAATGGTTAACCTTGCTCCTTTTAGAGCAGAGCATACATTTAAAATATGTATCTCACACTATCTACACTGGCTTTACAGTCATTTTAAGGTCACGTGAGGAGTTGTTTCTACTTGCCTGATTGACTACATCCAAACTTTTATCAGATAACTAATGGCAATAGCTGATCTCATAAAAATTGTCCATTCAAAATAAGTACAAGGCTGCTTTTGTAAAGTTATGCACCTTCTTGCACAATTTTTTATGTGCATAACTTTTACCTGATCACATAAATTCTGAAGAGGAACAAAATGTTCCTTGTACTCCACAAAAATCACTGTGCGTGTGGTGCTTCAGCGCTCACAAAGTCCTTGTCACTGGAGCAGGTAAAAATGTGCAACATGATATCATCACAGATTAGAGAGCTGGCTCGGTGCTTTCTAGCTTTTGCAAAAGCTATTTATGTGGAGGAAAAACATCCCAACTGTCCAAAGTCATGTGCATGTTATGGTAGATTTTTTTTCTCTGAGTTATACTCCTCTGAAATACCCAGTAGTAAGGAAACTATAGACAGCACAGTAAGAATCCTTGACCACAAAGAGTCAGGAGAAAGGTGCCACAGATCTGGAGTCTGCTCAGTGTGAGACCCAGAGGCGTTTTGTGAGCCATGCTTCTTTGACCGTGTTTTATAACTTGCATGCAACGTGAGGCTGAAAAGGCAGAAAAAGACATTTGAAATGTGTTCAGTCGCTGCTGTGTTAATGTGCTGGTCATGGGAAAAGGATGAAATGCACACGTCTGATCTGCGGTGAACACATTCAAGCTGAAACATTCAAACCTTGAGTTACTACAAACAACTGCAGCACTATAGCAGGTCTATCTTAACGCACAATCCGGCTGTGGAGCTATAAATAACAAGCATGTCATCATGAGATTTTTTTTTTTCCCCTCTCTCTTACAGTTTTCTGTCTCTCACCCACAATGCCACGCTAACACACACATAGTCTTTCACACGCACACATACTCATTCACTCTCACTCACTCTCTCCACGCTCCGGTGTAAAAGTGACACGGTGATTAGCCAGGGGCAGGTGATGACTGTGGAGAGCTTGTGAAGGTTTTCTCCCCCCTGACTAACATCCTCCCTGCTACTGCTCCCTCTGTTTCCCGTGGAACAGAGGCTTGTTTGGCACCAGGAAACATCGAGGGTACAGCATCACGCTGGGAGCTGGATATTCCTGGGAGACCAATGGGGGTGCAGGGAACAGCAATCAGTTGGGATCACAGAGAATTCTTTTGGCTTCGGGACTGTAACATCACACTGACACACACTTGCCAAGACTGACTGCACTAGTCGCCTCCAGTAGCACAGGCAGTCTTTCAAGGCAAGGAAGGCAGCACTTTCCCTTCCTGTCAACAAACTACACTTTTATTGTGATTCTTTTGATACATTAAAGCTTACCCTTGATTTTGTCAGCTTTGTTCTCAACCTCTTAACTCTATTCAAGATCTAACACAAGTAATGTGTAAGAAAGGAACTCAGAGAGAAACTCACGAGTCGGCTCACATAAAAAGTGGTTTAATGATTTAAAAATATTGTCAGATTGTCAGAACTACATTTACTTTGAAAACCAGCACATTAAGTGGACTCAATTTTGTTTTTTATTTCATGAATCAGTTTCATTTATTTATCTATTTAGCTATTTTAACCTGATTTTAAAAGCCTAATTATGAACCAGGGCTGCAGATTATCTTTAGCTTGACGTCCTATATACATTACATCTGTTGCATTGCTTCTCTCTATGTTACAATGTTTTATATAAAGTTGTTGTAACTAGGGCTGCCCCCAAATAGCCGACCAAATGTTAAGGCCAAAACACATTGGCGCCGTACAACGCGTGTCAAAACAGACGCCCCCATTATTCTCTATTTACAAACCCACACCGGTGGCATGTCGATGAGCGCTGATGTGACATGCCGCGGCACTTCTCGCTATTGTCCTATTTTCCAGCGTTGTCGCCATTGAAAAAGTGCTTCTTTTTCAGAGAAAAGCCTATTTTGTACTTCCCAGCTCCCATAGCAGCAGCTCTGTTGAAGAGCAGAGAAGAAGAACTTTGGCGCCATCTATCATAAGCAACTCCCATTGGTACCGTCGTTGTCTGGTTGTCGTGGTCGTCGGGAAATTTATTTAATTTAGTTATTCCACAGGCTAGTTAATAACATGTCGGGCAGGAAATGTGTGGGATCATTTTGAGAAGGTGAAGGACGAACCCAAGGTGATATGTAAACTCATCTTCATTGGTCGACTACAAACATGACGTATCATCTGAAACATGGAAGTTGCTACATGCCCATTAGCCCACAGCGTCATTAACAGGCGGCTCGCTCAGTGTGTGACGTGCAATTGTAGATAAAATATAGGCCTATATTAATGAAGGTTCATTAGTACAGTTTTGTATTTCTCTGTAATGTAGCACAGTGTTAACAATGTTACTGATACTATTCTTTCTCACACCTTTAACTCAAACCATTGTGTTGCCCCGCCCAAAATATATCATTTAATAATTACAATAATATTGTACACATGCGGGCAGACTAGTCGACTAATAGCCCTAAATCATGACTATCTGTTGACAAGGAAAATTCTTAGTCAGGGGCAGCCCTACTTGTAACAACGCAGGGTTTCCTTCAGAACGTACTCTGTGCACAGACGGTGCAGCAGAGTATCAAGCTCAGTGAAAGTGAAACTTATTCGTTCACTTCACAAGGTCTTAAAGTTTGCTTCTACTCACCTCTGCAGCAGCTGCTCCTCTCATCCACTGATCTGATCAGCTGTGATCAGATCAATTATCCATCCCACTACTCAAACGCCACAAACTGCTGCAGACTAAAAAAAAAAACTCAAGGAGTTCCCCCTGCGCTGCATTCACAGACCCAGAGAAACCCCTGAATTTTGAGAGACACACACAAACAAACAAACAAGAAAAGACAAAGAAAGGAGGGCTGCGGCGTTCAAAAAGGTAAAAGGTGTTAAAAACTGCAGGTGCTCTTTGGTCCTAGGTGAGTCGGCCTCAGTCGGCCTTCATCATTCCTATTTGCCCTGATGAAGGCCGACTGAGTCCGAAACATGTAGGTAACTTTTTATCTGTTCTCCATGAACTAGCCTCTTTAATAAAGCTTTTTAAATTGCCAGAGTGCCTTGGATTGCTTTTTCTTCTTTTTCCTCAAACAAACAAACAATTCTAATTTTGAAGAAAACACTGCGATGGTACCAACATTTCTGAACAATTTACAGTACTTTACAACACTAATAAACAGTAAAAAAAAATATACAAGGAGCTCACATATATGTAAAGATGTAATATACAGTTAAAAAAAGGATTACTCTTGACACTACTTTTACTTTCAACTCTCTAGGCTGTAAGCAGACTTCCAGGAGCACATGCATGAGAAACAGAAGCAGTACAGTATATAAGCAGAATATATAAGAAGCTACAAAAGACAGAAACAGCCCCAAGACAAAACAGAAGCTATTGAGAAACTCGTCCTACTTTCTTCCAAGAACAATCGCCTGTTTCTGTAACAGTGCTCTACTCAAGGAGAAATGAGAAGGGGGGAACAGATTTGATAACAGTTCCCAATTACCACCATAAAAAGAAACACTGTTTTTTTCTGAATGTAGAAATTCTCTTCCTTTTCCCGTGGTGGTGTTGGACTATGTCAGGCTGACTGTAATGGGGGACAGGCTTATTCCACTAATGATTTAACCATGGCTTTGTCTGTTTCTCTGCCTGCTAACTGTGCTCTCTGGAGAGTGGCTATGCTAATCCAGAAATCTGGCTCCACTTTGAAAAACACTCACAGCTGTCTTTCTGTGTTATGTGAAATCAGGGGTTTTATTCCAAAATATGACAGGCTTTGATGAACTAAAAAAAACTTAATAAAAGAGATAATTTATTCATTGTGGTCCTTAATGAGTTTCAGTTATATATTAAAGATTAAGTTCTATAAAGTTGGCATCGATTGCGTCTTTATGGATGACTCCATCTGCATTCTCCTCTGTGTTTTCAAATGACACTCAGCGCTATGTTACGGCTAAACAATGTAGCCTTTACCGCTTTGGATGCCACATAAATTTAGTTCAAAGAATCACAAAATAGCACAAACTATCTGACCAATCAGAGGCAGCAGTAGACGAGCAAGTCCTCATGTTCTGCAAGATAAAATTACTGTTTCTGTCAAAGGAGTCTGGTGCAGGGAGCAGCAGCAAAACGTATTTTAACCCTCCAAAAAAGGAGCATTCACAAAAATTAACATCGGTGTACACCATATTTAGATTATTTTACCGCTTTACCTTATCATCGGACAGTCCTTTCTGACAGGGAACTTGAGTTGTTTTCTATATTTTCTTCAAAGTCACTGGACTCCACCAACAGAAAACACTGTTGGTAAAGATTCTCAGTCATCCAGGTCATGGTAATCTTAAGTGCTAAATCGTAGGCAACTGGACTTGCTTGAGTTTCTTGAACACGTTTCGCCTCTCATCCAAGAGGCTTCTTCAGTTCTAACGGACTGGTGCGGAGTCGCAGGCTTTAAACTCTGTGGGTGTGTGAACCCTTAGTCGTTAAGGTCACATGTGAGTCGTTGACCCACCTGGCCATCTTGTTTGACGAGAGGGTTAGATGGGTCCAGGTGTGAGTGGGTGTTAAGTCTGCACTTGCGACTCCACAACAGTGCGTTAGAACTGAAGAAGCCTCTTGGATGAGAGGCGAAACGTCTTCAAGAAAGTCAAGCAATTCCAGTTGCCTACGATACAGCACTTCAGACAGAAAACACTGATTTTACTTCACAGCACAGAGGACTTGGTCTACCACGACTCAATTGTTAAGCTTGTTTTTTGATGTGTGCGTTTCGAAACCAAACTAATGTGGTGTCCACAGCATTACATGAGCTTAATAAGCAATGACATAGTGCAGAAACCTACGTCAAATCATGGGGGAAAGTACTTAGAGGAGCTTTGGAAAAGAGCAATTTGAGGCTAAAACATACATCCTTCGACCAAACTAAACAAAATTTTTGGATTTGAATACATCAGGAACACTACTGGAAAGCTACAGAATTATGTAAAAACCTCAAAAAATAGGACAATGAAAGATCCAATTTGAAAAATGATCAACTCCAGGAAGAGGTTATGTATAGCAGTAGTTACGGAAGAGTCGCAACTCTCTGTGGGCCTGACCTTTATCATGAAAAAGGTGAAACTCCTGCAAAACATGTTTATGAAGTGTCACACAAGAGGTGAGCCCCACCCAGGTAGCTTGCTGGTCATAATAGCAATCACAACAAAACGACAACTCCCGGATCAGTCCATCGTCATTTATGGTATTTTCTACCAACTAAATCTGGACAAACACGTAGCTTTCCTTTTTTGTGAGCAATCATTTCTCTTATTGGCTTTGAGGGATATGATTAGGAGTAGGCCAAGAAACGACTGCTGGCATCAAAAGCTTGGAAGGCAATACCACATCATCCAATTACATTGAGCACAACACCTCCCTGCTCTTAACTGCCAAATGCAAAACAAACCAACGGCAGCAGAAACTAATGGATGCCAGAGAAGGCAGAGGCAGTGGGAGAAAGCTAATGCCATCCTACGCCACCAACACTTCCAGGTGAAATGCACAGGGGACTGAGGCGAGCAACTGCCTGTGGGTCAAAAGCTCTGAAAGAGAGAGCATATGCACGCTTTGTACAGCGGCTCACGCAAGGTACAGTACCTCTGCCTCTGCCTGAACAAGCATTTCATCCTCCTCGCTTCCACCAACCAGCCCCAAACCATCTCAGTTGGTGCATGTGTGTGAAATCAAGCCTGACGGGTCTCATTAAAAAAAATAAAATTCAAAAAATAAGGTTTCAGACACTTCCTGGTTGTGAGGGGGAGTTTTGCTGCCAGCCAGTGTTTGCTGCTTACTACATGTATTTTTTTTCCCTTGGCATGGAGGAGAGATGAAAAATATGTTATTTCAGCACCTATATCGCAAAGGACATGTGCAATCATGAGATCCTCCAATGAGTCTCGCAAATTATCTTCGTTCCAACTCTTACCCTCAATATTTATAAGAGCCTGCTATTTTTTGAAATCACGATTTCTTTCCTGCAAAAATGGACAAACTGGAAGAACACCAACTTCCTTGAAGCTACGGTAAAGACTTTCTTTCCCTTGTAGCACTTGGCAACCCCACACTATGCATTGCTCCAAAGAATGTCCTCTGATTTATGTTACAAAAATAAAAACATATCATGCTATTTTTTTCCAGTACACTTCAGCCCTAGTATGTGTGTGTAACTTCAGGGTCTCAAAGCACCAAAGAAAAGTGAATGTTGCAGACAAAACTAAAGAGAAAAAAGTGGTCTGGTGTTCCTCTGTAAAAGGTCAAGTGCAGCACATGAAGTATCTGTTGCCACTACACATACACACAGTCACGCACACACACAGCAACATCTGTGGTGGGAGCTGTGGAGACGGAGCACATGCAAACAACGCAGGGCCTAAACCTGCTGAGATACAACAACACAGATGGCTGCTTTTTACCCAGCTGGCACTGAGACATATGGAAACAGAGATCATTAGCAAGATAATAAGTGCATGACAATGTAAGCAAAGGTAAGTCATCAACAAATACCTCCCAACAAGTTCAATAAAGAATTAATACTAATCAATATTTTCATAGTGACAATCGATCCAATGATTATGTATAACGTGAAAGGGGTTGCAGACTAAAAAAGTGCCCAGAGAATAAGTAACCCCCAACTAGTAAAAAATAGAATATAATATAGTTATAAATATACAAGTTTTGTGATTTACTAGTACCAGGACCATCCAATTTATTCACTGACTGGCTGTGGCTGTAGCTGTAGCTATGGCTTCGAGGTAGAGCAGGTCATCCACTAAAGCCCTGTTTCCACCAAACACTTTCGGTATGGTACCTTTGGAACCAAAAGTAACCCATTAGACATGATACCAAGGCCCTTGGTCCGTTTAGTGTTTCCACTGCAAAGAGTACCCTTAAATGTAGGCGGGGTTGTCATCACTCACTGCTCTGTCCAACTTTCACTCTATTTCCTCAGAGACAGAAGTCTGTACCTTGTTTATTGTCCACAGAACGAGGCTGCACGCAGACATTTTCAGTGGTACTACCCACAGTGGAAACAGAAAAAATGCATACCAAACTGAACTGAACCGTACCGCTCAGTGAAAACAGGGCTTAATCGGAAGATCAGTGATTCGATCTGTTGCTCCTCCAGTACACATGTCAAAGTGTCCCCTCCTACTGAACCCCAAATTTATCCTAATGGCTGTTCCATTGGTGTGTGAGTGTGTGTGAATTGCTACCGAGCAGCATGACGTTTTTCTGAACAACTTTTTATGTTGGGGCTTCAGGACACTTGGATCACTACAGACGAGCAGTATGGAGATATTCTGTGGTTTCAATTATGTGTTTTTGGACGTTTGAATCTGGGGTGCCGTCAGCCTCCATTAGGTGGAGTTGTGTTGCTACCCCCTCTCCCCTTGGATCTCCGCAAGTGATGTGAGGACTCTAAAACTTCATCTGAGCCTCCATCGGCATATGGGTGAGTAGATAATGGCTGAATTTTCATTTATGGGTGCACTATCCCTTTAATGGTATACTATGCAGGACATAGTTTATCTTAACTGAACAATACTCTTACAACAGCAGTTCACCGAATTTTCGAATCTTATTTATGATACATTTTTTTTCTGTGTGAAAGATAAGTCTAAAACCACTGAGTTATTTTTTCTGACTGTTATAAGTACCATTAAGCTGGTTTAAGACTGTTATAAGAACCATTAGCATTGACACAACACACATATCAGTCCAATATCCATACAATATCATAATGTGATATTCACACAATGTTCCACAACGATCATCAACTGTAGTGCATCTCATCTGCTCATCTATTTAGGACATTAAGAATCCATTAAAAAGACACTCTACCAGCTGCTACACTATAATTATACATTATATCAAATATGGATAGAGTACGTTGTTTTGAAATCATACACTAATGATAAAAAACTGCAGTGCTTGTAATCAATATAACAGCCTGTCAGTCACTGAGTTGGGAACACTGCCTCCATGCATCCAGTTTCTGTTTTGGAGAAAGCCAGTGTTGCCAAACTAATGCCAGAGTGTGCTAGAGCAGTGTGGAGAGTGGAATCAGCAGAATAATGAGCACAGCATGAGAGTCTAGTCACAGCACGACTCTGGTCCGTGGGGAGTCACTAGACTCTCTTGGCATCAACATTTAGAGTCACAAAAATGTATCTTCGCAATTCAAAACAGTGCCACAAATAAAGTCACGGAGAGGCAGCCACTGCAAGGATAAACCAAGGGTTTGACGTGTCATTAATTCAAGTAGGCGTGCTGCAAAGATTGACTAAACAACGCAGAAAAGCCTCTGAGGACATGAGGAAAACACAGATGGACAAACAGACCAACACACGCACACAGAAGAGTGAACTCACAGTGCAAAGAATCAAGAGGCAGCCCTGGCAGCCATGGAGTCCCACTTGGTGAAGCAGAGGGCACCTACTTCTGCAACCTACAGATGAGAGACAAGAAAAGGTGACGAAAGATGGAGAGAGATAAACAGAATGACAGTGTGAGAGAATGAATGAAGGAAAAGAGGATGATGGAAATGGAAAAGGAGACCGTAAAACAGAGATGGAGGGAGAGAAGAAGAAAGAGCATTTTGTTAGTTTGCCCGAGGCAGATCTCTTAACATCATGGCTCATTTTCAGAGCAAGTCATTGCTCTGGCGTGGCGTTACACAACACATATCAGATTTATTGGTACATTTAGCACCAGGGAAAATTCATCTCGAAAACAGAGACACTTTTTTATGTTAAGAGGCCAACACACCAGTGGACAATACTTGATGCATATGAGCTAATTTAAGCTTCAAGTGGCTCTGAAGACCAGCGCTGCTCAAACCCTCAACAGGACAAATACTATCTACATCTTGTGTTTTTGTTAAAACTATTACTATTATTCATCTGCTTAGCATACAATGTAGGATGAACACAACAAGATCATTAGTGCCTGAAAGTTTTCAGTGGGGACTAAATCTAGTTTGTTTATTGGAATTATTAATTTTCACACACTCTAAAACAACTGTGGAAACAGATTCACTCAATTTATACATCAATACACAGTTTTACTGATGTTTCTGCTTTAACCACAATAAGCATTAATTTTGTTGAGTATCATTGTTCAGAGTAGGTAAGGAAGTTGTACTTGACTTACGATCTTGATATGCTTTGTTCAGTATGGGCCTCATAAGGTGGTAGTACCACAAAATATTCCTTCTCTCCTCTCTTGATAGTACTTAATAATATGGTCTGTTATTGTGTAACAAAACACACAACTTTAAGTGCTAATATCCATCCATTTCGATACACTTATCCGTGGCTGGGTCACAGGGGCAGCAGGTCTAGCAAAACACCCCAGACACCCCTCTCCCCAGCACCGCTTTCCAGCTCCTCCTGGGGGACCCCAAAGCGTTCCTAAGCCAGATGAGATATATAATCCCTCCAGCGTGTTCTGGGTCTGCCCCGGGCCTCCTACCAGTGGGTCATGCTCAGAACACCTCTAATGGGAGGGGCCCAGGAGGATCCTGATCAGATGCCCAAACCATCTCAACTGACCCCTTTCGATGTGAAGGAGCAGCAGCTCTACTCCGAGCTCCCTCTAGATGACCGAGCTCCTCACCCTATCTGGGGCTGAGCCCAGCCACCCCACAGTGGAAACTCATTTCGGCCGCCTGTATCCGCAATCTCATTCTTTCGGTCTCTACCAGAGCTCATGCCCATAGGTGAGGGTTGGGACGTAGATGGACCAGTAAATCGAAAGCTTTGCCCTCTGGCTCAGCTCTCTCTTTACCACAAGGGTCCGGCGCAGTGCCCGCATCACTGCAGATGCCGCACCAAACCACCGATCCATCTCACGCTCCATTCCACCCTCATTTTACAAGTCCTAGTAGTGTCCAATTAAGTCATGGTCAGAATGTGTTCCTCATTCTAAAGTGAGGTCCTGCACATAAATAATGCAGAGTGTTTCATTAAAATAGTCTGTCTATATTTCTATAGTTTAATATGTGCAGAGTTTGCATGTCAGCATTGGTTTTCTCTGGGTACTCCGGCTTCCTCCCACAGTCCAAAGACATGCAGGTCAAATGGTGACACTAAATTGTCCATAGGTGTGAATGAGAGCAAGAATGGTCATCTGTCTATGTGTCAGCCCTGTGATAGTCTGGTGACCTGTCCAGGGTGTACCCCACCTATTGCCCAGTGTCAGCTGGGATAGGCTCCAGCTCCCTGCCACCCCTAACAGGATAAGCAGTTACAGAAAATTAATCAATGAATATATTTCTAGCATTGTTGCCACATTTCTGCACATCTGCTCCAAGAATTTAGTTTGTGCTGTTGACAAAATCACCAAAGTAGCAGCTGAGAGGCATTGTGTCAGACACTAACGTGATACTGAGATGTCTATTCTCAGCACAACATCTAACAAACATCTTCCACTAAAATAAAGGAAAATACTGTTTTGGTCGTTGCACTGCCATAAAAATAGAGTCCTTACTGTTTTTAAGAAGACATAATTCTCTGGTCACTCTGTTTCATGTTTTACATTCTTAAACACATATACTTTACTGTGCAGCATGCTAACATCTATCTTGTCCTGGTATCCGGTGTGCTGAAAATAAAACTGACAGTAACAGTTCTCCTAATCCAGCTGGTGGATTTAATGCCAACTGTAAAGGCAGGACATATTTTCTGAAACTGCTCAGCTCACTTCCATATTCCATCATCCCTTTGCTTCTTGAAGATCTGTTTGAGGTGTATTTTGAGACAAAATAGGTGGCTCTACGAGTGTTGCTATGCAACCAAGAAAAACTTCACAAAAAAATATTGCAAAACCATCCCCCCCATGCATGTCAGGGATTCTATCTTAAAAACTGTTCTGCATTAATTCATCCGAGGACGAAGCATCTTGTTGGGGGATAAAAATAGCCACTGTCATCTCAGAAGCCTTGGAGGGTTTTTGTTATGAGCCTATTTATTCATTTTAAATGGAAAAATGATCTGTCAAAATGGGAATGTGGAGAAAAAAATCCTTGGAAGTTCTGCAGTGATAAAAATGCTGTTGCACATTAGTGAAACCATGTTGCGAATAAATGCAACTTGGTTTCCAAGACAGTGTAGATTTGTGTGTAAGCTTCCTCTCTACCCATCATAGTGTGGGGCTTTAAAGTCATGAGCTTCAAATCTTCACTGTTGTTTATGTATTCTTGTCCATGTGTGCATGTGGAACAACTGGCGTGCAGACTCAAAGGTTTATTAGTATCTGACTGTTAACTTGTAGTACGAATGGACAAACAAATGTGCATCGAAATAATGGACTGACTTCCTGTGATGATCCTGTTATTCTCTTATGCATCCCTAATTTTTATGCAGAGCATAATCACCCAACCCCCACCGCTTTGATGGCAGCTAATGAACATATCTGGCAACTCTTAGGCACAAGTCAACAACAGTTTAATCTACTGAATTGTCAATGTGCCTGTTAGAGGTAAATTGTTTGGTGCATACTATAAACATATTAAGAGGAAATAAAAATAAAGGCAAAGCACTGCAACAGTTTATGTTCTTTACTGTTGCAGTGCTTCGCCTTTACTTTTATTTCCTCTTAATATTTTTATGGTATACACCAAACACCAAGGCAATTCACTTCTAAGTGAAACCTACTTGGCAAGAAAACCTCAATACATATAATGCTATTTTGTTGTTCTAGCCATCATCCATAAAGGTTATCATTACATTTTTTTCACAAATCTAATTTGTGGTTCAGGATATGGAATGAGTACAGACTGGTATACCCAATTTTACCAGGTGTCACAGTTGTCTCAGGAGCCACCCCTTAGTGGAGCATAAAGTCCAGTTCAGACCAACAGGAAGAAACCATTGCAGAGAAAAGCTGCAGTGGTGTGAACTAGCAGGTCTGAGCTCACGGTGTCACGTGCAACTCAGCTGGTCAAATTGTCGGTGGCTAGCTTTAGAACATAAGGCCGTCACCTGTTTCAACAGCCAGATGACATGTAGTGAAGTCTCCTGGTCAACTTAAAATGACCGCAGACGGCGTGTTCGCTTGCTGTGGTCATCCCCACCAAGCCCTTTGTTTCCTTGCTTAAAGTCCATTCTCACTAAGGGCGAATATCCGCGCAGATTATTCTCACAGAAAATTATAAAAGCCGATTTCATGGGTTCTTATGGAAGTTTGCACACCAGGGCGGAACTTTTGTGCAGTGAAAAAAGTTTCCGCCCAGACTTTGACCCCTGCGGAATTCGCCGGCGGAACTACACAGCTAGGCCAATGAAACTGTTTGTTTATAGTGACGTCACGCAGACCCGGGAGCGTCCAAACTCCAGTCAGGCAGGACAGTATGGGAGAAAGGTTGATAAACCTTGTTTCACAGCACTCCGTCGTTTTTGATAAAAGACGGGATGATTTTATCAACAATGAATTAAAGGACAACGTCTGGTAGTCAATTGTCCAGCTTGGTGGCTGCGGTGAGAGTGGTAAGTGCTAAAGAAAGTTGATGTTGATGCTTGTTAAACGTTAGCTTGCTAGCTCGCTACTGCTACTCTCATCCATGTTCACCCACACCCATTCATACAGTGCGGACTTGGAACACAACAACGCGAAATTCCGCACCGTGTCTGTACCGCGCCTGTGTGTATGGTTTAAATGCGGAAAAGCGCTGCGCCAATATTCCGCAAATCCATCCCGCATTTCCGCATCGCGGCAGTGAGAATCAACCTTTACAGTGTGCCAGTGCCATACGGTGGGTCACTGCTAAAAGTTCAGCTCTAGGCGAGAGCACTATATCAGTCAGGGTTATTTAAGACAACTCCTTCGTCAGTTTCAAATCCAATATGTTGCCATACTGGTGCAGGTTTTTTTTCTTTACACCAGGTTTGCCATGTTTCCTCTCCTCACTCCAAAAAACACTTCAACTTTCTTATAAACTCTGCCACTTCCAGCTCTACTGAAATCTGATCTCCTTCATGTTGCCTGCTCACAACTTGTCAAGACACTAGTGTCTCCCTTAGTTCATTCATAAACATAATAATATGTTGACCACTTTATACATGTTACAGCCTAATGACAAATGCCGGTTCAGCTAGTTTGCATAAAAGCAAACTGTTTAAAGCTCGTATAAACGTAAATCAACCCAAGCACTTGAGAGTATAGTGGGCTACACAATACAAGTAAACCTTAGTTACTACCTGATCAACTTTATCTACCAGCTACCCTCGTTGTGAAGGACAGAAAACAACAGTTGGTTTAGAAAATATTGTCAAATTGGAGGTTTATTTAATTACGGGCGTGATATGTGTGATAATCTAATCACTTGTGTTGCTTGCCCTCTTGGACACTGTTCTAGTGATGTCCCCAGATGACAGTAACTAACTCTCACATTGAAATGGTCAGAATTGATGAATAAAACAGCAAAAATAAGAATCAGTTTGAAAAAGAAATGTAAATTTCCTTTAACACAGCAGATATCACTCTTTCATGTGCTGAGTTGTTGCCAAGGGTAAGTACCCTGCTGACAGTGAATAAGTTGTGTGATAAGTGCCATGTAGAGCAGTTAAAGGGTCAACAGGCCTGCCCCAGACAGTTAGGACTCATTTCTATGAAAGAAAACTTCAGGAAGAACATTTCGAAAGTTGAAGATTAAAAGAAGCATTTTAGTTTTAGTGTTATTTAAGTACAGTAGAATGACACTTAAATCCAGCACTTCCTTCCCACACACTCCACAAGCTATACACACCTGCGAGCTGCCCAGTAAAACCAACTCTGGCTGACCTAAGCAGGTGAGCATCCCTTATTAAAGCCTCCTTTCCACTGCATGGTTCAGCGAAACTTAAGTCAAACCAACTCACATTTGGTACCAGGTCCTTTTTTTCTATTTGGTTTTCCACCACAGACGGTACCTTTACAGTGAGGGTGGGATTCTCAGCTGATTGCCATATCGATGCCATCTGCGAAGTGGTTTGAAGTATAGTAACTTCACCTTCTAGCATCAGCTCAGCTCGGCTGGAACCTTCACCATGTTGGTACTAAAAATCTACCAGGTACTATCCCCAACTTTCGCTAATAGAAAACTAAAAAAAAGCCAGTCGAGCTGAGCAGAGCCGTGACGTACCATGCAGTTGAAATGTGGCATAAGTGGCTCAGTGGAAATAGCACAATACAATACTTACTAAATACAGGTTGTTACTATTCATGTCCTCTGCCTCCATTTAAACCTTGGAAGTGGCGGCCTTGCAGTCATAAACAGGATTATCAAATCTTCAGTTTACCACAGCTCTGTGTTGTGGCGCTCCTCCTCAGAGGCTGCCACAGTATCAGTCCAACAATGTTTGTTTTGCACTTTTCAAACAGACTTAAAATTAAAGCGTGGTGTTTGCAGGTGCCGCTGCATGCATGTCTTTGCCTCTGTGAACTAAATTGACCACAATCCCTCCCTCCTTCCTAGTAAACAACAGCTGGTTCCAGTAGTCCATCTGCTACCTGTAAATTCCCTTCCACAGGACTCACAGCTCCAGCATACTATTGGTTTGTCTACTTTAAGAGGTGCACTTACAGGGACACAGCGAGCATGTGTTGCTGCTCTGCCACCTTAATAACAGTTTGAATTTTTCGACTGACACACTCAGCGGTAAACAGGCTTTTAATTGACTGTCTGAGTGCTTTTTCAAAAGCATGACTGGGTGGTTTGAAAATAAATGTGCTGTTTACAGCTCTGGCTATTTTGTTGAATATCTATAGTATGTGTAGGTGATTCAAGCTTGTTGCTGTTTTTATGACTGAGAGTCCCAATGTTTTTTGGTGTCTACTGAATGAAAACAAATTGATTATTTAAGTGCCTAAAGATGCTCCATCAGTCGGAACTGGATAAAATGGGTACTGAATATTTTCCTGTAGGAAATGCAGTTTTTGTTTTTAGCAGAATGCTAAATGCTGCATTGATGTGTGTCCCTGCTTATGCCACATTTTCTGGACATGTTCACCATTATGATGGTGTTTGTTTGATGCAGTAGGAGAGTAATTAGTTCTGACTTCCTGGCATCTTTATAGGTGTGACAGTGGCTTTTCACCTGACTCCAAGATCACCTTCACCTTCCGCAGTCCATGGTCGGATTCTGTGAGCATAATTTGCTGACTCACTGTCATTAGCGTTGACTGCAGAGAATCTGAGCTTATTTCTTGCAGTGGAATCACTCAACCAGGTAAAGGTTAAAAAAAGAACAAAAACAAACCAGATCAGAAATACAATTACAGGAATCTAAATGGGAATCTATCTGTGGTTGGTGCAAACAATATTTTGAGCAACTTAAATGGTGCATGACACCTTCTTGAAATCAGGATTAAGGTATAATGATGCTCCATCAATCATACATGGCTGTCAGGCTAAACATACAAAGTGACCACATTCATGAAGCTGGAGAATGATTGCATGTGTTGTTCGGCGGTTACTCTTAAAGGTGTTTCCACAACATAATGACTTTTCTATCTTTCTTAATGACATTTCAACAGCATGACTTAATGCAGATAAAATGCCCGCTATGTTAAGATCGAATTACAAACAAAGCACTCAACTTTAAGTACAAAACTGCTGTTTACCATCATCCTCCAATAAACTTAAAGATTGCAATGCGAGTCTGTCTTAAGATGTAAGACCTGTGTTTTTCTTAAATACGGTGTGCTGGATATAGTATAAGTCTGTGGTTGAGAACAGAGACACACAGGAAGCCTTTACACAACAACAGGGCTCAGTGGAAGACCACAGACTAATCATCACTTAAAATCCTGAGCTTTGTGGCAGATTCGATGCCACATGGACACGGGAATTGTCACCATCAGATGTGACCTGTAGTAAACACAGATCAGTCCTACTGGCAGCTTCATGAATATGCACGTACAATTCCTCCCAGTCATCAGTGTGGTTGGTACGCTCTGTCCGTATCTCTATTATCGCTTCCTGACATTCTGCTCTACCTTGTCTCCATAACAACCTCCAAAATCCAGTCTCCAAACTACTCTGCATTTTCTGTGACAGGCTTGTCACTGCTGGTGGTGAGACGGTCTCCTCAGTAACAACTACCAGTGTCACTCTTTATTTAAAGGAACAGTTCATCCAAAAATCTAAATATTCTTCTCTGCCCAGTGACACAGTTGGCAGGTGTAGTTAGGTAGAAAGAAAAAAATTCTCACAGGAAACTGTTCAAAACAAGGTCTGTGGATTGTCTTGAGTAACAGGGTCATTATTTCTACAAAGAGAAATTGCTGTTGAGTTTTTCAAATTTATTTGCTTTTGTTTGAGTGCCATCTACTTCCATTAAGCCCAGTTCAGACCAAAGATTTGCGACGAGTACGAGTTGAGACAGGCAACTACTTTTAATGCGCCCTTCTGTATCATTCTTAAAAACCTGCCGGTTCACACCAATGCAACTAGATGAGATGGTGTATCATCTCTATGCAACAACTCTCTGTACTTTTGTTCTGTTTTCCAGCTATTTAGGTTTATTTTGTGGCTGAATACAATTTGTACCTTCTTAAAATATGAATAAGGATAGGGATAGTGAGATACTGGCTACAGGTGCATTTGTAGTAGTGATGAAACGGCGAAAAACATAAACAAAACGAGTATCAGATGGACTGTACTCATAATAAATACACCACAATAATGTAAGTGAGCAGCAGCAATTAGTTCGTCAATGAGAAGAGAGTTTGTGTATGAGGGGGCATGAGAACATACAACACCAACAAACCGTGAGCGGTCATTCTGTCTTGACCATCGCACTTCACTACAAGCTGATTGGCTGTAGAAACAGGTGATGGCCTTTATGTTCTAAAACCAGCCACCGGCGATTTGACCAGCGGAGTTGCAAGTGACACCATCAGCCAGCTTGAGTTGAGCTCAGACTGGCCAGTTCACACGGCTACAACTTTTCTCTGCAACGTTCTCAAAAGGTTTTGTCTCGTCACGAATCATTGGTCTGAACTGGGCTTTATATTCAACATTATCATTTCTGATTTTGGAGTGAACTGACCCCTAAGTGATGGATAACAAAGTAACACAGAACAGGTGAGCTAACGAGGGCAGATCAAAGAACAAGTAACACTTGTAAGAAGCCTTAATTGACCAAATCTTCAGAATTACATTTTCGTTGACTTTCTACAGTAAACTGGTAGCATCAATCATGCATGTATTTTTATTTATCTATCTTTTTAACTTTGGTCTCATTCAAATCAAGACTGCTTTTAAGTGGCAACTGTAGTTTCTCTCTGTGTCTCCAGAGTTGGCAGTGGATAGTTTTTTAAATGGTTTGTTTCCCTGTCAATTCATTCTGTCAGAGCCTGGCCTCAGTTCTCCCACGTGGGTGAAAAAAGGGAATCAGGGAAGGCGTGGAAACATGCCAATCAGCACTTTGAAAGTTGGCCAGGATTATTTTTTTCGGTTTTTATACTTGAAAAGAAAGAAAGGAGAAAAAAAAATGCACCAAGGTAAAAGGGCACAGAGGTAACATGAGGCCACCTCCCACCGCTTCAAGTATTGGGCTTAATCCAATACCTCTAGTGTTTTTGATGTCACCTATGACATTTCTTGTTTCTCCTTTAGGTAAGGCTCTGTAACAAAATGCACTGTAGTCTGGGGAAAATAAACACAGTGACCTTCCAAAAATATCTTTAAGAAGCTCTTGCTCTGGCTTAAGCTTTCTATACTGGCATATCACTTGTAGGGTTTAACATCATGCCTTTAATTCACTTGCAAGTCAGCTGAGTGAGCTCAGGTTGAATTAAACTTGATGCGACTCCACTGCCCAGTGACATATGAATGGAAATTAAGAGTCTACTGACAAACAGTTTCCACTCCACCATGAGATAAACACAGACTGAACTGAAAGCAAGAACTAAACAAATCATCAAATCCACTCTCTCTGGCTAAAAGCATTAGCAACCGCGCAGATACTGTGTATTGTGTCTTCCTGTTTACAACTGATGAGGAAGAAACGTGTTGGAGGAGGGGTGGGATTATCCAATATACATACAGCAAAAATAGTCACCGATAAGCCACAGATCAAGTTGCATTAACTTGACTGTACTCCAAACACAGCTGAGCATGGACTTTTTCCCCCTTCACATTTCAGCAAACGAGAAAAGGGTTTCCAAATCAATCACTCCCCATCTCAGTCTCAGTGTGCACTTCTCTCTATTTCACCCTCAGGTTCTTTTATTACAGTTAAAATCCTGTGAAAAAAAATCCTTTTAGTGTGGCTGGAATTTCTATGCAGACAGTAAAGGGATTGTGTTGAAAATACAGAGGGGAGTCAGGGTGCAAACAACAGTTCCTGTAAGCAGATAAACCTTCTCTTTTGAATTTTTTTTTCTAAGCTGAGCAAGCTGCTCCCAAACAAATTCAATATTCACGAGGCGGAAAAACAGAGGCACAGGCTGCTACAATATGGTATAAAAGTATACAACTCAACAGGACAACAAAACATAAACATCGATCTTTGTCTCTAAAAGGTTAAGTTGTGTGAACAGATATAAAGTAGTGTGTAAATGAGCACAGACACAAGCATTGCTGAGCAGTGACACACTCCCATTGTTGTCCCAACTGTGACTAAGAAGCTGCAGCCACTCCAGTGTATAAAGAGGTCTCATTAACATGTGAGCCAGCTTGTCCAAAGCCCCACATCCTGCTTAATTAGAGGGTGTCCCTTCACCGCTGAAAGTCCCTTCTCCCAACACTTGACACTCGAGACAGGAGATGATAATAATGATGCATAGACTGGCTCGTGGCTCCCTCCCCCTCCGCTTCTCCCCAACTTCCTTTCATCTAATCTGTCCCTGTGCACAACCTTTTCTCAGTGGATCCCTTAAGTCCTGTGTGATCATCCTGTCCGTCTGTGTCTCTGAGCCCGTCGGTATGCTAGCCAGCCTCTGCCATACTGAGGAGACAGCAACAGTTGTTAGAGCCTCCAAGAGGAGCAGGAAGAGGAGGGAGGTGAAGAGTAAACAAAAAAAACAAACAAAAAAAAAAACGTGGCTAACTACTTACAAAGCAGTGGCGTGTATCCGATCAGTGGCCAGGCAGACGAATGAGGGAAGACAGCCACATGACAAACGTAGTCGATACGGCGCTGGTGCATGAATGAGAGACAGAGAGGGAGGGAGGGAGGAAGAGCTCGAGCGCTATGTGAGGAGGGAGGGAGGGAACAAGTATGAGAGTGATGAGGGAGTCATAACATTGCAGAACAGAGACAAAAGAAATGAGTGGTAGGGAAACAAAGCTAGGTCAAGTACAAGAGGGGAAGAATTTTATCAACTTGGCTTCTTCTTACATTTAAAGAGGAAAGAAGAAAAAAGCAAAGTAAGAAACGGGGGATGAGTGACACAAAAGGAACAGACCTGGCCTTTCCCCTCTGTTTAGAAGTACTCATTGTGTTCAGTCCCCAGCTCACTACAACAGTCACATCATCCAGGCCCTTTACGAGCATCTCATGCTGAACAGAGCGAGAATGAAAAAGGGATGAAATGAGAGGTTGAGCTGAATTCTCCCTGTAGGACTGAATTCCCAGAGAGACCTATCAGTTTCATGACACCTCTTAACGATACATTTTGCAGGCAGGGTCGGAGCGGAGCAGCTGTCAACCTCCCATGGATATAGACCTGAGTAACGGCAACCTCCGGTCTGCTTAGTGCAAATTTAGTAGATGTTTCAGTAGCCTTAATGGTTTGTAAAGTCTAGACAGAGAAAGTGATCTCTCCTTCCTAAGCAACTACTATTGAAGTACAAGGCAGGAAGCAGTGAAGCAAACCAATAGCCAGAAGGGCAGGATTTTAGTTTTTCTGGGGATTTGCCAAATAGCAGTGTTTGAACGCGTTTGCCTCCGTGGGCCTGCAATTACACCCCCTGGCTGTGGAACTAGATAAAATGTTTTAATAGGGTTGCTCAACGGGATATAAAGATAATAAAGACAACTATAAAGAAAACTTTATCTGATTTATTGGTTTGTATCTTTTCAGTCAACGCTCACAGGATTACAGCTGTGTCCTGTTTCAGATAATTATTATGACTGAGAGAGTCACATATTTCACATTGTGAATATTTAATTTGTCAGTAGAACTATCATAGTAGATGTGAATATATCCCTTTCACGACAGACGTTTTGACTTACAATAGCAGGGAAATCACAGGTTAAACAAATTTTGTTAACAATGGTTCAGTTCCATTAAATGTCACAGTGAGTCATGCCAGTCAACCAGCATGTACAATACCAGGACCGAGGAATGAGCTCACCTAAGTTGCATTCACTCATTTTAATGTTATCAATTATTTTCTTACTTTGACTTGCTAAAAATGAAACATTCATAGCTAAATGCTCTGCTAGGAAAACCTCCTTTCCCACACAGATCAAACACTTCCAGTGGTTTAACATGATCTCTAAAAACAGATATCTGCAATCGTATGCAGAAAAGTTACAAAACAGGACAAAATTTTGGTATCAGAAGTGTTTTGTTTTCCGTTTGCAGTCTGAGTAATATTGAACAATCACACCTGAGCGGATTTAGGTTGCATACAGGTAAACCGTTAATGTGGAGAGCAAAAAAGGTGGAATGCTTTCTCTCAGCATTCATATGCAGATATCTGTTAATAGAGATCAGCCAAAATGTTGTCTGGATCTGTCTCAAGTTGCTAATCGGACGGTAAAAAAATAAGCTGCACATGAGAGAGTTTGAGTGTTTGCCCGGATATCTGCTGGCTACACCATATCTCCGTAAATATTGGTTGTTGCCTCCAGAGGCTTTATCCTCATTAGACAATTGTCAATGGGTTCTGAGACTGGATTTAACACAACAATGTTTTTATTCAAAGATAAAATCAAACTTATTTCCTTGCAAAGTCGTAGCTTAAAGGACATTAGCCTCAACAGTCTTGTCCATTTCTTCACAGTTTATGACCCACTTACTGCATGCCTGTAATAAACACATGCTTGTTTTAGAGATTTTATTTCTAGGTCAAGAAATCACTTCCTCTTGTCCAGTGGTTCCCAAGTGGTCCAGCCACAGGGTCCAGATTCTTTCTTGGTCATTAGTTCAGGCTCCACAAGGTTTAACACATTCAGCGTCATACTTGCGTTTGGCCATGTCGTCAAGCTAGTCTGCTGCCTCTGTCAAGTAGCTGTCCATTCGCTTATTCATTATACAGCGGGAAAATGCACTTAGAAATAAAAGCTCTGTACCGGAAATTCACCGTACATAATGTTTTTTTGCAAACTTGTCACTTGTAGTCCTTTCGGAATGGACTTGCAACCCACTTTTGGACTGCAACCAACCAGTTGGGAACCACTGCTCTAATCTATGGTATAACAACTCAGTAGTCTGACAACTTCAGTCTACAAGCCAGTAATTACGCAAAACATCACCAAATTGGCAGAAATCAGTACATCATCTACTTAATAGAGTAGTATTATTGAAAATCATCTATGTTTACCAATCTTTTGGAATTCAAGACAACAAAACACACAAATCAGAATAAGTTGATTTGGCTGTAAACTCTCACTGCAAATTCTCTGCCAACTCAAACATCTTCAAGAGGATGCAATATCTCAATGTGGTCGTCAACAAGCGTGCAGCTCGCATGCTCGTGAGCCTTTCTAAAACAGCCTCAATCTAAACAAAACCCATCAGAGTTTCCACATGTCATACGCCTAGTTTCCAAAGCTGCCTCCTCTGTTACTCACCCTAGCTAGACTTACAAGACATTTGTTAAAATTAGATGGGCACTATGAGTGACTATTTAACAACCAAAACAAATTTGAGGAATTCTCGCTCAGAGCTTTTACGCAGCCTTTCTAATGATGAGCAAGACAGTTGATGACTACCAGCTTTTTCCAGTGTTTAGTCTTGGTGGCACAGTGCTACTAAATTAACTTTAAGAGGTCATTTCCTATTGACAACAAAGGTACTACGCATGCAGATGTCAGTGCAGTTGGCAGATGATGTGGTGAGGTCTATGTGGCCCCATCATCTGTGCTGACATCTGGACCATATGTCTTCTGCATTGAGGGGCCAAGGTCCAGATTCAGAATAAAAACAGGGCACTGGGGGTGGAATCAGTCCAAGGACCCACAAGGGCATTGGTTATAAAGAGAGAAAAAGTCTAGGAGGTAGCTCTTTAAACAGCATTACTGCACTGCAGGCTTTTTACAAGGGGCTATGATGTGAATGAGAATTATCAATTAAATATGTGCTTTATGGCATGTGCTTCATCATGTAATGATTATGCTACAATCATAAGAAAGACAAGAAAATGAAAACTGATACAGAGCACACAATAAAAAACCTCCGCCATGCCATTTCTTAGACCCTTGGCTTCTAAAATGATCTTCAGACTCTGGAGATCATCTTTCTATAGTCTAGAGGGATGGTGTGGGCCACGGGGAAGAGGAGGGAGAAGGATGAAGACAGAGATGTGATGGGAAGTCAGTAGGATAAAAGTAAAGTAAGGGGGATGAAATCAAGCTAGAGGGTTGCCAGTAATTAGCCCTCCGAATGTCCTCATATCGCTGATACAAGCAGGAGTTTCCTGGGAGATGGATTAAAATAACACGGAAGCCTTTGTAGCCTTTGTGGTTGCTGGTGCCCCTCTATCTCAGATTAAACCATGAAAATATTACTGATCTGATCATGCCACGTGACTGTGGGGCACAGTGCTGATACTGTGTTTTACTCAAGGATAAATTATATTCTCATAAACACGTGGGTTACAAGATACTGTAGGAAGACACTGGGTATGCTATTTGTAACACTGCTTGTGATAATAATAATAAACTTTATTCAAATAGCACCTTTCATACAAGAAATGCAGCACAGAGTTCTTTACAATAAGAACTAAACATGAAAATAGGACATAAAACAGAACGCGTTCATAAATTCACAGAATTGCAAAGCTATAAATCATAAAATCAAGTAAGATTTTAAGAGTTGCAGTAGCGTGAAGTGTAAATAGAAAGTAAAAGTGTAGAAAGAGTTTCAGACCTGTATCAGGAAGTCAAAGCTAGTTAAAGGCGAAAATGAATAGATACATTTTTAGCTTTCTTTTAAAAATATTTCGCGAGCTGGCTTCCCTGATATCTATACGTAGTAGGTTCCATAGCTTTGGGGTGTAACTGACAAAGGCTGCATCCCCGATCTTCTCCCGGCTGTTGCTGGGAACCTCCAATAAACTGGCAGCAGATGATCGCAGTGTTCTTGGAGGCAAATAGTTAACAAGGGAGTTAGCAATGTAGCTCGGTCCCAGCCTATTTAGGGCTTTGTATTCAAGAAGGAGGAGCTTAAAATCTAAACGTAACAGAAAGTCAGTGCAGAGCAGCCAAGACTGGTTTGATGTGCTCTCTGCTCTTGGTTCTGGTTAAACATTAAAAAAAACTGATTGTGAAACAAGCAGGGTCAAAGAGATCCAAGAGCATGATGAGGATTACACAAAGGACGTAATGTGCTTTTTCAATGTAACTTTCATCCACAAGGGACCTAAAATGCTCTTACTATAAAGGCTCAGGAATAGTGGCAATGAAGGCCAGCTGTTGCATTGCCTCACATTGTGTCTCTTCCAAAAAGCTGCACTTGAACACACCACGAAGACTACAGCAAACAGCCAACTAGCACACTTGTTCTGCGTCTGCTTGAGAGCAAATAACTCTTCATACCAGCAGGCGTCAGTAGTCAGTATTCATTATTCAAAAAGGGAAATCGAAAGACTGACAGGACAGATTCAAGATGCTAGTTGACCAGTTAGCACAGTAACAACACAACCCTTATGTAGAAAGAACAAAGGATATTAACCATGTGCTGGCAAACAATAACAGACAATTATGAACAGTTTCTGCTTAAGAGCACAATGGCTACAAAAATAATCTAACCAAATGTAACTAATTTGTTTTGATCTTATGCCCTTTTGACTTTAGTTCTTGGTTTACTTTCCTTACTTCCATTTGTCTTCTTTTGCACTGAGCTGAAACTGCCTATCAGAGTGATTTCATTCACATGTGGCCTCCACCGGGTCCAACATAAATTCAACACGCTGAATTTGCTGAAAAACAACTGACAAGAGCCAACATGTGTCAACAATGCACACAGACGGTCTGACATCGACTGACGGCCGATGGTTGTCTTGGTGTGTGAAGCCCTAATGGTTCATGACAAGAACAGTTTTTAGAGGTTACTGAATATCACCTATTTACCCACAGTTTTATAGATTTAACAGAACCCAAAGCAATAACAAAATAGCAAGATGCTTGAAAAATCAAAAGGATTTACATCCAAAATCAATCCAGTTTCTTCAGGGCGGATTTTCCTGTGAATTCAGATTCTTCAGTGACTTACAGCTACCATGAGTCAAGTGTTACACGCCGTCTGTGACCACACTTAATGTCAGATGGCTTCCAAGAAAAATGCCTGTGGTTAGACACCATTATGTATAGCCAACCTGCCATTAAGGTTTACCGCCTTTCATCTGTGACTGCAAGCTGCGTGTTTGTATGTGAGGCGTCACTCCTTGCATAAATATTGCCATGTCTCGTGCATTCACACACACAAACATCAATGAATCCTCACCAAACAGCTGTTCTTCATCACAGCCCTCACACATGTATTGGCACATCTCCCACTTCGTCATCCTCACTCATCCCTCCTTTTATCAGAGAGACTGAGACAATCCCTCACTCACGTTTTTATTTTCCCACCTTGGAGTGACACGCATCATAACAGGATCATCCATCCCTCTGTCCTTCACTATCAGCTACCCTACCTGCAGGTGGGAGGACTTGGGCAATCGCAGCTTTGTCACCATAATGACTTCCTTTTACATGTTGTGTCTGCAGCAATAAAGTGAATGACAGATGTGACTCCTGACCCATTCTTCCTTCTCAATGCAGCTTTACAAAGAACCTCAATAAATCAATTTTCTTATTGAGCCCTGCGGTCATAAACGTCTCTTTTAACAACATTATGAGAGTAGAAACAAGAGTGGGCTATCAATCAATGATTTCAATGACTCATGAACTAAGAGGCATAGAGGGAATGAAGCTGTGTTTATAATTGAAGCAAGGGGTAGACTGCTTTCCCACAATAGGCCATAGCAATGTCTCAAAAGTTACAACATAACCCCTTGACACACAACTACAAATCGCCCTTGAGTCTTATTTTTGGCTATTTCTGACATTCCAGAGTCATGATTTGATGGGATTTGTGGATTCAGTAATGTATCCCAGCTCAACTGAATATTAAAAAGATGTGAGATGCTGTTGCAGATTACTAGTGATGGGAAAATTCAATTCACCTAAGTATCACAATTTTTCAGTAATTTTTTTGATGCCTGAATCGATAAAATTTAAATGCAGAGGTGGAAATAAGTGCCCCCTTTATTGCAGTAGCTAAGACTAACATGACATCAAATCTGTTTCAACAAAAACAAAGCCAAAGCAAGAAAGCAGAAAATGGCAGACTGTCCAAAGACATAGTCCTTCAGCAGCTCAAATAGCAACTCGAATTCAGCTAGCGCAGCATTAACTCCAGTCGAATCAGCAAACTTTCTGTTGCTGCCATTACACAGATTAGACCCAGCCCACTGTGAACCCCAGCACTGGTGTTTGCACCAGCTGAATTTGGGTTGCCGCAGCTGCTACCGAATCTCAGTCTCCAGAGCTTCCACCCACTCTCCTCCCAGAGAATAGTCTCTTAAAAGCAGGGAGTGAGGCGGAGGGATTGTGTGGTGCATGAGCTGGATCAGTGGTTCCCAACTGGTCCAGCCAAGGGGTCCAGATTTCTCCGTAGTCATTAGTTCAAGTCCACAGTTAAATATATGCAGCATCATACAAGCATTTGACCATACCATCGAGCTAGCTTGCACTCTGTCAAGCAGCTCTCCGATAGTCACTGACTCTACAGCAAGAAACAGCACTTCAAAATAAAAGCTCTGTACAGAAAATTCACTTTACTTCAAAATAATGCATGTTTTTTACAAACTTGACATATCACTTGAGGTCACTTGTCACTTGAGGTTCATTCTTTTGGACTGCAACCCACCAGTTGGGATCCACTGAGCTAGATTAATCGCCTTATTAGCAGGAAATCATTAAGTGGTCGTCAATGTTGGTATTGTGGTGGCGGGCACAAATAAATGAAAGTAAGGTATACTTTACTGTACCACAGGGAAATTTGTTTTGGACTCAAAGTCACTGCATCATACAGCTTACACAAATAGACTAACACATATAGACATCATACATACTAACACTTGCACTGACATGTCATTTATTCCCTAAATAATAAAAGTAATAAAAACAATACGACCACAAGTCCACATCGCAAGAGCAGCGCCACCTACTCTTTTAATATATGGACTGCAGGGACGGCTAAATGTAGCAGTTTAAGTTTACTTCTAAACAATCATTTATTCAACATGTTGTACATTTTAGTAAGCAAGTAGGTAAAGTTTATTTAATATAAAACCATTCACAGAGCAAGGTCCCAAAGTGCTTCACTGGAATAACAGACCATAAAAACAGTCTCTCTACGCAGTAATCTCCTTGGAAATATGTCTCATGACATATCTTCTCTAGAAGTGTTTTTCCCCATGGTCTAGTGATAAAATAATCACAATAAATAATAATATTGAATTGCAACACTTCCAGAATCACAGTACACACATGATTGGCACCCAAGTATTTTGATAGTGTTGAATCATGGGGTAAGCATATCGTCCCTGCCCTACTGTGTCCTACTGCTTTACAATCCTGTCATTTAACACAACAGAGGCGGTTAAGAGGTTATGGGATGCTGACTATCTGAGTGGAAAAACCCACCTTCAAATGTCTGAATATGTGTGATAGTAAGCTCATTGTTATAATTAACATGTTTTTCCGAGCAATTCCTCCTTCAAACAATTAGCTTCCTGACTCTCAGTGGAAACATGGAGACAGTTTAGCTTTCTGCTCATGAACTCCGTGGCGAACAAGAGGCCAGTATGAGCTCCAGTATCTATGGAGAAATATAAGAATGTCATAGTAATCTATCTCCAACCCCAGCGGAGAGAGGAGGATGAAGAAACAGTTGAGCTCCTTGGCTCGCTTTCGCCCCCCAGCCAATGCTTTCCTTTTTCGACCTTGCCAGCGGACCAGTGGGGATGTTGATTCCAGCTCTGCGCTGAGCCCATCCAGAGCCACTCTAGATAAGAAGCCAGTCCAGGAGGGAAACGTTTTCAAACAGCAAAAGGAGGGATGAGATAAGGCACTCAGAATTCATCAAAAAGACATCAGAAATAGAAGGAAATAAATGGTGTGGAGGGTGACAGTGAATAATGCATTCTAATATCAGTAACGCCCAGTTTTCTTTTTATGATTTTAGGCAAAAACAGGTTTCAAATTCAACTATTGTTTATCCAGGGCAGGAATGTTGTCCTTTGGCATACTTAGTTTCAGATGAAGCCTTGAGGCCATTCTCTGCTTTTTCATATTCAGTGGAAATGTCTGGGGAAGGACAACACAGGGTTGTCGAAAAACTCCCACACCACAGAACGTTCCAAGTCTTACTCTCCCCCTCTTTTCTCAATGCCACTATCAGTGCATAGCATTCTGGTGCTTTTTCAATCTGCCCTCCTTCTTCAGCAGCATAGCAAATAATTATTAACGGGATCAAAGCATATGAAAGGGCTTCTGCGTCAGTGAGGTTGAGCTTGGAGAGCCGGGTGACTGAAAGTGATAATGGCAAAGCACTGAATTGTTTTTGCCCTCTATATGCAGCGCTGGAGTGTCTGAGCTCTGCAATTAATGCTGGTGGAACTGAGAAGCTGTCGAAAATATTCTTAGGTAAATCGATTTCTGCTGGTGCTTTCATGAAACTAAAGTTGTTTTCCAGATTTATGCATTAAAACGTTGAGGCAGTTGACGTCTCTGACTAAGAGGAATCCCATAGCCGTATCAAATTCATGGAACAATCAAAGTGAAACCTGAAATATCATTTTAGAGAGGCAATATAAAAATGACAGGGCTATAGAGTCAAACATAATGGCCAGGAAACAATGGAGACAGCAGCAGTATATCCTGAGAAAATGTTCCCTTCTTGAGCAAAACTATTATGTGTAACCAGCTCATTGCTTGTCCCACTGTATGTCTCTGCCCATTAGATTCTCCTCACTGAACAGACAGTACATGCAAATATCCGCCGTGAAAGAGAGTATGTACAGTAAAGCACCCTGGCTTAGTTGGAAATATGCTCCACAAGCTGAGTTGGACGAGGACAATTTGGTGCCTGACAAGTGTACGTGGATGCTTTAAGACAGTTAATAGATGTAATGTACAATGGTGCTTATTTCCAGTAAGTGGTGAGCATGGACTCTTGTGTAAGAGCCTGGAGTCTTGCAATCAAGCTAAAAGGTTGTCGACATGCAAAACCACTGTCTAGTGCCCACATACTGTACATCAGCATGACAAACGGACAAGACGCAGCTCACTCAGTAGATGGCTTGTTTGTAAAACATGGGGGAGAATAATGAAATACATTCCAGGATAAGATTCTGGAGCACTGAGTGTGATTGACACTTGGCGAGGCTTTGATTCAATCATAGGCTGCGCCTTTATCGCATGTCAAGTAGGACATGACAGTATCTGTGAAGGGTTTCAGAAGCCCTTTTTACACAGAGGTGGCACAATAGGGCCACTATGAATTCCCTGCATTTGCATTTTCACACAACACTAAAAAACGGCGGCATCATACCACTCTAGCGTGTAACCCAACAGCATCAGCCTCTATTTATTCCCCTAAGATACACCACAGAGTGCCACATGAAGTTATTCTTGCCTGTGGCCATCAACCTGTACAATCCATTCATCTCTCTCTCATCCTCCTCCTGATCTAAGAAACAGGGGCATGAGCAGCCCTGACAAAACGTAGCAAAACGTTTATTTAAACCAAAACTTGGTGCCTTAAACACTCTGTTGTGTTACTCAAGCACATTGCTTTTTAATACGCCAGGGTTTACAGGAAACATGTTGTTCAGCCAGGAAACTGTAGCAAAATGGTACACACTTTTTCAGACTGAGGGCCCTATTTAGATGGTCTAAAGCGGACGGCGGACGGCGCATGGGCGTGTCCCAGTCACTTGCAGGTTAGACAGCACGTTTTCAGACTGTGCGCCATGGCGAAGAGTCTAAAAGGGTTGGACTTACTCTGTGAATTAGTCATGGGTGTGTTTTGGGCGTATCATTCCATAAGCCAATCAGAGTGTCACCTCTCATTCCCTTTAAGAGAGACGCAATTGGAGCGCACGGCGGAGAGCTAGTTAGATGGCGGACCTACCAACTGGAAAGAGTGATCGTTTTACAGCTGAGGAGACGATAAATGTATCTCTATATCGACTGTCCCGTCACATCTGATGACAGATCAAACCATTTGGCACGCGTAATGGAAACCCAACCTGATTTGATTAACACAGCTGCAATCTAATAAGTTCACATCCCTCTCAGCCAACCACAAACAGCCACAGCATCAGATAGGGAGTATATATTCAGCATCTGTCATCTTAGAAAAGCCAAAAGAAAAGAAACAGAGTGAGACTGCGAGAGAGAAAGAGAGAGCGCATGCGCACGGGAGAAACGCTGTCAACAAATTGTAAGTTATTCAATTTTATTTTAACCTGGTGATGATCATTATTACTGCGATTAGATCATTCTGATTAATGACTGACCATTAAGATGTGTTTCTGATAAATATTTTAATGTGCACAATAATAACCTTTCACATTGTAAACATATTTTTATGTTATCTTTTGCATATGTGTGGCTGCTCCGTGTGTCTGAGCAGAGTGCACGCGCGTTGTGCACCCGCCTAGAGAAGCATATTACTAACTTGTTTAACAGCGAAATACTGCGCCGTTGACTTTAGACCAGGTTTTTGTTGGTCACTGGCGCATTTGCTTTTCCCGTCATCTAACTAGCAACGCGCCATGACTGCGCCTGACCACTCCTCATTTTTAGACGAACATGCCCAGAGAACCGCAAGTTAATTTGCTAGTTAGACGACGAGGGCGCAGGGCGTGAAAATGACAACTGTGCCTGCATCTAAACAGCAATGACACTTGCAACATGGATTATGCGCCGTCCACCTTAGACCATCTAAATAGGGCCCTGAGCGTGCAATAATTGAGGGAGGAATGTAGTGTGTACAGTAGTGGACTCTGCTGTAGCTGCAAATCATGCTAAACTTTAGGCCCACCCCCTTTTTAGCAATCCAATCAAAAGCAAAGTATTTAATATAATCCCTTTTGTAACTGTATGCTGCTCAAATATCCCATTTCACTGGAATAATACCTAATAGTACAGACGGTGAAGGTGCTCTAATTTCTGCTTCACTGGGACTTTAAATTGCAAAATGCCCTTCTCACTTTGCCTCCTTTTGTAATAATCACAGTTGCCATCAAACAGTTACTGTGTCTAAAAACACACCCTGACCTCAGCATAAATTGCAGGAAGGTCTGGTCAAAATCAGGAAACTCTGAAATAACAATAAACATCATTATCTAAGTATAACTTGACGAGCTGTTATTAATGTTCGTTATTTTACTTCAGAACACATCTGACACATCATCCCTTTAGGCTGCCTGAACATAAACTGTGAGGCTTCGCTCAGACTGAATGCAGAGCCAAAATTAGACATGTCTTAAATGCAAAGTCCATGGAGAGATGTGGACGGAGCTTCAGAGCAGACTGAGGTAAAAATGTTTAAAGCTGAGTAAAACAAACAAACAACTATGGAGTATGAGTGTGTTCATGAATAAGAAGAAACTACATTAAAAAACTACATGATTTGAATGTGATAGCCTAGTGATAAAGGTCTGAGCCTTGTTTGTTCTCCAGGGGGGTGCTCTCTTAAATAAGTGCTAACTGAACTGTCCACAAGAATAACAAGTTGAGTGGTATTACAATTTACAGCTTCATTTTGTCGTCTCATTTGCATCTTTTCTCCAATTGTTAGTAGCGACGCCACTGCAATAACCATTTAATCTAAAGCCATTCATGCCCCATACAGGTTATTATCTGCTGATGAGATACATATGGGGGAGTGTGATTCACTTTTCTTCTCCTGAACCAGAGATAGATATTATATTACATTACATAATTTACAAGATAATTAAACTCAACACAAGCCACTGCGCTTTTACTTGTCAAGAGCATGGCGATGATTTAAAATGAATATTTCACAGGGCCATTTGATCCTATTAAATAGTAACAATGACAAAATCGCAGAATCCCTGCCATATTGAGGGCAAAGGCCAGCATCAGAGAGCAATGACGACAGATCAGCCTTTGCTGAGCCTGAGGACGGCATTGTGTCATGAAATATTCAGCAGAGAGGGATATTTGATAGCCGCACGCGAGAGGAGAACATAAAGTGGTGAGAGTGATGAAATGGTGCAATATCAATCTGCGACCATAAAATACTGAGTCAGAGTTTAAATATGCACATGTGTGGAAAGGCTCAAAAACCTGTTTTCTAATACGGCGACCGCAAATGGCTGCCCTGTGAGAAACGAGGGGACTCCAGAGGGTCCAGTGAAAGTTCAGAGAGATCAAGAGGGAGGAAGGAGAGAGATCAAGAGAGAGGAAGGAGAGTTTGAAGAGTTTAAATTCAATATTTTGCACGTTTTGCACCTCCACTTTACTTTCCCTTCTGTTCTCTCCTTATCGACAGTTTCTGCTACCGTATGCATTTGAATAAACTGAAAATAAACAGTTTGGGGAGAGAGACTGCTGCAACTAAATTTTATCAAAGCATGCAGGACATTTTGGAACACCTTCCCTAAAACTGAAGATGGGCAGCAAAATATCCAACAAGATGGGGAGGCTTTTAAAGTATATAACTGTTACAACTTGGACAGATTCTACGAGGTAATGTAACAGGGAATCCAGGCAATGTACAGATAGTAGGGATGTCCCGATCCGATATTCGGATCGGTATCGGCCGCCGATATTAGCAAAAAACGGGCATCGGAATCGGATCGGACTGCATGGAAAAATGCCGGTCCATGAACTCCGATCCAGTTTTTCACGGAGTACATGCCAGGTTTTCCGGCCAGCCCAGCGCTCCGCGATTCAAGCAGTCCATTCCAGTGATCCGCTCCAGCTCTTACTATCAATCCACCAGGCCAGCATGCAGACGGCAGATACACAGAGGGTAGGAAGAGTAGCGGTCAATTTAGTTAACTGACTATTTGTTTTCTGCTCTGGTTTTTTGAGAGTGATATTTTTATTTGGTTTACACTCTTACCATTTAAGTAAAGAGCACTGATGGCATTGTTTTGGGCACAATTAGTGAAATTGGAGCCATGGATGGACTACAAAAACACTACTAAAATAACTGAAAAGGAAAGGCTGCATTGTTTGTTAAATGCCACAAAAGTGTGTGGAGTCTTGCTGCTATTTTAATTTCATTGTTAGACATTTTAAAGATTTCTTGTGTTGATTCATTTTCTATTTATTAAGGGGCCAAAGCAGCCAAAGCAAACCAGCTATATTTTTTATTTAATGTTAATGTTCAAGTTTAAAGTTTGTTTATTTAACCCTGTTAACAATAAACAGGTCAGTTTCTCATACCAACTGTTGTAGATCATTCTAACTAACCTGATTAAGTAGTTGTTCTTTGCTTGATCAAACCTCTTCTAACATGACTGACAACAAAATAAGTGAATATGTATAATATGTGCTTGGATCGGATCGGTATCGGTATCAGCCAAAACTCAAGGCTGTAATATCGGTATCAGATCGGAAGTGAAAAAGCTGGATCGGGACATCCCTAATAGATCGATATATGAATGTAATGAAATGAATTCATTGCATGATACAGGAGGACCAAGAGTTACGGGAAGTGAGACTTTCAGTGTTTTTATTCTTTAATGTGTGTTTGTCTTGTTATTGTCTGTATTTCTAATATGTTTTGTAATTTTGCGATTAATCTTATCTTTGTCTTTATAACAAATGTGATAAATGCCATCTAATGATGACTTTTCCCTGGACACGTATTAAGCTATATATGGATATGCATTTAAATAGATACATCCATTTCAAATGGTATTCAACATCACTGCCCTCATACTTCCATGCATCATGAATGTTGGCATATATACAGTCAATAGGTGGCGGAGTCAAAATTTTCACATAACAACAAACAAGGCGTCAGGGAGGAGGCTGTAATATTGTGCCTTTAAACAGAGGCAGCCTTGTAGACAGTGGAGGTCTGTGTGGCTATTATATACATCCTGGCATGAACTGAGATTCATTATATATTATTAAATATTACTGATTTGGTCCTTTCCATATTTCTATGTTTTCTCTTACAGTCATATCACACTTGAACTACACTCCACTGCCTCCACAATCTCTGCCGGTGCTGCTCCGTTTCGCCAATATCCGTAAGCTTTCAGAAAATGTGAAAAAATACAAATGAAATGAACACAGAGTATGGACAACTGTCCGCCTCCGTCTTTAGGGGGATTTAATGGCCTCTAGTGGTGAGGACTGCAGATTGCAACCAGCTGAAACTTCTACCAGTTACTATTCCTTCAGTGTTTTTGCCATGGGCTGAATTATCCTGGACGGAACACTCTTCCTCACCAAAATAAAAAGACCAGGTGATTTTAACCAGTTAAAACACTTCATGCTCAAAAATTCTACATACAAATGGCTCTATCTAGAGCCAGTGTTTGGTTTGTCCGTTCTGGGCTACCGTAGTAACATGGCAGTGCAACATGGCAATTTCCCTATGTAGATATAAATGGCTCATTCCAACGTAACAAAAACACAACTTTTCTTATTTCCAGGTGCTTATACACTAAAGAAAACATGCTTATTACCGTATATTATATTATATTCCTGCCTATATATATCCTCCTAAATCCTACACACTGGACCTTTAAAGGAGGACTGCAAAAATAACAGGCAGTGATATGGCAGCAAGAAATACAAATGCATAGCAACAATGGTAGGATAGTACTCAGTAACAGTTACATTAGGAACCAATGTGGCTTACACAGTGTCACCCCTGCTTCATATAGCCACAGGCACCACTAATAAAATTAAATTAGACTTATCACACCTGTAGCACGTTAGCAGAAGTGACATTTCACAGCTGAAGCAGCTGAGCCTCATTAGTGGTTAAGACTGTATTCATATCCTGATGAAATTTGGGGCAAAGCAAGTCCGTTGCTATATTTTAGTACGTGCTTGCCACCCAGCTGCCTTCTTTGACACCTCGTCTCTCTCGTTGTCACCCCATCAAGCACATAAAACTAAAGCATACCACTAGTGACAGGGGCATAAAGTCTGTGATTTGCAGTAGCGAACATAGCAAACGCATAATACCTACTGATCTTCCTGCAAGCATACAGTAAATAATATCTATTGGATGTCAATGAGATCTACAACTTTCTATTAAACTAAATAGAGCACTGCTTCAAACAGCATCTGGGTGATATTTCAATCAGTGTGTGTGAGGGCACCTTGACAGTGATTTTCATCAACACGTTAGATTGTAATTCACTTTCCAACACACTGCATAATCACAAATATATCAAAGTGTGAGGTCAAGTCTGTCTGTCATTTAAGATCTGAAGACATTTTCTTCAGGCAGGAATTTGTGAAGTGTCACTGAGCTGACTCTCAAACAAACAAAGCCTTGCTAGAAGCAGGAGAGTATATCAAATTGTTCAGGAATTCTAGTCCCTAAGATTTGTGAATTTGTAAAATCAGTTATTACTTGTAAAGCCTGACAAGAGTCACCTCTATTAGAGCACAAACAATATGAGGAAACACAAGCAAACACACCAAAAAATTATTAGCGTAGGACTTTATGAACTTGGCTTTTTGTGCCATTATTCAGTTCGAGCAAGACTAACATCATCTTACAGATAAATTCCAAATATATGCACTATACAGCAGACTCTCTACTTGCTCGAGAACATATTCTGCACACAGTCACCAGTATCAGCCATGTGCTCTCATTATCAGTCCCTACCATGCCCCAGTTCTGGTTCCTGCATACAGATCCACGTGTTCTGTAATCTGTTAACAACATGTAAGGGCTGATTTAACAGGCCTTGATACTGTCAACCTGCCCAATAACCTGTCAGCAGTTTATCAGCTTCAGACCAGTAAATCTCGATATGTCATACACCACAATGTAATGCTTTTTACCTTATTCTATAAGATAACTACACAAGGCTTTTCACGGTTTACAACATTTATTGTAGCTACTAAAAGATGAGAAAAAAATGTATCTGAATTAGTCATGTGTAACTATGGCTTTGTCATGTAATCCTGATTTATACAGCACTTTTCAGTGAAATGCAATACAGGAGAACTATACATCGGTCAATAACATCTTTGACACATGACACCTCTATGAATATCAGTCTTATATATACAAATTATTCGATGGATACAATAGGCCACTAGTTAACTTGATGTCACATAAAAAGAACATAGTGTATGCTGACGATGTATGAACTCAGAGCACTGTTAAGGCCCGGACACACACCAAGCTGACTTCAGGGACGAGGGCCCCCCTGCTGCGTCGCCTGACGTCTTGGGCCTAAAAAACTGCACATGAAGACACCGCAAGAACTGCAACTGATGGTCAACCAAGTCAGGTCAAATCAAGTCAAGACAACTTTATTTATATAGCACTTAAAACACAAAGTGTTCTTGCAGCACACACAGAAAAACAGAAACAAAAGGAAAGAGAGAAACACAAAAGTTTGAGTGATAATAGTAGTAAAATAGAATAATGGTAACATAAAATTTATGTTATCGCACCTATAGTTATAGCACCTTATGTTTCTGCTAAAGAGCTCCATTGCTGAGAAAAAACAATCTTACGTTATGTAACAAGTTTGTTTTGGTCTGACTCCATCTTGACTTTAGCTCTTTGTTTACTTTTCTCACTTCCATTTCTCTTCTTGTGTGCTAAGCTGAACTGCCGATCAGAGCAACAACAGGCTCCTTTGTCACCGACAGTCTGCTGCATCTTCGAAGGCAGCAGACAGTCAGCAACAGCCCAACTTTGACTGACGGTCGACCATCGGCTTGGTGTGTCAGGGCCTTTAACACAACAAATACCAGAATAAACATACTGTATGCCATCTGGTAGACATCTTATCTAAACATACTTGCTTTACGAGATCACCTCTTTCGAAACTTCTAATCTCTGCATCTTGTCCTCCTTATATTCAAAATATAACTGCCCTTATCTAAAGATTTTCCACTTCCCCCAGCATTTCTCAATTTTGCACATTAGCTGAACACTCTGTTCCTCTGCAAGCTTTAACATTTCAGAGAAATCTCTGGCACTGCATTCAGTGGAACTGAATACTCTCTCTGGATCAACTTTCATGACAAGGGCACATTTTAGGGAGGAACGAACACCCAGAGCAAAAACAATGAGTTCCTATCAACAACAGCTGGGAAAAGTGAACAGAGGAAGAGGGAGGGATGACAGGAAAGATAGAAGAGGGTCATGATTGTTAAGTACAGAATAATGCCCTCTTCATAGTCTGCTCATGTTGGCTTCCTGCTCTGGGCTGATTGCAGCAGGTCCCCGAGGGCCTGTCTTAGACTAAATACGTGATAAGAACCTGTGAAGTACACTCTGAGAAACAGAGAGACACAAGATGGAGACAAAAAGAGAGAGACAAAGAGCAGAGATGTGAAGACATTAGGGAAATACAAAGACTAACAAAAAGGAGAAAGAAGACATTCTCTCTCCCACATGTGGTCTCCACAATAGATCGCTGGATGTATGCTATCCAAAGGGAGGAACGAGGGAAACCATAAAGTAGTATGGTGCACACATCATTTAAAAACTAGACAATAACAATAATTTCCAGGCTTGTAAGCAAGCATGAAACCAAACCCTTGTGCGGGTACATTTTCTACAATTTTAGCATATAAATGAAACATTGTGGTGCTCTGAGATGTTAAAAGAGGGAAAAGATACATGTTGTTCATTACAGCTGCTGTGGGCATCTTGCAAAAGGTCAAAAGAACGCTAACAATGGTACAACCCCTGCCAACTCATCTGCGGCACAGAGCAGGGATCTTGAACGCTTGCTCTCGCCACTTTGCCTTGCATCTCTCTTTTTGCCTCTTTTTCTAAATTGACCACTTCTGTCTCTGCTGGACCTGGTTATGGCTGGCAGTAAATTTCCATCATTTCAGCGCAACACTCAAGCCTTGTTACAAAACAACATTTGATGTGTGTGAATTGATGCACATACGAGACACACCATACAACAGGGATACTCAGCTTGCTTTGTCTGGGGGCCACTTTTGCAAAATGCCTGGAGCCAGTTCACAAACATTGATGAAATTTATCAGTATATAAATTGGCTGCCTGTTTTCAACAAGTGTTTTCACCATATAGGAATATCTAACTTTGATACAACACCTTGAAAAATATTGATATTTAATACCATCTTCGATACGATGGGAAAAAACATAAAGGGCACAACATTCACAATTTTTCACAGCTTTCACGTTTTGATCTACGACATAAAACACGTCAGTAAATTCCCCACTCCTGAACTTTAAAGCTTTTACATGTCTTAAAAAAGGCGGCTGCTACAGAACATCATCACGCCAAACCCCGCCAAACACGGCTTGTTATGGTGGTAAATGAGGTCATACGACCATGGTGTAGTACCTTTATAGCCTAACGTTAGCTTTTAACTTCTGGCGATTGCATTTAGGTTTCACTAACTATAAAAGTGGTGATCATTGGTGAAGATTATCATGCCAAACAAAATGATGTAAGTATCATTGGGGCGGCTGTAGCTCAGAGTTAGAGCGGATCGTCTACAAGAAGATCAGCTGTATTAAAATCTGAGTAGCAGGAGGCAACTTGTATGGTAGCCTTGGCCACCAGTGTGTGAATGGGCGAATGTGACTCGTAGTGTAAAAAGCGCTTTGAGTGGTTGGAAGACTAGAAAGGCACTATACAAGTGCAGTCCATTTACCATAAACCTTTGTTTGCCACAGATCTTATATTCGGCAATAATCCAAAATCCTATGGAAAAATCCTACAGACTGTTTGACGAGGGAACCAGCGCAATGCTAACTTCCCAGTCAGCCTGGGGCACTCTATTGATACTATAGAAAATGAGAATTGAAACTGTTTCAAATAATCAGATTCAGTATGTACTGATTAATCAATATTTTGGACAGCATTTTTTTTTAACCTTCTCAAACGTTTGCTTTTTTTCATTCATCTTTGACAATCAAGCAGCAACCCTGCACAGGTCAGGTGTACACAGGGGCCCTTCTGGGACTTAAGGTCATTCGGGGCAGAGCCCAGACCTCTGTTGGGGGTCAGGGGGATCCTCCCCTAGCACTTCTTTTCAATAAACAAGCTCTATTTTGATGCTTTTAAATGCACTCTTTCACCGTATTAACATTAAAAGCACAAAAAAATCCCACTGTGGCTCAATTTATTTTTAATGTGGACTAGAAAATGGTCAGCTAGTCCCCCGGGACCCCTTCTTACAGCCCAAAGCATTGAGTACTACCATACAAGGTTCAATAGCAGGGATGTGCCAATCTGGGGAACAAGAATGAAATAATTGCTGCTTTATCTGGAAAGTGCTAGTGAAAAAGCCACTGACCTGCGATCCTGAAGAGTCACTGCATGTCAACATGTCACCACGATTATAAATAGAAAACAACTGGTGCAAGAGTTTCAATACATCTCATAAGCCACAGAATCTGTTTCAAGCAGCTCCAATATTTTTCTTTCAAAAAAGGGATATCACCAAAAAGTGATGAGTTTGCAGGTCTGGGTTCGGAGCTCAATAAATGGATTTCTGAATAATCCAGAGAGCTAGGTCTGCTCTGACACTCAAACAGTAATGGATAGTTATTCCGTGGGAAAAGGGAAGACAGGTAATGAGAAAAAAATGGCACGATGGCATGTCAAAGTCATTATGTCACTTTCTGAACACTCATTAAAAAGCTGCATGGCTGTCCTCAAGCAGAATACTTTGACCCTCATGATGAGTGCTATAGATGTGATGACTGAGTCATCACAAAGCGCGGCAAGACATCAAAATCCATCAGTCCTGCTCCCAATGCATAGAAATGAAGTCATTAGAACAGTGAGCGAAGGCAATCCCTGCTGCGCTTTACAGCCTCGTGTCGCTCAGTTCTATTTATAGGATGTCAGGCCCAAATTAGCCCTTTGAAGTATAATTCGTAAAATTCACCGGGTACCAAATAATGAGGGAAGTCACTGGTAGTTACGCTGTGGATCACCATGAAAGTAAAATTTGATTTGAGCAGAACTGTACATATAATTTAAAAGGCCAGTGTGGAAAATGAAATGATTTTTTGGATAATGGGGCTTGCTAAAGATGAGTTAGCAAAGGAAGATGCTGCCAGATACTGTTGCATATTATATGTGTTCGCTTCAGTTCTGTCAAGCAGTGAGATGATGTAACTCGCAAAGGGATAAACGAAAGCTGCGATTTTCTATGTCTTCTCATTAATTTCAACATGAAAATATACTGACAGCCAATTAGAAGAGGATGGGGAACTCACATTTCCACACTAAGATAATATTCTTTTATGGAAATATGATGTTAAACAGTTAGGAACAGTTTTTAGAAAAGAACTGTCTCATACAACAACAGGGTTTGCAGGAGATTGTTCAGTAGGGGTGGGTTAAAAAAATCTAATGCGCAATTCTTATCGTCTTCTAGGGTTGGGTACCAACCTCGGTTGAATTATGTCAGTACTACCAAGCACGTTAAATTCATTGGTGCCAAATATCAGTACCCGAGAGCACATCTGGGTGAGAACGCTGGGTATAGACAACAGGTGGAAGCGCTGTGAAGCAGCCCGAAGTCTGGAAGTGAGCCATGGAGCTCCCAAGGCTGGCAATGAAGCTGGGTTTGACATCAGACAGGAGGCGGGGGCATCCCGAAATCAGCCACAGAGCTCTGCGGCCGCTCCATTGGCTTCCCAGCAACTAAAACCATCACTGCAGTGCCAATCTGCTGCAACAGATTCAGCATCTGTTTTTTACTTTTCTATATTATTTTAATAATAGCCTAGTATCACTGCTAAATGAGCAGACACACATACACACACAAAAGCAGACAGACAAACAGACAGAGACAGATTAGCTCTATCTGTGATAAGAAAAGAGCAGAGAAGCAGAATTGCTTTTTAGTGTACTACATAACCCCTGCAGCTTGTTAAAAAAACAATTTTTGTTATTACAGAGAACAAAAAGTACCAAAAATGGTACCCATGGGTGCGAGTACCAAGTTCAAAGTACCAAAACCAGCACCAGTATAATTTCAAAGGAGAGCAGTATCTACCCCTATCTTCTACAATTTGATTTTTGTATTAACTTTATAACATTTATGTTGGCAGACTTCAACAGCGAGGGCACAGCGCAGCACCCACCATGTACAGTATGCACATACTCGAGTAATCTTGTCGTTCCACTTCAAAAAAAAAAAAAAAAACAAGCATTTGGGCCCATTTTGGATTTAATGACTTCATAAGAAGCTTTACAAATCAAAGGTGAAGTATTTTGTGAATACTTCATATGGCATCACCTTCAGATTAACGCTATCAAAGCTGAATACCAAACTCTATCACTAACAAATAAGACTGTCTGACCAACACACACTGCAGGACTTTACAAAACTTCAAAGAAAACGACGAGGCCCAGAGCCTGTATCATTTCAAAAGCCCTATGTGCATACATTTCGGATAACGATGGCTTTCCCGGTAGTAGTGCTGCAGCAGAAAGGCTCTTTCCACTGCTGGAGAGGAGACATAACATTTACAACAACACAGCAGGGGACTCGGATTTCTTTTTTCTGCACCTTTTCTCCAGAACACACACACAAACTTGTGTTTTTACAAAGAACATTTGATGTTGATCAGTAAATTACACTTTGACCTCATTATTTTCCCACAGGAAGATGACTGTAAGATGTTTTCAACTTAATGCAGTTAATCAAATCATGACACGAAGAATCAGAATAGTTTATACACCACATATAAACCTGAAGCAAACTGTTACCACAACTTCAGACGCAGTGCAAGTCATGTTTTGGAAAACTTGAAAAAGCCTCTGTAGACATGCTTGGTTGCTTTGCTCTGGCCTGAAGTGGTGCGCTGTGATGATCGCTCATCTATGCCAGTCTGCCAAGAAATATTTCAACTCTACCAACCTTGCATTCCATCAACAGCTGACCTTGTGAGAGACATGCAGCAACAGGACGCCACATCGCAGCCAGAACCATGGATCAGGCGATGAAGGCTTTAAGAGCCAGATCACGTTGCAACCTGACAGGGTTTGGGGATTCATAACAATGTGGCTCTGGATTGCTGTGAATTCTACCCTTTGAAATGTCATGATGAGCTTAAACCACTGCAGCCTGTCATGTGACATGACACCAACATCATTGGGAATGTGGATCTGACTCTTTTTAAAACAGGGTATATGCTACATTTTGGGTGTGGTTTCAGGGGTAAGCAGATTTTAAGATACATGTGAGTGACAGGGATAGAGTAAATATTTAGCACTGCCGCTGACACAATAATCCTGACAGAATTAAGGACAGCAAGGCAAAACACTGTGGCTACCAAGCCCTCTTAGCGAACAGTGTTTCAAGCTATATCATTATCCACTGATTGTGTATAACAGTAGATGAAGAAACGAGGCTGCCAAGGAGGCTGCTGCAGCAAACTGCAACTAATGACGCTTGAACAGATTTAACTTCCATGAGCAGAAGAGCAATATTAGAGTATAGCTGAATGCAACTGCCTGCATCAAGAGGACATGATGACAAAGATGATGGTGATATGTAAATTGCCATTTCTAGAATCCAGCATGCTGTTAAATATGATAAGTAAGAGAAAATGGTGACTTGCTTCAAGAAATTCTTGAACATCAGATGGCCCTCACACACATTCAAACATACTAGTACTGATAGCAGAACTGTTTTTAATGTTTTCCACCACCATTTTTCTTGCTAAACCCTCATTCAATCTCCTTCCACTTTGATCCTCGAGGGATGTGCTTTGTGACAAGCTTTTTTTGAGACCAGTAGAGAGTGGAGAAACAAAGACGGGGATGAAGCTGGGATGGATGAATTCTATTGAGCTGCATGGAGGGGAAGATATATACCCCTTTTTGACAGTCACGGCCTTTCTTGGCTTAGCTTGGCTTGGTTTGGTTTGAGCCATTAGCTCAGCACAGCAGGGATTTCATTTCCATTACAACACAGCTACCTTCTTGAAGCATGTGTTGCGTGTGTTTTTCCACAGCAGGGCAGGTAAAAGAAGTTTACCTGTTGGAGGTGAGCTGTTCGCAGAGGTGCAGTAAGAGCCTGTTGTCTGCAGCTCTTCATCAACATCTCACTGTGGCCATTTCTGCTTTTACTCATCCTCCCTGCCATAATATTAGACTTGCCTTTATTGAAGAATAGTCACTAACAAAGTTCCGCTAATGCAGTGATAACACATTTCATTTCCTATAGATTCCTTACAATAAAAGTGCTCTGTTATTTCATTATGTTTAAACATTTATTGTAAAGCAGCAAAATAAGGAAATATTGACAGTTCAAGCAGCAACTTCACACACCTTCTTTGGGAGAGACAGACCGACATTTAACACCATGACAGACCGACATTTAACACCCTACAACACACATGCTTGTTTGAGGGTGGAGAAACGAGGTCGCCAGAGGTTGGCTGCGGTCGGCGAGACGTCAACCCTACCCACTTGAGGACGGGCAGCCCGGTTTTTGAACCTACTCCAGAAGGTCAATCTCGGGCGTGGCTTGCCGTGGCTCGGCGCTTCTTAACTGACACTAGGCCTGTTTCCACAGCAGGAACTTCGGGGTAATTTTACGGGGCCAGGGCCGTTGGTGCGTGTCTCCACCGCAGGAACCACCCCCGAAGGACAGAGTTCTGGAACTTTTACAGGGGCTAAACAAGTCCCTGCCTCGGGGTAGGTACTCAGAACGGCCCCGAAAGACTCCTGGCTGGGGCTTGGGGATTACTTGGTGCTGATTGGATATACTCAAGGAGGGATGTGACAACAACAGAAAGCAACAAAATAGCCGGCATTTTTAAAACTCAGCAGACGAGGGTTAGCTCGTTCATATAGCTTCCGCCGCCATCTAAAAAAAAACCTCACTAAATGGCCCATGAAAAAATATTTTTTTCAGCGGATATCTTAGTTATAACATGATTGAGCTAGCACAGCAGTTTTGTGTTGATATGTGTGGTATTTATTCAGTTATGGGAAGTCACGATGTCTAGAAAGCATCAGCTAACAGCAGCTGCAAAGCTAACATCAGGACGTCATCTGTTAAAAGCCTCCCGTTGTCGGATACGACATAAAACTACTCCAGTTAGCTCAATAATGTTGTAACTAAGACATCCGCTGGAAAAAATATTTTTTTCACGGACCATTTAGTGAGTTATTACAGACACCGCTATCGGCTAACGGCGTCCCTACATCGCCCCGGTCAAAATGGTTGCGCAATGATTACGTAACATCCAGAGCCCGTAACTTTACAGGAACCTTCCTCGTACTCCGCTCTCTCAGTGGAGACACGGCGGTTGAGAAGGCCGAGCGAGAGGACGTTCCTGTAGTAGTTCCTGCCCCCCAAATAGCACCAGGAACTTCTTCAGTGGAAACGGGCCTACTGTGTGCCAAGCGTGTAGGAGAACTACAGTGGCCAACACGAAAACACAAATGGCCCTATCTAAACGGAGTGATTGGTTTGTTGGTTCTGAGCTATTGTAGAAACAATATGGCCAACTCCATGGTAGAGGACCCAGCTCAGCCCAGCTTTCAGGTGATTATACACTGATGAAAACATAGATACGAATATTATACTCTATTTTCTGTCAAACACACTGAGCATTGAATGCCTCTGTTGGACTTGGATGGTTTGAATCAACTTTATAATGACCATTCCCCATAAAGTGGAGTGTAGCGTACACACGTGCTATATAGAATTGTTACAATTTAAAAGATAAATGGTCTTGTGGAGCTGCTGTACTTTTTATCATTGCTTATAGTTGTACTGACTCTTATTGTTCAAATAACTTTTTATCTGCTCTGGTCATATCAAGACAATCTTTCTTAGACTTACAGTACGTGTACTCTTCTGCAATGCATTAGCACAGCAACAAAAAAACCTGCAGTAGCTGTAAAACCTCATTGAGATTCATCTAACTTTGCACCAAGTTTCTTTTTCACCTTGATGGGATATTGAAAGAGATACATTTCTGGTCAATTTTTAACCCTGTCCCACTTTTCTCTCCTAAAATAGTTTCCACTTTCTCCAGTACGCTGCCAAGCTCTCTAAAATCTAATTTCATTTTGGCCGTTTGGCATCTGAAGACAGATTTGGCTCTGTGGGCCTCCTGGCAAGAGGTAACACACAGTGTTTTTGAAGAAAAGGGACAGACTATCAATCCATGGGTAGAAAGTTATTACCTTGTGACACTGGAAGGAAACAATCATAATCTTGGCTTTAATGAGACGCAACACAGGACTTTACATTACATTTCCACAGATTAGTCCTCATCGCTCTAAAAACAAAAGCATCTCTTTGGATTCAACTTTCTCTCAAGGTTCCACAAAGATGTGATTATGCACTGCAGCCTCTTTTATTGTTTTAGTCACAAACTGACACAAGTTAAAAATATATCTGATATTGATTTAAATACTTGCCTCCAGCTATTCACTTAAACATGTCAAGATCACACACTTCTTCAATTACTGGTCTTTAAATAACAGGCCTTTACTTTCTGGCTCAAAGTAGCTGAACTTAAACTTACTTTATGTCTGCATCTAAACCCAAATGATCACTAGTTACACTGAGTGACAGCTCTAGTCAGAATATCTTACACCCAAAGCTTCAAACCCTAATGAGCCTGATTGTATAAGGTTATCCCCATGGTACCAGAACAGAAACAAAGAACGTTTACTTCTCCCAAAACTCCCTGGGTAATCATTCTGTCTTAATCATCGCTCATTCTTTCTCAGTGACATAGCTTCAGTGTTAACATCTTGATGGCATTACCAGCTCAGGTCCCCATCTGGTTTCTGCCTTTGTTGGAGACACACTCATTTTTCAACGCTGTCCATCTTTATTATAAAAATGGCCAGTCATTAACTAAATGGCAATATGAAAATACGACTGATAGACTTTACCTGATGTGATATTCTTCTGGCAGTTCTTTCAGCTGCACTAATCAGGTTCTGTGTTCAATTGGCTCCCTTTATACAGCACTTCCAACATGGTAAAATTCTCAATTCATGTGATGCAGGGCATTAAATCAATTTTCAAAATCACACTTTGAGGATTTTATTACTGGTATTGCATACAAGATTAAGATTTAAAATCAAATCAAACCCCACTAACTGTATACTGTTGCTCTGCAGCCCACAAGCAAAGTGGGTAAAAAGCATGGACTGTAAAAACATGGAAGTAGCTACCGTTACGTCACCCATTGGTTTGTGGACTCCTCTTTTGAAGCCATAAGTTTGGCATTTCAGCTGTTGCCATCTTGTTTTTATGGAGCCAGAAGTAACCATAGGTCCTCAGAGCCAGTCCGCAATGCCAGGGATCAGCACACCCAGGGCCCCTCCCCTGCCTGCCGCCCGGCACACAATGCACCACACAATAGGTGGCTGGGCTCAGCCTTACAGATATGGTAAGGAGCTTGGACATCCAGAGGGTGCTTGAAGTAGAGCCGCTGCTCCTTCATGTCGAAAGGGGTCAGTTGAGGTGGTTTGGGCAACTGATCAGACTGCCTCCTAGGCGCTTCCTGTTGGAGGTATTCTGGGCACGTTCCCCTGGTAGGAGGCCCTGGTGCAGACCCTTGGGGTCCCCCAGGAGGAGCTGGAAAGCGTTGCTGGGCTTGCTGCCCCCACGACCCAGCCCCGGATAAGTGGATGAAAATGGATGGACGGATGGTCACCATATCTGGGCACGATGCTGGCACTGTGAAGGAGTGAGGGGTGGATTTGACTAAAAGGCCAAGGTCGCTATCAACAGACAGCCTGTCACTCAAAGTGGCCCGCCCTTCATTATGCGCAACTTTAAGTCTTAATAAAATATAAATGGATGAGTTCTATAAATATTTACTCCCGATACAGTTGGCATGAAGCTATAGAGACCAAATCTGTTTTTGTACCAGGTTATTAACACGTTTATTTCAGCTGCAAAGTTGGGTATTTTAACATAGGAGTCTATGGGGATTGACCGGCCTCCAGAGCCAGCCTCAAGTGGTCATTCAAAGAACTGCAGTGGCAGTTCAATATTGGCTTCACCAAAGGTTGCCACTTGGTAAAAACCAACAAAATAAACACTTAAACACCAAGGAATATTGTGATGGAATAATACTGATGCATAATTCATGTTTATATTACAACTCATGCAAATATTCTTGTCAAGTTTAAAATTATTTCCAAAAAATCCAAAACAAACAGTGACTGACTGAGTACTGCAACTCCACAGTATCCCAGTGAAATAGAGTGCTTGTTTAAAATGCAAATAACAAAACAACCTAAAAAAGCACTATCAAAACAAATCAAATTAAGTTAGATAATGTTCAACTGAACTGTATGCATTTTGGTAAACTCATGGGTTATTGGTATAATTCAAATGCTTTAAATCCAAGGAGTGACTTTGCTGTAGGGGACTGTAGTCAGCAGAACATTTACAGAGACTTCAGACTCTTCATGTAATTTCATATAAGGTATGGCTATTGTTTGATTCAACGACACTGACAGAAAGTAGGTGACCATACCGACATTACCTTGGGGGGGGGTTGACTGACCCTTACCACATATTGCCGTCTCCACCAAAATCTCTCATTCCCAGGCCCTTGGTTGACTGCATTGCATGCATACAGATTGCACATTATTCTGAATGAAACAGGCCAAATTAGAGCGCAAATGATCAATAACAGAGCCGGAGTGCAGGGTGAGGGCAAAGGAGTGGACTCTCATAGATCGTGGGTTCTAAATGTGCTGTACACTACAGATGAAAGATTACCTATTAGCTCAGAGGCTCCATTTTCATACTCATCAATAATGCATGCAGTATGGATGCTTTTCTTCCCTGCTAACTGACCCAGTGGCTTGCATTATTTGCCATAAAGGAAACATGCTTTGTGAGAAGGTCAGCATCAAGAGCATATCCTTTAGTGCAACTCCAATCTTTCTGTCCCCACCAAACTTAATTTTAGGGGCAGAATTGAGTCAGCTAAATATTTCTGACTTGGGTAATACAATAATGTCAACCTGAATTTCCAAAATACTGAGGTATATCTATCTCAGCGATCACATTTCAATGTCATCAGCTAAATGACAAATACTGGACTGGCCATTCAAGAATTAAAGGTTGCATAAAGCAAACACTACAAAAACTATGGAGTAACAATTCCTTCTCATTCAAATTCTAAAGAAGTAGTTGAAGCTTTTTGTAAGATTGTTTTTATAAAGTCACAGAAATTATAGTGCCATAACCTTCTGTGCTGATTTATTTCCTAGTGAAAGGGAATATTTGATCAGAGTACAGTTACAAGAGGGATTTAAATCAAATCCTTTGCATTTGCTTAGAGTTCAGTGGCTCCACACACCTCCCTCTGCATTAGCTCAAAATCAGTAAATAATAAACCAAAGTCAAATCAACAACTGATTAAGATCAGAATCGAAGAATATTATATGATGTGTTTTATGGTTATAAATTTGATGTGTTGTTTGTGCAATTGTGAGTCCAATTTGTGTGTGAACTTCTTGAACAGAGCTGTCAAAGGGCGCAAAATGAATTTCAATGTAAACTGACCAGGGCTCAACAATAATGACTGCCCGATTGCCCGGGGCAAGTAAAATTCACGGTCGGGCATGTAAACTAACAACTCACTTGCCCGATCGGGCAAGTTGCTAAAAATAGTAAAAGTTAATAACTAATTGATGAAATAAATGTATTTTAAAACGTGCTCTTCTGCTCTGATGCAGCGGTCTCTCTGCCTGAAGTCACAGACACAGCTGTGTAATAATGTCCTGCCCACAGCCCCCATAGATATTATTTTGCGCGACAGACGCTTCATATAATAACATAACAATATAATATTTTTTGGTGTTAAGTCATCGTGTCATTTCTGTCTCTACATGGTCACGCGTTAACAATTCTCCTCTGCTCTCTGTATCACGCACGGCGGAGTTCCGCCACACACACACAGGTGAGCACGCTAGAGCGGCTCGGGCCGCATTTTCCTGACCAAACCTGACCCCGAGCCCGGTGCAGTTTGTCAGCTGACAAAGTTATTGAAATGGACACTGTGTAAACAACCAACAGACTGCTGTTAGGCACAGACAAACACGCTGCTCGCACAGCAGCTCAGCACGGCACTCATGCGGAGCTTGTGTTGCGTTCAGGTGTTGTCACATAAATAACAACTTCAAACACTTAAATAGGTCATAGCACAAAACAGCAGCATGTCAAGTGACTTTTTACTTTATTATATTCAATACAATTGTATGTTCCTAAATCTTGAGACACCTCATATGTAAGCTAGACAGACATTTCACCTGCTCATACTGTGCACACATGTACTGTATGTACTTAGTCCTAAAGAGCCCTTCTGGTGCCAGTAGATAGGCCTACATAGAAACATCGCAGCAGGCTGTGCTTTGCAAGCATACAAAAAAGTTTCACGCATGTGAAAATTATTTTTCATGCGTGTGCTTCACCTCCGCTGTTACAACTCCATCCTAGGGGAAACACTGCTGTGTGCATTTTGTGCAACAGGTGGATGTGGTAGTCTACTGGTAGAGTAAAGAGAGAGCTAAGTAGCGTTGAAGTAGAGTAGAGCAGGGCAGAGAGATGGAAGCAAAGTATATTAAACCCAGTGTTAATACAGCAGAACTGGAGAGAAGGGTGAAAAATAAATAGAGGTGGGCATGGCTCAAGTAGGGCGCAAAATTATAGACGGAGAACGATTGACAAATTTTTCACTTTAAGCCCTGACACTGTCATTTTTGTGTAGGAATTAAGCTACAATACATGACATATGTTGTTTTAATTAATAAATACAGTGTGAATAAAGATTATATAACATAAAAATAACTGCAGTCTTTGTTATTTGATAGCCGCTTAAATTAAACAATTTTTATAGGGCAAGTAAAAACTGACTTCGGGCAAGTAGATCTCTGACCAACTTTCCTGACCGGGCAAGTGAAAAAAAACCTTAGCGTTGAACCCTGCTGACAATAAAGTTTTATCGTATCGTATCGCATTGTATCAGGAGAAAGATGAGTGAGAAACAAATAACTGAATTAGATTCATAAATAAACAAATCAGACCTCAGCCACATTGTTTTGGAAATAAAAACTAAGGTCTGATCGTTGAAAAGTGGGTGTGTCATCACAATGACACCCCAATGGTGTAACGCCAATGGGATAGTAGTATTCCTTGAGGAGAGGGAGACAAAAGCACATTGTATGCGCCATGTAACAGTTGTTGAGATGAAGACAAACCGACGTAGCATACTGTTGCTAGATAGGTAACTAGCTCTGTGTAGCTAAGAGTTAAAGACTGATTGACTGTGGATGTTGTGAGATTATGGGCAGTTCGTACTAGTTTACATAAGCACAAGACATATTTTGTTTTATAGAAAGAAATCATGAGGATTTTGATATAAAAATATGGTATTGTTTTTTGGCATATCTTGTGAAATAGGTGCACAAAGTGTCTGGGGATGCAATCTTAAAGGGTAAAAAGGCATTTTTATTTAATCTCTACTTCAAATAATGACAAGAAATACTGAAGGTAATTTAAATATTTTAAGACTCTGTAAACAGCCTTTAGGATAGATTTCACCATCTATCCTCAAAAATTAAACTCATTCATTTTGAAGTTCATAGTATTCAGCCTTAGAACGCAGCTACCACGACTCAAAGCAAATACAAAGGGACTGCATCAGTGAAAGCAAGAAATTAGTTTGAAATAAGCATCAAATAAACAGCAGAAATCAGAAGAAAAATATATTTTTCTTCAGCAGAAACGTTTTTAATGTGTACATGAGCTTAAAACTGGCATTTGCATCATTCAACGGGTAAATAAAAACATGAAGGATGTTAAGTCCTGACAGTTGTCAGAAGTCTGGCACAGAGGAAGGCATTCACTCCACCCTTCAAGTTTCAGAGAGCTGGCATGTAAACACAGCTGAAAAAACATGCAATAGAGGGTGGAATGAACAGGGTCTGGCCGGGTGCGGAGGAGTCACAACAAAGCAAGATTACATATGGAACAGAGAAACTCACGTCTCCTCTCTCATAACGTCCACCCAGACGACAATGGTCAGTAGTTACACTTGTCTGAACCAGTATTTTCCTCGGCTGAAGGCTTAATAAGATTGTGCCAGAGGGATTATACAGTAACTCTGCACTGTGAAGGCAGGAGACCTTTCTTACTGGAAGCCTAGCATCCCTCTTTCTGAAAACCCATGCACGTTCTCTTCTGGGAGGCAATGTAGTTAACATGATATCACAGGCAAATTTTTACAGAGACCCCCGCCCCTCAAAATCTCCTTGTGGTAAAACAAGATTTCATACTTTCAGCAGACACATTTAATAGGACAGCTCCAGGGTTGTCAATAAACCTGGTGCGGCCTGATATGTGTCTAGGTTCTCCTATCGGTTATAAAGTGGTCCTAATAACTGTTAAATCCCTTCAAAATTTGCAGAGCGATAAATCTCTTGCAGGCAATATTCTACTACTTCCTTATCTGGACTTACACATCAAGTCCAATATTGAGTGACATCAATCATGTAATAGTTTGTGTGTGCTCGCCTGTCTGCACACACATCCTGTGGTAAAAAAAAATTCTGTTGATCAACTTTAAAGAACAGCCGGAAGAAATACTTTTAAAAGTGCTCGACGCAAACCGAGAATGGCAAAACTTTAACAGTTGTTTTCCATCACATGCTTCAAAGTTTCACCAAGTCTTCACACTTTTATTGGCAGTATTTCTCAACATTGCCAACGGCAATCAAAAATATGAGTCTCAAAGGGCCCAAGAGCGTAAGACAGAAATAAAAGCTTGAATTCGACAGATTAAACTCTGCAGGAGGCATATCACTTCACTTCTGAAGAGCTGCAAACAAGCTAAAGCACAAATTAGATTTGGAACTTTATAAGTTTACCATATTAAGTTTTTTTTAAAAAAACATGTCAAATTGTCCTCATGTTACAAGCCTTTCAAAATGTTTTTAAACTATTTAAATCTCTACAAAAAAAAAACCAAGTAAGGTAGTGCACAGCCTAAATAAGTAAGCTCTAAATCAACAAAAGATTTATGCCACTTATACTGTAATCAAATGCTCCTCTATTAGACATAATCAAGCAATCTGTACAGCTGTAAAACAAGTTTATGTTTTCGTAGTCAGGTGACTGTACAGGCAGAGCTGTGACCACACTGCTGAAATAAAGCAAAAGTTCACTGCTTTTTGACCGCAGAGCAAGAGGCATTTCTCAATTAGAAAACAGTGATACTTCTTTCAGAAAGTTTCCATTTCAACTTTAATATCAACCCCAAAGCATGAAATCTAATTTCTCATACCCATCTTCAAAGCACAAACCACACAGGGGGCGGGGGTAGGGGCTGAACAGCTGAAACTTCAGCTTGTTTGAAGAGCCAGGCGAGACAAGGTTGACTAAACAGTGAAACAATAGGTGGTCAGACTACAGGGCTTGGCCCAGATCAAGTTGAAAGTCTTCAGGCCGACTAGTGGCCAATAAATCTGCAACACAAATTACATGACACCGTGTGAAATAACTGGATCTGTTTTCAAAAGTCAGGGAATTCCCCCTTGAGTGAATCCAGCAATGCCCACGTTGGATTAGTATTCACTGTGAATTTTAAATCAAGCTTATCTGCATCGTACATGATGACTGCAATGTTTCAGAAACTATAATCATCTATAAATCTCATTTGACAGCATGTTCTCGTGGTTAGAGGAATTGGCCTTACACCAGAGAATCCATGTTCAACCAACTCATAACAGCAACCACTCACCCTCTTAATGAGAGCTTGGGCAAAACCTGACAATCTACCAGCTCCAAAACTGCTGTCTTTGACTGAGCCTACAGTCTGACTTTACTGGGTGTTAACTTTAAAGTGAGTAATAGTCATTTACTTCCTTTCACTCTCAGATAATTAACATTAGTCAGCTCTGGAAACAGAAACAAAGGGTAACCAAGGTAACTTGAGTTTTTGAGAGAATACTAAATTGCTTCCTTACGCACATGGAAAAATGACTAACCCATTCCATTTCATCTCAAGACCATTATTGGGTGATTGACTACAACTACTATCCCAGTCCCCAGTATAACACCAGCCTGAACCGTCACACACATGCAAAAATGTCATTGACCATCGCAGCTTCACCTATGAATGCTGATGCTTTTGTTCCCACCAAGGCCAATGATGAAATATTTATACTGAAGTCCTGAGCTGATCTAATTACTCAAAGCATCTTGCATAGAAAATCAACTCCAGCCTCTAAACCCACATGATGGGAGACACAGAAAATTGCAGCTGCATTTATGGGTTAAGATGCAAGTGGGAAAACAGCTTATATGACGATGTTGCGGTTGCATTGCATTACACTAGATATGGTTTGGTGGCATTTTGAAGGAGCACTGTGTGTAGGGCTTTATGTGTGCCACAGATCAAAAAATAAAACAAGATCTACAGCCATGATAGCAGCTCTGTGGCACCGTCCTGGAGCTAAATACGCACATCAACATGCAGACATGCCTATAGTGATAATGCTAGCATGTTCATGTTTAGCAATATAATGTTTAACCATGTTTACCTGGGTTTGGCAGGTATTTGATCATAGACCAGGTAGAGTTGCCTGATTCCTAAACTTTGAATACGCCTACTCCACTGAGTTCGATTTGATTGTATGGTATCATGATACAAAACAGTGCTTTCTCAGTTAAGATAAAAAGGAAACCAATGAGCATAGTAAAGACTAGCGATTGGCCAATCAGCGCCACGAGTGATACTAATGATGTTGTCACAGATTGCGCCATAACCAATGAGATATAATAAAAACTACTGGAGAGCTATAGACAACATAGACGCTGCTATCAAAGCTGTCTTACATTGACATGTCGTCTCAATATCGCCTGATTACATGGTTTGTTTTTAATTGTTCAGCTCCAATCTTAAAACACCAGCAAAACAAGTACGCTGGCATGGCTATCAATCAGTGTGGATTTAAAATGACGTTAGATTCAGGCAGATTAGTTGGTCTCTAGTCAATGGTCCCCTTCGCCCACGGAAATCAGTTGGAGTGGAGGAAATGTCAGATTTAAGAGGGAAACAGAAAGTTAACAAGTTGACAATTATGCCAAAAAAAGCCTGAGGATCCCTTGAAGCCCTTAAATGTATCCTCCAGGGTCACTGAATATCTGTTGTAAATTTCATGGCACTCTTGTCAATCACTCAGGATATTCCAATCTGAACCATAAATGTCATTTGGGAAATGGGAAAGCACTTGGGAAAAAGTCAGGTGTTTGCCAGAGTCATTAAGATTCATCCTCTTGGGAACATGGCTGTAAAAAATTCAATGGCAATCTATCTTACAGTTGTCAAGCTATGTCAGTCTGAGCCAAAGTGGTGGACCAGCTGACCAACAATGCCGTCCCTAGAGCCAGTGCGCTAACAAAGCTAAAATTATGCCAAAAGTTGACAAAGTGACACCACAGAAAATCTGAAGCTGGTCTGAAATGGAAAAAAGGTATGAATTTATGAGAACAATAAACTGGAGCATAGGTTTATTTAGACACTGGGCTAAGAAGAGCTTCAAAGAAAGAGATAAAACTGATACCTCCTCTAAATAGTCTGGATAAAGCAAAGTAAAGCTCCCTGTCTAATAAATAACAACATTCCTCATTGATGAATGGCAGGGCGGGTTACATGCGTGGGAAAGCATGTCCACGTCTTGGCAGCCTTGACTAAGGACTGGGGAAGAGCCACTGCAGGCCATGAGGAGGGATGACCTCTTCTCATGCAATGGCACATTCCTGCCATAACTAAGTTGAAACAGGCCTGGGATAACTATAGCAGGCAGCACGGTGGGGACGGGGGTCACAGCTTGGTGGAATTTAGGGGAGACTGCCACCCAGCCCTGTCAAACCATTCTGAATAGGCTACCCAAATCCACCAAGACTCCCAGTGGACCTAGAAGGTTAAGGATGTCAAACTGACGTCAGTTTACGACTTGACCTTTCGTCCATCAGCAGGGGATGGCAAGAGAAAGCAAGAAATTAATTTAAACATGTGATCAGTGTTGTTGGGATGTAGGGGAGAAGACATATTTACTTCAAAAATAAAGTCTTTATTTATTAAAGTAGTGGTTCTCAAACCGTGGAGTAGCCCGCCCTGAGGGGGCATAGAGCCGCTGGAGTCAAACAAAATTGAATGAATATGATTTGATTTTGCTGTTGCTATCATACTGACCTTTATTTCACTAAACTTCAACACTGATCATTTTATAAGTTGCTTCCCCAATTATTGCTCATGATTGATAAAAAAAAAAAAAAAAGTGGGCTGGAGGCTATGTACTTTTTTCAGCCTCTGAGGGGGGTGTGAAAGAAAAAGTGACTGAATGAAAGGAATGTAAGGAATGTATCAGGTGCTAATGTATGAAGGAGGATTAGGGCCATGTTAAAGAAAAAAAAACTTAGATATACAAAAAAAATATTAAAAAAAATATACAAGAATAAAGTCATAGATCTACAAGAACAAAGTCGAATATATACAAGAATAAAGTCATAGATCTATGAGAATAAAGTCGTAAATCTACAAGAATAAAGTAAAAAATATAGGAGAATAAAGTTGTAAATCTACAAGAATAAAGAAAAAAAATATATGAGAATAAAGTCGTAGATCTATGAGAATAAAGTCGAAAATATACAATAATATAAAAAATATGTGAGAATAAAGTCTTAGATCTACAAGAATTAAGTCGTAGATCTACGAGAATAAAGTCGAAAATATATGAAAATAAAGACGTAGATCTATGAGAATAAAGTCATAAATCTACAAGAATAAAGTAAAAAATATATGAGAATAAAGTCGTAGATCTACAAGAATGAAGTTGTAGATCTACGAGGACAAAGTCGAAAATATACAAGAATAAAGTTGTAGATCTATGACAATAAAGTCGTAAATCTACAAGAATAAAGTAAAAAATATATGAGAATAAAGTCGTAGATCTACAAGAATTAAGTCGTAGATCTATGAGAATAAAGTCGTAAATGTACAAGAATAAAGTAAAAAATATATGAGAATAAAGTTGTAGATCTACAAGAATTAAGTCGTAGATCTACGAGGACAAAGTCGAAAATATACGAGAATAAAATCATAGATCTACGAGAATAAAGTCGTAAATCTCCAAGAATAAAGTAAAAAATATATGAGAATAAAGTCGTAAATCTATGAGAATAAAGTCAAAAATACGCAAGAAAAAATTCATACATCTACGAGAATAAATTCAAAATATTATGAGATTAAAGTCGTAATTTTAGGAGAGAAAAAAAGCCACAGATGAGAAAGTCGGGTAACATGGTATAAAAGCAACAAAGTGTGTACAAACAGTCTTGGGGGTGACAGTAATATAAGTTTTAGCGGTACCGAAATAATACAATGCATTGCCAACAAGTCTTCGGGTGATATAATTACATTTACAATATCACATAACACATTACCACCAAAAATAAACTGTTCATTGTTTCCATTTTTCATTCATCCACACTGATCCAATTTACAATCTCAATATATTCTCGTAGATCTACGACTTTTTCTCGAAGATTTTTTTTCTTTGACATGGCCCTAATCCTTCTTGGTACTAATAAATACTCATGATGATAATCTGTGTCTGCTTATTTTAGATTTTTAGTCCACAGAACTCCTACACATTCAATCTATAAACATGACTGTCATTAGGGCTGGGCACTGAAAACCAGTATCCTTTACGGGATACTGATACCAACAGAGTGCTTCATTTGATACATATGATTTTCTACATCATCTGATACCAATCATGTAAATGGAAGCATTCACTTGCGTAAAATGCCACCAGATGCCACAGGCTGTTGTGGGTCAATCACATCACATTAAACCGAAGAACACTTGTGATGATTAGCTGCAAGCAATATATTTTTAAAATCCTTTTTTCTAGATCTGAGTGCAAGGAGGACAAGTCGACAAGTTTCAATACTACTTGGCACTGGGTTATTTTGGTTGATACTTTAAAAGGTATCAAGTACCACAACCCTGCCCTAATAATACATTTTTTAACTCCAATAAACTTGTGCTCTTTTTGTTTGATGCAGAGTTTCCCTATGACTAATAAGGTTAAAGAAATGGAGCGAGAGTTGACCCATAGATCATCTGATATTGATGTTTTTAGACTTCTGTGTGTCTCTCTTGGTGAAATTCACTTTTGCTCTCTGAGGTGCTCTGATGGGAACTCCAACAGCTGCTGGTTTCCACAGTTCACTTAGTGGGGCCTTAAGGGAAAGTCAGGAACTGAGAGCGGGAGGCAAAGCAAGAGTGTGATGGGAATACATGTTCCAGACACCCACACATTTATTGATCTCCGCTGACCTTGGCTCCATTCACATGATGGGCTTCAAGGACAAACCACTATCCAAGGTCTATCTTTTTCCACTTTCACACTACATTTCCTGCAAGTTGGATACTTTCTATGGCATAATTGATTTAAACCTTATCAATGAGGTCCTAATGGGAAAACTCTACATTGTTTACTATTGGAGCAAGATAGCAAGGGCACTTTTTAGTGAGCATTGCTGAAGTGGTAACTCTAGAGGCAAAAAGCACAGGGTACATCCTAATCCATTTATCAAGGACAATCACAGCGGGGAAATGCAGCAATCAATAAGCAGAGTAACTTAAAGAGCTTCCATGAGTCAACAGTGTGTAATCTTGATGGATCTATACATATATACTGCCAGTCAATACACACAGACTTTCAGAGTGCTCTGAAACTCCACAGGGACTTAAATGCCACATTTGGCTTATGTAGCAAAGCCACAGGCATCTAAACAGAAAATAAAAAAGTCTGATAAAACTAGGGGTGAACTAAATTATTTTTCCCTTTTTTATTTGAAGCCAAAGCTGATATTCTACCTCTCATATCAGCTGATACTGATACGATATTCAGCTAACAAAACAAAACAGATTAGGCATCTTACAGTGCAATCTTAAATAGTTAAGTATTTTTCAAACTAATAACAGGATGTAACTTTATTATATGCTTAATTATTAAAGAAGAGTGATTGCATTGTCACATATTTTGGCTAAACATTATAAAAATAATATTGGACCTGTGAAAGTAGTTATGAGTATTAAAAAATGAATTTATAATCTATTTCAGTTCTTCATTTTGCTACACCATCTTCATGTTTCTCAACACTGGGCTGCCATTCACAGGGTTTAGAAACCTTTCAACTGTGCTAGTTTTACTCTGTTTCCAATATTGATAGAACAAGCTAAATTTTGCCAAGCAATATTGCAATTTTTTTATAGGTATTGTGTTCAGATGAAATAAGCATGTGTGTGATGACATAAACATGCTTCAGAAGTGGCAATTTGAAGACTCTGGGTTCACCATTTGCTATTCTCTTTGTCAGAGAATGTAACTCTGACAGTGTCAGGGTAGAGGTGCCTTCATATCTTTTTAAACGTGCAGTGTGTGGGATTTAGTGGCATCTAGTAGCGAAGATTGCAGATTGCAACCAGCTGAAACCAAGCGTGAACTCCCACTTAGAATTCCTTCAGTGTTTAGGGTTCAGGAGGATATCACCGGGAGCCGGAGTATCCACAGAGGTCTCTTCTTCTCCAAAACACACAGACATGGTGATTTAAATCAGTAAAAACACTGAATGAAGCAGTTTCAAACTAAAAATCAACATTTTCATGACACTGTTTAGTTTGTCATGATGAGAACACGTAAATTGCCTTATCTGGAGCCAGTGTTAAATTTGTCCACAAAAGGCTACTGTCGAAAAATGGTGCTGCAACATGGCGGACTCCATGGACTAGGACCCGTTCCCTAAAACACTCTAAACAACTCTTATTTTCAGGCGTTATTACATTAAAGAAAACATACTTAGCAGGGTTTCCCACACGCTCATTCATGGCAGCCTGCCACAATCAAAACACCTGCCACCACAAATAAATTTTCTATTTTTGGAGCTGGACCATTCATTAGGAGCGCCGCTGAAATATATACATACTGTTCGATTATTTATGGCACCACACTGTCTGAGCGCAGAGTGTACTCTTGGAACAGATGGAGCAGCGCATTGACAGTGAAACTCAACTGTTCGCTGTACTGGGTCTAAACTGGGTCTAACTCACCTCTGCAGCAGCTGCTCCTCTCCATTAATCTGATCTGATCAGCTCTGAGCAGACTGACTATCCACCAAGTCTATCCACCCTGCGACTCACAAAGTGCTGCTGAGCAAAAAAAGGACTCATGGAGAGCTCCGCCTGCACTGCGTTGAGCGAAACGCTGCTTAGTATATTAGGCCTATATTTCATTTCTGTCCATATATCCCCCTAAATCCTACACACTGAACTTTTAATGAAGCTATTCTTTTTAAATTTGTGACAAAATATACATATGTAGAAATTAATTTACCTCGTAAGCTTGTTGTGGAAATATGAGAGAATTTGGAGGTTGGCATTTTTGGAGCCAGCATCTAGAGGCTACCACAAGAACTACATTTTATCTCACCTGTGTTCTTCTTGTACTAAATCATACTTCATCTTACTTAACTTCTTCTGAACTTTCTTATATTTACCAATAGCAATACTGCTTTTTGATATCGATGGTCTGCAAATAAATTAGTACTGCTCTACAATTTGAACAATTAAACATGGCAATAAAAACCCACATTTTTAATGGGAAAAACCTAAAAAAAAAAAATAGTCCTTAATCACCTGAATAACTATTTCAGGTGTAGATTATCTAGCACTTACAGTGAAAGCTCTATCAACCCCAGTGGGAACTAACCTAACCTACAGCAGCTCTGAAAATATGGAGAGAACCCTGGTTATGTTCGTGTTATGTTCCTGTTCCTGTTTGATATGACCATTTGTGCCACAGCAAACAAAAATATCTTTTGACTAAAAGCTTCATAATAAAAGACGACAGCTATTCTAGACTAATAACTTGCAATAATCTGTTTCTCTTGTACTGTTACTTCTTCTGTTCAAAAACACCATGTGTTTAAATACTCACTAAATCAGGAAAACTGTTCACAAAAAAGGGCTGAGGTTACAACAAAGTGTTTACACTGCATTTGTTTTAACAATTGTAATCAAGGGATCGGCTCAAAATGAGGGGAGTTGATGGGCCTTGACATGAGCGTTCATTTGTTGTTTGTTTAGCTGTTTCTCGCTGCATCTGTTCATACAAAGAAAGTTGCTGGAGAAGAAGGAATGAGGAGACTGAGCAGCAGGATGGAATGAAAATCAGTTGGATGGTGTTTTAGCTCTGCTGATTTGGAATTCTGCAGTTGCAGTTTTGGTGCAAAAATAAAGATATTAAAATCTTTGCAAAATTGCAGGAAAATATGGTGAAAGGAATGAATTTGACTAGGTTGTCGCCAAAAAAGGCAACAAATGTTCCTGTTACATTTAGACACAGACTGATAAAAGAGTTGAGATCTTGTGGTACTTTCCAAGCACTGATGACAATAACCAGAAGCAGGCGGAGACATTTCAACTCCTCCTTGCACATCCTTTGTTGGTGGATTCTTACTTCCTATAAAATCTTTACTAAAGAGTGTTAATAAATCCTGTTGCACTACAGCACACACATCGGCCTTACCAACTGTAAAACAGCTCTGACTTCACCACCGCTGCTATCATATATTCATGGATAATTATTACCCCAGACACCCACATCCCCAAACTCGCTAATTAAGTTCCCCAGAGGAAATCAAGACGAGATGTGGATGCCGCATTCTTGCGTCCTCTTGAGCGCATTCGAGTTAATGACCTTCCCTATCAGTGAATCAGCATTTGGGAGATAATTATGTCAAAAACAACCCACTCAAATCATCTCCCCCTAAAGATCCCACTGATCCTCCATGAGACTGCATGGCGCAGGGGTCTATCAGTGGGAGCCTGTGAACACAGAGCAGTGTGTGTCGGCTGGCCTGGACTCAGCCACAGAGCTGGCAAGACCAATTATGCTCAAGCCATTTCAAAGTCCATCTAAAGACAAATGTGGGATTTTGCTGTGGCGATAATTAGGCCTGGGAATCATGGGAGACCTCACAGTGCACATGACAAGGCCACAATAGTTGGATCACAGTGCCCTGATACCCTAAACGTTTGCATATTGAACCAGTGGACTATTGTCTCGTTTCATTATTTGGTTTAAATTTTTTGTGACAAACATATTAAAATGGAAGCATCATGTAAAAAGCTTAATTCCAATTGCTAATGAGTTCAGCACTTCTGAACCTCGCTGAAAGTAACATGGACACGTGGATACAGATACACAGAAACAGATATATACTGCAGATGCTCAACATCCTCTGAACCAGAAAGACAGAAAAATCTGACTGACATCTACCACTGAAACTGTCGTCTTGTAGCAACATGAGCACGGTATGTTTGCAAGACACAACAACACACAAAACAAATCAAATGTGTCAAGGGGGAGGAGGGGGAAAAAGGAATGGATAATATGTATTGTCAACGTGAAACAGAACAACTGTGACAACCGTGTTGGCATTAAATGTAGTGGGACTTACTGAGACAACACATCAGACAACATAGCAGTCTCAGTCATCAAAGTGGAGCTGGTAATAACTACCAAAACAGAACAAAAAAAGCAGAACATGGCCAGAAATAGCTGCTGAGCTTTTGTAGGTGACGTGAAGCTACAATTTTGAAATACCTTGGTCATGAAGTCAGGAAGGATGAAATCATTTCCCAGCGAGAGAAAGCTGAGTGTATACTCAAAAGAGACATTCCATATCAACTGAATCATTTCAGGTTGAATTAAACTCCGACACAGTGAGCTAAATAAAACTAAAAATACAACATTACATGCTTTCAACATGCAGTATTACTCTCAAATGAAATATCTTAACATGGTAGCACTGGGACTGTTGGGGGGGGGTAAGACATGCCTAGACATGTTTTGACCTCTCGCTTCCCCTGGTCATGAACTACAACAACACAATGCGTGCTAGTATGAGCTGAAATTGAGGGACTTTACTCAAAAACAAATGTGTTCTGGAAAAACTTAAACAAGGTTGTTGAGCAGTTTGATAAATATGACTGCTTTGTAGCTGTTCCTCTGTGCCCAGGCGTGAGAATACTGGTTACATAAAGGAAGATTTATTGAGGTGCAGGCACAAAGGCAAAGACCTGACAAACATCAGCCTGGGCAGCGAGGGCAGAAACTAAAACACACAATACGGCCATCCAGTCTCTCTGTGCAAGGATGACTAAACCTGTGTAGAACAGACTAAGTCTTCTTCAAATATTATGTAAAGTCAAAGCTATCAGAATGAATGCGACATCAAAACCAGCCTGTCTGTGACCAGCAAAGTTGGAGTTTTTAGTCTAGTTTTTGCCTTGTTGCTGAGATGTTGCACAGGGTTGTATAGCTGCGCTGCAGTTTAGTTGTACAACCCAATATTACTCATGTCTCAATGGCCTTCACAGGCCCACAACAGCTACAGTTTCCAACCCAGCCTAGGCTCTTTAAGTAGAAGAAAGGAGAAAACTCCCTTAGCACATAAAATGGTGTAAAACAGCCTTGTCTTTTTTTGATGTGCAATAGCTTAGAGAGAAATTAGAATAGATCTCCCTGCAAATCCCAAACTGACACAACTACCGTCATGAACGCACAAAAAAATGTATGACGATATGAAGCAAAGCAGCAGTTTTAATATGATTACTTTTGCAGCCCTACTGCAGATAATAACAGGAAACAGAAACTGTGACTCGGCTTACCTGCCAGGCTATGCAGCTCCCTGCTGTCTTGAGTCTTAAAGGTCTGAAAGCACTAGAAGTCACTGATTCAGACAAAGCCACAGGGCATCTTCAGGCTGCAGCCAATTTTCCTGCAGACAAGGGAGGCGAGAGGGCAGATGTCAGCTTAATGTCACCATCAAGTGCTGCTGGTGAGCTCCTACTCCTGAGAAGTTGCAGATATGGGCTAATTAAAAATAATGAGTTTTTGTTTAGAAATGACAAACTGATGAATCAAGAGAAGCAGAGAGCAAGTTATAATTCACACTAAATATTCAGGGGCAAGTCTATTTCTTAATAGCAAAAAAAAATAAAAATACAAATTGTGTATACTGCACATAAATGAGCAGCAGAGAGAGTTGTGATATTTGTATGAGAACTGGCACAAGATTGGCAAATTCCATGCCTGGAGGTTGCTTCCACAAGAGAAAGGGACTTGAGTAAGAGATGGCAGGGTTAACTAGGCCCCGGAGAGTGAGCTGCTCAGTCATCTTAATTAAAAAGGAAACTAACCTGTGCAGCTTTGTGGCCTGTTAGCACCTGTCTGCTTCATACTGAGGTCTATCAAGCTGGTAGAACTCATTATGATACACAGATAGCCTGCTTTGTCACTAATAGCAACAGCATCAGCACAAAATCTGACTGTGACTGGGGCAAAAATTAGGAAATAAAAAGAGATATCCGTCTATTAAACAGAAATAAGTACGACATAAAATTAAAAACAGGATTTTGTCATGAGCAGTGCCTCCCTACAAGGCACCAAGCTGAATTAGCCTGAAAACACAGCTCTACTTGATGTGGCATAATCTTCATAAACATTCACATCACCAAGCCAAAAAGCCACCATGCATTAATAATGCCAACTGAACCATTTCAAACTCAGTCTCCACAACACTTTCACGTCACGGCCCGTGTCTCATTAAAAGCCATGAGTCAACAGAAATTCGATGTGAACCACTCCCCTGCCCTAAATTCATCCCTGCAGGCATGGCATTCTGGTTTCGCCCTCTTTATACTGTAGTCTGCTCAGGCAAGAAACCAAGCTATATAAGGGATTGTTAGTGTTGAGCACAGCTAGTGGCTCTAAACTATTAGGGCCGAGGGTTTAGAGGTGGGGAGTCTGTTTACACGGAAAGCCTTTTTATTTTTTGTTTTAAGAGGGTCCACTTGCTAAACATGACTCGGGCTTTAATGTCTAATCCAACACTAATATTGGCTGCCAGTGGGCAGAGGATGGGGGGGAAGGTGAACAGAATGTTTGTGTGAACACATGCAGGTGGGAGTGTTGTGCACATGGCCATGTTTGGGTGAGTACACATTGATTTTGTGAGTGTGTATGCTTCACCAAAAAGCAGTATCTCAATCATATTTTAGTTTAATCTTGTATTGATATGAGAGGTTTGTTACGACAGTTAGTAAAGGGAAAGCATACCCAGAGAAAGTGACAAAGATAATACAGGAGAAAACAGGAATTTCAAAATAAACAGACCTCAACTAAAACAGAGAGAGATATAAAGTCTAATAATTATGTGCAGAGTCAGGCCAGTTCTCCCCTGAGCTTACTTTTGCTCCTGGTTTTAGCCCTGACCACTTCCTTCCCCTGGCTCTAATTGACAGCGCACTACAGTATTTCTGTGTCGGCAGATAGCTAAACAGCTCCATATGTCCCTTTATGGCAGTTAAGCAATGGTAATCAGGGCTGATACCGAGCTGAGCACACCAAGCTGTTGCTACTGTGTTGCAAACTGTTTTATTGCATCCCAACAGCATTGCTGCAGTTTGCACCCACACACTGAGCTGTGCCTGTATTATAATGCCTCCACAGGCGTTCTTGATTTACAAGCTGCTGCTATGAGTCCAGGATGGACAACTTTCATGCATTAAGTTTGGGAAATGATCACTCCAAAACCAAAATCAAGAGTCTGAGTGGTGCTGCCAGGATACTGCAGTCTGGAGTGCATGATCTGAGAGGTTAAGACATGAGTCTTGGGCAAATGCTCATGCACTGGGCTTTTGATCTTCAACTCAAGCCACGACTATAGACATCCCTATGGGGAAAAAACATGCCAAGCTCAACAGAACCTGAATCAAAGACTTTGCATGATACTAGCCCTTAAACCACATATGACATTATTGTACTTGGCTGGCTTGTGGAGCAAGAGAAAGTTTCATAGACACTGACACGTTCGCTATTACAATTCTGTTCATGCAAGACAGGCCATGGCAAAGAAATATGGTTTTAAAAAAGAAATGTAGGAGATATCTGCCAGGAAGATGCTGCTGGGCATTGTTAAATTGAGAGGCAATAGCCTCTGATCCTCTTTTGTTTTCTTTTGTGGCAAACAACACAATATTTTAGGCAAATAAGTATCTTTTCAGACGTCATACTACACTGACAGACAGCAACAGTCCTCCTTAACATTCACAAAATATTCTGGCATCTGCACGAAATACACAGATGTTTCCTCCTCTTAGCCTCTGAGCCTAGATTGGTTGTGTGTGCAGACTAAGTGGGCTGGGAGGCCACAGGACGGGCAGCCGACTGTTTGCAATGGTCCATGGAGCATATCTTCAGGCCAAGACCCTGTTCCCAAGACTGCAACAACCAAGACTTCATCATGACCTTTACAACTGCCTGAAAGTTTTTCTCTAAGATGAGATGTTCTTAACTCAAATCTAATGTCTACATAGCTCTAAAATGCATTTAATAATACTCTGGTAAAGAGATAAACAGCTGCAGGGTGAATGAATCAAAAACTACACCAACATCTGAAAAATATGGTTATAAAAAGCCCATCAACAAAAGACTCCTCACACAAGTCTACTCAAACCTAACCCCCCATAAGCCTGTCACTCTGTCTCCATGGTAAAAGGATTATGTCATGACTCAAGCATCTTGAGGAACATGCAGCCAGGGTAGGCTTTGACAAGTGACTGAGAGGATATAATATTTGTGAGAGAATAAGCATGCAAGCCAAAAGACTTGACAAATGACTGGGATGGAGAGTTACTCTGTAGTACATTTGCCATGATGTCATGATTGTGCATCTTGGAGCCAGGGCAGAAAAAGCATGTGTACTGATCCCAGAGCAGAGGGCTTGCATCACATTTAGATGGCATCAGACTCTATATTTAAAAATGATTGTGCAGGAGGACAGGAATGACTCTGACATCTCCTAGATACAAGTTACTTAACAAGACCCTATTTTATCACACTCTTTACAAGGTATGCTCCTTTTCCTGCTTTTTCTTTCAACAGTACTTGTGTTTATTTTTACCCTCCATGTTTCTCCACCAAACTCCCCAAGTTTCTCTTCCTCTCTCTCCACAGCATAGGCCCACTACCTCCCAGGGCAGGCAGCTGGCTCCACATCAGACACAGCTGAGGACAAAAGGGAAACTCCAGATTGTCGTGGTGAGGGCAGCCACCCGTGGCAGTGCTCAGTGGGATTCCGGTTGTTTATGGTTGGCACTAATTACAGATCGGCCGACTCACCGAGCTCTAGAAACTCCAGTTGGTACAAAGAAGACACAGAACTGGTTGAGACAGAAACACTCAGGCTGACCATTAAAACTGTATTCACTTGCAGGGAGCCAGATAAAACATGGAGTGATGTAAGCTCAATGGGGGGGCTTAGAGACATCACTCAGGATCAAGCTTGCACTCCCTGGGGAAGCCTATTAACTTGTGTAGGGGCACAGTGTTGCAGTTTTATTGCTACCCTGAGGGGTGATGTCGTCAGCATTTCGAGTATATATGTATAGAATTGAATTCCCAGTATAAGCTGTTGTAAAGCTAATCGTACAGATAATCTCCCTCTTCAAAGCTCCCTGTCGCATTTTACAATCACTGTAAATCACTGGTGGCAGCATCTTTTCAGTAGATTGTTGCATTGTGCTTTATAACTGATCTTTTGCAAGGAATCCCTTTGCAGTATGTCTTGATGGAATAGAAGGTCCATAAAAGACCCATGTCAGTGATTTCTTATCAGTTCAATCAATCAATCAAATCGATTCAAAAGCTCAGAGAAGGGACTAGCCGCAGAGCTCCAGGCTCAGGCCCACCTCCCCCTTTTGAAACTTCCCGGACTTGGAGAAAGGAGTCTCAAATTGTGAACGCCTGCCAGAGACGATCATCAGGATACTGTAGCATGCATTCATTGGTTTAGGTAAGCCACACGCTGCCCACCAATAACACCAAGGTAAACAATACAACATATTGATAAAACATCAAGCAGCAAATAACTCATGCTAACCTTATATGTTTTATCCTAACGTAAGCTAGCTATGCTAATGTCTTTAGCAAACTTATATTAATGTTAGCTAAAATGTCATTTGTTTGCGAACAACATTAGCAAAGCTAGCTAACATTGGCAAACTCATAAGGTTATACGCTATTTGCTGCTGTAACTTTATAAGTTACATCCTCCATCCATTTTCATCCGCTTATCCGGGATCGGGTCGTGTTGGCAGCAGGCCCAGCAAAGCATCCCAGACGTCCCTCTCGCCAGCAACACTTTCAAGCTCCTCCTGGGGGACCCCAAGGCGTTCCCAGGCAAGATGAGATACGTAATCCCTCCAGTGTGTCCTGGGTCTGCCCCGGGGCCTCCTATCAGTGAGATGTGTCATTTATTAATGATAAGGGAGTGCAGGAAACGTGAGTTTCCACCATGGGTACTGGCAATAGCGATGGGACCTAGTGCCACACATTATTGAAAGCTCCAGCCATGTTGGATCTACCCTTAGTAGCCAACAATACTTCACCTGACATCTGATTCTGCTAATAAAGGATTACCCTCCATTTTAGGAGATATCAGACTTTACAGAGATCTGGGTTAAGAAGTTTGTATCTGGTTAATAAATAAAAACATTCACTAAACACCTAATTTTTACAACAATAAACTCTGGTATGGTGGTGTACAAGTAGCTCCCTTGGAAAAGGTGCATTTGATAGCCAGCCTGAGACTTATGTTACATGTCATTCCCTACGCCCTGGGCTACTGGTTTTATGCCCCCACATCTTTACAACATCTATACAACATCTTGACAACTGTGGGTGTATAATTTCTATTCCCCACAAAGCTTTGACTGACATGTTAATAGACAATCACATGCAGGAGGTGGGCATGTTATGTGAATTGTTGATAACACAAACATGAGCCTATGGTGAAACACGGCACTTGTAATCACAATAAAAAGCTAAAACCCGTGACGACTTGTGGCTCATTGCAGAGGGCTGCTCATTTGAGCTGAATAAAAGAATTGCATCACGTGTTAACCTACGAAATTCAGTGAAACAAACAGAGGGTTGAGTAAAATCCAGCATGCAGTCTCTTTCCCTTTGAAATGTGCACTGCATAGGAATGTCGAATCCAAACAGAGCAGCCCACTGCTTTGCAATTTAACACTAAAGTATGCTTCACTTTCCTCTCTGCGTTGTGCTGGTTGAACAGCTTGTATTATAAAATGGCAACTACCTGCCACTTTTATTTTGTTTAAATGCCAATCACTAGATTAAGTAACTACTGGTTATGTTCTTGACAAGGGAGGTGATGCAGATGATTAAAATAAGACTAGAATTACTGCCTCACAGTTATATGCCTCCGCAAATCAGTCAAGTTGCCTTAACAGTTTACATCTATGTCCGTCCAGACTCATATATAGCCATGACAGTTGATAATGCTTCAAATGTGTTTGCTCCTGCAAAGAAGCCACATTTTTATTAACACATGGATGCTTCACACACATCTTCAACCCACCAGGACAAGATCTATCTAACCCTCACCCTAAGAACGGCACCCAAGATTAGTGTCAACAATTCAATGACCAAATGTCTTCCTTTCTGTTCTTGAGTTACAGCCAGAATAATGTTTTTGCAGAACATTACGACGTCACAGTGAAGTTGCCCTTTGACCCTTCTGGTTTTAAAATGACAAGGCTTCATCATTTTATTCTATTAGACATTTGTGTGAAATTTTGTCATAATTAGTGTTTGAATTCTTGAGTCCAACTGGACATTTGTGCCAAATTTGAAGACATTCCCTCAAGGTGCTCTTGAGATGAGCATTCATGAGAACAGTGACCTTTGACCACCAAAATTCAGTCAGGTCATCCTTAAGTCTTAGGGGGCATTTGTGCCAAATACAAAGAAATTCCCCCAAGGCCGTTTAAAGATATCGCGTTCACAAGAATGGGACGGATGCAGGGTCAGTGACCTTGACCTTTGACGACCAAAATCTAATCAATTCATCTTAGAGTCCAAGTGGATGTTTGTGCCAAATTCAAAGAAATTCCCCCAAAGCCTTGTAAAAATATCCTGTTCACAAGAATGGGCAGGCATGGTCAACCTTGACCTCTGACACTTTCAAAATCGTATCAGTTCATTGTTGAGTCTAAGTGGACATTTGTGCCAAATTTGAATAAATTCTCTCAAGGCGTTCTTAAGATACTGTCTCTACAAGAATGGGGCGGACAGACAGACAGATGAATAGACAGACGGACAACTGGAAAGCATATGCTGCCGGCCACGGCTGTTGCTGGAGCAGAGGCATTATAGAAAGGTCATAAATATTTAGACATTTATGGGAATTCTATGCATACGATACAAACATTCACAAAATGTTTACTATGAAACATATTAGGTTTTGTGCCACACAACAAACATATAACACAAGTGCTGACCTCATTTTATGTTTGATATGTTTGCTCTATTTGTTATTAGTCTTTATGGCTGTTGCTGTGGTATTAAACGACTGTGACAAACCTGTTTAATTAAAGCTTTTTATGAAGAGAGTCAGCCTGATTAATATGCATGTCCTCTTTTCTGTCATGCTTCCACACCAAGCCTAATTCTTGCTTATACAGTAAAAGTAAATTAACATGTCTTGCTTAACTGGCTGAGATGTAATGGGGGACTCATGAGCGCGTGTGCAAAAGAGATAGCTTTTAATTAAAAGGAGAGCGCTGGTGGATGTAGGGTGAGTGTGGGTTATATAATATATATTTAGTGTGTGTGTGTGTGTGTGTGTGTGTGTGTATGCCTGCGTGCAAACAAGAAAGAGAGAGAGATGAATAATTAGCAAATTTCAACCTTAAAGGAGCAGTGTGTAAGATGCAGGGGGATTTTGTGGTATCTAGTGGTGAGAATTACAGACTGCAACCAGCTGAAACTGCTCTCGGTAACAATTCCTTCAGCGGTCATTGTTCAGGAGGTTTTTACTGGGAACCAAATTATCCTCAGAGGTCACTTCCTCTTAAAAACAAACAGACCAGGTGATTTAAATGGGTAAAAACACTGAATAAAGCATGTTTTTCCAACACTGCTCATCGCAGAGGGGCTTCTAAAGGCCCTGACACGCCAAGGTGACAGTCGGCTGTCGACCAAAGTCGGGCTGTCGGTTAGCGTCTGTCACCCTAGTTTTTGCGGTGTGTCCCGCACTTCGCCGTCGGCAGCTTTTCGGCCAATTGAGCTGACCAAGACCTGCTGCTTCTTCCCACTTTAACCTGAACAACAAACCTCCGCTAACTGGGAGTGGCGAGCGGAGCTTTAACCGCAGCATGACTGGAGGGAAGCACAGCCAGTTAGCCTCCGCTAGTCTCTGAACTAGCCCCGGCTCTCTGTTTAGATCCAACCAGAGCACTGAGCCCTGGTTTGTTATTCAGGTTAAAGTGGGAAGAAGCAGCGGGTTTATCAGGCAGCTGAGTGGAGTGCAAGTGGAGCCTGCGGAGGAAACACCGGGACCGTCTGGATGTAATAGTCCGTGGAGGTGCTGCGGTCCTTGGCTGCACAGATAGGAAACCCCTCGGCTGACAGGATGTATCACTCTCTCACTCCGCGCTCTCTCACGCAGGTGAATGTATGTGCTTGGCCGTCAGATGTAGTCCGTGTAGTATGTTCAAATGCAACTGACACAGGGCAACGTGAGGCGACGTGAGGCATCGTAGACAGTTGGCTTTCGTTGCCGCTAGTTCTTTGATGTCGGTTTGGTGTGTCCGCACCTTAACTATGGTGGCCAATGCGAAAACGCAAATAGCCCTGTCTAGAGCCAGTGTCTGGTTTGTCTGCTCTAGGCTACTGTAGAAACATGGCAGGGCAAAACTGCAACCTGCGCAGAGCAGGACCCACTCCCTATGTAGATATCAACAGCTCATTCCGAGGTAGACAATACACAACACTTCTTATTTTCTTGTATGATTTAATTCAAAAGAGTAATGTTCTTGTATAGGAAGGACATACATTAACATAAGTATTAAATATTTAGTTATATTTGTGGATACTAAGTTACCAAAGTTTTGAAGAAAAAAATAAACTGTCCAATGACAATGACGTCAAAACATCTTTAACTTAAATATTATACATCACATGATTTCTGAGCTGGTTTACAACACCATTTAAATCAGGTTATTGGCCAATGTGTCTGTTGCACTCCTGACAAAATTAGTGTATACAATACATCTGTTATCTTTCCTAAAAGGCAGTTCACAAAGTACCAAGTAACGGCAGCCTCTTTAACTGCTTTCGAACATCCTGGATCACTGTTTTTTTACACTTCACAACAACTGAACCCCTTTCACATTCTCAACGGCACATTAACCAGAAATGATAACACAAGCGGGGATGTTTCACAGTGTAAGAAATGCTATCATCTCTCCCATTTCAGGCCTCTCGAGTGCTCTTTCCACCCCAAAAGACCACCTTGCGTTTCCTGACGCTAAAAGAAACAAACACAGAAATGGTTTTCTCTGATCTCTGCCGAGTCCCCATCACGTGTCGGTGCAGGTGTTCTGCTCCAGCACTCACCCAGGAGGAAGATATGCTGGCACAAGGGAGAAATATGCAAGCCAGAATAAATACACGTGTGTATATATTCTCCATTTACATATTTTCTTCTTCAGCAAAGAAAACAAACACACTTTTCGACTGAAACTCCTCCTCCACGTGCATTAATGGTGCCAGAGAAACGCCAAGGGAGAAGCCAGTCCTTATGTTTGAAGATTACATTTTCACTTTGAACTTGCAATGTTCTGTCCCACTACTGAGTCCAGACATGTAAAATTAACTAAATACTTGAGCTTGTTGTGCTGTGGTCTTGTTTGCGAGCCTCATGCTTATTGGCTAGTTTATGCACAGCCACTGTTCCTGTCACTCAACAGTCCTCTGGATCATAGCGCTTCCAATTCCTCCTCCTTCTCTTCCTCCTTCCATGGCCCAGATCTACTGGCTGAATGCCAATATCTGGGCAGGACACCCACCTGCTATCACAATCACACACTCACGCACACCAAAGTTTCAACAGCAAGCAGTCAGTTCAAACACCAAATCCACAAGCCACAAACTCCTAAAATCCGTTTCTTCTTTTCTCAAAGTGCTGTCTTTCGCACCATTCTCAGACGGGCACATCACACTCGTCTCATCCCCTACGAACCACCAGCCAGGAGCCCCCATCAGCCTGCCAGCCTGATATAGCAGTGGTATGGGCCCGGTGTGGGCCAGGGTCTAAAGGAATGGGAGTGTTTGTTTTCTTGCCATTTCACTCTTCGTGTGATCCAGATCGTGTCACGCACCGAACAACAAGTGCTTACACAACCGGGGGGAGTTGCTGTCACAGAGATTCGGCATGCACTAATATTGCTAATGAGATCACAGCATGGACGGGCTGTGTATATGTGTGTATGTGAGACAGCGACAGCAGTTAAGCAGGTAATTTGAGACATGCCCTCTCTCAGCTGGGCGACATGAAAATGGGGTGAGTCTGCAAATTTAATTTGAGCAGCACCAACAGGATTCTTTGCGGAAAAGAGTCCTGCTGTGTCAGGCAAGGTCAGGCAGCGGATGTTTGTTTACAAGTGATGTGGTGGCGAATGCTGGGATGCATTTTTTCACCGTGAATGTTGCATAATGTCTCAACAACCTTGGACTGCTCGGTGACAAATATCGTCAGGTATGACTGCTCTCCTCTTTGGCAGTAAATTACTTTGCTCTAAGTTTATATTAAATCCAGAAATAACTTTCTCTCATTGTAATTACAGAATCAAGAAGCACCATCAAGGAAAAAATTATTTTTTGGTCAAAGCTGACCTGAACTATTAAGCTTGACACCAATTTGAAAATCAAAATCTCTCACATCTAGGGGTGAGCACTATTTCAATTTGCCTCCCACTGGAATTACACTCAATTACCATGTTATTAAGCTGACCTTGCTAATTAACAGAGAGGTGTTTCTATTAATTAGGCAGCTGTCATTGATATAAATGGGGTACCTAGCAACAAAAAAACAATACAATTAACCACTGCTAGTTCTGCGCCTGACTCGGGATCATGCCAGTCAAATTGGATTTAGCTGTCTAATACAAACATACGACTATGTGTTCCTTTTGTTTCCATATAGGGTTTGATAGTTTGAACAGAGTTCAGCAGGATGTGCAGGGTGACCGCAAAGTTCACATGATATAGCAAACAAGCCAAGTTAGCCCACCAAGCTACTGCCCACTAATTATGCTAACAACAGATCAGAAATGTGCAAAAGCTGGAGAGACTGTATCATATTTAGTCACTGTGACCTGTAAATTCTCCACTTCCAAGCAAAAGGCAACAGATAACGTTATCTCGGAGCCTGACTGGGAAACGCCTCTCTTCCACCAGGGAGCTGCCTCCCTCTCACTCAGGCCCTGTTTAGACGACAACGGTTTCTCTAAAAACGGAAAAATCTGTCCTTTGCGTTTTAAAAAACTTCTGCGTTTATATGACGATGTTATTGAAACGATCTACTGGAAACGCTGTAGTATGCACGCCAGGCCAATGGGTGGCAGTGTAAATTTGCAACACCACGGCATGATGCCATGCGCCTGCGCTAAAATGTCTTCCTCTACAACGCGGTGATTACAAACCAAAACAAAGAAGACACAATGGCGAAAGCATGCACAGATAACTTTGTCTGGATGGACGACGAGGTGGAGTTGCTACAGTAACAGATCTACACTTCACTTCAAATCAACAGGGTGAGCAGCACAAACAGAGCTTGGCGTTGTTGTTGTGACGGTCGGCATGATTAGTGACTGGAAGCGTAATGCGCATGTGCGAAAAGTCTCCGTTTTCAGAGGAACTGCATATTGCAAGTTTACATGACAACAGAGATGCTGCCGTTTCCAAAAAGTTGCACTCTGGAACCCGTTTTCGAATCGTTGCATTTTCAGGCACTCAAAATGCCGCTGTCGTGTAAACGATCGGCCAAAACGCAACTAAAGTTTACCGTTTTCAGTTGAAATCGTTGTCGTATAAACGGGGCCTCAGACTGGCCCTGGGTCTGGGTCTGCAGCTGCCTGTACTGGAGAGTAGTGTGAAAGCAAGGAGCGCTCACTCTGCAGCAAAATCTGGAAACCAAAACATCCGCAGAAGTACACTACACACTGTCTGACAACAACAACAAAAAGACTTGAACTTTCAGGGTGCAGCCCTGACTAGGGATGTCATGATTATAGATTTTCTTGGTACGATTATTGTCAGAGAAATAATCACAGTTTTACGATTATCACAATTATTATGCATTAATTAATTTCACACTATAAATGTGTAAAATCACATGAACGCTCCTTATAGATCTTTAAGTTTCATTTATTTCCATGTGCTCCTGCTTTTTCTATTATCTCTCATCACAACAGTGATGGTTATAAGTACGTGTGGCGACTATTTTGTTCATGTATGAAAATATAGTAGCCGTACAACCGGCTTGGTAAGGTTGGAGTGTTTTTAAGTTGATGTTAAAATTAACGACGAGCATTTGTGAAATCCTGCACTTGTGTGGACGTGAGTTTCTGCCTGTCGTCTCACTCCAAAGAGCTACACGGACCCAAACCCATTACAACCTCACGCTGTGTGCACACAAACTGCAAAACTATCCATCAAAAAAGTTTTTGAGACGTGCCTTAGCTTGTCACGTTGCACTGTAAGCCCAACTTGTATCATACCACTACGCCATTAATTGCAAATGACACGCTAACATATCATTTTTTAATTCAATGTTACATTAGATAAATTGAGATTGACATATTTTAACCCAGTTATTGTGCATTTACCTTTACTTGCGAATGTAAAGCCGGGTGGTTGTCCCGCAGGTGTTGTATCATGTTGCTCTTGTTTGATCCTTTGGCCGCGACTTTTTTGCTGCATGTTTTACAAATTGGAAAGCCGTCATCAACAATGACCCCTTGGTCATTTTGCGATAGCCAAAATGATCCCACACGGCTGACTTTGGGGGGGAATAAGTCTTCTTCATCCATACTTCATCACTCGGAGACGCCGCTTGTGTAACTTTGTTTTCGTTCCGCGCGAGTTGCGCCGACCTACTGTATATGTTTCCGCGTCGCGGCATAATCTTTGGATAGTGACGGTGTTGAGGAATCTTCACAAATAATTAACCGTGGCGTTTAAAATCGCGGTTAATAGTGAAATCAAGTAATCGTAACATCCCTAGCCCTGACCACCACCAAAAACCACATCCTCCAAAATTACCATACAGTTTATTCAACACCTCTCTAAAACAATTTAAACAAAAACTGAGCATTATAACATCATCATTCTCATATCTTCGTGAAGGCGGCAATGATTGCAGGAGTGTTCTAATAGACTGTAGTGAGACGCAAACATACACAGATACCACATGGGGACTGCAAGAACTAGGACTGGTCAGCTTTGGATGCCTGTATTTTCAGCCACATCCAGCAAAGCCATCGCCACTGCAAACAACCATTGCACGGCAATAGCCTCTGGCTCAATAAAGAGATGAGGCAAACCTTCCCATCATCATCTTCATTACAAAGTTAAAAAAACGGAATGTAAACTGTGAAGAATTTAATTAAAAGTATGATACGGTCTGATCATGTACAACACATCCATCTAGCGTTGAGGTGGTGCTATCAACAGGTAGAACATCTACATTTGACATCAGAATTTAATCCAGCTTTGCTCTGCAATTTAATGCAACACCACATGATTTTAAATACATCATGAAACTGGTAAAACTTCTCACGATGAATACTGAGATACTGTCCATACTGCCTATCCTACCGTGGCTGTTGTTGACCTAATTACTGCACTGTACTATTTCTGATTATAATACATTAGTTTGCAGTATATATGACATAGGAATTGGGTTCGTATGTCATCACATTTTCCCTGATGTTCTATGCAGTGTGACATGGTAATGCAACTGTGATTAGATAGCAGCCGCACGACACTGGCAGTATATATTTCCATCCCCTACTTCAGTTCAAGACAGCACTTAACACAATGTTCCCAATAGCTCAAATAAGCCAAAGCCGAGGCACAGAGGTATTAAAGTCGTCCCTGTTCATCATTGAATTAGGACAAGTTTAGAAACTGCCATAAAAAAAGACAAGAGGTCTTACTGTAAGAACAAGAGATAAGAAGCAAAGCATTTCTAAATTTCACATTTGAATGGAAATAAGTGAGTCACGATGACCTAGTTTAGCATTCAGAACAGTGGAGGGAAAGGTTTTATACATTTGCAGTGTCAGGAGGAGCCATTAATATGTGTGGATTTGCAGAGAAGCGCCACACCCACCACCCCCATCCATCTCATCTCTAATTTATGACTTCTATACTCCACTGAGCTTTGTCAAGATGCAGATTGATATAGAATATTTAAACCATGCACCATATAGAATACATCAATGCAACTAAAGGAAAATCTACAAAAAGCTCCAAAAACAGTTTATAAAATTTAACCTTGTGCAGACAAAGCTGTGTACCTGATGACCGTTCTGACACTAACCAAACACACATGTAAACCCACACAACCCAGCTCCGAAAACCTACCATGCTTCATCCTGAAAAGCTTCAGATTAATGTACGAGATAATATTGAGGCATTTAAGTTGCCCCCATCCAGCCCTGCAATCTCCAAGAGCAGGGACAGCTCAGGTTCGCCATGGTAAACAAGTCCAACAGCAGCAAGGTATGTCTGAGAGATTTCAGCACAACACGTAGTGTGTTATTTTAAGATGCAGGCTGAGTCCAGGGGAGTTGGTGAGGTCAAAACTTGGCCAAAAGCAAGTACCCCTCTGTGCTCTCAACACATTTGAGTAAGCCAGAATTGTGTTGGCCTCACCACAGCCACAACCAATCACAGAGGCCTTGTCCTAACTCAAACAAATACTTGTGTAGATAGATCACCACAGATCCTGCAAGGGAGGATTATCCTTCCATATATGGAGTTCAATACAAGGCAGTCAAAACAGAGATCGTGTAACACTGTTTTTTTATTTATTAATGCCACTTGAAGCTCGAATATCAAAGTCAACACAGAAACAACTGAACCACAGTCATTTTAGTAATGTAATTAAGTGGACACAAGGTCTTAGAGAGGAAGGCATTTTCTCCCGGGACAGACTTTATCAGGAGTTTCTGTTTCCCCCTTTGGTGACATTTGTTTGGTGTAAAAGTCAGTCCCGGTCTTTGATAGCCAGACTATGAGTCAAGGTAAATCCCCAAGAGCAGTAGCCACTGGGCCAGACCGGGGCCAACATTCTCCGAGATCAAAAGGCTAACTGTAGAAACACTGCTGAGGAAGGCGATATTTTTCACCTGTTTCACAGATACATGATGACAGTGTTGGAAATGTGAAATGTGCACGTGCAGGTGTGCACACATGATGGGAGGGCTCAAATGCATGTGACTGCTGCATGTCACTTTTCCACAGTGTCGACAGAGAATTTTATTTGTATTTCATAGCTATTTGCTTTACCCCATATCCATACACACCCAGATTTAATCACCAGAAATGCAGAACTGTGGGACTGAGCCTGAAGGCATTTTGCCTCTAAATGAAATTGGATACCAGAATCATCCAGAGATTTTTATCTCCCACCACATATTGTCAGGTCTTTATTGGCCATCTCTCATTCCAGCCTCGGGCGGTAAGCTGTGTTAGTTCTCAGACTGAGGGACGTATTAAGAGCTAGGATTGCAAAACTCTGAGAAAGAATAATTTATTCAGGCACAGTTTCCACATTTCATGGTAATAAAGAAAGCGCAGATTAATCGCCTGGGAATTCAGTGCTCAAGAGTAAAGAATTTATAGCAGAGTTCCTTCAAAGACAATAATTAAACGGTGGAAAAATTAGGCCACATGGAGTAATTATTGCACGACACATTCCTTATTGTTCGTTCAGGACTTTAAAGGTCAAGTATCCCCAGATCTATTAAAACAACAGGCTAGAGACCTTAATCTGATACATTTTTAGCCACAATGCTCTGACACAAAGTCTGTTATAAGTTTTTGTGCCAAGTTTGCACTATAGGTGGGAAATGTGATTAGCCTGATAGTCAGCTTTGCGTCCATTTGTTAGTAGTCCATTAATCATTTCCTGTGGGGGTCCGATTTGATTTTGCACTAAACAACTAATAATGAATTACGTGCTGACTGCTCTGACATTTCCAGTCTGCAGTGAAGCTGCTTTAGCCACTGGGCAGTTAGCATGCATTAACCTTATCAGCTACTAACTTTTTACAGAGAAACTAATTATTCAGTATACATTTTCTTAATGCAAGCTGAATTTACTGGATGATTATGAACAACTCTCTCTCATACTTAAATGAAAGCATAGGTCGATTTGCACTAACTTCCAAAACGACTTATATGACTGGGCCAAAAATGTCATAAATTACTGTTATAATGGTTTTTAACACATCCTGAAACGGTTGCGCTTCTGCTCCAAAACTACTTGGTCAGAATTAGGCAAAAAAACAACAACACATGGTTAGGTTAAAGAAAAACATTGCGGTTTGGCATTTAATAAGTACTATGTCACATACGACACGTAACATATGTCACTAGCGTAGCATGCTACACATACTAGCATACTAAATTGTTAGTAAAAGAAGTCAACCTTGGCTTTGGCACGCAGTGTTCAGTGTTCATCAGTTTCCTGTGTTCTGCAGGATTTATACTTCTTGGCGAATCTACGCTGTACCCTATGCCATAGCCTGACATGCACCTCCCAAGATATTACTAACACGTCACAGCGATGCAGACCTCCTGTCTATTTTTGTAAGCTGAAACCATTTCCCTTTGTGGAAAGGAAGCTTTTATTTACTTTTATTTCACAGATAAGAAACAATAAATTGTGAAGACAAAAAAAATAGCATTTTAAGTCTTGTGTGTGTTTTATCCTGGCTTCATATGAGCAGAGGAAATCTCAGCTTGTCGCTAGGCTAATTTATACAATGTAAAATGCCATAAGTTTGTGCTAAAAATATTAGCTTTTTGTATTAGTGGGGAAAATGTGTCCAGCAAAAGACAAATGCTTTGTCTGTGAATGCTGCGAGTTATAGTGAAGCAGATTTGTGTACTTGTGTTTGAAATTGTCTCTATTAAGTCATGTTGAATGCGTGTTTTCGGTGTGTTCTGAATCAACTAAACTTTAAAGCACTTCACAGAAACCCCACCGCCTACTAGTGTTTTGGAGTTGTTGCACGGACACACTACCACACAAGTATAAATGCTTACAACAGCATAGGCAACACGCTTTATTTGACCCATCCACCAGCCCTCCCACCCACCCTATAGGGGCGAACTTTGACGCTTTTTATGCTACGTCATGTCACTTCTTTCTCTGCCCCTGTAATAATTACTACGACCCCTAAAGAGCACCCCCTTACAAGTAACATTAGTATGAGACATAATAAACTTCTTGCACGGTCGACCTACGTGGTCATTCTTTCTGTGAGAGTGGGCTGGTACCTGATACTAAAGGTGTATACGGAAAGCCTTATCACTGTTAAAACACGGGCAACTCCTAAAGCAACAAGGCTATGGCCAACTTAAGTTCCCCTAACAATGGCTTTAATTGGCTCGGGTTATTTTCCAGCCAAGGAAACCTTAAACAACTTTTCTTTCGTATTTTATGCTCTTTGGCAAAAATGTACAACAAAACATGCTAATTCATTATAGCAGCCTTCTCTAAAAATGATCTAATACTCTTTAGTTTTCTGGTGAAAAGCCACTGGAATCTCTTGAAAACCACTGAGGGCTTCCAGCCACAGCATCACTCATTATCCCCATTAGTTCTCTGTTAGTAAGTTGGAGCCTGAGAAATAACAGAACATATCATGCTTGGAATGCAACGCAGCTGGAACGGACCCTTGAAGGAATCTCCAAATGAAGCTTTTGGTTTCAGGGTCAGAGAGTCTACATGAGGACAGAGTGTATATACAGTGTGTGAAAATCTGTGTGCAAAGAACACAAATTTGTCAAGGCTCTAATCATTAATACTGTTACGGATAAAATGAATGAGCTGACTTTGCCTATGGCCAAGACTCCTTCAGAAATATTCAAACCGATCCCAAGTGGCGCTTGAACCATGTCTGAGGGAAGGTCTCCGAGCCAGGGTGAAATCCTAGGAGGGTTTTGAGACAGAAGTGCACCATCAGGTCATTCAACTTCAAAAAGGGCAGAGCATTCATTCCGCATGCTGCCACGTTTTCATCCATTAGATTTTCCACTGACGGCCAAAAGCAACAGCTAATGTTAACGTCTGACATGACCCACATCAATCAGCTATTAAATAGACTTTAACGAGACATCGTAGCGCTTTTTACAAGCAGGGAGACAGGTGAGAGGTCTGGAAGACGTCAACAACGAAAAAGGCCTTACATCACCACTGGCTCTGGTTCAGCCTTTGTTTTATTGACCCCACAGGACGATGATGATGGTAGGAGTAGTCTACCCCACACCCACTATTCAGTTCAAAAGGAGAATATTTGACACCATTAAATCACTGACTCCAACAGCTCCAGCCCATTAAGTCAGTTTAGGATATGCTGAATAGCTGAACTCTGCCTGCCCTGTGAGGAGTAGACACACTTTTAAATCACATGCTTTGGTAAGAGGACAAAGTTTGACAAGGGTTGAGCGGCCGCATACAGCTTTTAGCCAAAGTTAAGTCAGTAAGGTCATCATCTAGGCTAATAGTCCTCATATGTATGCATAGCACAACAGCTGTGGCACAAAGGCTTAGTGGAATAATGCATTTGGACTGGACTGAAAACTGCAGTGAGTATTTAGGTTTGTACAGCATAGTATAAAGTATATAAAGCAATAATAACTTGTCTAGAGGCTACATATGAGCATCCTCACAACAGGTTGATGTGCCTTTTGATTAATTCACCAGCCTTTATATGCAGCTTTACTACATTATTACCTCAACTCAGCTAATAACTCATTAGACGAGCTCATTTTCAAGGTCAACACCTGAGCTAATAGCTTATCAGCAAAGCCCGAGCCTTGAGTTTCCCAGATAATCACAACTGTTTACAGAGTCAACATTCCTTTGAATGTGAAACAAAACAATTTTAAACAGATTCAAGTGTCTCAGCTCTCTTGTAGCAGTGCATGTAAGACGCAGTAACACAGAAAACAAAGCCAATGCCGGCAAGATTACAGGAATTAATATGCGCATATCATCTTCTGACTGAAAAGTCTTGACTTAATCAGTAATTAATTTCTACTTTATTGGACCAAATACAAAGTGATATCATAATACAACATAGCTTCTTGTAGTAAAATCACATTTAATGCAATACTGGACATCAAATGTTGCTGGTTATATGGCAGCATGCATATGATACTACAGTGACAAATCCCTGCCAAGCTGCATGTCTGACCACATGTATAATACATAACACATATGGTCACACAGACATACAAACAAGCATGACCACAGCACCCACAAGGTTGCTGGTGAGACTTTTATGATTGTGCCTGTCTCATAGATCAAATGCCCTGACAGGAGGAGATGACAGTGTCACTGTAATCTGCTCCTTTATCATCCACCATCTTGCAAAGAGCCACAGATCAAAGACTGATACCAAAATGACTCATAACTCTGATGACATTTGGTCGACCTGGCGTAGCAGTGATGTCGTGTGGCATGCAACAAGTGTGGCATCAAGAGAAGAACTGAAAAGCAGTCATTTTGCACTGCAATTAAAGTGTAAGCTTCTAATTCATAAACAGGCTTTTGGTAATCAAAACAAAACTTCAATCTACCTGAACTGAAACACGTTTCACCATTCATCTGGGTGACTTCTGGAGTCCAGAGGATTACTTTAATTTGTTCTGACGTCTTCCCACCTGGATGACTCAGATGACACTATACTGGCTTTTGGTGGGGTGCTATGTTATTGCCTGATAGCTGCAAAATGTTCTCGGCATAAGCCACGACCTGGAGCTGCCAACACGAATTATATCAAGACTACAGATTCAAAACAAAACGCGACCGGGCTCCGGCGCTGCCTTGATTGCAGGCAGAGCTGTAGTTTTTAGACATGGCTTCCAGCCCAAACTGCACTTCATCAGGCTCCATTGACCTTCTAAAACCTGGAGTGTTTTGTTTAAGGGGCAACTACACAGCCAAATCTGTGATGCTGTGAAAGGGGAACAATGTTGTTTATCACAAAGAGTGTGACATTTGGAAAAAGTAGGATTGAACTTTGCTGAGTTGAAGACCTCAATTTGGAGATGTTTGGATCTGGAACCTTACTTCCAGTCACTAAAATACACATTTTTAACCGAGTGGCAAGTGTTAGTAGCAGCGTTTCTGTTTATTTCGATCATTAATTCATGTGTATAGGGACAACCCTGACAGTTTACTTCCCTAGATGTAACCAAGAACACTGGACACTAAAATATGAATGTGATACTCCACTGATTTCCAAAAACATTATTTGACTTGTCCCTCTCCATAGGTGGATCAGGGTGCAAACTTAGCCACAGAACAGAAGCCCTGAAGTGAGGAGGAATGCAGTGCCTTGTTCAAAGACACTTCAGAAGAGGGGATGCATGAAAGGCAAGGTGAGGCGGTATTTTCAATGGATTCACACAGAGAAGTGTTACAACAGTCTGCAAATCACATTTGTATGCTAAGGTCAGAGGCCTTAGTCAGAAGAACACACACACATACACACACATGTATGACTGTAAAAAAAATCCAACTTCAAAACCACTGTAATATGATTTCCACCTGGTGTAACACAACTGTACTTTTGCAATCCGCCCCCTTTTTGAGTGTGAGCGTGTGTGCTTGTGTTTGCTCCTTAACCTCCAGGTCACACCTGTTACCTTGCTCGAGCCCTGGCTCAGGGGAATAGGGAGAGGTCAAAGGTCATGGTGTCACATGACACGTCCGTCACAGATCTGTGTCAGAGCGCACACGTGCACATGCATTCTGCCAACCGAGAAATTACTTGTTATTTATGTCGCTGAATTTTCATTGTGACAAACATTTGTGAGAACCATATCAGCTGAAGAACACATTTGGAATAGTTTCTGATGAGCAAACACTGCCTTTAAGATTAGGTTAGAAATATCCCAACTGGTCCGACTGGATAATAGAGTAAAATAAAAATGAAATAAGAAAAATATAAGCATGAATACAGTATACTGAAATTAGTTAAGATAAAAATGATGAAAACTGGGGCACCCAGTAGCTCAGTGGGTAGAGTGGGCATCCCATGTACAAAGGCAACGTCCTTGCTGCAGCAGCCGTGGGTTTGATCCCCGCCTATAGCCCCTTGCTGCATGTCATCTTTTCTGTCTCTCTACCCCTTTCACCCTTAATACTTTCCTATCAATTAAAGATAAAAGCCAAAAAATAATAATCTTGAAAATGATGAAAACTGACTTAATAAATTTTGAAGCTCTTTTTCTACCAACCACAATTAAATTATTTGGAGTTCAGGCAAAGTTTTATTCAATTTAATGGAGAGAGATGTGTAGAAAATCAAATATCACAATATTTTTTTACCAGAAACCTCAATATCAAAATTGCGACAATACTGTAAGTTTGACAATTGGTGCTTTCACAAAATACTTACACAGTGAGATGCAATAACCATCAGTAACCTGTATATAATGACTAAGTGGGTAACACAAATAATAGACCAGCTGGTAAGTTAAGAAAATTACATCATGTTACTATAATGCAGCATCTAAAACCAGGAAAAGACAACACTCACAAGATTATGATATCCAAAATCTAAGACGATGTCTCATCAACTCTTACATAACTCAATAGTTTCGTCCCAAAATACTATTATGCCTCAGGAAAAACAACACTACTTGTAAATCCATGACTTGATATATAAAGAAAAGAAAAACACAGATACAAAAGCAAAAATGTGGTGTGTACTAATGTCTTGAAATGACTTATTAGATTCAAATTAATAAATTTCATGCTTTAGTTCAGTGCCCAAATTATAACTGAATGTGTTAAATGCTTTCAAAAGGCAATGATGCTATGTAATAATTACGGTCAAACATGCTGCACTAGCTCATTATTATGCTGGACCATATTTTTTTGGTTCATTTTGTTTTAATAGTGCAGACAAGCAGAGCTTTTCTGTTTTTATTCATTCAAAATTCAAAGATTAGAATTTGTTTTATTGCTAACTGGCACTAACATCCGCTTCCTATGGATATCTATCTGATGAACAAATAATAATAATCCTCAGTTCAGGTGAAGCTCTGAGTCACTGATCTCTCTGGCAAACAAAAACAACTATCATTCCCATTCACAATGTGTAGGGAGTAGGGATCGATTGTGAACGTCTCATTGCACTGCTATTTCACAGTATGCCTCGAGGCCAGTGAGTCATCTATGACATTCCTTTGCAACACAAAAAAATGCCTATTATAATGGGAAAGGTAATTTACGTCGCACTTATGTGACCTCTTCTAATACCACTGAGATCAATACAGCAGTGTGATAGGTAAACAGAGAGGTAAAAGGCAAATAAAATACTTGTGACTGTTGAGCAGCTGCCCCAAATAACTAAATGTTCTGATCATTTAGGCGTATATCCTGCAACTGTCCAACTTTATCTCCATCAGTCAAAGACGCTGTGGATCACAAAAGCTCTCGCAGCCCGGCTGTGAAAATAGACAGATCAAGATCAACACAAAACACTATCTTCCTGTCGCTCCCCACAAAGAATGCCAGGTATGTTCACAATTCAAAAACGTAGGAAACAATCTAACAAATATTTGTCCCGCGCACTTTGGGGACAGGCATCCGCAGGGCACTTATCTGAAGGCAAATCTGAAATCTCTGCAAATCCGCCTCCCCATCCGCTTTAAACAGGTGAAGAAGTAACAATGTCAGACGCCTGGCTTTGTTGACACTGTCAACTCAGGAGCGGTAATCAAAACAGAAGCAAGGAGCGAGTAAAAACAAGAACTGACAACTGCAGTCCCACATGAACGCACAAAGAAGACCTCATTTATCACAAGCCCAGTGTCTGTTTTGAATGGGCTGAGATTTAGAGCTGCAATGTACTTCAACTTTCACTGGCCTGAACTTGTGACACTGAAACTGAAGAATGTGTCACTTGCACAAACACATTCCTCTTCATATAAACAGAAGGGTTTGTTGTTGTTTTATTGCAGAGGAATAAAAGATACTATGGATTTCAGCAGAAATACAACTAGGGTTTGACTGATATGGATTTTTGGAGTGTTTGTTTTTCCCCAGAAGCTGACAATATTTTGTACATCTCTCAGCCCGCATGCTCACTGAACATGAGCATGTGGGTTGGCAATCCACCTTGAGATCAGCATCTGACCCACATGTGTAACGTGTGATTTTGAAGGTGCAATACAATATTTACAGGGCATGTTGTGCTCTCCACTGCTAATTGTCGCTCAACTCTTGTACCTTGAATTTAGTCAATTCACAAATTAGCCGCTTTTTTCATAATGGATTAATAATTTTAATTTTTCAAGCAAAAATGCCAAACATTTACTAGGGATGCTTCGATTTATCGGCTGCTGTCTGTCTGCATCCTGCTGGTAAATACGATGACAGTCACAGATGGCAGTGGATGGTGTTTTTCTGTTGTGTCACATCACCTTTGCACAGGCTAAAAAGCAGGGCTCGAGAGTAACAGTCACAAACTTAAATTAAAGAGCAGGTACAAGACGAATACAATGACTGTTTGGCAAATGGGCCCTGTGATCTCACTCCTCTCACAAACAGAGATCTTACCCAAGATGCCTTCAGGACAAAAAGATGCAGTGAACTCACTATCGTCTCATCAGAAAATACACTCTATTGTTGGGTGATAACACTACATTGTGAACAACAAATCCCTGTTAAAATGGGCAGGAGGAGAGCTAGTTAATGTTAATTTTGTAGCTTGAATGAATTCAGTTGTTTGAAGGTGAAATATGTTTTTGCAGCAATATAAAACAGATATTAAAGAGGGAATTATGATATAGCAAATGGGCTATGGAAGATTTGTACTTGTTCAAAGGTAGTGTAATGAAGGGCTATATTAAAACAGCTCAGATACTTTCTGTAGTGTAAATTTCTTTGTTGTTCCTGGCATAAAAAGGCGGAATAAATAACAGCAAAAACAAAATAACCCACTATCTACTATCTGTCAAATTGTTATTTTAAATATCGGTATCAATATCGGCCCAGAATTTCAAAATCAGTGCATCCCTAACATTCAGCTAATACAGCATTACAAATGTAGGAATTTTCAGCTCTTTTTTTGAGATATATGATAGTAAAGAAATGCCTTTGGGTTTTGAACTGCAGGTCGAACAAAACAAGTTGTAATGATTATTTCCACAGTTTTCCCCCTGACCTGGAAAATAATTTTCTTTTCACTCCTCTTCTCAACAACAAAACTGAAATTTTAATGCAGTTCTTACATGCCATCTGGTGCCTCCCTCAGAATAATGGGAACCAGAACTACGTTTTTAGACAATATTACGCCTCTTCGTTAAACTGACTACACATTTTAGGCTATTCTTGAACCTTTAGCAGCTGTCTCAGTTAGGTGCCTCTGCACGGCTCAGCACTCACCTGAGACCACAGATGTTGACAGGTGAAAATCTCACCCCTAAAAAAAGTTCATATCTCTCCTACAAGCTCCAATTTGCTAGTTTACACCTCAACTGCAATCAAAATTCAATGTCTGTCCTTACTCATCAGAGCCTCTGTGCTCAATGCTCATTAACAGGTGGCAAGTTCATTTTTGAAATAGAAAATTAAACACAATACTGATACTGGTATATTTTATGTGTTATTTAATGCTGTAGGCTATCATTTCAATACCAATTTTAATTTACAAAGGCAAAGTGATACTAATATTTGAAACATGTCTCCAATAAAAAATATTACTGGTATAAAAGCGTGGTATAGACAGCTCTGTTGTGTAATACACCAGCTAACACATGCCCACTCTGGATACTGTTAATAGTTCATCATGGGAAAAATATGGGTGATCAGTTTTTGTTTGTTTGCTTTCCTAAGGGATGCACGATAACATCGGCACGTCATCGGTATCAGACGATATTGGCAGACTCGGCCAACATGCTTCTTCTCATTTTGCACAATGAATGAATATTACATACACTGGAAAGTATTGTATTTCCTGTCTCTTTCTGGTGGGCCATCACCATAATAGTATGCATGCATAATATGATGTTAATGCCGCTACAAAAGTGACCTGATGATCACTAACATTAGGTAGGGATAAAGGCGGATATATCGACATCAGTATTGGTTATCAGTCAAATGAGTTGTTACATACTGGCATATCTTATATCGTCAAATAATCCAATATTGTGCATCCCTTTTTCCCATTTTTTCTCTAAACATTCTCACCTGGGTCAGCCTACTGTTAAGACCTGTAGGTTGAAGACAGGTCTTTGATGGAAAAGGAGGACGAGGCAGGATGAACCCCTGCACCGGTTTACAGGTAGGGTGAGGTGAAATTCAAGGAATAAACACCTTTAAAGAGGCAACAGATAGCATCTTTTCCTAAATATATCATTATGAAAATAATGTGGGTTGCCCAAGGTAGTGGCCACAGTAAAATCAGACTATCAGCGTTTACATAGGTTACTTAGTGGCTGTGCAATAAGCTTCTGCCACCGTTGCCAAAATTTCGCGGAAAAAATCTGCTTTACGGCAGGAAACGCGACACACATCACTTTACTTTAATGCAGTCTTTACAATGAGGGAAAAAACACCATTTATGCCATATCATACTGCAACGATATCCAAAATCTAATACAACATAGTCTTATATCTTGATAATGATGTAATATCTTCATAATGCCCAGTCCTAACTCCAATCAGGTTGATTTTTTTAATTACTTGGCAAATCAGTTTCACTCACAGGGGCACTAAATATACACTTTACCGCACAGATTTCCACTTAGTGACAGTGTGATGAAAGAAATTCAGCAATTAATGTCTGACCTAGTAGGAGGGCAACAGTAAAACGTCTTTTCTTTCCACTCATCCCCATTCATTCCCTTATTAAATTAACATTTAGGGTGATATGATCATACACCGTTACGACTCTACAGAATGAAGTTGTTGAATAATAACAGCTGCTGGGAACGTAAAACTGAAATAGGAACTTTCCTGCACTGTATATGGGAATGTAGTTTGGTCAGACCACTCTGGGTTAGAGTATTAGAAATTTTGACTTGTTGGGTTGGTTCAAAAATCCCTTTAAGTCCAAAGTTGTGTTTACTGGGGGGTCAGTCACAAATACAAAAAACCTATCCAAGTGTGTATTATCTGTTATTACTGTGGGTCTAATAACTGTCTGCCGAGTTATCATAAGACACTGGAGGAACTGAAAGACTGGGTTAATGCAATGGTGGAAATAGCATCGTATGAATGTATCAGGAGAAAGGGACTCATCAAAATGGAAGATAAGCCTACATAATTATGAATTTGCTATGTGGTTATGTGACCCTGTAGATTGATGTATGAGGACATATGTGTGTGTCTTTAATATGTTTCTTTATCTACTGGAGTCCACCTCTGTATTATAAAAACAACACCTTGTAAATAATATAAGTATGCCATGTGCCTAGCCTTTCAAACCAATAAAAACTTGAATTATGTATTTTAAAATATCTCTCTAATGAAGCCATCTCCCACTGGTTTCCTCTAAAGCACCCTGAGGTGGTCCCTGGACCCCTATATGTAACTTAAACGCTGCCTATCCCGTTTCGTAAACACTGACAAGTTGCCTCATAGTTTGGGCTTCTAACCAAACCAGGTGTTCGCTAAACTAACTTTTTAACAAACCCAAACACAAGCAGCATCCACAGTCTGCACACACGGAGCTGTTCCCTTGTATTTCAGCCCTCAGTCAAGTTATGACAGCAGCAGCTAGTTATGTTGCAACGTTACCAAGTCAGCACGCAGTCGGTAAATAGCGCTAACATTCAATACGGTGTAACGTACCAACGGCTAGCGAACTTCTTCGCATCCCTGGACGTTGGCTGCATGTTGTTTTACATTTTGTGCTAACTCCCAGAGCCGTTAGCTCCTTCGTGAAGACACGACATTCCCCTGCTGTACAAAGTGGAACTTGGCAGCCGAAGGAAACTGACGAGACTTGTGGCTGAGACACTTTCAATTTAGGAAAAAAGCAGCCCTTAGCGAACTTTTCCGTACCTTTCTGACGAAGAGTATCTCCCCGCCGGTGCTACCACTTCCTGGCAGACATAAATCCCGGTTTTGACACCGTCGTCCTCGGCAGGAGTAACGAGAATCCGAGTGTGTGTAGCTCAACTCTTGCCCGTGCCAGTGATTTCTCGCACACAGCTCCTCTCTGCGTGGCTCCGGTAACAGCCGCTGCAGTTTTTTCCACCAGCCTGGAGCGGGAGCGCGCGCACCGGGATACTGGGCAGGCCAGGAGAAGCGCGTGAGCGCGCAATTTACAAGGCACTCCAAAGCGTCTGTGGAAATGTGGAGATCCACTCAAAGGATTCACACTGTTTGTCATGCATTTGTAATTTAAAAATAAAATATGAGTTTGCAATTTATTTGCAGCTTTTACGAAAGTGATAGAATGTAAAAAAAAAAGTTTAAATGCTACTTTTTAACTGGATGATGGTCCTCAGCATCAGTGTCGTAAGGAAGTTATTATGGGCCCCAGTGCACGCTATAATGATGGGCCCTTACACAGTTATTCTGGATACAATTTATAGAATGGTTGAGTAGGAAAACTTAGATCATCTGTATTCTTTTTGGTTTGCCATTAACAGATACAAAATTGGACCTGATGATCAATGTTTTATTTATTGTTGCCATTTTTTTTACTCACAAAGCTAAATTAATCACGAAACTAGTCCATACTCATTGAGTTTGCCGCACAGTTGCCCACATACAATTTCACATGGTGTGTGTTTGAGATACAGGTCATAGATTAAATAGTCAACTGAACCCATGAAGAAGAGCAATGTATTCAGACAGAGTTTTTGTGAATTTGATAGTACGATTGCTTTATTGAAAGTACAGTAGTACCATTGCCAATAGTGGGATAGTTAGTGGGCTAAACTGTACATTAGTAGTTGAGGTAGCACGGTGAAAGACAGATAGTTAAAGTGTTTATATGTTGTATTGACTTAAAAGTGGGGCGCACTGGTAGTTCACATGGGAAACATAGATTGACCACGTCAGTGAGTAGAAAAATGTGGGACAGACAGAATGACTGACTGACAGAATGACACACTGACAGTGATTATGTAGCCTACAGCATACCACACCATGACTTAGTCATACCAAAAATTAGAGAAAAAACAGCAACATTGGGCCACAGGGGGAGCCACAGCGATCGGTCGCATTTTAGCCATTTTCTGTTGTTATAGCGCCACCCAGTTGCCAATTAGAGTTAAATTTCTCCAGTCACCTTGAGGCGTCCTGTTCTACATATCTACCAAGTTTAGTAAAAATCAATATGGCTGTTAGGCCTAGATAAGAAATTAGCTCTCTAGCGCCCCCATTTTGTTTGATGGGGTCAATGATGGAGGGGTCCCCTCAGATTATGTGTGGTCATATGCCTACAAAGTTGCGCAGTGATCAGTGAAACCCTTGAGATGTTATACACCTTTATGTGATGAGCCACACCCTCCGCAATATTCATTGCCTTATAGAAGCTCAGTTTTAGTAAGTTTTCCAACTTTTGCCAAGAGGGAACTTTAGATATTGGTCCCTAGATTATGTTCACCCAGTTTCATGCAGATCGGTCAAACTTCCTAGGAAGAGATCGATTTTAAGTGTTTTTCAAAAAAATCAAAATGGCGGAAAATCTATATAACCGGAAGTTATGGGTTCTTGAGGCAAATTTGTTCCTCATGAGGAGAGGCATCTCTGTGCAAAGTTTCATGTCTCTACAGCATACGGGGCATGAGATATGCCCATTCAAAGTTTGCAATTTCAATCAGTTGCTATAGCGCCCCCCCTTTGGCCAATTGATGTAATATTGCTTCATTCACATCCTCCCATGACCCTCTACCACTGTGCCAAAGTTCACATGGATTGACCAAGTTAGTGAGGAGAAAAACGTGGAACAGACACACAGACAGAGTTTTCGTCATTATATAGTAAGACACCATCCATCTTTACTGGCGTCTGTAATGAAATTCAACTTTAGACCAAGTCTCTTAAATGAATTACCTGCAGATGTGCAGAAGACCTCTATAGATTAGGTACAGTAGGTAGGTAATTGCTTTTCCAGCCTTATTATATCTTTTAATCTTCTATTTTGTGCCTTTTTTGTTTGTTACTTGTCTTTGTGTTTTGTATCTCTGGTGTTCTGTTCACTGCATCCTGGAAGATCATAAGTATTTGACATTTGCCTTGTTGTGTTTGTACATTACCTGTCCGAATGGTTGAATAAAAAAGTTTTTAAAACATTATGACAGGCCCTAGTGCACGCTATCCTGCACATATCCTCTCATCACATGATCAGAAACTTGACACTGGATGACATCAACGTACATATTACTCAACAATCACAGCTGCATAACTGCATATAAGGAAAAAAAACAATATAGAAAATAAGAAATTATTCATTTAATTTAACAATTTTAATAGCTGATTTATTGTTACAGAATATTTGATTTATAGAATAGGTGATTTACATTCACAGAATAAACATATAATTTTGTGATAGATGCGACTGACTATTTTACAGAAAAGAAAGAATAAACATAACAGAGATGGGTTTGCTTTTTTCAAGGGCATATACTGTATAGCATATGGCGCTGTTTTTAATTTAGTGATTGTTCCTCTTTGAACACAGGCATATTTTCAAGGTGGCAATCACTCATTAGGGCCCATTCTCCACCCACGCATTGATGGAGGGCCCACTTCCTCAGTGGCATGGATGCCTGCAATAATTATGTTCATTCTGAATATAAGCAATGGTACCCACATTTTAATTTGAACCAAAATATTATCATTATTTATTAGAACATTTTACAACTTCTCCCATTTGGAGAAAAAAAGAGAGATGCAGGTTGTCGGCCACATGACCTGGCATGATTTTGATATGACTAAAGCAGATTTCAGGAGGACCCATTCACTGGACACCAGCCATTTCTGTGGGCCAGTCTGTGAGTAGGCAAGATGATATTTGAAGTACACTTTGCTGATAATACTCAGCAGATTTGGCTGAAGGACTTTTACTGGTAATGGAATATGTTAACATTGTGGTACTGCTACTTCTACTCAAGTAAAGGATTTGAATACTTCATCCATCACTGACAATGACCATGTCAGTTTATTTGCACTGCAGCCTATAATGTGCATCACTATTCTATTCTCGGGTGTTACAAACAGTAATTTGTGCTGCTGTGGTATTTGTTCATTACAGTTTTCTTCCCATTAATGCCTGAAAAGAAAAGCCACGTTCACTGATGATAAATTATGAAACCACATCTCAAAGCAAATGTGATTTCAAGTAGTTCTGATTATTCAAACTCATGTTTGTGTGCAAAAGACAGCTGACATCAGGAGGAAGCAAACAGCTGTGCAGTACAAAGCCACAGTGAGTGTGTGTGCATGTTACAGTTATTGGGAAGCGTTGAGAGCAGCCAGTGTGTCTTTTACTGACATGACGCTTCTCATAAACGATAATGACTTCTGGAGAGGAAATCCCCTCCTTTCCTGCTGCCTTCAGGTGCTGTTGGAAATATTCTAATCATAATTAAAAGCCAAGTTCACATGAAAAACTCAGGTGAGTCGCAGAGTAACTGTACATTTTTTTCCATTCTGAAGATAATGTTTAGTTTAGGATACCACCAGCAAACCACATATTTAGTTTTGATGTTAATGCTTTGCAGCTCAGATCACATTCGGTGTGTGGAGGCTTCTCAGGACAGTCTTTTCCCGGTCTTTTCCTCAAGTAAAGCAGGTAATAAGTTGTATTTTTAAGCAGCAGCCACAACAGCTTGACATTTACGACTTCAGAACTTGTATAAAGGAGCTTATGAGGAGAACCTGAAGGCAACATGCATTTGAGAAGAGGAGGAGGAGCTGAGCCAGAGGTTGACATGTGGGAATGACTCAAGTTTTTTACACATTCCAAGCATTGTTTCCTCCTCCTCCCTGCCTCAGTCCCAGGCACCGAGGCCAAGGATTTTCCAGGGCCGGGGGAGATGGAGAGGATGATGGATCAAGGAAGAGGAAGGATGACTCGCATTTTCCGCTTTTTCCTTTTTGAGAGTGATTCTCTCATTCTCCAGCTGAATAAATAGGACTTAGAGGGGTATTGTTGTACACTTTTCAGATGTCTCTCTGCATCCCTCACCTGCAGGAGAGTGCCATGCTTGTCTTTATGATTTAACAAGGGAGCAGGAGATGAAGATAGAGGAGACAGTGAAACTGGCCCCTTGGAAATTGCTCACTTTATGAAGTCTACTCTTGCATTATATGCCGGTGTAGTTAATCCAAAAAGCCCTTCCCTTAGTGTTTAAGGGTATTAAGATAGCAGGGATAAAAGTTGTTATAAAGTCAAGGTAAAGTCAAAGGAACTTGCTTGAGAAATATTAATACACAGTTTTGATCAGATACTATTTTGACAAGATGACAAATCATCACTGTTGTTTTTTTCTGACACATCACAGAAAATTTGTACATGAAGAGAAGATTTTAATAAAAGTGCCTGAGTAACTTGACTTTTGTTGTGACAAGATCACTTTCAATGCCTTCACATCCATTTTCATCCACTTATCTGGGGCGGGGTTCTGTTCTGGGTCTGCCCTGGGGCCTCCTACCAGTGGGATGTGCCCGAAACACCTCCAGCAGGAGGCGCCCAGGAGGATCCTGATCAGATGCCCGAACCACCTCAACTGACCCCTTTCAATGCCAAGGAGCAGCGACTCTACTCCAAGCTCCCTCCAGATGTCCGAGCTCCTTACCCTATCTCTAAGGCTGAGCCCAAGCACCCTTCAGAGGAAACTAATTTCGGCCACTTGTATCCACGATCTCATTCTTTCAGTCATTACCCAGAGCTCATGACCATAGGTGAGGGTTGGGACGTAGATGGACCAGTAAGCATCTATTGTGAAAGGCTTCCACTCTCATCATGACTGAGATTTGACATTGCTGCTATACAAGAGCATCTTTATTAAAGGCTGTATTGCTTATATCTCCAGATGGACTGGAGTTGGGAGAAGGCAACCCGAGCCTTGGATTGACGTCTCTTTGGGTCTCGCTGTCCTTACTGATGAGGCTGCCCAGGTAGGTGAAGTCTTCCACAAACTCAAGTGGTTCCCCATTCACAAGGATGGGGATTTTGTTTTGGAGGTGTTGATGTTGAGTCCAACCTGTCTGGCAAAGTTGTTGAGCCTGTCAGTGTTAGTCTGCATGTACACTGTTACAGAAACTACAAATATGCATAAAGCGATAGTTTTATTTCTTGGAGAGAATGCAATAGCCAACACAAAGAAAGACGGTTTCATTATCAAATGTGTCGCAGCCTTTCTCAGAAATAATCAATACCAAACACTTCCAGGAAAATGACATTTCTGGAAAATTAAGCAGAACTGAAACACTGGCAGCAGCAACGTGTTTGTTAAGATCTGTGCCTGGAATGTCAAAAACTGATGTTGTGTCACAGTCACTCTCCGTTCATCTGCACACACTGCGATGCCACACAGCTGGTTCAATATCAGCAAAGTTTCCCTTTATATTCATTGTCTTGTGTGGCGATCAGCAGTTATGTGATGGTTCACTTTTACACTGTGATCTGTAGCCTATAGTTCGGCTTTAGCTTCTAACTATCTTTGTCTTTTTAACCTGTTGTTGCTGCTGAGTCAGTTTGACATCCTGGATATATCCTTCAAACACAGACTGTAGACCCCTCTGCCTGTTTCTCTCTGGAACCACTGTTTCAGTTTTCAAAAAATATGATAATGTTTCTTCAGGGAGTGCAGCTGGTTACAGTGTGGGCTCCACGCTTACTCCGATGGCTTGTCAGTCCATCACAAAGGGGCGGGGCTTAGCCAAGGGTCAATTTCAGAGCTGGAAAACAATTCAGTATCTAAATTTATTAACAATATGGGACAATAATGAGAGCATTGGGTATGAGCTTTATCCTTTTTGAGTAATAGTGATATAAAAGCAGTAATGGCATCTCTCCCCAATGCTCCTAACTTTAATGCTGTGTGTCGGCCCTGAATCACCCCAAAATGTCAAATATACCTCTGGAGGTACACCATCCAGGCCAGGTGACTCACATTTCTTCATTGTATTTAAAGCAGTTTGAAGTTCAGGTAAGGACAGAGGAGCATCCAGCGCCCCAACTTCCTCTAATAGGAGAGATGGCAGCTTCAATTTGTCTATGAAGGACTCTACATATGTGGTTGACACCTTGCTTTCTGAAGCATATAAATTCTTAAAGTAGCGAGCAAATCTCTGATTTATAAGGTCAGGGTTTTAATTAATTGTGTAATTGTGTTGTAACTCAACAAAAACAATTGATAGGAAAAGAAAAAAGGTAAAAAAAAAAATATTTGTACGTTATTATGTAGCAGATATGTTGAAACTTTATGTTTCAACAATGCTGTGGTTAATGTGTGGTTAGGTTTAGGCACAAAAACCCCATGGTTATGAACACAACTGTTTTTCGTGGCACCATCAGTGGAAAAACTGTGATGGGTTGCTAAAAAAACACCCACGTTTGGTGGCTAAGATGTGGCTGGAAACTCAGTGAAGACTCGCTAAAACAAAACTGGTTTTGTTATTTGTTGGTCTCAAAAAGTGGTCTGCAGCTTGTGTTGCCTGGGTGACAGGCTACCCACCATGCCATCCTCCTCCCAATGACAAGAACAGCTCATACAGTATATTACATCAGTTTAGAAACGTTGAATAGATAGTTAGATACATATGAAATGTGCAGATGTAATATATGTGTGGTTTGCAGAAGCGTACAATGCCAACTTTTGCTCCTGCCAACTGGGCTGCCAGAAAAATGGGGAATAGCTCATTTTCACTATTTTATTCACTATGGAAGTGAGTCCATTGTGAGTACTGGGTTACAGGTTTCACTTCCTCCACGGTTATCTCCCAAACCAGGAGTAGGCAACCTGTAGCTCCAGAGCCACATGCAGCTCATTCGCCCCTCTCCAGTGGCTCCCTCCGTGTGGCTTTGTTAAAAAATGATATAGAAATTAATAACAGCTATTTCTTAACATTTTTATTTTCATTTTTCATTGTCAAAAACACTGAGTAACTTTTACATTCTCAGTTGTAAAAATATGTAGCCTATATAAAGAATTAAATAGTGCTGGCTTGTCTCGGATCTACCAGATTGAAAAAAAGTCTTGGAGGACAATAAAGAATTTAACAGTGTGTGGACATAGTGCTTTGCTTTTACCACCAACCTTGCAAAGCTAAAGCACCAAACAATCATAAAATAGCCACCTTGTGGTAAAACACGTTAATAACGGCTCATTTAGATCTATTAGAAATGTTGATGGGTGAATTTAGACTGGCTGTTACCTTCATTACGAGGCTCAAATATGTTCTTGGGCTCCAGGCAGATTATTTGAGAGCTTTTCTACTCAAAAACGGTTCTTTTGATAGTGAAGGTTGATGATCCCTATCCTAAATTGTAGTTGACAACTATAGAATTCTGGTCTTAATCATATCTAATGACCAAAATATTTTTGGAATAGAGGTTCCTGAAGCATATCCTGTTAAATGGTGGTCCATGACCTGACCTGCATATCAATTTAGGGGTTGAGGTTGAGAACCAGTGCTCTGGCCAATGTTTCAAGAGAATTTTAATGCAAGTAAGTTACACACAGCATACGTTATCCAAGACACACCACCCTATAAAATCTGAGAAAGTGAGAGAGTGACAGGACGGTATGAGTCAGGGTCAGCTGGAACAGATGCAATGAAGTCTGAAGTGACTCACATCAGCAACAGAGTTGAATACAAGGACACTGGACAATAATTTCCCCACTATGGGCAAAAAATCAATCAGGAAAACATACCTCATCACTTATATTGTACCAGTTGTCGTCCCAACATGCTTTGCTCCGATTGTGCTTCAAGGAAACTCATTTTGTTTTCATACTGGAGGGATATCTGTCTCCTGTCAAAACCCTTTACTCTCATAAGAGCTAATTTCCTCCAGACATGTTGAGAAACTGCCATTGAAGCAGCATTCGTGAGACGCTCTACCAGAAGACATGGGTTTAAGCCTTTGTTACAGCAAGTGTCCGTCCCGCTTAAGTATCTTTGAGCAGACCTCAGATGACAGGACACCAGCTGCAGGGAAGCTGTTCTCCGGCTGTGCGCTATCTGTTAGAAAACTCAGCTGAGAATCATAAAAACTATTCCATCGAACCTCGGCCTGTTTGAAGAGGAACTTTCAGATGATACAGTATGAATTATTTGAAATCATCTGAACAGGGGTTGAATAATAGATTGCCCTACTCATAAAGAACTTTCACTCTTGATTTTTTTTAAATGTACCCAAAAAAGTGACTCAATCAAAGTGAAAAGTCGTCTCTTGGCCCAGAAACTGAGGTCAACAGTGGCCTTCAGCTGTGACTCGCTCCACTGAATATTCTATTGATTAAATAAAATGGGAACTTTGTGCCATCGCAAAACATTTTCAAAAAATCAATCACTGTTGTGTGTCATTGTGTCACAATAAAGGATTTCAATAAGTGGCCCACATAATCAAGGTGAAGCCACATTTGCCAACAGCTTTGACCATGCCTGAGTACACTAACAAAAGGTAGCTTATTCTGACCATAATAGTGCATGATTGTGCTAACAGAAACCATTCAGGACACTGAGACCGCTGAGTGCCAATTCAGCACATGACGCCTGACTCATCCTCCCTGCTCTGAGTCACTCCCTCCCTCCTCTGGTCCAGGGTCTGTAGCTATTTGCTAGAGCTGGCTCCTCTCTCCTAACGTTGACCCACCACTCCACGAGCAGGAAGCCGGCCAAGGATGCAGACATGCACCTGCTGAGGAGGAAGGGGCTGTTTTTATTTTGGTAGGTCTATCTTTGCTTAGACTGGGCGTGATGATGGTGTGGCGACAAGTGGGCAAGTAGAGGGACACGGCTTCCAACAACTCAGTCATGTCTTAAAGCAGGTTTATGGAGACAGATTGGCCCCTTGGCGTTGGGTGAAACAGGTCAGCATTAGGATATAAACTCAAGGTAAAAAGGGATAACAAGGTATGAGTCATTACTCTTCATTATTTATCCCTTTTTCATGTTGTTTTTTGCAGCTTTGGGGCAACATCAAAGCAAAGCAAAAAACTGTGGCTAAGCTCATTATACAAATGAGCTTAGGGGCCTACTGCACACACCAAGCAGTTAACATGTGAAAGATGATCCCAGAAGTTAAAAGGTAAACAACTCTAATAAGGTAGTGAGTGTGTCCCTGGTCACAGAAGCTCCACTGGATGTAGTTCATGTCCCACAGCACATCTAACACACACAAAGGCTGGGATTTCTTTGTATTTTCTATTTTTAGTCACGGCAGCAGCAGCGTGGCTGGAGGTATGCTGAGGTTGGCTGGTTGACCACATCGCTCCAGACTGAAATATATCAACTGTAACTGGAGGGATTGTTATGAAATTCTGTCATGACATTCATGGTCTCCAGAGGATGAATCGTATTTACTTTAGAGATTCTCCGACATTTCTTCTTACTCCACCATGAGGTTGTGTTTTAGTAAAATGTCTCAGCAACCATCCATCCGTCCATCCATCCATCCATTTTCATCCGCTTATCCAGGGCCGGGTTGCGGGGGCAGCAGGCCAAGCAAAACACCCCAGACATCCCTCTCCCCAGCAACACTTTCCAGCTCCTCCTGGGGGACCCCAAGGTGTTTTCAGGCCAGATAAGACATGTAATCCCTCCAGTATGCTCTGGGCCTGCCCCGGGGCCTCCTACCAGTGGGACGCATCCTGAGCAGATGCCCGAACCACCTCAACTGACCCCTTTCGACGTGAAGGAGCAGCGGCTCTAGGAGATCTCTCCTAGAGAGATCTCTCCGGATGTCCTCCTTACCCTATCTCTAAGGCTGAGCCCAGCCACCCCATGGAGTACAACTCATTTCAACCGCTTGTACCCGCGATCTCATTCTTTCAGACACTACCCTAGGATAGCGTCTCTGCAACCATTTCATGAATATTGCTACAGATAAGCATGGTGCCACAAGGATGAACTCCAATGGCTTTGGTGGTCCTCTATCTTTTTATCTATTCCCACCAACAGGTAAAAAATGCTCACTTACCCACTTAAAAGGCTCAACATTAACTACATTGGCACTACTTTTTGTACAACTATTCATGGTTGTCAGATGATGAGTTTTCTTCTACTGCCACCATGAGGCGGACATGTCTGGTTTTGAATGAAATATCTAAACAACTATGGGGTTGACATTTTTGTCTTTCAGTAAAATGTCTGAGCGACTACATCATGAAAATTGCCACAGATATGCATGGTGCCAAGAGGACGAACTCTGTTGACTTTGGTGATCCTCTGTCTTTTTATCTAGTCTCACCAAGAGGTCAAAATTATCACTTGCACTGAAGTAGTTTAACATCAACTAGATTGGCACTAACTAGCACTAACTTTTGTTCAGACAATCTTGGTTACCAGATGATGTATCCTACTGACTTTTCTTCTACTGCCACCATGAGGTGGACATTTCTGGTTTTGTGTGAAATATCAAAACAACTTTTGGATGAATCAGCAGAAAACTTTTCATTTTTCAACTTTTCATTTAGCATCATCATCACTAATATTTTTATTCGTTAAATTCCTTGGTTTATGACCAAAATGACAAATGACTTATGTGAACATATTAACATGTTGGCACTAGCACTGCTCAAAGTTCTGCTTTTGTACCAATATTTATGATCCCCCGGGTATCGTAATCGTAATTACTTTGGTAATTCTCTGACTTTCTGTCAAACTCCATCACGCGGTTGACCTTTTTGCCTCAGTAAGTATTTCATAAAAATTGTTACAGGTATGCATGGTGCCCAGAGGATGAACTAGACTCTTAGTCTTGTTAAAGTACATTGTTCATTAAGGGTTTCAGTACTGCAAACATATTATTTTCCTTTGACAATACAAGTATAGTATACCAAAACAAGCTGGTGTTTCATCAGTTTCCAGGTTGTAAACATTCAAACTTTCATTACGACCTGTGACGACCAATGTCCTCAGGTATAACCAGCATCATAGCAGTCAGCCTGTGTGTATTATTACAGGGTTCCTACACATTTGGAATTTCAAAATTCCGTACTTTTCCACACCCTAATTTCCAGACTTCTTGGCGTTTTTTTTTTTTTTTTTTTTTTCCAGAGAATATGCGACATCTGAGTAAATATATCAGTGTATCATATTTCACATCATATTTAATTATTTTTAATAGGCGATTGTAGCCAAGTACCATAATGGCATGCAAATAAAAACTCCGGTAAGTTCAGTGTCTGGGCTGAGGCAAAAAGGTTGGGACTCTGGGTGCAAGCGATGCAGTAACGAGGCGTCGGTGTTTTTTCCTTTCATGTGGCTCAGAATCGCCTTCTCCCCCGTGTTGGCGATGTCAAACGATTTTACACAAAGCTTGCAACTAGCTCTGTGTGTGAATTGGGAATCCTTGGCCAACCAGTATTTATATACGGTATTGTCAAGCCATCCATCCAAAAACTTGCATCTACCCATTGTGAACCACGTGAAACTCGTCTTCTTGTCAAAGGTGCAGTGTTGGAGTGAAACTTGATACCTGGGGGGCTGGAGGAGGGTCATGGGGCAGCGGACTGGACATACCACTTGTCAATCAGGTAAAAGGGGCGGTATGTTTTCTGAGACGTTTGCTCTCACACAAACTGTGCTCGGCATAAAACACGATCTGGATTGATTAAATTACTTTTGGAAATACCTAATTTTCTATTTTAGAAAACAGTACTTTAGAACAGTGGTAATAGTCTGGAAACATAAATATTTTTCCATACTTTATTTTTCATTTTGTATACTTTTTAATACCTGATCAAATTTATTTCCATACTTTTCCATACTTGCGTAGGAACCCTGTTATTAGGTCACTGCACAAACCGACATGCTCTCCATTGGGAGCAGAACATCTGTTTGGAACATTGTTGGACGTAACACAACGACACATGCAGCCATTGTGGACAGGAAGTCTCAGCTGGCAACGAGGAAATGGGCATCAGTGAATGGAAACAGGAAAGGCTCATAATGTCAAGTCAAAAACAAATAAAGTAGTATGTTAGCATGCATCCAAGCTAGTTGGCCAGCTCCTGATCGGACAAATATGAACAGTCATTTAAAATTTCCAAGTGAATCATAACGCAAATCTGATTTAGTAAAAATAATTCATGGCAGACTCATCCAGTCATTTTGCTCCTCATTCTCTGCTATGAGTGGGAAAAGTCTCGACATGATACAGTGGGTTATTGTTTCCCAGTGGCTGTGAATGAGCCACAGAGTGCAGAGTAATGTCTCGCTTTCTCCAGATTCCAGTAAATTACATCAGAGCTGCTCAATTAACTTAACCAATCCAAATCTTTTTGACTCCAAATCTGCTCTAAGTAAATAAGCTGTGGCGCTTACCAAGCACAATTCCAGTGATGTATTACAGCAGATTAACCTCATAGCTCTTTGATACAGTAGACTTCAAAACTAGGCTGTTAAGAGTCACCCATTCTTCCTAGTGTGACAAATCACAAAAAGGAAATGCAGCATTTAGTTTGGCAAACACTTAAAACCAGCTGCTTTGATATTTATACTGCAAATTATAGACACACCATCAAAGAGAGACCTTTCGAACACTTTACAGTCGCGGTTATATGAAGCACAGAAACTTCGAGACTTTCTGAATAAGGTGAAGCAAGAAATCTAGGGCAATGGTACCTAGTGTATTTAGCTTTGATTTCCATTTCAGTGCAAACATATTCCCAGCATGTCATGAACCTATGAAAACAAACCGACTGCTCAAATGATGTAAATACATTTATTGAAAACACAAACACTTTTTCACACAGGAAACAAAAATATAAATGGCACATTTTTCTTCAACAGAGTACGAAAAAAGAAAGTCCGCTCGACAATGTTTCTTGGATATGGTAAATACAAACCCACTGACATTTTTTCTTTGATCCGAACATGTTTGATAATGCTGTAGATATTGAAGTGGAAGCATTTGCTACAAATGACAGAAAGGAGCATCGAGTGACAGAAAACCGTTTCATGTCCTACCATTTGATTATTTCATAAAACAAACTACAGCTATATCCATAAAGTATGAACAGAGTTGTTAAAAAAAGTAGAACAATAATAAATAAATATGAGACGCTACATCACCTTCACCTACACGATCTTAGCGGAGCAATAAAAGATGTTTTGAAATCGATGTGGATGACAGATCAACAGGAAGATTCACTGTCACGGAGCAGCCTCTACTGAACGGCGTTGTGAGTCTCAATCCATCAAATCAGTGGGACTTGGTCCAATTATCTGGGGCACAAGCGTGACAACAAAAGACACGGTCATTATTCATTCACAGCTGAAACAAACAAAAATATCTAACAATGCTGAAACAATTAAAAAAACCTCTTAAGAGCTAATGAATAGGACCTTGAGGTGAAACTGTCTGCCTATAAGACTAATTGCTTTACGTTGGTCAGACTGAGAAACGAATTTTAAGGCCTACTTTAAGGCATTAGACTTAATTGACAATGCAATTAACCAAAAATAAATAAATCATGAGATTAATTGATGATGTAAAATCATCAGTTCCAATCCAAAGCAGCGGTTACCTGTCCAAACGGTTGACCACCTCTCTCACGGTGTTGATGAGATTCTCGTGATCTTGGGGGTTGCTGACGATGATGCTGTGGAGCTTCTTCATGTAGGAGTCAATGGTTTCAAGAGTGGGCGTCTCTCCGCTGGCTGTGGAACAAAAAGTATGTGACGTCAGTACTTCAAAATGTCTGAAGTACTTGTTAGTACTTGTGGTTGTTCATAGGAAACTGCAGACCTTTTAAAGGTTAAATTTTATTAGCTGCCAATAAAATGGAGATCGGCAACACCGTACTTCCCACATAATCTATAAAACAAAATCAGTCTTTGTGTTTACAGCTATAGCCACTTTATGTTTACACATCATTCAGGGGGGGCAGGGGTGCACACCAAGGGCAGAAAATCACAAGATGACAAGACCAATCAGAATATGAAGGATCTGAGCATTACAACACCAACCATGACTTGACACTACTTATGCTTTCGCTGCAAGCAACATCAAAGGATGTCCCACAGCTGGGTCAAAGAGTCTGGCTCGCAGCAGGCAAAAGCAAATGCAATCTGTTGTCATAGTTCAGAAGTGTGTCACAACAATATTACCAAAACTGTCAACGCTACGAGAGGTGCAAAGCAGAAAAATGTAATTTAGAAATGTGAAAATATTTAAAGTCCCCCTCCAGACACATGTTAGAGTATGTAAGAAGACTAATTAATTTGTTAATCTTTTTGTTTAACATGGTTTCTCACAGAAAAAAAATAAAACAAACAACTCTTAATAGGGGCTGAAAGCAGATCTACCCGTCCTCCCTCATTGAGAAATTCTGGATCTAGCCTTCTCCTGCCCACAACCGCTGCTTGTTGGTGGTTTTGTTTTCGCTTCCCACTTTCTTCAGCGCTGACATGATGCTACTCCGGCTGACTGGTGGCCGACTGACCCCTGAAAGAGCAGCGCACATCAAGACAGCTATCTTTAACATTAGAAGAAACACTGGAGAGATTCTACCTCCCGTGTTTCAGTCAGAGCCAGAGAAGGAGTCTGTTGCCCACCAAAATAAGCAACTAGCAGATGCATTAGAATGGGAAGGAAGGGTGCTTTCAGACCTAGAGTTCGTTTTCTTTGGTCGGAATCAGGGACTAGTTTTGTTACAAAGTTGTATAATTGCCTTGAGCTGGTTCATGTTCTCACGGCAGCATTTACAAGCGGACCAGATCAAATGCCTTGCAAGAGAAAGCTGTTCTTGATTGGTCCAAATTGGTCCGACAAATGTGACACTTCACTTTCTGTTCATTTTAGTCAAACCATACAGTTTGAAAATGAGGCGCGGCTCCAACTAGAAAACAATGTTTTAATGCATTGGATGTGCTGAATGTGCATATTAAGGCAGTACAGGAGGAGGTGCACATTAATAATCCTCCAGGACTGTAACATGCTCATGTTTAACCCAAACAATGTGTCATGTGACTGCAGTTGGTTCAGATCCAGGTCGGAACAAGTTGACACAGCGTTACTGGTTGTGAAACATACAATAATATCTGTTATGATGTTACAGCGTGTTCACATTGGTCCAGTTTACACCCACAAGCTGCACACTCTGTCGTGCTTGCTGTCAAAACTTTCATTATGCTAATGCTAACTCTGCTCTCTGCACTGACTGTCCGCTCTGTACTGGAGGTTTCAGGTTTCGTTGCCAGTGTTGTGTCGAAGTCTATTTCCCCATCCGTATGTCTTTTCCGTATAAGACAGCAACTGGCTTTCATATAAGAGGCATACCTAATCTAGCTGCCTGGCATATATTTGAATCTCAGATTTTAGGGAAGTGCATAGACATCACTCCCTTCAGTAGAGGAATGTGAAAACACCTCTCTGCTGACACACTTTGCACAGTTCCAAGTGAGTATAGTCAGGGTCAGGACATAAATAGAAGATTTTTGAGTGGAGAGGGACTTAAGTTAATTATTGGAAATGGTGCGATTACTGAAATAACCAATAAAATGTAAACGTAAACACATTAACACTCTGGAGAAGCCTTTGATGTTACCGGTTATTAATTTACTGACACTTTCTCCAAAACAGAATGTGCCACAGAGCTTCCCCGAGGCCAAATCTGAGTGGATTTTGCAATCATCTTCCATCAAGCTCTTATGAAATCATTCCAGCGGTGTCAATTTGTGCTGTTTGCAGAGTCTGTGCCTCTGCTGTGAGAGCAAAAAATTCAAATAGGTGTGGAGATAATTGCAAGCGAAAACCTGTGGGTGTAAGCTCAGCACGAGTTCTGTACTGTACGTGCATAAAACAAGTGTGAACAAAGTCGGACCACATTCCTTATAATGTAAATAATGAAAAGAAGGCATCACAGCATGACTTACACAGCCAGTCTCTAAAAGAACATAAAATAATCCTACTGTACAATCTGTTTAGGTATATATGTGTCCAAGAGGAGAGATTTTGGAGTTGAAAGCACAGCAAACAGACAGTGGGCTAATAAGCACGCCTACATTATTATTCATATTTCACCAACTTAAACTCTGACTTTGTATCTAAACGTTTACTACGGTATTTGTGTTTGTGTCTAGGGATGGACTACCGGTACGGGATATGAAGTTAATGTTGGTTTATAATGTGCATCGATCAATATCAGCAAGCCCAAGGGCCACATTGCACACTTCTAGAAATAAAAGCAAAGCAATTTTATTTTCCCACACACAGCAGAATGTTGACTTAAAAAAAAAGGAGGAGTACATTTCATTTTTGTCCAAGATTCTCCAAACTAATGGCCCACGTCTACACTGTCCTAAGAGATGAGACGAGAACTCTTAATCAGCAAATATCTGACAAACTTAGGAGGCTGCAGAAATGCCCGACTTAATAAGTCATCTAGGATAGTGTTGAGTCATTTGTCTTATTTTTATTAAAACAAAACACAAGATAATTCTGTCTCAAGATGCTCCCTCAGTTTAAATGGATGCAAGTGGAATAATCTTTCATATCTCAACAGGTGAGGACTGCCTAGAAAAGTTTTAAAGGGACAGCTCACCCCAAAATCAAAACACAGGTTTTTCCTCTTACCTGTAATGCAATAGATTGTTTTGGTGTGCGCTGCAGAGTTGCAGATATCAGCTGTAGAGATGTCTGCCTTCTATCCGGTATAATGGAACTAGATGGCACTCGGCTTGTGGTGCTCAAGGCACCAAAAAATACATTTGGAAAAACTTAACGGCAGTGTCTCTTTCCAGAAATCATGACCCAGTTACTCAAGATAATCCACAGACCTTGTTGTGAGCAGTTTCATAGACGAACTATTTTGTCTCTACCAAACTAGACCCGTCAACTGTATCACTGTGCAGAAAGAAGCATAAATATAATGCTGGGTTCACACTACACAATATCAGCCTGATTATAGCCCGACGCAGCGTTGTATGGTGTCGGCTTGTCGAACGCAATAACCCATTGTTTTATCTCGTGTAGTGTGCCATAGTAGATGACAACTGACACCATGTCTGGGACGCCTCATCATGTCCCGACAGAAAGTCTAGCATGTTTGATTTTCTTTTTACCATTGACGACTTCTCCAGTCACAGCCGTCACTTATACCGTCACCGATAGAAACACAGAGCGATCTGCTGCTGTAGACAACTGTACGACAACAACACCCCAGGGTTTTTGATATTTCCTCTAGTCTAGGGACGTTACCACACAGAGAAAAAGGGGAAAGACGATGAAACAGCAGAGGCACTTTAGCAACCCCGGACCATTAGCATCAGGCTAGCAAAGAATGCTATTCCTTTATAATGGGGATATAAAATAATGAAATTAAAAAATAGTGGCTTTTACTCACCACAACTGCAGAGGCTACCAGCTTCATTTGAAACAGACTACATTATAAATGGGCCGTTATTTATTATTCCCTCTTCATTTTTGTATTTTTACTTTTAATCCGCTCCTGTTTGCCTTGATAAAACTCATTTCAAACCCAGCACTTCCTGTATCTGTTAAAAATTAAAAGCCTCTTATAATTTCAGTTGAAAGAATCCCTTCATTTTCTAAAAGGCTTTTATTGTGAAGCATCTGCAGGAACTTGTTGTGGGGGATTCAGTGACTCAGAGTTTGCATGCGGTACTTCAAATGTAGCTCCTGACATCTAGTGGCACTTTTTTTTTTATGTTACTTCAATAACATTTCCGCTGAGACATGAACAGCCACTGAAGTAATAGCAATAATAATAAAAATAGGATCTGATGATGTCACAAACATTGTGAAAGACAACCAGCAATGGTTGGCGATTGGTTGTGGACCAATGTGTAGTCAGTCGTGTCTGTCGGCAAAGTCACAGCACGATTTTATGACTCCACCATCGCCTAATCTGACATCTTGACTGTTGGAACAGACAAAAATGTTGTGTAGTGTGAAGCTGGTGTAATGCTAGCTCGTCTATCACCACAGAGCGAGCTAATGTTGCAGCTCAACCAAGGAGGATGCCATTATTGTTTACATGCTGTCACGAACCTGAGCCTCTTGTCCATGAGAAGATATGGTTGGTGGGTGTAGTTCGGTAGAGAGAAAATAGTTCCTATGTGAAATTGCTTACAACAAGATCTGTGGATTATCTGGAGTAACCAGGTCATGGCATCTAAAAAGTGACATTCCTGTTGAGGTTATCAAATGTATGTTTTAGGCGCTCTGAGCACCACAAACCGAGTGCCATCTTGTTCCATTATACTGCAGAGAAGGCCGACATCTCTACACTCGGGAACGCACACCATAACAATTGAGATTGATAAACAGCACTACACGCAAGAGGAAAAATATGTATTTGGATTTTAGGGTGAACTGTCCCTTTAAGACTAAATTACTTATCATGTGGACTTTTATGTTCCATGTTTGGAACTTGGATTAAAACTGTATATGGTGATATTGGTTCTTACCTGGTAGAGGTACAGAGGAGAAGCTGGAGGTGAGCGCCTGACGCAGGGTCTCCAGGTGCTGGTGGAGGAGCCCGTTGCGTCCCCTCTCTTGCATCACGTCGCCTTCCAGTCTCTCTACAGCGCCACGCATGCTCTCCACATGCTTCTGCAGCGCCGCGTTGCGCTCCTCGTACTCCATGTTGGTCTTACGCAGCTGCCGCATCTCAGCTTCACGTGCTGTTTGGGAACACAGAAGCACATAGGGAAACTGAAACGATGGTGGATAAGAGGAGGAGTCCGGAGAGAGGACAACAGGGAGATACAGCAGTTGGTGCCATCATTAATTTTTAATCTGCTCAGAGAGGTGTCTTCTTTTAAAGTTTAGGGCATCACTGAGTTCGGTGGACTGTGGAAACTATTCTGGGACGATGGAGCACTATAAAAAAAAAGTTCTCTCGAGGTAGCAGACGAATGCGTTTAGAAACACTTAGACAAATGGAAGTTTAAAAACGTCACAGTGCACCAGCTACAAAGTTTCTCTCAGCAAGACGAGTGTCTTTACCTTTGCTGTGGTTGAGAAACTCCTCTGTGAAGATCGGTATGTCAAACACAGTTCTGTCCTTCCCTTCTGCATCCTTCTGTTGGCAGCCAGAGACAGTGAGAGGTAAGAAGATAAGCTGAAAAGTGAAAACATTTGGCCGCACAGACCGACAGCGAGAGGTGGTCATTTATCTCGCTAGGCTGTAGGTGGGAGGGTAATTTATTTCATACCTGGCCGCAGGGGAAATACAGTGATACAGTTTAAGAAAATGAGGAAGGTGATGTAATTTCACCGACAGTGCTGCTAAGATATCACAGGCCCTGAAATGGTTTCCAGTAAATTCACAATACAAATGTGTTTCACAACAGCAGCACAAGATGCAGCGCAGGTTTCACTTGTTTACTCCTTCCTCAGAAAGAATGCATCCTTCTGTATTTCTCAACGTAATTAAATTCATGCTGAACCCTGTATCCATTGAAATCTGGAGGGGAAACGCTGGTATCCCCAGAGGAATGCCGATTCCAGTAAAGTCACCTTGACCATAATAACCCTTCAGGAGTATGCAATAAGACTCACAAAGGAAACCTCTTAATTACATGCAGAACTTAATAAAAATGAATTACACACTTAGTAGAAGCCACTTGTTTGGATTATGAACACAAACACAGCACCAAAGCGGATTAACCCAGATTTAGTGATGCAACAATAAGCACTTAATGGGTACAGCAAGAAGAGGGCAAACAAAACATGTTTGGGTTCCTGGGTGAGGAAGCGGTAAAAACAGACTCTAACTACGATGACAGAAAACTCACAGTGACTAAAACTAGTGACATTTTCACATTTTCACTTGTTGAGTCTTTGAGAAATTTGGTTTTAAAGTCAAAAGTAACCTTTGAAATTCATGTTGATTAAGAATGATATTTGCTCCCACCGTGTGAATCTGGGTGAAATATTTTGTGCTTTGCATGCCTCAACAGAAGCTGCACAGCAATACAGTAACATTTCAATGATTAGAAGATTTATAAGCTTAAATAATTATGATATTTACTTCTTAAAGGGATAGGAATAATTGTGAAGTGTGGCTGTGTGTATTACCTACAGTAGATGACAGTCAACATGCCCCCAGTTTGGAGAAGCAGACAGGAGTACCGACACGTAAGCTAGACAATATACTGCTGTGGATGGGGCAGCTGCAAATTTTCATTTACATTTATTTATCTAAGCCACCTAAAAAAGTTCCACCTGAAGAAAAAAACAACAACAGTTCAAGTGTAAGCTATACTGATCTCATCAAAGCCAACAGACTCCATTGACAAAAACAGTAACTTTAGCTCGCTGAACAGGGGAGCTGCTGGTTTACTGCTGCTTCACTCGATTAGTTTGTGTTATTGTGTGACTTGGGTGAATCTGAACTTACCGTTTCAAACACCAAAGTCACACAACAACACAAACTAACTTGTCGAGGCAGCAGTAGACCCACAGCTCCTGATGTTAAATTACTGTTTTTCTCAATGGAGTCTGGCTTTCAAGAGAGCGATATAATGGCTTCAGTTCCCCATCGGAAATCTTTGCCTGACAGCAAGGTAAAGTGGTGAAAATATTCTGTACACTTAAACTGATATAGATTCTTTTAGGTGGCTAAAATACATTTTGTTGCTGACCTCTTCACAGCAGTATATAGCTTAGCTTCTGTGTCAGTGCACCTGCCTGCTTCTCCAAACTGGGAGCATGCCGACTGACATCTGTATGTAATACACTGACTATGGATACGTACCTCATATAGCCCCACTTTTAAAAATAACAAACATCTGAATTATCCCTTTCAGGAAAGTGACTGTAAGTGTGATAGGGCAGGAAAGAGTTACTGACCTCGTGTAGAGCCTCGTTGGCAACCTGGTGCCCAACATCTGGAGAGGAAGGAAAGAATAAAGTAAGCAGATGGTTCATGTTTCCCTCGGTGCAGTGCGCCTTTACCACGGTGTGAACTAATAGAATGAATGAAAGTCATCAAAGAAAAAAAAAGTCCCCTCTCTGCACTCTATACTGTGAAACAAATGAAATGAAGCAGAGCACCTCCTTCAGTCGCCAAAGCAGAGCTGTTTATGTCATCAACATTTTTGATATCCAAACTGAGATTTATCCACGGTAACAAAATAGGACGAGATAATGAAGACCATGTGTTCTGTGAGAACAGTAACGGCTCCTTGGCCTCAGGTTGAACTATAACTCATAATCTGACCTACTACGAACTCGAAAAGTATCCCCTTTTCCTTGCCACATTTCCATCAACTGAGCAAAGGAATAATGAGTTTTGGGTTCCTCCACGAAATAATGGAATATATTCAAATACGTAGATAAAACATTTTGAGCATGTTTTATAGTCCTATAATAATTCATTTCTGCAGAATAATATTAAAGGAAAACAGACACAAAACCACAAAATGCAACTGACGGCTTCCCGCACTATATGACTGATGTACGTTCACATTTCTCAAACTGTCTGGGCAGAGGTTGTCCACCAAACATAACACCTATATTCTCCAAATTTTGCCAGACACATAAAGTATCTGATCTGCCTACTTTTTAAACAGTAGTGCCTCTAAATGATGGTGGGATAAATGCCAGACTAGCAAGCTTCAGTGGTCGATGCCAACTTGTCGTCCTGCTGCCTTTTAACCTCACCTCCTCTGTGCCGCTTGCCCTTCTGTTTCTCCTGGACCTTCCTGGTGAAATGCTTGTAGGCCTCTGTCTTCTGGTACTTCTCCAGCTCCCGCATGTAGCGCTCCTTATCTCGCTCTGCCTCATCCAGGTATCGCTGCAGACAGAAGACAGAAAGAAAGAAAAGGTGAGACGAGCTGGGAAGACTCAGCCAAAAAAGGAGGAAAATGAGATTTGGGCGAAACAGGATGAAGGAGGATTGTGGGCGAGATGGCACGATGAGAGGGAGTAATTATTTCTAATCAGGATTAGTTCCTCTCAAAAGACAAAAATCAGTCATTTCCAATATTAATAACCTACATTCACTCCTTGTTGTATGCAAAAAAGCATCTTGTAATATCATTAGTTTGGGAATTGGAGGAAACTAATAAAAACCATCTTCATGCAAAGACCCTGTCTCAAGATACCAGCATATCTGACTCAGCTTTGAGCTCATGGTTCGACAATGTGATACTAATCAGCAGCAATGCTCTACAGACTCTATCCCACCTCTGGATTTAAAAACAAAACATTCTGCAGTGTGATTCGTTAAGTGGCTGTACAGCGGTAGAAAGAAAAGTTCCTGCATGACACTGCTCACAACAAGGTCTGTGGATTATCCTGAGTCAACGGGTCATGATTTCTTGAAAGAGACATTGCTGTTGAGTTTTCTAAATGTAATTTGTGGCGCTTTGAGCTCCACAAGCCAAGTGCCATCTAGTTCCATTATATTGGAAAGAAGGCAGACATCTCAACAGCCAAAAATCTCCAACACTTGGCAACTCACACCAAAACAATCTAGACTGATTAACAGCACTACAGGTAAGAGGAAAAAATTGTATTTCTTATTTTGGGTTCGACTATCCCTTTAAGTACACAGTTTAAAATAATGTTTCTACAAGACAGACTTTAATTTGGTTGGTACAAACGATGAGCTGCTGTAACTTCAGGGCTGTGAGAACTGATTATCATTCTGTTGATCCATATTCTGCCATATTTTGAAAAGGCCATCCAAGTTTTCCCTGGTTGAAGCACTTAGATATCTTTGCAGCGAAAGAACAAATTGTTATGGAAAACCCGCCCGAACATGACTGTAATAATGATTCTATCACTACAAGAAAGCAACTTCATCCTTTGTAATCTCTTTCTGCCAGTCCTGCATCACAGTCGAGGGCATATCTAGGACACGACACAAGATGCCATCAACTATGGCAAGACAATCTGTAAAAAGATGTCAAACTACCAGACACAGTCATGTATAAGTCAGTGTTTGTCAGCTTCAAAACACTGACACCATAGACTTGACAGGCTTTTGTTCTTACACTCTTTTTGTGCGCAGCAAGCAATTAACTAAAAGTCTCTGCTGGTTTGAGAGTGCTGAATTTGGCCTCTTAAATGCTGGCATGTTGCAGATTAATACTTTGGTCCATTCCTTTGGGGTACTGTTGGTGCAATTACTGAAAGCCACAAGTAATGACAATTAAAAATCCACCACCTTGTTAATCAAAATCAAACAGATTTTGCCTCTGGTAAGTTTTTTCTTTAAGTGCTTTCTCAAAACTGCTCGCCCTAGATATTTACTATTGTCCCACTAATCCAGTGCTTTTCAAACTTTTTGTGCTCAAGGTACACCAACAGGCAAGCCAAAATTTCAGGGCACACCTGTATTTATATCTGTGCATAGCTTCTATAACATGTGGTATTACTCTTATCACGACATGAGACAATAAAAATAAGAAAAATATGACAGGTAGCTTTTGTGATACTATGACCGTTTTTTTCTCGTCTTTCGGTGGTAGGTCGTCTTCGCTGGTGCTTTGTTGTAATTTGCTCCATACAATAAAGCGATCCATTGTCCCACTCATTGCTTTCTCCTTTTAAATGTTATCATCCCTCACACCGCTGCCAATTAAGGCTTTTGATGTGTCACACACTAATAATTCGCATGCACAATCAGTGACAAATAGGTTCCCTGTGAAGGTGTTTTTAATTAAATTAAATTACATTATTAAGCTAGAGTTTGCCTTTTTATTAGGAAATGGGTGCGCACAACACACTGATACAGTCCATTAAAAATTCATTCATAACTTTCTGTAAAGGTCCAGTGTTGAATATTGCAATAATAATGTGTGGTTATCACAAAATCCAACGGCACACCTGGACTGACATCATGGCACACTGTCTGAGAACCACTGCACTAATCAATATGAAAACTTATTTGACCATGTGTGCATACTGGGGTCTCTATACAGTCTTGGAATTGCATAAACTGGGTATGATTGGAAAGCTGAGACTAGGGCTGCAACTAACGATTATTTTCATTGTTGACTATTCTGTCGATTATTTCTTCGATTAGTTGACTAATCATTTTATCGAAAAATGTGTTAAAATGTTGGAAAATGTCGGCCTGTCTCTCCCAAACCCCAAAAATATGTCATCTAATTTCGTACTCACGCCAAAGGGTTTTAGTTCACTGTCATGGGAGAGTGTGTAACGGTGCAAATGTTTGAACTGGAGAAGCTGCAATTAGAGTAATTTGGGGTACTTTTATAGTGCTTTCCTATGAAAAATGACTCTAACCGATTAGTCGACTACTAAAATAGTCACCGATTAGTCGACTAATCGTTGCAGCCCCAGCTGAGACGCATATGGTTTCAATGGGATCCATTTTATTTATGTAGGATGGTGTTAGTCCCCATTGTAGCCATTTCATCATAATGAGACCATGTTTTTTTTTAACTTGACCTTACTGAATGCTCCAGGTCTGTAGTTTGTGGCTGTAAAGTTTCACGAGGTTGTGATTATCCTAAAGGTCCCAGTAGATCATTTTATTCAGTAGTTTCCAGAAGAGAAGTAGTTGTTAACCAACCAGCAAAAAAATGTTAAAAGGCTTTGACACCAAATGACAGCATTAGGTTTTCTATGGTGTTCCTCAAGGTCTTGGTGTCTTAATGTGGTATTTTGGGGGACTGTTTGACCATTTTTTTTTCATTCTCAGGAGGTCAAAAATGCTTAAATTTGCACCAAATTTGAGTAAAAAATTATATGAATGAAAAAACTGCTGCAACAACTTGTGAGACATAACTGAACATAGGAATGGCTATCTCATACTTCCATTAAAATGTCCTAATGTTCTCATACACTCTAAACGTTTAAAGTTTTACTAGGCACCTTATGAAAACCCAAATACTATTACAGATCTGTGTCAGAGCTAGTGCTAAACTGCACCTTAAATTAATCTTCATGTTCACAGCTTTCAGATAATGTACACCACTTCCAAGTGGCATTAACTGCTGACTTGCTATCTCCCCATAAAGATCCCCTGCCCTCCACCACTAAAAAAGACAAACATGTGTCTATGGTAAGGAGGACGGGACTGTTTAAAGAGAATAACATACAAAGTGAAAAGGAAAGAAATGCAGAACTTTGACACGTTATTCCTCACAGTCATATGCTCATTGTGTAATCCTGTCTGGAACTTCTTCACTGACCTGCTTCTCCTCGGGGGGCAGCTTGCTCCACTCGTTGCCCAGCATCCTTGTAATTTCTGGAAAGGGCACGTCTGGACGTTCTGCCCGTAGCTGCTCCCGTCTGTCGTTCATGAAGCGAACGTAGCCCGTTAGGGGGGCCTTGGGTGCGTTGCTGTCCTTCATTGGCTTCTTCCTCTTCCTCCCCTTGGTCCAGCTGCCACGTCGGGGCTTCTGCAAAGAGAACAAAAACAGATATGTTTTGAAAGTTCAGGTAGCAATCCCCCATGATATACACACTGGCAGGACATTCTTGGGAGTCCGAATTGGAAAAATATGTCACTTGATATCTGCGTGTTCGGCGCTTACCTCATCTCCATTTCTCTGGCTGTTGTTCTCTGTATTGGCTGCAGGAGAGCCTGTCTGCTCATCCATGACCTCTATGATGTCAAGGGAGATCTGGAGAAAAACAGTGGGAGACATTAGAGTAGGAAACATTTCATACCAGTAGAGTCAGAGCTACAAATCTAACTGGTATTAATACATGATCTGAAAGGGTCCATGATTAGTTAAGGTGAGGCTTGTGCTTTCTAGATGAGCCATATGAAAAAAAAAACAATGGACACACATTGTTGCCCGATGAAGGTGGGTTAAGCATTCTGAGACAGGGTTGAACTAAGGCATGGAGCATTGTTACCAGGGATGCTGCCCAGCCAGGAAATAGAGAGCAGACTGTTCCTTCTGCAGCGCTATCGCCATTTCTGCTTTTTGTCCAAACTCCTCCCAGCCTTGGCTCCAACTCTCCTCTTGGCCAGCCACGTTTCCTCTAATAGAAATGTCTTGCTGCTATCAATCATTATTGAGCAACTGAATGAAAAAACACAGCACCCGACTACTCAGACGCTAATTTAGACTACTTTCAACAGGAGGAAGTAGTGCTGTGGAACAGCTTCATAATTAGAGATAAGAATTGCTCCATGCTAAAAAGCCCTCTGGCAAAAATAATTCTCTAGCTGAAGTCAGGGTCTAACTATGCTTTAAAGAGACTAGTCAAAATAATTGTTTGAAAAACCGTTTATGAGTGTTAAATACTTGCTTGAATACGTCAATATATTTGACTATTTCTGACCACAAAAAAAGATGAGGTCATTTATGTTTTTTTAAGGTGACTGAGAGAATACCTAATTAAAAATGATGCTGGCTCAGAGTCCTTGTGGGCAAACAGCCCAGGTTGAGCTCTGAAAATAGCAACAACATCCTTCTGTTTAACCTTTGACTTCTTCTAAATCACCATGTGGGAAGCAAGCTGCTGTATCCTGGATGTGGTTTCTGCCCCCTGCCACTAAGTACTGTGGGAAAAGGCACAAAGGAATTAGCTGGTCTACCACCAAAAAACCCTTTTGGGAAGAGGATATGTGGGGGAAATTCCCCCTACATTAAGCAGCTAAGGTGAGCAGGGGTTTTCTTTCAAACATTTCTGTGTGAACTGACACCTTATACATGCCTTTGTCACAGATACTGCCAAACAAAATGTCACCTAATACTTCACTTGCAGGTAGTGTTTTAAGTTTCTGAGGATTAACTATGAACCCCAAAAATTTAAAAGCCATCAAAGAGGATAAAACAATAACCATTTTGTCTTTAGTTCACTTTCCACCTAACCTAACAGACACAGTCTATGCTGCAGTGCCACCTGCTGGATTTAAGCACACAATGCATGATTCAAGGATAAATTCAGTGGAGTTTTACCTGGAAAAAAACAATATAACGTTGTACTTATAGGACAGTGTAAAAAGTGAAACTGTAAAACAACGTGGGGTTATCTTTTACAATTTGTAAACCACCACTCTGTATGTTTGGTAACCCATATGAATGCTGTTCAGTCCACCATTTAAATCTCCTTAATCCAAACTATGACTACCAAAAGGGCTAACGTTAACCTGCTAATAGGACCCCAGCCCCACACACAATTAGCCCCGGGTGATCCCTGTATTTTAATACCCAAAGAAATGGTCACATAGCATTAAATACCACAATAAGTTGTTATTTTGGCACTTGGCGTCCTCTGATGGTTGTATTCACGTTAATATGTGGCACCCAGACAGCTATCATTACTGTTAACGTTAAGCTAACTATATTAAGCTAACCTTAATTAAGGGCTGTAGTCGATGTGTTTAAATATTGTCACACTGGCCAGTGAGTAAGTGAGCAGAATAACATTTAACAAAGCTGCTTATATGCAACGTTAAACCGAGATGTTGAAGAAATACACACAAACCGTATGAACAGCTGGCAAACAGCACCATTGTTGGCTAGCGTCAGGTAACGTTATGTTAACCTACACGAGCTAGCTAGCGTCAACTTTAACAGCTGTAGTACGTTAAATGTGGTCTTCAGGGCGACGGCATATTATTGTACCGCTGTTGTATATCTTATATTCGTGATAACTAACGCTAGCCTTAAAAACAAAAAGCATATCGAGGTGAATATTATCGTAAACAATGGTTTAGCACTAGCATATTGGACTGATGTGCTACTAGCTCGCTAGCTAGCTGTGCGGCTAGCTACTGCTATGCTAGCACTGAGCTCGCAGACGGGCAGCTAACGTTCTGCTTTATTTTACGCTAATTCGTCAATATGCGATTTGAAACATCGTTAAATTAAATATTTAATGCGCATAAAGTACAACTACCGAGTGAAACTTACCTCAGTGAACGTGATCCGTAGCTGTGCCTGTCAAAAATGATTTTCCTAATCAAAACAATACAGCAGACACTACATAGAATCAAACCACATAGACGGGCATGTTGCTGAAAGGCTGTTATTTCTGCCTGTATTTTTATTTATTTATTTATTTTTGATACTCTACCGGACTTGTGTTGGTGCGTTGTTAGATAAAAGCATAGCAAGGAAATATATAGAGTGACAAAAATGAATTATGTGGTAATAAGATAAGGTAAGTGATGTTGGCTTTACCTGGATGGCTTCAGATTCAGCCAATAAAAGAATCACAGAAAAATGAAACAAATAAAACCTCATTATCCATGATTTCCTTTCAAACGTCAATAGGAACCAACACAAAGAAATTAAAATTAATTTAATTACACCAAACTGTTCTAGATATTCTACTTCTGTGGCGCCTGGTTGGTCGCCGTTTTCTTCGTCTACATTGACCAGTGTCTTTCAGCGTGTTGCTTCCCCCTACTGTTGATTTCGCGTATTACACTTCTCACATTTATTTCCAGAGCGAGCTCCCTTGGGAAATTTCAAGCTGTATTTATCAGACGTGGAAGTAAGCTACGCATCAGGGCTTGTAAGACGAATTAAATGGATGAGATAAGGAAATCTTTCATCTGCACTGGACTTTTGTATGTTACTCAGGCAAAATGATGCCATAAAGCATTCAGTCTGTTTGTAGTTTGTAGGACCTTCCTTATGGCCTATATTGCAGCTGCAACTTGAAATGCTGCCATCACCTTTTGCTGTAATATACCATCATCTCTCTGTAACTGACTTTGACTGTTTGAGCTCTGCCAGAGCCACACACACATATACACAGCTCAACAGTGGCAGTATTTACAGTGCTGGCAACCCTAGGGTACAATCAAACTCTGCAAACAATCTTTTCCTCACATTGCACTGAGTGTCCCCCATACAATGATAAATGATTTTATTCATTAGAGAAAAATACACTGCCTGTGGAAACCGTCCCTTTCATTCTAACCTCGTCTCTGTGGGATAATGTGTCGTGTCCAAACAGGACATTCAAAAACACATGCACGTCCTTTTGTGAACTGAATGCACATGATTAATAATGAAGCTCCCGACCCAGAAAACCTCCCCTAACTTGAGAGATACAAAATGAGAGGGAGCGTGAGAAGGCTAATACTCTAATTCCAAATTAACAGATCGCAAATCAACACCCAGGCGGGAGTAACCTAACTGTAGATGCAGTCTAATTGAAACTTTGATTGCAATCTCGTCGCAATTACCCAGAGTTAATCCAACCCAATTCTCAGGCTCATTACACACACACACACACACACACACATACAGGTTGGGTCCACCCAGAGTTCAGAAAATAAAGTCACAAATAAAATCAAGACGTTTAGCTCGGAATACTTCTCAAATTTTCCATAGATAATTAAATCAACCGCTGGGGATGCAAGAAATGTTTTCCCAGAGATTCTCTCAAAGAAATAGAAAACCTCTCAGTATCAACATACTGGGTCTGATGATGTTCAACCACAGTTTATGCAATTAAAGCCCTCAATATTAAAGGTACTGTATGTGACTTTGTCATGTATTAATCATTTTTTATTGCCCATGGGTGAACAGATTGTAACATAAGTTAAAAACGTGGCCTGTCCCAACATTCTTGGTTGCCTGTAACAGCCTGTGGATTGACCTCTATGTAAAAGACTCTGAATTTCACTGCAGTGCTACTGTGTGCAACAGTAGCTGATGTTAGTTTAGAAATGGAGTCAGTCAGCGTCCACAAACGACCACCCACCACAACAGAGTCAACACATGCTGTGTTTCTGTTATGGGCTGTATATTTTGCAGCAGCAGCCTGGAGACGGACCTTAACTTACCGCTGAGGTTTGCACGAGCTGAATTCAAGCTGTTACAGCTTGAATAGGGATTGAAGCAGAAGGACAGGGGTCCATGTCATGCCATTAGTCCAACGGTCCGCGGTGCTGAACGGCTCCCGGCGGGCGTATTTCTACCTTGATGGTGCGCCGTGACCGGTTCTGGGTCAGCTGGGAAAGGCTTGAGGCGAAGCAGGCACACAGCTTATGTGTCTGCCACTTTCTTTTTCATTTTAACCCACACCATGATCTTTTCCTGACCCTAACCAAGTGGTTTTTGTGCCTAAACCTAACCAGACCTTAACCACAGGGCATTATGATGATTTCGGAACGGACTTTGGAACAATGGGTTTAATATGGTCGGAACAATGGGCTGTCGGACCAATGGGCAGTTCCCGAAGGACAGTGGGGTGTGCTAGCATCATTTATGGTCTCATAAACAGTAAGTTCATCAAATTCAGCACCCATATCATAATTTCCATGCCCACAAGTACTGAAAAAGATACATGACATGTGAAACACATTGTGATTTTGTGGTTTTAGCTTGCTAATGTTAGCTAAATTTGACTTCCTTTTTAACGTGGATGAAGCAAATATATACAAAATACTGTATTGCATAAATAATGTCAGCTAATTCACCCAGATCCCAGGAACTGGTTTGCAAATTTTGATCAGCTAAAGCAACCAACGGCAGATCCATGCCTTGTGGCTAATCAAGCTAACTTACGTAAGCTAGCTAAGCTAAACAACAAGCTAACCATAACCTGATGTTATGTTCTCATCAAATGTGATGCGAATTTTCATGTTACGTTACTCCTACGAGTTTGAGCCAGAGAATATTTTGTGTTGACTTGCTTCATACGTGCAAATAACTGAGGTTATTCGAGCATGAATCGATGAATGAACTTCTGCTGGTACGTCCTTGGCATCATACATCCCTGAAGGATTTCAATGCTGATTGGCTATTGCCGCACAAACAGGTTGCTGAATTTCAGATTTTCTCAACTCTCGAGAATGAGCATATGATGCAAAATTGTGCTTCGTTCCTCATTCGTGCTGCTTAATTTGCGTATTGTGAATCATTTGGGACATGTCCATCGCGCCGCCTGGCGGGGATTCATGTCTAATCGTATCTTTACATTGACTTTACATGTAATTCACTTGCGCAAATTGTTTTATTCACGCCCGGTGTGAACACAACCTAAGCCAGGGGTACGCAACCTGTAGCTCCAGAGCTGCATGCGGTCCTCTCTGGTGGCTCCTTTTCCTTTAAATTTGCTGAACCTCAATAGCGGACCTCTTCTTGAGTCTCCTGAGAAAACGTAACTATGACTTCCAAATCCAAAAACCAAAATGTCTCAAAGGAAAATAAAGAACTGAATAGTGCTCAGACATATTTGTTTGCTTTCACTGCCAACACTGCTAAGTTGAAGTATCAAATAATCATAAACAGCCTACAGCCCCAGAATAGTCGCTTTGTTGCTGACCTCCGACCTAAGCAAAGGTTAGCCAGCTAGCTGTAGAGCCATTGGGTGCTGCGTAACATAAGCTGATAAAATAATTTGCAAGTGGCAAGTATAATGGATCAAACTGTCCAAATTAAATGTAGGAACATTGCAAATATACATGTTTTTCTAAAGATGATTATTTATTTTCCTGTATCCTATAAACATGATAGCGGTCCATCACTGTCAGTCTCTTGTTTGTCACTTCTGTGGCCAGTGCAGGTGCTCGCCTGCAGCTACAGAGGATCCTGCTCCAGCTCACTTAATAGCCTCAAAGAAAGGTGTCATTAAAATCAAAAATTTTCTGACCAACCTTTAAAGTTTCTCATGGACCACCATGAACATTCATTTCTGTAACTGCTTATCCTGTTAGGGGTCGTAGGCTGGCTGGAGCCTATCCCAGCTGACACTGGGCGAGAGGCAGGGTACACCCTGGACAGGTCAGCAGACTATCACAGGGCTGACACATAGAGACAGACAACCATTCACACTCACATTCACACCTACGGGCAATTTAGAGTCACCAATTAACCTGCATGTCTTTGGACTGTGGGAGGAAGCTGGAGCACCTGGAGAAAGCTGACACGGGTTCGAACCAGGAACCCTCTTGCTGTACGACGGCAATGCTAACCTCTGCACCACCTTGCCACCCTCTTCGGAAACATATGAATCTCTATCTCTATACAACATGCCTGACATGGATTTGTAATGATGTGCCCACTGCTCAGTGAACTTTAAGGAGTTTAAGAAAAGCATCCTCATTCCCACAATAAGTTTTGTCTACTTCCTCTTCAGGACATTTCCAAGAAAGTCTTTCAAATAGTTCAGTTGTTGGTTATTCTGTTCCTGTAGGTGCTGAGGGTAATAGTGTTATAATAGTAGTTACAGCGAGAAAGTGAGTTTTTCCTCAGTGGGTGAAAAAGTAGAGTAACAGCCCTTAGTCAAATGTCTTGTGGCTGCATTCAGAGGCTGCTGTCAGTGGAAAAACTGACATCTCTGGCTTTTATACAATGGAATTCTTGCTGTAAGACTGTTGAACATCAGTGCAAAAAATAGCGAGTCCGCAGGGCCCACGCCAAAACCTGACATTTGGTATTGATGTTTTAGATGGCTGAAAACAATTCTGCTATACACTCAATTGAAGCTGCACAGTTTAACTGTTTACCAGCTTTATTTATTCATATTAAGAATCTCTACACAATGCAGCCGGCCAGAAATGAAAGCAGCTAGAAGCAGTTTTTTTTCTCAGGTTGTATTAAATAGCTGTATGTTTTTTTCTGTGTGGACTCACTGGCAATTAAAACAACAGGCACACAAATTAGCTATGATAATGTTTAGTTGAGGTGAACAGAAAAAAAGCATCTGCCAATAATATGGTAATGTCTACCAGCAGATATCTTATATTCCAGCTCTCCAACAGTCATGAATTAATAAGAGGTAGCATTGCCTGTGGAATCATGTTTGTCACTAATTGGCTGACTTGGAACACAGAAATGATGCAGGCCAACTGTTCAGCTCCCAGCAGAGGCATGCCTGGCTTGGATTTTAACTTTTTATTTTTTTATTTTTTTTGACCATTCAGCATCAGTGGTCGCTGCATTGTGGGTAGTGTCACAGCAAACAAAGCTTGGGAAATGGCGAGCCAGGTTCAATCAGCCCTGGACTGCAGACTACTCTTCAGATCCCGGCAGGCCTGCGGGGCACAGCGTCCAGCTGTCCCCCGTACCGTTATCCACCTGTCATGTCACGTCGAATCATCTGCTCCCAGCCTAAGATGTTTAGTGCAGAGGAAAGGTTTCCAGCCACTGGCCCTCTGTGGGTTGGCCATATGTCCTTGCCAGTCGGCCTGTGTGGCCTGGAAAGCAGCAACGTTGTGACACCCACACTGCATGCATCAAGCCCTTCTTCTGCCTCAGGATATCAAGGGTGATGATGTCACATGACGTGCCAGCAGGGTGAGAATAGATGGTCAAGTTAGTGAATTAGTGGATCATCTGCGCAAAAATGATGCTACTGAGTAAATGAGTGTGATTTAGCACTGTATGAACTGAGAGCATGGCACTATTAAATACCATTGATCTTAAGGGTCAAACTGATTTAAGCTGATGTGAGTGATTACCATATAATACATCTGATACTCATGCTCAGCCATTTAATTGTCTTGGTACTATTGCGAGCTGTAGAGACAAAGCGGCACCCTCCGAAAACTGCAGTTCATCAGATGGCCACTTGAGGCTGGCTCCAAAATAGAGTCAATCCCCATATACCCCCATGTTAAAATACCCAGCTTTACAGCAGAAATAAACATGTTTACAGCCTGGTACAAAAACAGTTTTGGTCTCTACAGCTAATTACCCTTCCAAGACAACTGTGGGGGGTGAATTTTCTTTTACTCACTCGTTTACATTTTATCAACACTTACAGTTACACGTTTGTTTGCGAGGTGTCGCTGCAGTCTGTGAGTCAGATTCACCACTCGCTCCTCCACAGCTCCAACTTTCATCCAAATATGTTCATTTCTGGCTCCAAACATCCAAGAAGCCGATGACTAAAATGCCGAACTCGAGGCTTCAGCGGCGGTCCAAACCAATGGGTGATGTGATGATGGACACAGCAGCAGAGATGTCAATAGCAGCTTTGTTGACAACAACAGGCATCTCATCAACACATATTATTAAGATGTTTCCATTGATGATGGAGAAAACATCACTAATTGTAGACATAAAGCACTTGTTGTCAAAACACATTCATTTGTACAGTAGTGACCATTCTCGGAACCCATCGGCTGTATTCGGCGTCTGACTTCCGGCAGACGGCGATACAGCCTCTGGGGGCAGACCCCCGATTTTTTGGCATTCCGGTTTGATTTGGGCGGAGGAGGCGAATTTCCGTTTCCGACTTCCATTTATATATAAGTAAATATGCTGAACCATTGCGATGGATTCAGAGTTTGCAGTGATGCCAATTATGTTCCACCTTGTTAGTTCACCGCACGGACCGTTTAACCTGTTAACAACTCAAATGTAATTGGTCAATATCACGTGGACTACAAACAGCTGACAACCGGAAACCAGGGCTCTTCCGCTCTTCTTCCAGAGGCAAGATCTCCAGGGTTTGCCTACAGACTCTACATTCACTGAATGTAGAGTCTGTATATAAAGACTGAGTAGCGACAGATGAGTTATGGCAACAGCAGGAATTCACTTTGGTTTTTGATTGGTTCTCTTCTGCCCTTCTGTTTCCTTCATTGATTTAAGGCAACGATAACTTGTTACTATATTACAACTGCACAACCCAATTGCAAAAAAAAAAATGTTAGCATCATACATTTCTGCAAATATGTGACATTTACACATATTACGTAGCAGATGTAGAAATTTCACATTTCAACAATGCTGTGGTTTACGTGTGGTAAGGTTGAGGCTTAGGAAAAATCATGTTTTGGCCTAAAATACCTGTTTCTTGGGCACAGTTCCCTACTGGAAAAAACAACATTTTGGGGCTAAAAAGCAGCTGGAAATGCAGCAATGACTCGTTAATAAACCACTGGTTTTGTTGTGGTCTGCAGTGGTCTGCAGCTTGGCATGCAAGTCACCATCCTCTCCATTTCTTGATGACTAAGTCAGCTCATATACTTTGCCACTTTAGAAATATGATACCTATAAATATGACAGATATGATGTATGTGAGGTAGGAACAGGCGACATGAGGCAATGCTACAGTCTGCTTTTGTCACCGCTGGTTCTGGTATGTCGATTTGGTGTGTCTGGGCCGACTGAGAGAGAGAGAGACGCACAGGGACTCATATGCACTAACATGCATGCACGCCTGGACTGTCTGCCACAACAGAGAACAAAGAAGATTGAATTACGACACACACTGAGGGAGTGTGACTTCATCCTCCACTTAGGACACCATCAGTCCATTATATGGCAAGTAGTGGTTCTCTGCTTCATTAATGCTCTGAAAGTTTTATACAGCTTCTTTAACTCCATACGTTTGTACAGTCTGGGACATTGTGGGGAGCTTCATTACCCCGTGGGACAAACCTCTGCCTATAGAGAGTGTGTTACTCCTTTTGTTTCTCTCTGTATTATGAATCAGTCTTTAAAATGAAACAAAGATATAAACAGACACGATGTTCATCATCATTAAACTAAGTGTATGATGATGATGAATACAAAATGAACTTCACAAGTGCCTTTTTCATCCTCACAAGAGACTCATTGGGTTATAAAGCATCAGAGGATATCACACTGTATGTAAGGGAAGAAAATCAAAAGTGAAATTTTCATTTGTTCCACCAGCGAGCGGTGTGAAGCTGCGATCAGATTGCGTACCCACAATTATGAATGTAACGTTGCATAGTCATGCGCCGTCATGGTGTGTCTGCCACTAGACACACGGGTGACACATTCATTTGAACACTAACACAAACATCACATGAAATAAAGGTCATACTTACACCACAGCCGTCCTCTATAGAGCAGATAATTGGCTTCGATTTTTCAGCCTCTTGCTGCATACATTTGGATATTAATGAGAATAAATCTGCTGCAGCTCCTTCATGCCTTCATGCTTTAAGATAGGTAGTTAATATTAATACCATGGTGTGTTGTTTGAAAACAAGGCTGTCAACATATGCTAAGTAATGCATTCGTTAGCTTAGTTAATGACCTCATCAGCATAACTGGTTATGGTTCAACGTATGATGGCGAATATGGCAGGATATTAGGCAGCTCGAGTGCCTCTTGCTTCTTATGAACAAACACAAAGCACAGCTGTGAGCTTTGCCAATACCACAGAGAACAAGAGCTCAAAGGGCGTGAGGACTGTTGCATTATCTTGTTGCTATGCAACTGTTTAATTAGTCTTAGGTAGCTAACCTGAAGAATCAAAGTGGTATGATGTTGAAAATAAGAATGGCATGGAGACGGATGAGTGTGGGTACATTCCATCCTCAGTGGGAGAACACAGCGTGGACAATTTTCTCATCTTTTCCTAAAAGCTGTGGCTGGAGCAGGGATGGGCTGCCGTGTGCCGCAGAGGGCTAAGTATGCAGGATTTCATACCAATCAAACACGATACCAGCTGATTTCACTGATTAGTGCCTCTTCTCTGGTTGAGGCTTATCAGTGAAACCACCTGGAGAAAAGGCTCAGGTGCTTTTAAAAAAGGATCATATGTAATCACAAGCACAATGAGTAAAGGTAGAATATCTCAGAGCTGTCATTATCATCATCTCCTCATCCCTTTTCAAAATAACAGTTGTGTCGCTGTTTCAGTTTATGGAGCTTGGCCTTCATGAAGAAGCAGCAGGAGAAGTTTACTTTCATCCAGTGGAAGAAGAACTTCTCACTTCATGTTCATATTTAAATGATTTCCAATTGATTTGCCTGATCATGGATGCAAATTACAGATTCCATGGTGTTATGAAAAACATAACGAGCACTGCATTTCGTAGGGAGTAATAAGTAGGTGTGGGGTCAAAAGTCAATACAGCAAAGTATCACAATATTTTTGTGTGGCAGTATCGTATCATCACACAGTGCTCAGTATCTAATTTTTTATTATTTAAATTGTTAATATTACAAATACTTAAATGTAAACTTGGGGTAGCCTAGGCTACTTAAATAACAAAATCAATTCATTTTTCAGTCCACGAGATACATTTCACTGCAAATAAAATGATTGAAGTAAGACAGACTGAAAACTTTACATAATAAGATAACAAAGTTTTCTTTCAGGGACAAAATTTACAGTTGAAAACAGGTAATAAATCACAATATATTTCATTCCAATACTCAGTACATGGCAACACATTTAAAATTGCAATAATATTGTATCGTGAGTTAAGTATCGTGATAATATATCGTGGAGATGATTTCCACCCTTAGTAATGGGCAGTTTAATCTTTTTTTTTATTATCTATTGGTAGCCTGGAAATCCAGACCCAAATCTAGAAAGATTTAAGGTCTGGCTATGAGTAATGCAAATGGCCCAACTCGAGGGGCGGCACCAAGCATGCATTTGAAAATATCACTGCACGCAATTGGATCAATCAGAATAATACACGGGGTGACGTATCCAGAGCTTAGCTACCAGCGGAGCTAACTGGTAGATTAGACTCTTGCTGTATCCGGTCGGCAAAACAGCAAAAACGTCCTTCTTGCAAAGGAAAGATTCGAGCGCTGTCTTCTGTTCCTCTTTCAGAGAAAAAGTCAAGTCTAACTCGTTCATTGTAGCAGCCAAACAACTGGGGCTCTAGTTTCCCGGCGCAGCGCAGGGTGGCGAACCCCGCGCAGATCTAGTTTCGAGCAGCACAACCCGAGGTGCGCTCAGTTTGGTAGTTCGGCAGACCGAGGTGCGCTGAGATGGGTGTGGCGGTGCAGCAGGGGGAGGTGTCGACAGATCCAGCTTGGCGCAGTGACAGTTTCGTGCCAAAAGGTTTCGCCGAAGGTGCGCTAAAAGCTCGCCAACTGAAACCAGGTCTACTGTCAGCGCAGGGGGAGCGCAGTCGGTGTAAGCCAAAGTTTGGCTGACCGGCGGACAGTGTACACACGTCACCAAAACCTCACAGGAAGGTTTCCAGAATATCAGGCACATTAACGATGCAATAAATACCCAAAAAAACACTATTCAATGCAACTATCTGCAACCAGCACATAAATGTATCTCTATATCGACTGTCCCGTCACATCTGATGTCAGATCAAAGGGGATTGGCACCGTTTGGCACGTTTGGCACGCGTAATGGAAACCCAACCTGATTTGATTAACACAGCTACAAACTAATGAGTTCACACCCCTCTCAGCCAACCACAAACAGCCACAGCATCAGATAGGGAGTATATATTCAGCATCTGTCATCTTAGAAAAGTCAAAAGAAAAGAAACAGAGTGAGACTGCGAGAGAGAAAGAGAGAGAGCGCACGCGCGCACGAGAGAAACGCAACTTGATTTACAATTGTGGTGACCTCCTCCCAGGCTACCTTTGCATTATCAGCCCGTGGAGGTCTGCTCGCAGTTCCGTATATTCGGACACTGCAAGCTTGGACCTCCTGGCCCAAAAGGAGTTTCCTCCAGGGAGAAGTTTGGCTGTCCGACGCTGCTGCTCTCTTCTGCCATGGCAAATTGAGTAAACTCTCATTACGCCTTCGCGTGACACATTTAAGGGCGAGGAGAGGGGCTCATTTGATTGGTGTGATGTGTGTAAAACCCACTCCACGCCTTCTCTCCTCCCTCTTTCCGACTTGCGCCGGTAGGAGGGACGGAGGTGGGAAAGAGGAGTAGCTGCGCCAGCGCGCACGGTGTGCCAAACTTGCAAAATCTGCCTGGCCACACCCAGTTGGCGAAGCGCAGGTGCGCTGCGCCTCCGCCGCGCCCGGTCTGCGAAACTAGAGCCCCTGGTGTTCATCCGTAGCCATCTTGCAATGTTTACTGACTGATTCCGGACTTTGTCGTCGCAGTGCTGTCGTCATCTGTTTAGCTCGCCTCTGGCCCGCCTATATCAGATACACCGATGTGATTGGTGCAGCTCGGCTTCAACAGCATGGGTAATGAGCATCATTACTGATTGCCAGAGTGACTCGCTGAGCAAATTCAAATTGTGCTCTCGCAAGAACTCTGGATCTCCAGGGTAATCTATTGGTGCAAAAATGTGTAAAACCGTAGTGACTTCATAGATACAACGACGAAAACGAGATGACGAAAACAAGGTGGCATACAGAGCTACATGTGATACTGATGAATATATAGACCATAACAAACAACAGAAACAAGGGATGAAATAATAGTCACAATATTTCTAATAATAATGGTGTGCGTAAAGGGGGAAAATAAATAGATAAATAATTTAAATAAAACCTTAGGACCACAATAAAACAATAAAACAGCTGGGTGATGATAGCAAGGATGGAATAAAAATGAATAAAATTAATTAACATTTTGATATTTACATGTGCCAGCATATTCGTATCATGGCAGGGCAACCCGGTCTAACTCCGAAGTCGTCGAAATCTGGTGCTTGGGCAGTGACTTGTGGTGTCAGACACCGACGAAAAAAGCCATCCTTTGGCATCGGCATGATACGCAGCCAGTTGACGTTATAGTTTAACGCCGCTTGGTGGCATCAGGGGGAACAAGAATGAAAGTTAAGACGCCGAAAGTGTGAGTAGGACAGGCAGGAACTTTGGTCCAACAAACACTGACTTTCACCCTTGACTTTCGTGGTGTTGTACTGATGTAGTGCCTTTATTTTGAAAGAGACTGTATGCAAACGGCACATTTCCTGTGAAAACGGAGGTGTAACTTGAAAACAGACAATGCATGTAACAGGCAGAACTTCGGCGCTACAACCACACACCCAGGATACCTTGCACGTTGTATCTGGACATGGAAAGTCCATGACCAAACGTCGATATGTGACAAGGTCGGAGTGAGAATGTGTTGGCAGGGTTACGGAGGTGGGGGCACTGATGTCACTGGCAGCAGGGGGAGGTTGTTACCATGGTGAGGATATGTCCATCTATATGTATATTGATTGTGTTTAACAGTTTGGTAGGTGATAATGATATTGATGAATGGAGCCCAACATCTGTGCATTGAACCTATTGGGCTGTTTTTTATTTGTAAAAAGTGCCACTGGGACTGATAGGTTTTGGTAAAATTGTCCTTTTAGTGATTTTAGTGGCAGTTAAATCTTTTAAAAAGTTGCTCCTGTAGGAAAAGTTAAACATTTGGGAAATATCCTTATTGACTTTCTCCCCAAGAGAGATGCGATCAATAACACTTTAATGTTACAGGTTGCCTGGCTCTCTCCATAGATAGAAAATAGCCTAGCAACACCTCTAAAGTTCACTAGATAACATACTGTATCTCATTTGTTTCATAAATAGAACTGTAGGAGTACATGGTGTGATGAAGTGGAGTTTTGTCCTGAATTTTTCAGACAACCGTGAGACACTGCATGAAATCACCTGGTGGAAGGATGAAGTGCTGTTCATAAATAAAGTTACAACACATAACTAGATAAAACCACAGTTTGTCTCTTCTTTATACATTTCTGTTCATGTGCACATCAAACAAATGAGATGCATTTTAATTAGCGTGCTTCAGAGTTGCTGGTCGGCAGCGAGCCAGGTTAGCTGTTTGCTTTTCATCATTGTGTTTCTACACCTACCTGCTGTTATTTGACCTTTGATGTTATGAAGACGCCACTGATTGAAATGTGAGTTTATTGTGATTCGCTGCCCTGTGTGATGCATTTTTATATTTTGAAGCTCTCTCGGCATCTTGTTTTGTGTGTAATTTACACACAATGAACAATACTTCATAAATTTTAAATCTGCATCTTGGGGAAAGAAAGACATCCTGCTAATCACCGCTGGAATAAAATTAGCATTTGAAACAGGTGCATAAGGTCAACAGAGATGCTACACAAGAAGAGGTACTTACATACAACAGCTCTGGGAAACAAAGGGAGAGGCTTCTCAGAATTCAAAGCCAATAAAGGAAATGAAATTGCAAAATAAAGAGCTAACACTATAAACAGGAGATATCTGAGAGAAAAAGAATATAAATCTGAAGACAATTTTCTTACATCCCTGATGATAAACACAGAGGCGATTTCTGCACATTACTTTCTTGAAAGCAATAACAGCATGTTCAGTCACAGACTTTAAAGGCATGTACGCATTTGGCAGCACATATTTTCACAGAAACACACAACAGAGGCAGATTAAATAAAACAAATGAGACCCAGATTACAAACGCTGGCTCGAAAGAGACGAGACTGCCCTTTGTAAAGGGCTAAAGAGGCGAGAGGAGATGACAATGGATAATAACTTGATGTATGGCGCTTGTGCGCTGAGCTTTAAATGTCTTATCTAAATTCATACACAATGACAGCGCTTCTCCCCAGCCATGTCACGTTTATCATTTTCGTTGCACCGCCTGGCAGATAATGGACAAAAGAAAATCAATAAGTAAGAAAATCTTACTGAATGAACCATGAGGCGATAGCAACGGGCGCTGATGAATGCACTCCATTCTCACCCATACTGTATTGACTTTGTGTAGGATGGTCATAAGCCTTATTCCCAGGGTTTATGCAGCACCTAATTCAACACTTTGCATTGGGTTATGGGGAGAAGAGAGAAAAACAACTAATGTTTACACAAAAAAATACCTACTTGAGCATATATTGTATCTTTTCAAGTAGCTTGCAAAAATTCCCAAAGACATGAATGCATTCACAAAAAAAAGAAATCATTTAAAAACTACTAAGACTAGAAAGAGGGTCATATCATAGACGTTTTGGAATCCATGGGCGCATTAACCTGCTCAATGGACCTGGGGCAAAAATGAGCTGCTGGGCCCCCATGAGCCCCCCACTTTCCCCCTTCTCTATACACTGTGTACAATATTCATAAGCTGTAATATTATATAATTCAAAATTTGTTGCGTGGTAATGAGATAAAACACAAATTGATTTGGGAATATGCACCATGTCTGCACAGCATGAGCTGAAATAATGAACGTTAAAAGTAGATTTTAAAAGGGGGGCGCTCGACAACACAAGGTTTAGTTAGCACCTGAAAAAATGTACTTGTTGTCATATTTGCTGAGCCTGAATGAAAACAACCAATCACAGCCAGGAGAAGTTCTCAGTGCATCTGCTTGTGCATGCGCTGTGTTGCCAACAACAGCGCACACAGTGACAAGTAAACAGAGGAAGACTGACGATGAAAAACAAGCCAAAAAAAAACCCTAGTTAAACCCACCCCGAGATAAAACAAGGAAACGTTGGAGTGGCTTTACTAAGCTAGAGAGAGCTTGTGGTGTTAGGGTTTCAGCTTTGCCTCTTCCTTGTGGTTCCTGTTTCCCCTTCCTAGTGTCACATGTTTGTTTTCAGTCTGTCTCTGTGTGTTTGCTGGCCGTGGCCTTCTGGTTCCCTCCTCTTGCCAATCCTCTGTAGTGCCAGCAGCTGGTGAATCTGCACACCTGAACCACATCTACAATCAATATAAAACCCCAGCTCAGAGTTCCAGACTCTGCCAGATTGTTAGGTCTTCTCTGCAGTACAGACACCGAGGCCACTTTTAGTTTTTTGACGTGTTGTCTTTTGTACTTTTGGACATCAATTCACACTCTGTTCTGTGTCTCAGTTTCACCATGTCTAGCTTCGTTCTCGTCTTCTGCCTCTGAATTTGGACCGCTCTGCCTTCAGCTGCACATCTTTAAACTACAATAAACTGCCTTTGACCACTCCCTGTTTCCTAGTTGTTTGCATTTTGGGTCCTAAGTTGAACTGCTACAACAACTGGACCTGCAAGGATTAGAACTGACACTGAAGCCATAAGCTAAAGACACTGAACTTGACAGAGTGAGAGCATGCGCACAGGAGTGGGGCTGCGAAGCATGTGCATAAGCAGTGACTGACACTAGGTTAGAGATTCCTCCCAGCTCTGATTGGTTGTTTGCATTTTGGCATGATGAATTCTTGCAAAGGCCAGAAGTAGCACTTGGAAGAAATAGACAAATCTTATCTGACTCGTGTACTGCTTTTAGATAGTGACAGTTTAAGCAAATATGACTAAATTATTTTTATAAAAGTAACCTGATGAACCTTTAAAGGCCTTATCATGTCACTGGATATTGTCCTTTATGTAGCACTCCACTGCACACTAGGGCTGTCAAAATTGCTCAAAAATGACGTTTGAATATTCCTTCTAAAAATAACTCATAGGTTCGAACCATTCGAATATTTTTTTTTCCGCATTATGTCCACAAGAGGGCAAACTAATACAAGGAAACATACTTGTATATGTATTAATACAAGGAAACATAACTACTTGTAGGTATTTTTATTTCCACATAAACGTCTTTGAAAACATTTACATACCTACACATTAAAACACATAAAACAATTATCTATAACACTGTGTTATAAACGACCGCGGACCTCTCGCTCGCCCCCCCTCTCTGACCCGTGGCCACACCGCCCACGGAAGCGCTGCGAATAGCCTCAAAGCACCGGACTGTGACCGCGAGCGAATGTGTCAAGCCGGGTGACGGAGACAACAGCTGGGAGCAGAACCGCTTGTCGACCAGGCTGGAGAAATGCGCGTCTGATGCCAACGCCCACTTGCAAAGAGGGCAGCTGTGGTGGTGTTTTTTTTTTTTCTCCACAATCAAATATCAATTTTCACATTCGAAGGTCCACTTTTTTTTCAAATTCGAATTTAAATTCGAATTTAGAATATTCGTTGACAGCCCTACTGCACACTAGAGTAATGGGGTGATTTTGGGTTCGTTTTGTGTTAACATAGCTACCCGAAGGTTTACCTATTTTAAGTAAGCTGATATTACTCTTAATGATATCCAAAAATAGTCCAGGCATATACTTATTAACTGACACAAGACAACTTTATAAAATCAAACAAATGTAGTTTACTGAAAGTTTTAAGGCAATACAAATATTAACCCTTTGAATTAAAATGAAACAAACAAACAAAAAAAAATATATTGTGCCAAAAACACAAGGAAAATACTAAAACATATACACCTCTCAATTAGCTTACCACAAATGTATATCAAAATACCTTAATGGTTCAATAGCTACTCAATAACTGGTACTCAATAACTGATGATACTCTGTACTGTAACGTGGGCCCACACACGCACACTCACATTCACACACTCACGACAACAGAAAACCCCGTTGCAGCCTGTTTGATGCTCGGGTGCGTTGCGGCCGATGGAAATCCTCTTTTTCCCGCGAGCGAATCCACACAGCAGGCTCACAGTTCAGATGAAGAAGTCCTCTCCTCCGTACGAAAACAACACAGCTTGTCCGACTCACCACTCAGCTGACGAAATCCTCCGCTCTTCCCTGCAGAAGAAACAGTCAGCAAAGTCACAGTACACCTGGAGAAATCCTCTGCTCCACACCACCGAAGTGCAGCTAGGCAAACCCACAGTTCAGCTAGAGGAATCCTCGGCGGGCATCAACAAAGGAACACGACGACCGTGGCGGCAAAGTCTTCCTACTCCGGTCCGACGTGTCGTCTTTTAACTTCACTTCACGTTGCACAAACACACACACACACATTAATACGAGCCTCAATAAACTCTCAGATAATGAGGAATTGTGCGGTAGTGTTTAACTCAGGGTATCTGCAGGTTTCAGTAACTTAAATTTAAGACTTTTTAAGACCTTTTTAATGCCACCTTGAATGGAATTTAAGACCGAAAAAACTATAAATATAAGCGATGGCTGGGGGATCCCGCTGTACTATACCCAGTGCTTAATTTGTAAAATTAGAAGTGGGGAAACGCTTTTTTAAGCGGCACCAGAGCCGCTTCACTGCGCAACTCCGAATGGAATGGTTGTGACATCTAGTGTTGTCACGGTACCAAAATTGGGACCCACGGTACAATACCAGTGAAAGTATCACCGTTCTGAGTAGTATCACGATACCACAGCAAAAATGAGGCAGATGTGCCTTTTGTCATTTATAAAAAGATAAATCATTTTTCTATAATACATCAATGATATTTCAATGGAATGAATTACTTATTGACTTATTCATAGAAAAACAGCATCAATAAGTGATTAACATAGGGGGGATCAAAATAAAATTAAAAAAAAAATAAAAATCAACAGCCACCCTCCTCCTCTGACAAGTAAAGAACAGTCCCTAAAGCGCGGTGAGGTTTGTGGACCGTTACCTGCCACAGAGAGAAATGTGAACGGCAGTCATGACGCCAACAAAAGAGGAAATTAGGCTACTGGACCTGGAGTCGGACTTCTCTGTTGCTGCCGGTAAGCCGTTATTTTGCACCGCAGAGCCGCCGTAGGCTATTTGACCACCGTATTCCTGTCTGTGACCCCCGTTCAACCCACAACCTGCATGATTCGCCTTTCGTTTCTGCTGCTGGTTGAAATCTGGGGAACTGCCCATTGGTCTGACATCCTATTGTTCCGACCATATTAAACTCATTGTTCCGAAGTCCGTTCCGAAGTCATCATGATGCCCTGTGGTTAAGGTCTGGTTAGGTTTAGGCACAAAAACCACTTGGTTAGGGTCAGGAAAAGATCATGGTATGGGTTAAAATGAAAAAGAAAGTGACAAACTCATAAGCCGTGAGCCTGCTTCGCCCCAAGGCGGTCGCAGCGCACCATACGCCCGCCGCGAGCTGTTCAGCACCGCGGAGAGTCGGACTGATGGGATGTCAAACCAATGGGCTGTCGAACCAATGACATGGACCCGAAATCTGTACTCACACAGCGTGCTGAATGATTTATTTTGCTGGCACAAAACTATTTTTAGTCACAAATGCGAGTAAAATGCTCGCACGTAGAGCTCTGTGGAAAACAAATCACTGCCGACAAGTAAAAAGTCATAAATAATAACTTTCACTGCTCAAAGATACTCACATGTCTGGAAAACAAACCATTACAGCAACATATTGAGTGCCAGGTGGCCAGCGCGCACCGTTAAGCCCTTTTCACACAGAGTGCGCAAAGCGCAGACCTCTGCCGACGAACCCATTCATTGTGTATGTGCTACTGCCAGCGCGCCGTTATTGGACGGCGCATGGACACTCACAGAAAAGTGCCGCGAGGCTAAAAAAAAGAAAAGAAATAAAGTCAGATTAAATATTCCTTCCGCAACAATTTTAAGACCTTTGAGTAATGAATTTAAGACCAATCTGAGACATTTCTAATGAATTTAAGACATTTTCAGGCCTTACTTTTAGATACATGAATTTAAGACTTTTTAAGACTTTTCAAGGATCCGCGGATACCCTGGTTTAACTAGCCTACATTTCTTCTAACTATATGAGATACACTCTGTTCCTCACATTCCGCTCTTCCTGGTGCTAGCTTAGCTGCTGCCTCCTGCTGCGTGTTTCTTTTTTTTTTTCTCCCCTCGTCTCTTCCGCATTTCCCCCCAATCATCACAGGCGAATCAAACTGACCACATACTTGACCAGTAAAACAATAGAATAAACCCACATGAATTCTCTGAATGTACCTCTCCTCCTTCAAAATGAACTTAACATGCAGTTGTATTCTTTTTAACTGAAATCTCCATTAATTTATTAATATTTATTGTGTCTCTATTAAGTGTTATGAAAACAACCTTAATTTCACTTAATTTCTTATCTTATTAGGTCTTTGCACTACATTTATTTAACCCCTCATTTTCTCACAAGGGCTACATTTAGATAAGCATAAACCCATATTCTTAAAAACAACAAATCAATACAGTTTAACCTAGTGCTTTCTGGGCTGAAGACCATTTACTCATGATACAAATGTAACATTGACTGCTTGACAAGGCATTTCCCTTCTTCTTTGAAATGGTAATAAAGACAAACAACAGACACTTTCTCAAACGGGTGATAACCCTTTATCTTATCAGGGACTAACAGGTTTCACAGCATGTAAAAGCATGAGGAGTCTCGTTTTATAGATTGCTACATTTGCCGAGCCATTTAGCAGCTAGCATGATGCTAAACCTACTAGCATACTGTAGGTTGCTGAAATGTCATCTTTTCCATCAGCAATGACTTTTAGGCTGCTTTCAGACCTAGAGTTGTCTTGCTTTGGTCTGAATCAGGGACTAATTTTTTTACAAAGTTGTATAATTGCCTAGAGTTGGTTTGTGTTCTCACGGCAGCATTTTCAAGTGGACCAGATCAAATGCCTTGTGTGAGAAAGCTGCTCTTGATTGGTCAGAATTTCCATGTGGGAAAAATCCAGGAAGTAAACCAAACGTTGAAGAAGAGTACACTTGCAAGATAAATGTGACACTTTCTAATGTCACAATGGAGGGACAACTACGCAGGTTGATTTTAGCGCTGCTCATCGTGGACTATATTGCTGTCATTGTTCATTTTAGTCAAACCATACAGTTTGAAAACGGGGCGCGGCTCCAACTAGAAAACAATGTTTTGATGCATTGGATGTGCTGAATGTGCATATTAAGGCAGTACAGGAGGAGGTGCACATTAATAATCCTCCAGAACTGTAACATGCTCATGTTTAACCCAAACAATGTGTCATGTGACTGCAGCTGGTTCAGATCCAGGTCGGAACATGTTCTCACCACAAACAAACCGCACCAGAGTTCGTTTGTAACCAGATTGAGACCACCTCTTCAAGAAGGTTTGTTTTGGTGCGCACCCGAGTGTGATTGCTGTGTTCACACCTGCCCAAACGAACCGCACTTAGAGGGCAAATAGACTTGAGTTCGACTAAACTGACGCAAACAGGGCAGGTGTGAAAGCACCTGCAGTTGACAAATCAGCAAAGTAAGCTAAAGTTTTACAGCAGCAAACTGTCAAGCAATTGGGCAGCAAACCAATCTTGACTTTCTTTTATAGTTATGGCTACGGTTTTTCAAAATATTAATCAAAAACTGTTCTGTCCAGGGAATAATAACCTAATTTCTTACCACTCAGAAACCCAGAGGAAGGTTATTACTTTGCTCAATCAATAAAAAGCTGATTTCCAAGATGTAAAAAAACTAACTGTTCCAGGTTATTGCTCCAAGCTAGCACCAAAAGCTCATTAACAATGTACACTTAAGGTAATTTTCACAGTGTCGCTTTTAATCCCAACATGAACATTGTTGCTGCTGTGTGGATTGTGATTTTGGAGTGTGTTCAGACCTGATGGGCTGCTCGGAGCAACAGACAAACACATTTACTTGTTGTATAATGCCACGTTCTCTGGGGGAAAAGATGAGCTGAAGATAGAGAATTCAAATGAGGGGAAAGAAAGCCTGAATGGTGTGCTCTTTTTAGTCTGAAATATAATGTACATGAAATGAAAAATTGACAAAAGGCATGTCACTGTGCTTTTGTTTTGGTAATTTTGTAAAAAAAGAATACGAGGCAGACAAAACAGACATACCACTGTTATAATTCAGTCAATGTTTTACCTTTGATAATTGTATTTCAGTTTAATTATACAAGCAGCATCTCTTGAAAATGGACTAGCGTGAAACAGTTTTAGTTTAATAAATTCATAACGTTCTTGGGGAAACAAATTTTTTATGTATGCAGCAACAAGCTGTTTATTGTGCCTGTGACAAATTCCAGTCATGGATGTCATGTTGGATCAAAGACACGATTACATTTATCATGCATTTTGCATTGGTGTGTATTCGTGTGTGCATTCTATTGAGCAACAACATAACCTGAACTGTTACAGTCGAGTATTTTCCTGCACGACGGCATGTGATCACATCAGGGGAATAGTCATAGCTGCAATATGCAGCTGTGTGTGTTGAAACCTGTGGATGTCCTCACCCGCTCCTCTCCCTCGGGTGACAGTGATGGGCAGGTTGGTTATGGGATATCGGCAAGGTCATCAGATGTGAACTTTTGTCATAACCGACATGTATCTGCACTTCACAGTGTTACGTGTATTTGTACAGCAGCAGAGGCAACATGCTTGTAGCTTCAGGGAATAGCGGTACATGTCCATCATGTCCTTTAATGCACATGATGGACATTGGATGGAAAAACATGTCTCTTTGCTGCATGACCTGGTCACACAACCAACACGTTGAATTGCATGTGACACTGTTTGATGTAAAACCAACAGACAGACATGAACTCAGGTCTGCACATCTAAGTGTATGATATGTTCTTTTGCAGTTCATGAGGTTCAGCCTCAGCATGTATCTCCGATATTGGCTTGTGATGTACTTGCATTTTACCATTGTGTAAGCAGACAGCTGGCTGCAGCACAAGCAGGATTGTTCATATAATAGCCTGTATGCTTTATACTGTAGGTATCTGGAGGATTACAGGGGACCTATTACGCTTTCCCTTATTTTCTGTCATATATATATAGTGTTACAATGATGGATGTTCATATTAAATTTGGCCAGAGTTTCAAACAATGAGGGAAATGTATAGAAGTAATCCCCCTGAGCAACAACCTGAGGATTCAGATCATCCTGAACACTCTGTTTCTTAAGTTTGTTTTTGTTTACTTTTCCACTGGATGGCGTCAGATCGTAACAGATTTCTTCATGGTCATCTGCTCCAGGCACTCTATTGCAAATGTAGCCTACACTGCACCATCTAGTTACATGCTAACATCAGGGAAACATGTAAACTTGGTTGCAGAATTTGTCAATTTCTTCCCGATTTCAGATCATATTCCTATTGGAACGTGTTTGATTGTGTTTACAATCTTTTATTAGTGAATTTTAAAAGGAGAAAGTGTCACTACACAAAGTCGTTCCCCAGGTGCAAGTTCACAGCTACATGAAGCAACATGCTAATGTCAGGGAAACACGTAAACTTGGGTGCTGTTAATTTTGGATCATATTCCTGTTGGAACATGTCTGGTTGTGTTGAAAAGCTTTTAATTGCGATTTTTCAAAGGAGAAAGTGTTGCTATACACAGTAATTCCCCAGTTACAAGTACTTTGCTTCATGTAGCTACATGCTAATGTCGGGGAAAGATGTCATCTGGTTACTGATGTTGGTAATTTCTCCCCGATTTTGGATCATATTTCTGCTCAAACATGTCTAGTTGTGTTTTAAAGCTTTATTGGTGTTTTTGACAGCTATATTTTCTTACAGGTATTCCTCTGCCTGCAATGATCGTGCAAAGATGACATGCATAAGACCCAGAAATGCTGACCTATCAGAGCAGATGGGCTTTTTCGGGAGATGGTCTTAAAGAGAAAGGCGCTAAAATGGAACATCTCAGACAGAGGGTAAATGCAGGTGTTCTAGTAGAGAGAGACAGTGTGAGGAAAATAAAGTGTTTCCTTAGCCACTTGGGGACAACAGAACAAACTGTAAACACAACACTGACAAACATCTTTTGGGTTGTCATGGCAAAACCCAGAATGAAGAATAAATACAGAATAAATAAAATTAGACATTAAAAGCAGGAAAAAAGAATGATTAGGTTGTCTTTGTCAGTGCAAAGATATTGGGCAGTATATTAAATGGCACACAGAAATTTAAAATGAATAATGACTGAAATTAAGTTATTTGAACAATCAGTGTCCCTTCAAGTCACACAAATGCACAGATACACACTAATTTGTGACCTGAAGTGATTTCCAGTGGGTTACATTTTCCTTTGAATTCAAACTTGTCCCATTAGTGCTTCTTTTCTTCAGCCCTGCTAAACTAATTGGACCTTACATGTGCATGCGAACACTCTCGATTTCTGTAACTTGTAGCATTACAACAGGGGGGATCAATGACGTTATGCGACAGGTCATGTGTTTCGGTTCCCCTTACATCTTTTTTCCTTTGACCTCATTACCAGGTTTGCCTTTGTCTCTTTCTCAACCCCTCTTCCCTTCATCCTCTCTCCTTTCTTTCCCCCTGTCTCCTCTAGCCTCCGGCAAAGTCTTCCACTCCACGCCTTGCTCGAATGCTGGCTTTGTGCAGTCATGGTGTTAGGCGGGCTGGTTGAAGACGCAATTTAATTAGCAAGTCAGCCGATAAATTACCCCTGCAATTAAAAGGCAGCCCCTCTTTTTTGTTTATGCCTATAGGGAGAGCTCCCTAAACAAACCACTGCTCTCTCTGTGTAGACACGACACTTCACTGATGAGCGCACATGAGTTTAGCGTGGCCGAGCTCCCCTCCAAAATGATGTAAATACAGTTGTGAGTGGCCTTCTCCAAAGAGCCAAGCTCCATTTCCTCCTGTCTTGGTAACAGACGAGCTTTATCTTCTCTTACAGAGCTCTGGCTTTGGCTGAGGACCAGGAAGCACCAGAGAGAGAACACAGAGTCGACTTCAATAGCCCACACACACACACACACACACACACACACACACACATGCACAAATGCAAAAGGACACGTTCACGCACAAACACACAGACGTGTTTGCAAAAGCAGTCCAAGGACCAAGCCGGTCTGTCCTTGGTGTTTCACTTCCTGCTGATCAGAGAAGACTTTCAAAGGTGAGCAGTCCTTCACAGGCTTGTCATCAAACAGCCTCTTTGAGGATACTACAGAGTGGGTCTCAAATTATTGTTTCTTTTTCAATGCCTCTTTTTAAGTGAATTAGTAACGAAGATAATTCGTGGTTTAGCTGCTTATTTTTCCCACCCACTAGCAACACATACACCATTTCCTGTTAATATGTGGCTCATGAATACTGCATCAACACTCTTGTACAACTTAAAGGAGCTCTATGATATTTAGAGCATACTGAGATTCAGAGATTGTCTGCATACAGCTCTCAATATGGAGGGGGCTGAGCCAGTGGTTAACAGTGCAAACAGTGCTAACAATGGCAACAGTCCTGACAGAGCTCATGATGTTAAACAGAACCGGAGGGTATGCTACACTTTCACTGTGACGCCCTTCTGAGATCATTGGTTACTGCTGCATGTGCGCATTATGAAGCAATTAACTAGCCAGTGCCAGGCACTGAAGCCAATTTACAACTTCAGGATCCATCAAGTGATGCCATTGGGCCCAAAAAGACTTTTCCCATAGACTTACAATATGAAAAAGAGTGTGTAAAGCAGTGGATACATCTTTTGAGCCTCACAACTCCCATGAAGTTACTCATTTCACCATCAGGATTTGATCCATTTGTTCCAAGTCTAGAGGAGCTGCACAATGAGATCATTTTATCCAAATTGAAGTTAGTGGGCTAAACCAGAAGTAAGCAACTCGACTTGCAGAAGTCTGTCGTGACCTTCCTGTATGGGCCTACCAATGCGAAAAATCTGGATAATTTTACATCTGAGAAGTCAAACTTTTAGGGCGTCATGCGCCACTGAGCACCTTATAGGAATAAATAGGGCTAGAATTCCTACACTGTATCCAGTTTGCTTTATGCATCGATGGGCCGGACCGTCTACCACAACAAAGAACAGAGAAGGCTTAGATGAGGCTCAAACACACAAAGAGTAAGCTCGACTCCATTCTCTCCTCAGGACGCCATTACATCACTGCCTCTCGTCACAGCAAATAATTGTTTGCTGCTATATTAATGTCTTGAATATCATATAGAGCCCCTTTACAGTCCTTTAGTAAACTTCAGCTGAGAATGGAAGACTTCCACTTTCAGATTAGTTGGTCATTTTAAAGCTGGGTGGTTCTCTGGGTAGAAGTATCCAACAGATGACTAATGCATTACTTGCACCAAAAGAGAATGCCAAAATTCCTTCATTCATTCATCAATGCTGTTTACAGTGGCTAGTAGTAGCTCAGTGTGTAGCTTTCCAGCTCACGACTTCACTGTTTTGTTCACCTTCACCGCTTTCATTGTGTTGTTTTTCAGCAGGCAGCTGTTTTCATCTAAAACAAAACCCACTGGACTTCCTGCAAAAACACCAAATGACAGACAGACACAGTTAGGAACTAGCTGGTGAACACAGTGGGGCACTGAGCAGCTAAAGAGACACTTATTAGACTATTGGCTTGCATTCACCAGGTGGCCACAAACATGAATCCAAATGAATTATAATGTTACTTCGTAACTGCTGGTTGTGAAGATAAGCAAAAGTTTGTCGCCATATCAACTTCAAGGTCTAGTGTGTAGGATTAAGTGGTATTTAGCAGTAAGGTTTCAGACTGCAACCAACTGAAGCTTCTTTCATGTGGACGAACTATGGTGGACGATGCGAAAACATGACAATGCAAATGGCACTGTCTACAGCCAGTGTTTGGTTTGTCCATTTGGGACACTGTAGTAACAACATGGTGAACTCTGTGAAAGTGGACCCACTCATAACATGAATGTTATATTCTGTTTCTGCCAGTATATCCTAAATTCGACACACTGGACCTTTAAAGGTGATGATATGCAATTGATGCATTTTCACACAACTTGTTTCTGTTGCCGCCACAAGCAGCCCACAAAAATCAGTTAATGCTGTTTTAAGTAATAAAAAAGCTAAGGTCTAAGTAATCGTGTTCACTCAATTAACATATTGCGCAACTCAGGAAAGAACCAAACTCTCTGAGGACTAGATGGGAGCAAGGCCATAGAGAGCTGAAGTGAAACTTGAATTAATGATCAGGTTCTGTAACTAACTGAAAATCAGACTGAAATTTGTAATAACAAACATAACTAAAAGTACAGCCTTGATACTTTGCCTTACTCAGCTAAGAGAAAAATCTAATTAAAATTGTTAGCTCCCTTTAACAAACAAAAATCAGGAAGGTTTCAGCTTCTAATCGGAGGCTCTAAGGTAGGTGCACATTTATCTATGAAAATGAACACTAAACCCCAGAAACATGTTTTATTTTTATAGAGATACCCATAAAAGCAATGTTCAAAGAGAGATTATATTAAGTCCCAGAAGGCAGTGGAACAGCTACTATGGCGCTGACATCAGTGCTCTCTGTAGTGACTGACGATCCTCTGTGCTGAATGAAGGCCTCAAGGCTCCAGATCTGTCTCCTCATCTGTGGGCGACAGCTATTTAAAACATTTCCCAATTGAGAGCATTTGCTTTACATGACATTTGCTGGCAACGTATAGGTAGTCATTATGATTTTGACTAAAGGGGGCCGTTACGTCCAGTGTCATCACCAAGCACTTTGCAGTTTCTCCTGTAGCTCCAAGGAAATCATGTCAGACTTATCGCCGAACGATTAATGAGCGGGAGATACAAAGTCCAGACACACGTGATGGCTGTGCGACGAAAGCATTAAGGCACTAAAAAGACTGGCCTTTGTTCAAGCGACTGGCAGTGCTGAGGGTAGCGGAGGGCGACTGGAAAAATGAGGCAGCCTTTGCTAAATAAGTCTGGGTAATCCATCAGATGCCAGGCCTCATTATGGCTGTGGGTACAGCATGAAAGAGAGCCCTTTATCTGGGCTTCCTGTTCTTATTAGTAGCACTCAAGCAAGGGATACTAGCAGTCCCTCCTTCAACGCCCCCCCACCCCCACCTCTGTGCTGGGGGGCCGCTGCTGACACAGAGAAGCAAAGTCATTCTCTGGCCTGCATTCCCTGGCCAGGTCTGTGGGCAGACCTGCCAAGTTGTGAGGATAGGTGTGTCTGTGTGTTGCCTTTGTGTACAAGTGTGTATGTGTGCACGTACATATCCGGGGAGGCTCAGTAGTCACTGTCGGAAACCTTTTGCCAGCTGCAGCACATCCTCCCCTTCACTGACAGTCACCAAATCCAAAATGGTCGGAGCTATTTCGAGCCATTCATTCTCAAAATGGTGACATACAACACTGCAATTGTTGGAGTGGACTTTGTCTCTCAAACACAGGTAGAACCATCTGAAAAATGTAAGATTAAAATGTGTGTATTTTCCTGTTATTGCATGCTTGTCTGAAATTAAAAGAGCCTGAGCTCTCGAGGTGACACAAGCCACTTCGTGCAGTCCCTGTAGAGGATTTTTGTGTTGAAAAAGCAAACTTGTACTGTGCCTACTCATCCACCACAGCTGACAAACTGCTGAGTGTGACAATATGAAGAGGAATGTGCCAATCCAGGATGAAAGCCCACATCACACTGTGCGAGAATGACACCTGGTAGTACAGCAGAGTCATCTGCCAAACGCTTGCTTTATTTGTCGCTCACAGGTTAGTCAATAAGGAAGTACACGGACAAACTTACAAGTGGCAGCATTTAAGATTACAACAAAGTAAAAGCCAAACTATTACTGCTAAATCAACCATTACATTTAATCTCCTTCTCTTAGCAACTGCTGGTGCTGCAAACAGATGCAATACCCGATGGGGCCAGCAGAGGACAGTAGGTGACAGTGGTGGCAGTGCGGCACGTCACTGTTAGGCCTGTCCATGTGAAAGGCAGTGAGGGCTGTGCAACATCAAGGAGTCCAAAAGTATGGCAGGTGGAGCGAATAATGCCCCTGAAAAAGGAAGAGAACAAAACGGTACAAAGACAGCAAATTAGCCCATCTCCAAAGATGAGGGGCTTCAATTATCACAGCCAGAGACCAGCTGACAGTGGAGGGGAGCCGGATTGAACTTTTCAAAGAGGAGGCACAGCGTGAGGGTCATTAAAAAAGAGGGGCTGCCTCTTGACAGAATGAAAGGTGGCAAATAGGACTGGACTCGTGCACTCTGGATGCAGAGGGTTCTTTAAGGAAAGAGAGACAGCCGGATGCCTCTGTGTGTATGTACAAGCATACCAGTCAGTCTTTTGACATCCCTCTGCTGCCCCCCACCCTTCCTCTCCCTGTCTCTCAGCAGGCTCCTGGATTGTGCTCTAATGGTAAATGGACTGCATTTATATAGCATCTTTCTGCCTTACCTTTCTCATTCACCCATTCATGCACACACTGACTTCATGTGGACAGGAGGAGGTGGGTATAACAGCCAGTGTTGTGATTAAAGGAGGAACTGCTCTTCCTCCTGAGCCACAGCTGCCCCAAGGTGGTGGAGGAGTGTTTGGATGAATTTGAAACCAAGATGCCTTTTTCTGTTCACCACAGATACAGCAACAGACCAAGCTTTCACCATGAATAGGATAAAAATAAAACACAAATTAGCACTGTGGGTTATGTAATTATATGAATTAGAGATGTCAGTTTCGGTTAATTGTGCTTTCGATAGCCTGACACCCATTAAGTGGTAACTAGCTGGTTAATTTTTAGGGGGGGAAAAGTAAAATGACATGAAATACAAAAGGCCATTCCTTTTGTTCTGGCACTCCATTGACTCAGTGAACTTTAGCGCTGCATTTCAAAACGATATCCATGTAGAGGTCATGAAATTTTAATGTGTTGTAAATGTCTTGTCTTCTTTTTTTTGTGGCTTTGCTGACAGACAGTCGGCTAGCTGTATTAACATGTGGTAACATAATGCCCACTGCCCACTTTCTGGTCCTTATTGGTTAGCTAATGTTAGCCTTGGTCATTTTGCCCAAGGAAAAACCAAGTTGGGTGGAAGCTAAGTTAGCTAGCGGCATCGCTCATTCGTCATTACCGCTGGTAATGCCTGTTGTGGAAACACAGTGGCCACCCTCCCTTCTCCCTGAGATCGCCTTGGTGTGAAAGCAGCTTCATTTTGGGCCACAAAACACCATTAGCATTGTGCTATGTTAGCACCACTAGCTCTGCTGACAGTGCTAATGTTGCTAACAGAGCTAACAGGGATGTTAAAGGGGGTTTACTGTTCAAAATTGAGTTGCTTACTCATTGGAGTGACGTTGCGGGCAGTGGTGTAGTCTAGTTTATTGTAGTGGGTATACTGTGATGATTCCCTCCCAGCCTCGTAGGGAGGCCTGGCAGTGACCTATTCATGGGTACCAGTGATGTCACGTCGACGAGACCGCTGCCATATTTATGTCTGATTTGACCGTACCCCTAAGTTTCGCTATGGCAGTACACACCTCACACTTAAACGAGACGGAGAGACAACGATATTTGTTAAAAATTTCCATTATTGGTTGCGACCCATATTTAGTACCCTCAACAGTATTTTGTCCGCTAACCTCTGCAACACGCAGAATCTCCATTGAGGTAGCTAACATCACGTTAGGTAACGTAGTGTCGGGCTGTTGGCGTTAATCATATGGCATCTGAAGTTAATCATGTTTCGCGTGTTTTGTAAGGGGTTTTCAAAGACTAAAATAAAAATTAGATAGAGTTGAGGACTTACCGGACACGAAGTGTTGACTGCACAACCTGGAGTTAACGTTAGCTGTTGGCTGCCAGTGGCCTCTTCTTATCGCAGCCAACCATTTATTCCGCCGGTCTACATCCTTTGGAATGGAATAAAACTGCTGTCCGGGGTTTCTTTGTCGACTGGTAACAGCACAACATATTCCTGGCATCCTTCAAGTAACATACATTTTCGGTCTCTCGCTGATTTTCCTACTGTACTTGTTTTGGTAACGTAACAACGCTGTGACCTGTGACCTGACTGCTGTGAGCGGACGCAAATATGGCAGCATGAAAACACTGTGACGTCATGTGGTCTTGATGGTCACTGCCTAGCCTCGCGTCTGAATTTTGTCTGGATTCTGGTTCCGGTCTAGAGAGCGGATGCGGTATTCACCAAATTCACCAGACTAAAAGTGTTCAGCATAGTAAAACTTTAAATTCTGGCGCACCATCGATTTAGGGTGATGAGGGGTGTAAGAAAATCGATTAACTTAATGGCTTGGGGCTTTTCTTGGAAATTATATTCTTTAAATTAAAAGTTTCACCGCATTTTTATTAGCTTGGTGCTTTTATTTTTACAGAAAGGCGCATCCATCGAATTCCGGATCCTGTCTCTCTCGAATGAGTGGTGCCGCTAGATGGCACCCACCTGCCCTGGCTGGTGTGCAGTGCAGAGTGGCCAAGACAAGCTAACCAGTGGAGACTGAAGAGTGGACAGGGGGGATTATGGGTGCGTTCATAAATCCATTCTGATGCTCCATAGCCACATTCACCCCACTTGGCGCTCTGTTGCTCCATCTATCAAGACGGAGTGCCTATAGTGCACTTTGCCCCTCCAAGAGTGTGGTGCTTTGGATAACCAACGGTTCATTCCAACAGCACTCTGAATTTGCCAACAGTCTAGTTTGTACCAGAGTGTACTTTGGCACTCAGAGTGACTAGTTCCGAACACACCCTAAGATTCGGTTCACGTGGCGCACCGGCTGTCTCCACCAGACCTGGGTGGTACGCAGTGCAGTAAACTGGAGAGTAGCAGAATTAACTTATAGTCCGACATGCATGACTGGTAAAAAAATATGCTTGGTGGATAACTGATTAGCAGTTAACCGCTGGCATCCCTCATATGGATATACATGGGGTTTTATGAGTGTGTGTGTGTGTGTGTGTGTGTGTGTTGGGGTGTGTGTCATGTTTACATTCAAACTCTGTAAACACCTGTCATGCCTGCGCTCTCATCAATATGGTCCTATCATCTGCATGTCAAAGGTTACCAAACAAGCTCACGGCTGAGCAAGCAGTGGGATCAAACAGAGGAGGGCAGGAGGCAAATCAGTTGACTTTTCCCCCAGACGGGATGACTACTGACAGCAGCTCACAGCCTCAATACAAACACACAACCCAGCCGAACACATGCTTCTGAGTCGTGCACACATTTGCCATTGCCGACACACACAAACACATGAATAAATTCCTCACTATCTGGTCCTTCACCATGCATGCAGCTAATTGGGGCCTGATGAGGAAGTCCACTTCATCCAGAGAGACAATGAAGCAGGCAGCAGAGGATATCGCCAGCCAACACAAATGGAGACACAGAATGGCACTACAGATAAAATCTCCGCCAGCGCCTCCGAAACCCCACAGGAGCCTTTTCTTCCGTGCCTTTTCTTCAGGTGCTGGCACGGATGAACATGAAGGGGCCTAATTAAGGGTCGTTTCTCTGGGGAGTTGGGTAGACCAGCTGTATTATTTGCCCAGTCCGATATGCGGCTAGGCTGCTGTTTTCCATTTCTTTTTATGCGCCTCAGGCCTATGTGCTTGCCCTACTTCAGTCCACAAGGTGCTCTCAGTCTGGTAAAAGTGGATGGGCGAGCCTGGAGGATACGTGGGACAGACGGGGAGCCTCTTGCTTCTTGTATGACATTGAGAACATGTTTGAATTTAGTCTTTTGGACTTTGGGAATGATTTAATCAAGGTAAAATTGATTACATTAGCACTACAGTAGCTCATTATCAGTTTGGAGTCTTGATATCGCTTGATACTCAGGCCACAAATGTCAAATTGATTGATGACTCCTTCAGAGATGTAATGCCCTTAGCACCTCAATGCAGCCACAAAATCAGTTCAAATGAACTAATTAAATATTATTAGACACCATTGGAAAGAAGGCTTTGTTATCTCTGGGTGCGTAGCCTTTACAGCTCAATCAGTGATATCCAAGCAACCCTGAATTTATCCCGTCTATTCTCTCCGCAGTCGCCATTCTTCCAAACACAAAGCTAATATGCGGCGGGCCTGACAGTCACTACTGCGTGAGGAGGCATTTACATAAGCTTGTGTATACGGCCATTGTGATGATAATAGGCGTGTGATCTCCTGTGTCAGCGAATGAGAAAAACATCTCATCCATTCAAATAGATATGTCAGCCAAAGCATTAGCCTCCCCTATAATTGGCCACAGAGGTCACCCTGGCAAAGCAGAGAGGCGACATTTAATGTGGCACAAGAATTTGTTGTGCTCATTCACCCCCTCTCTACCCGACAAAACTGCTTGTGCCCGGCTGAAATGTGACACCCGGCCTGCTCTGTGCCAGTTGCAGCTGCCCGTCCAAGGGTCGTGTTTCTGTGTAAGATTTCTTTAATGGTTTCCATTAATATCACTCATGTCCACCGTCCCTGTAGAGACACACGGCCCGTCTCATTCTCTAAAAACATTATTTGTGCACTCTGTGGCAAAAGGCTGTGACAGTCAGTTCAGAAGATTACAAACTAACATTGAAACCCGACCTTGCGGGATGACACTGCCGTTAATCTAGGTGTTCTGGCTTTATAATTCTTTTTTTTTCTGCAGGAAAGCATGTGGCCTATCCTCCTCACACATATTTGTTGTCTCTAAAAGAGACAACAGGGAGACAGGAGGGGAACAGACAAAGAGCTGTCGTTGACAGAATGAACCAAAATTCGAATCAAATATGACTCTAAGTACAAAATGTACCAGAGACGTCAGCAGCAAACCATATAACACTGACATACTGCTGGTGCATATTGAAAGCTTTTGTAGCTTACTGTACTTCGACATCAGTGTACCCTTCCGGAGAATCAATAAAAATAAAGCCTGAGCACTCAACTCAGTACCTCAGCTGTATACTTTACTCAACAGCTGAAATCAAGATTTAAAGGACTATTTTTTTTTTTTTACATATTTACATACATACGACATTTTGTGCTGCATCACATCAATGCAGAGTAAGCAATGATTAACCTCTTTCCATTATATTTACTTTTTTCAAATGTGGCATACACTTTTGGCCAAACTGACGTACAAATGACGTACAATCCAAGCAAAAGTAGATCAAGGAGAAGCTTTGAGAGCACTCGCTTCCATGTTCCAGGCTTGCACATGCCTGACAGAACATATAAGTGCATGGCAATTTTAAAAAAAAATCTTTCAGGAGAAATATAGATAGATAGATAGATGGATAGATAGATAGATAGATAGATAGACAACGGAGACTCAAGAGCTGTCATTGTCTGTGCCTTTCCTTTCCTCCTCATGTGTCAGCTGTTTCCCCCCCTCCCCTCTGTTTCTTGTGGTTCCTTGTTTGTCTCACTGTGTGTCTGGGCGTGGCTCTCATCAGTCTTGTTGCCAATAAACTCCTGCTGCCAATCAGGCTGCTCACCTGAAAGCCATCCACTATTCAACCCCAGCAGTACCCCTGCAGTCCAGTCTCTGCCAGATCGTTCAGTCTACCTTGCGGTACCAAGTACGGTCTATTTGTTGCTTATTGCTTTTTTCCCCCCAAATTGTTTTGGTCACCCGTTTGCCCGCCAACCTGTTTCCAGCCCTGGACAGCCTGCCTGCCTTGTTTACTCCGAATGCCCTGGATCAACCCGCGACACCTTCTTGCTCTTAAAATAAATCCACTTAAAACTTAACAGCTGCCTGAGTCATGCTTTGGGGTCCAGTCCTCTCTATACTATACAACAAGAGCAGCCATTGCTATTGATGTTGGGCAAAATTCAGACAGAAAGGCACCAGCTATACAATGACGAAGCACATCTCAGCTGACAAGATGATAAAACATTATTCATTCAGTGTATAAGCTACTACTTTTACAACTGACTCATCCTGCAACAGTGGTAAATGAAAATCTTAAAAAATTATGTTATTTATTTCCGTATAATTTTTTTGGAGCCACAAGGAACCACTGGAGAGGAGCCAAAGAGCCACATGTGGCCCTGGAGCTGCAGGTCGCCTACCCCTGCATTAGAAGGTCAAAGGGCTTCATGCACACTTAGTTTGTCCACACTCACTAATCACGGAGATACAGTGGAGACATTGCTGTCAGCGGAATCCAACTCCTCTTCTTCCAAAATGGTGGATCATATGCAACACTTTGTCCAACTAGTTGTAAATTGGGTAACTTACAGAGCATTAGTACGCTGTCACTTAAACATCACCAGGTCCTGCACAGATGGTGTAGTTCTTGTCGGGGGACACGTGACCAGGACGCATTAGTGTTTAAACTAGAAAAGATATGTGGTCAAATGCATCCCAGACCACCTCACCATGTGGTTTGAGTGATCACAATGCATCCTGGTGGGCATTTACACTTGTTTTCAGCACTGTCCACTAACAGATCACCCAAAATGCATGTCAATACTAGGTGAAAACAGGCCCTGAGAGAGAGAAAGAGCATATTATGTGAGTATGTCTGACCAACCTCTCTTGTTTCACCTTTTTTATGCTGTTGGTGAATTTCAAATATCTTTTCTTCCATCGTTCGTCATTAGCACATCTCCAGTGTCTTCACTTTCTCACACTTCCACAGTGTCAAAGCTCTTTTTATTCACAATCTTCACACACCACCAATCAGTTGTTGGATGCTGCTCTTTAAAGCACTCATGGGTAGGATTTGATTTTTTGGTTTTGGCGACTCCTAGTGGTAATATCAAAAAAGGCTGTAACAGACAGCAAATCACAAGGTCATGCTGCACCACTTTCCACTGGAGATATGCAATTTTGCATCAGATAAAACCCACTAGCTCACCTGGTAGAGCAGTCGCCCCATTTACAAAGGCCGTGTCCTTGCCGCAGTGGCCGTGTGTCAGACTCCAACCCCGGCCCCTTGCCGCATGCCATCCCCTGTCTGTCTCCCCCCTTCACGCCAGGGCTTTCCTATCTAATGAAAGCAAAATGCCAACAAAAGCAAAATTATTTCATAAATGTGTTGCTACAACTACTTGGAAAATCTACACGTAGTGGTTTTGAAGTTGTCATCCTTAAATTTCAAGACCTAGTTGATTTGGTGACACCTGTGTTACCGTAGTAACAGCAAACGTGGTTTAACACTGCAGCAAACACTCCTCGAGCTGCTACTTTGTCAGAAATACAACAGAGGAGCAACTTGTTGCTCTGTTCAGTGCAACAAAATTGAAATAAATAATTCTGTCAATATGATTGCCGCCGTGATCAGATGTCGTGCTGTGTACAGCGTGAGTGTTTTCCACACAAAAAGAAGAGCTCAGCACCAGTAACAGGAGTTTTTGACCTTGCTGAGAAGTTGGAGGTGTGCAGCCTGTTGCCTGCAGCTCGTCATGTAAACAGCTCACTGTGGCTGCTCCCACTTGTTGCATTGCTACCTTTCAAAAATTAAAAATGATCTGCTGACAAAAAAAGGATGGAAAATTACTGTTTAAAATCACTGTTTTTATAAACTATCGCAGTCAGCACCAACCTCTCTGACAAATGTATTGCATTTCCTGTGACTGCTTCATAATGAATAGGTAGAAAACTGGCAAATGATTACAACTGTGGAGATGTGTAAAATCAGCAAACTTGTTGATTTCTGTTGTCATTTGCAATATAAAATATTCTAAATATAGTGTACACTTAAACTGACATTGATTTTTCTTTGGCGGGCTTTTTTCAGGTGGCTAAAAATTTAATTTTAAGTAATTTGATTTCATTTAATTCTAATGTACATGATGTGAGGATTTCCTACCTGGATGTTAGGGTAAATAAACATTTTGATTTGGTCTATATGCTATTGTTTTTTAATTCTTTTCAGTAATTAATTGTCTCTCTCATATCAGATACCTCACCTCCTAACCTTGTGTGTTTCCCGCCCATGTGATTACCTCCCTGACATGATTAGTTTTACCTACCAGCCCCTCATTACCCTGCCACCCCTGTGTTTTTAGTGTGTGTCATCTCCTTTGTCTGTGCCAGTTTGTCTTCACTGATATTTAGCAGACGTTCTTGCACCTTTCCTTGTGTGTTCCTCGTGTTACTCAACCTTTCTTCAGTGTTTTTTTGGAAACCTTTGCCTTGGTTTTTAGACTGACTCTGGTGTACTGGTGTACCAGACTCTAATGCCTCCTCATAAAGACTTTAACCTCTGACTGTATTTTTGCAATGTGCTTTTGAGTCACTCCTTTTTGTTGCTTCTTTCTTATAGTAACGTAATACAGCTCAGCTATGGCTGTAAGCACATTAACAGCAAACAGTAAGGTCGATAATTAAATATAAAATCAGTATCAGACATAAGTAACAGTAACACTGGATTACATGCTGCATCATAACCTGTGGATCCTCCTTGTGTAGGCAGGGCAGCCCTCTGGCAGTCGACCAAAAGTTAGTTGACCAGAAAGATCGGTAGTCGGCAAGATTTCTTTGGTCGCTTAGTCGCAGAAAAAACAAACACGGAGCTGCGCCTTGTCAAAATAAATCAAAACCTTAATTTGAAAGGACAGACGCAGGAAGTGGCCACACTCAGCAGTCAGACAGGAGTCATGTTACAAACCAATCACAGCCAACAGATATCTTTCCCTTCTTCTGTAAATATTCAGTCTGATAAATATGGAAAAGTTGATGATGTTAGTGCAGGGCTACCCAGAGCTTTACATGTGTCCCACAGACGACAGGCCCACACACTTAAAAACAGCACCTGGAAGAAGATCAGCCCTGCACTCAGAACTTCAGGTAAACAGGCTATATGATGCTTGTTGAGGTTGCTTAAAACCTGCCGCCACGCTCTTGAAAGCTGGAACAGAAAAGGCCCAAGAGCCCAGCGCCCATCCTTGCGTTTCCAGGAGGTTACAGATGCAGCATGTGTACAGCCCCTAATTCCCAGGGCTGGTACCTGCGGTTATTCCACAGGCTAGTTAATAACATGTCGGGCAGGAAATCCAAAGTGTGGGATCATTTTGAGAAGGTGAAGGACGAACCCAAGGTGATATGTAAACTCATCTTCATTGGTCGACTACAAACATGACATATCATCTGAAACATGGAAGTAGCTACATGCCCATTAGCCCACAGCGTCATTAACAGGCGGCTCGCTCAGTGTGTGACGTGCACTTGTAGATAAAATATAGGCCTATATTAATGAAGGTTCATTAGTACGGTTTTGTATTTCTCTGTAATGTAGCACAGTGTTAACAATGTTACTGATACTATTCTTTCTCACACCTTCAACTCAAACCATTGTGTTGCCCCGCCCAAAATATATCATTTGATAACTAAATTATTATTGTAAACATGTGGGCGACTAGTTGACTAATGGTCCTACATGACAACGAATGGTCGATTAGAAAAGTTCCTAGTTGGGGGCAGCCCTGAGATAGACAAGATCAATTCAGTGTGGAAATGGCAGACTTCACCAGTAATAATAATAATAATTAAAAAAAAAAGATGTGCGTTAATCGAAAAGCCATAAATAGTATCAAAAACTGAATGTGATTTAATTAAAATCTTGGGATTACAGTTAAAATGTTTATTTCTGTTTTTCAATAAAATGTTGGCCAGATTCCGATAAAGAGATTTGACCATGGGGTTTCCATCATTGGACTTCTTTCTTTTCTCAACCACAGAGATCCTGTCCTATCTCCTGTCTTCAGGGACCTGCTTCTCACTGTATGAAGATGCTCATGTTAATGGATTCTAACCATCAGCATGTGATTCTGTTGCTTTCTCAATGCTCAATTTGTTATTCATTCAATTGATCCCTCCTCACTGAATTATGTGTTTGGATGCTGTCCAGCATTGACTGCCGAGGTCCGGGATGAATTTGTTCTTCTCAATCTTCCTTCTCTATTTGTCCACCAGATGCAATATCTTAGACCTCACTGGCTGGAATTTGATGAAACTGTGGGGACTTTGGGGGGGATTTTCTGGCACTTTCAAAATGACGATGCCCAGCCAACAGCAGGTGCTGCAATTACAGGTCAAAATAAAGTGACTTGTTTGCCACCGACAGCTTCAGAGAGGGAGTGTAACATTTGTGGAGGACAAATGTTACAGTCGGCTGTTGCCTTGTCACTTTTTGTCATTTTTTTTCCAAAGTCATCCCACGGTGTAATGCACCCAACTGTCATCATCTGCTCTCGCCACTTTAAACAACACAGCAAGCTGAAACACTGTGTGCTGGCGTCAGGTCCGTCTGAAAATGCTAATCGACACTTCTAAAGAGGACACGAAGTTCACAGTAAATTAAAAGCGTGTTAAACATCAACAAAAGGAAATTATGTTCACGTGAATGTTGACTCATAACTTTACTTTGCCTCAAGCCTTTTGAGTTCAAAATACTTGATACCTTCCCCTTACCCCATAGATTAAAAAGTATGTTATTTAAATACTTTGCCACAAATCAATTGACTTACCTTTATTTCCTAAATCAGCTTATGTTATTAATTCCCAGCAAGTCCACATTTAATTCCCCAGATCCACCAATCGGTCGGCCTCCACTCAAGATGCAGGAGAGAACCATGAAGAACTAATGTTACATTAATAAGCACCAGTTGGCAAAAATGATATCAAAGATAATGTTGCTCATATACAAAACCTACTTGGTGGTCAACAAAAGACAAACTGCAGAATGCAAAATGTGTAGGTCAAAAATTGCAAACAGAGAATATTTATTTACATGTGTACATAAGCGTGAGATAAGTCTTTGGTGATAAGACCCCATTGCGATGTCATCTATTCGAGGCTAGATGCTGGTGGTGGTGATGAGATGAGATGAAGAGGGAGCTGAGGATCTGGGCGTGAAGAGGAGTGGGCTTTTGATGAGCTCGTCCTGGGCTCTGGATAAGGTGACTGGAGGTGAATGTGGTGGAGGAGGGCGCGACGAGTCTGCCTAAAATGACAGCTGACAGGAGCAGAGAGAACAGATTTAAAGTGTGGCGGCAGCAACATGAATGGCTGAAGAAGACCACGGCAAAGTTTGACTGGCTAACCAGGAGAGGGAACACCCATAGTCAGCCGATTGGTGGAACTGGGATAGAGAGAGAATTGTGAATGGATATAGCATAATGAAAGTCTTCCTGATTGAACTTGTGTTGTGCTTCATTAAAGTACATGTATCTTTTTTGTAAATGTAATCTTGGAACAAGCCGGGGTTTCTTGCCAACAAGAAGGCAGCAGAGAGATGAATTCCAAACCAGGAAGTGCTCATTAATTCACCATAGCACTCTTTCTCATGCAACTTTTAACATCTACACAGGCAGGAGGTCACTCACTGTGTGTACAACTTAACACATGCTGCAATATGTCTTTTACCACAACATTAACCGTAACCCATTACTACAACCATTGTGAGATGCATGAACATTAATCCCAACGTAACCAGTAATGTGAGTGATTTAGAACGCATTTAAACACAGTTTCCTTTGGCTCATGACCTCAAACACACTGTCTCACAGCATGCTGAGAGACACTTAGCCCCAACATGCCACAATATATTATTACTCTGTTGTTAAATGGCATTTAATTTGGTAATTACACGTTTTGACTTGTTTAGGACTCAAAACACAAGTTTAAAGCCCCTTTTACACTGCCAGATTTTCTGTGAATATTTGACCGTTTGGCCGGCACGCTGTGAGCGTTTAGACACACAGAGCCGGATTGGCGAGTTGATCCAAGGTGCCCAATTTTCCGCCTCGTAGGGTAGACATATTGGTGGAACCCTTTTAGTTTAAACAGACTGAGGCGGTCTTCCGCAACGGGAGGGGCTGTTGACGACTTGTGGGAGGAGCTGTTGATGACGCCACACATGCGAGCCACTGGCGGTGGATGAACAGGAAACAGCTGATAGCAGGAATGAGCAGCTAGTAGCAAGAGGGAAATGCAAACCTGACAGACACTGTAAAGATGAGCGACTGAGGAGACGAGGAATTGCGCACCCTCCTTGCCCGCGCAAACAAAGAGGCCATTAACCGTCAGATGATGGGAACGGTGAAGAATGGGCCAACTTACGAGAGAATCGCAGAAGGACATTGGAACAGAAAAAGGCACATTCTGTATAAACGAAAGTAGGCAGGCGGCATTTTGCTGCACTCCCCGATTTTGTTTTTATACTGCCAATGCTGAAAAAAGACTGATTGGGCTTTCCTGCAAATTTGCACAATTCCCATCTAAAAAGGGCTTGAGACTTACTTGAGACCTGCCAAACAATGATTCGATCCCTCGTCTGTTTTGAAGAGAATTCATTCTTCAACTTTGTGTTCTTTCAGTCTGGAGCAGCTGTGAAAAACTCTGAGGTTAACTTGTCGAATAAACAAAGAAAGCAGAGACTCTCTGTCTGCCTGAAGGTGTCAGCGGGCTTCAAACAAAAGCGCTTGTTGGTTGCTTAAAGGCACTTAAGCACTTTCTATTAAGAGAGGAGAAAGCCTGGCTCACTCCCTCCTCCTCTCCCAGATATGGTGGGATCATAACCAGTGACCATCTGATGTGAAACAGGCCACTGCTGCAGCCTTGGCATACAGAAGAACATTTAATTGACTCAGTAGGAGTTATAACAAGCTTCTCAAAAGTGCCAGGGAGAAATTAATCTTCAGATGTGATAGAAAATGCATGAGCCAAAGGACGCCATGGGCATTATATCGGAATATAAGGGATGCTTGTTTTAGAAATGTACAAAAGAGAAATAATTACTACTTTTGAGTCGATTCCAATTCAAGTTCATATGCATTCATAAAACTCAAAGGCGCCTCTGGGCCTTTTGTGTTGTTTCATTCTCTTTATGTAGCAATCAAATCGCTGCTCAGTCTTCACTCCCAGAATGAGGACAGGAGCATGTGGGACTGAGACTGGCCTCCTCATGTGTTAAAGTTACACCTCGTCTCTGGGCATGGCCGGTGGCAGCGGCATGTTTTTCCATACAAGATGATGAAAAGAGACCTCTGATTCTTATGTAGATGAGGGGAGCACCGTACGCAGACCCTTCCCTAACACCGCCTTGCATTGTTGTTATCATTTCTGCCCAAGGCACTTTTATTTATGTTTAATAGAGTATTACATCAAGTTCGCCCTCTCCTCAACCATTATATACATACCACCCATCCATGAGGACATTAATAATTGATCGCCTGCAGTACTGGCGAGTGTTGCATTGTTTGTTGACAGAGTTTGACTCCTGAAGGGAGCCATGGCCCTGTGGTTTGTGGTCTCGGTTTCACAGCTGTCCTCCAGGGCAGATGTTGAGTTTAAGCCAACACCACCCATCAGCAAAGCAAGCTTCTTCAGCGGCAAAAGATCTTGTAGCCAAAACAGAGAGATACAATATGGCATAATAATAATGTAAAATAATACTGTGAAAATATAGTAAGTCAGAAAAACTGCAGTAAATGGCCAAACAAAGCCTAAAATGTAACACAACAGTGAGCCAAGTGTGATTAAAAATTGATTATTTAGAGATGTAATAAAAGCTTCTTCAATATGTCCTGTAATTAACCAGGTTTTCTCAAAATTAACCACTCAATCACGTTTAAATGAATCAATAAAACATCAGACGTCGCCACAGGAGACAGCTGTTCCTTATTGGTTTCCACCTGTCAATCAACGTTGATGTCTTCGCACCATGACCCTCACCAAGTCCTGTCTGTGCCTAAACCAAGCCTTAACCGTAGCTGTGTCAGATCATAAAACAGTTTTTATTTTTGAAACTGTGGTTTGTGATGATTTTGGAAAGCACAAGCACACAGTGTCCTCCTGTTGAATGTGGCACCAGATCAGAAAACATGTAAATGTGTTGTTCTGGAGGGACGTTATTAACGATGCATTTTGTTGTTTAATTTAAAGGACTTGTTGGGATCTAGCCACGCAGATGGTTTTGGTTTTATTTGTCCTGTTTGAGGTTTGGTTTCTGACCTCAGACAAAGATATTCTAAAAATGCTGTGGTGAGAAGGGAGCTGATCTAGTTGATTTATTATCTATTTTCACAAGCATTTGGTAGTCTGCTAAATAATTATATTGCAAGCAAAGCTCTGTAGGTGGGATGGGCTCACCCTCAGAGATGCAGGGAGCATCTCAGACATGAGGATGAAACTCAAGGTACAACCAGTTAGAGGAACCAATTGACGTGTTTTGGGCATCTGATAGGATGACTCCCTTTATACACCATAAATAATGTGACAAATGGTTACTTAAATTATTATTGTGGCAACAAAGGGACACATAATATAACTGAGTAGATTTTAAGAGCTACAACTTTGATTAAAACAACCTGGTCACAAAATCTTCGTCAGACACCGACGAAAAAAGCTGTCCTTTTACGTCGGTGTGATACGTGGCTGGTTGCCATTATAGTTTAACTGAACCTGGCGGCATCAGGGGGAATGCGACGGGATGAGAACAAAAGTCAAGGCGGCGAAAGTCCAAGTAGGGCAGATGGGAGGGGTGGTGGACGGGTCCCACAACCACCAACTTTCACCCAGGAGAGCGGTGTTCACTTCCTGTAAGATTGTCAAGCCAAACCCTGTTCTTTTTTCCCAAACCCAACCACGTGTGTTTGTTGACGAAACATTTGACCTTTATTCACATTATGCAAAATAATAATAAAAAAATATTTGTCCTCTCATTTCTTTCCACCATATGTCTGACACTAATACTTTTCCAAAAGATATTGTATATTGTATTGTGATATATGTATCCTCATACAACAGTTCATTCATCCTACGAATTATCCCCATGAATGACGTTCAATCCTTGACATAAAGTTACGTAATTAATGTAAAGCTATGGAGGTTAGGTTTAGGCAGTAAAGTTACTGTGGTAAGGTTTAGGAATAAAAACAAAGTGAGGATGTACCTGACTCAAAGTTTACTCAATGTTCACACAGTTTTATACACCAGTCTCCTAGGGAACGGTCCTGTGTTTTGTCAGACCGTTGATAAACTTAGCATTAGATTCATTTCCTGTATCCGTGCTATGTGGGTTTCGCCACTGTCCCGCCCCTTTAGGAGGCTAGCGGCAGTCCTCAGTCGATTCTTTCCAATGGGAAAAGTGAACGTGAGTGACCGTTCCCTTTGCCTCATAGTCACTGACGTAAATACTGGACCCATTTTTAACAAGCCCCAACCCTTCTAGACATTCTAAAGGTCCATTCATGCTCAACATTAAATACGGATCTGGATCCGGACGGAGCCTTCTGTCCGTGCTCCACATTCATTTCGTCCATATTTCTGCACGTTTCCATAAAGCTTACAGTTACGGGCCAAATGGAGCAGTAGCACCGGAAACCGTGGGGGCAGTGTTGCTGTCACTACCCCATACGTACCTCTAGTGAGACATGAAGAAGAAATAACAATGGCGGAACTTTTTGAGGAGAGGAATTCTCCATCCTCCAGTCGCGACGTATTTAACGACACCGACCACCGCCTCACTGACAACGCTGCCTCTGTTTTTGTCTTTCATGCAAGAGGTACAGTATCAATATCTCCTCCACAGTCACCATGTTTGTTTTTGAGTTAGTTGTTGTCATAAACTTTTGACTCTGGGCTGCCTCCTGGTGGATATATTGGTTAACATCCATTTTCGTACGTAAAGGGAGCATAAATGAGCCTTAATAGGGAAATAACATTTTTTCAGACAGACAAATCTGGAGAAAATTAACTTTGTTCGATGCATGTCTCTATTTAAGCAACACTCATGCAAGATCTGGCAACAACTGGCATGATCTTACACGGTTGATATCAGACATTAAGCTAGTAGATATAACAATACATTGCATTTGTTTATAGTGCTGTATTTTTTTGATTGATTTCATCCACCCACACAACACTTACTGCACTTCGAAAGGAGGTGGGGGTATGTGAGGAAGAGATGACCACACCCACTTAGGAGACTGGAAGTATATACCATTTCATACCACTGGCGCAGCTTGTAATGGGGTATTTTTTGTTATGGAATATGTTTGGTTTTATGTCCCGTCCACCACCCCAACCTGCCTCCTAATGAGACCACTCAGGAACACTTGCTTCTCACTTGCTTCCCATCACTGCAGTAGTCACCTGACCGCAACCTTGCCAAATACGGGGGTTATTAACAAATTACTGATCAATCGTTTTGGGGGATATGTACGAATTTTGGTGCATTTATTTGTGAAAATAAACCTACAACCTACAAACAGTGCCGGAGAACAGCCTGTACTGGGGGTAAATGTTTGTAATTTTGGTGAACTGATCATTTAATTGCTTTAATGGAATACTCCTGAAACCTTTTGGATGGATTTTTGTGTTGGTCTGAATTTGGCCTGCAGGTCTCACACTAACAATATAGCATTCAGCTGCATGAGACAATATGAGAAAACACTACCCCCTTACATCCAATAATATGTAGACAGCAACATAATCCAACTGTGGTAATGAGATTCCTGCAGCAACAGTGTGTGTCTGAATGTCAGGCTGGTATATTACTGAATGGGAGTGATATCCGCTGAAGGTTACTGAATGCTAGACAAAATTTGCAATGCTCTGGATGGCTTACTCATCAAGCAATTACAGTTGTTCAGCTACTTGCGCGGTTGATCACGACAGACCATCCAGTAGGGTTGTCAGGGAGACCGGTGTGTCTCCCTTCATGCCCGAGATTAACATGCATCTCATATCTGGATTGTGTCTGAATGTGATTTATCCGGATTACCTTTGAACCTGACATTCAAATCTGACTCCAGCGTTCCCACTGAAAACAGATCGCTCTTTTCCTTCACAACATGCAAATTTCTCTCCTTTCTGTGCATCACATTTAAATCTTTTATAAAGGTGACAAGTTTTGTCACATAAACTTTTCACACTTGGTTCTCTAAGAACAGATGTATTGAGTTGGTGTGTCGGGGATAAAAGCTGAGGAGGAGGCAGTTTGTTATCATCATTGCTGAGAGCTTATGAAATTCACTCAGTTCCTATCACCTTTTTATGCACGTTAAAGCCCAGCCCGCTCTCACCGAAAAAATGACCACATAGGTCAACTATAGCCCCTTTTACACGGCCAGATTTTCCGCGAATGTTGGGCCGTTTTGCCGGCAAGCTGCGAACATTTAGACACACAGAGCCGGATTGGCGAGTTGATCTGAGGTGCCCAATTTTCCGCCTCGTAGAGTAGACATATTGGCAGAACCCTTTTAGTTTAAAAAGACCGAGGTGGCCTTCCGCAATGGGAGGGGCTGTTGATGACTTGTGGGAGGAGCTGTTGATGACGCCACACGTGCGAGCCACTGGCAGTGGACTAACAGGAAACAGCTGATAGCAGGAATTAGCGAGCAGCTAGTGGCAAGAGGGAAACGCAAACCTGACAGACACTGTAAAGATGAGCAACTGGGGATACAAGGAACTGCGCGCCCTCCTTGCCCTCGCAAACGAAGAGGCCATTAACCGTCAGATGACGGGGACGGTGAAGAACGGGCCAACTCCGAGAGAATCGCTGAAGGACTGACCAGCCGCGGCTTCCCTCCCATGTCACTGGTTACGTTACACGCCGAGCTACACATTTTGTTACTTGCTCACGCCCCCCCATTGCCCCGAAAAAGGCACATTCTGTATAAACAAAAGTAGGTAGGCGGAATTTTGCTGCACTCCCAGATTTTGTTTTTATACTGCCAATGCTGAAAAAACACTGATTGGGCTTTCTTGCAAATTTGCACAACTCCTATCTAAAAAGGGCTTACGTTAACAGCTTATTATGACCCCTACGTTTATTGTAAGGTGGCGCCCTCTAGTTGCCATCCTAATTATTACAGGAGCAGAGGAAGAACTGATGTGACATATAAAATACGACAAAGTCTGCATAATGTGTACAAATGTAGAAGAAACAAACACAGGACTTTTACCCAGGAGACCAGTATTCACATCTTGAAGTCAACTTCTACTACTTTTAATAACATAGCCTGGTATGCTAGTACGTGTAGCATGCTACACTAATAATAATGATAAACCTTACTTATAAAGAGCTTTTCAAAACAAAGCAACAAATTGCTTTATATTGTTGATCCAGGATTTTAAACAATGCGGGATTCAAGGAAATCAAATGCTGCTAAGGAATCCTTCACTGTTTATAGTTCAGGATCTGCAGAGGTCTCTTACACTCTCAAACAAATGGACCTGGTGAATTAAACTGATAAAAACAACATGTAAAGCAGTGTGATGTTAAAAAAATAAGTGTTTTCTGATGCTCATTGTTGCGGAGGAGCAGCTAACTACAGTGGTGTCATGATCCGTTAGTCCTTCCCTGCTGTGTCCACCTTCTCCAGCTGTGTCTTGTTCTTGTGATGAGTTTTCTGTGTGTGTATACCTGTGTTTTTCCTTTTGTTTCTTGTCAATTTGTCTGTGTTCATTCCAGTGTTCATAGTGTTTCCTGCCTGGTCTCCCGTGCTCTGTCTTGGATTTTTTGCCTGTGTTCATCATGTTATCCCTTTGGTTTTCAGTTTAGTTTTGGTTCTTCTTTCTTTGGACTTTAAAGGGAAATTTCGGTTTATTTCAACCTGTCTCCTATCGTCCTAAATTTGTTTCAAGTGACTAGTGACATAAAAATAATAGTTAGCATGTTAGCCGTTAGCCTAGATACAGCCGGGGTGCATAGTTGCGTCAGACCTGTTAAAACGTAAGTGAACGGGCAACCTTCAAGTGCAAAGTTAGTCCACTAAACAAGCTTTTTTTCCACAAAGACCGCCTCATATCGTTAGGATAAATGTCAGAGAACATATAGAAAACGACATGTAAACCTGTTGTCTTACCTTACCGGTGTGGTAGAACGTAAATGGGGCTCATCTAAGCTTGAGGTTCTCCGACTAGCTTGGAGTGACAGCCTTCAGGATTACAAACGTATGCTCTCTGCTGCTAGAGCCTCTTATCTGTCAACTCTTATTAACACAAATAAAAATAACCCAAAATTCCTGTTCAACACTGTTGCAAACCTCACTCGCCAACCCTCTTCTGATACTAACTCTCCATTTACAGCTGATGATTTTCTTGATTTCTTTAATGGCAAAATCTCCTGTATTAGAGATGAAATTAGCAGCCATCTACTTAATAAGTGTGTAAACCCATCCCCTAGCCCAGTTTTAAGAATCTTAGATGAGACTATGACACTCTCGCACTTTCAGACCATCTCTCTAGATGCGTTTTCTAAATTACTACTCTCATCTAAACCTACAACCTGTTTATTTGACCCTCTCCCGGCAACACGCAAATTTACATTCCACTTACACCCAACAATCAATCCCAACTTACAAATCTTGAATCCTGCTTATCTGCTGTTACTCACTGGATGTCACAAAATTTTTTACGATTGAATGCCAACAAAACCGAACTACTAATCATAGGCCCGAGCAACCAACTACCACTCCTCACTGACCTTAGTCTAAACATTGACAACTGTGTTGTCACCCCAAACTCAACAGTTAAAAACCTTGGTGTGACTTTTGATTCATCTCTGTCTTTCAATGCTCACATCAGGGATCAGATAGTATTTTTCCATCTACGCAACATCTCAAAGATCCGTCCCCTGCTAAATACCTCAGATGCAGAAATCTTAGTTCACGCCTTTGTTTCATCTAGACTAGATTACTGCAATATCCTCCTCTCTGGCCTACCGCAGTGCAGCACAAACAAATTACAACTTGTTCAAAATGCAGCAGCCACGATACTAACCAAAACCAGGAAATATGATCATATAACCCCAGCTTTAATCACTCTCCACTGGCTCCCGATCCAGTCCAGATCAGACTTAAAGCTGCTTTTACTCACCTACAAATCTCTACATGGCCTAGCACCCCCATACTTATCTGAACTAATCACTCCATACGTTCCAACACGTGCTCTCCGCTCACAAAATGGTAACTACCTCACAGTCCCCAAAGTTCACAAAAAACCAGCAGGTGGTAGAGCATTTTCCCACCATGCCCCACTTCTCTGGAACCGGCTCCCCCAACCAGTAAGGGATGCTGAATCTGTTGACATCTTTAAATCGAGACTAAAAACCTATTTATTTTCCCAAGCATATGGCACGACTTGATAGCACTTTTTTATTTTATTTTAATTGTTTTTGTAAATAATTGTGCTTATTTGTAAATTGTATTTTTTATTTGTAATTTGTATTTTTCTAATGTATTTTTGTCTATGTGAACCGTAGTGTTTCGAGACCATGTTTATGGTGATTTTACACTTTAAATAAAGCTGAATTGAATTGGTGCCATGTTTGTTTACCATTTAGCTCTGCTTTCCAAAGCGCGGCTGAAATATCGCGAGAACAAGCAGCGATCTCATACAGTGCCTGAAATCTCGCGAGAACAAGCAACAACAGCTGGAAGGCAGAACCGGACAGTAGCCTGAAAAGTTCATTCATTTATTTTATGAAAGATTTATAGAATAATGGCTGACTTTTTGCCAGACTCTGACTTTGTGGAGGAGGAATTTGATGTTGCAGAGTTTGATGGCTGCCCTTATTTATTTGAGCCAGAATACACTGACGAAGAGCTTCGTGAAATTGAAGAACGGAGGAGGAGAGAGAGAGAGGCGCAACAGGTAGAGGACGAGAGAGGAGGAATGGCTGCTGCAAGGCTGCGTAGCTCTGGAGATTGGTGGTGTACCTGTGAATGCTGTGCCCCAGTGCCCACAGAAGAGGAATGCCTCTGTTGCAAGGAATGGGACCAGTTGCAGCCTTATTTTCAAGGTCTGGATGTGACCGAGGACGAGACACCTCCACCTGGAGTAGTATCCAGCTGGGCTTTATCTAGAGCTCGCGAGATTTCAGATATGAGGCGGTCTTTGTGGGAAAAAAGCTTGTTTAGTGGACTAACTTTGCACTTGAAGGTTGCCCGTTCACTTACGTTTTAACAGGTCTGATGCTACTATGCGCCCCGGCTGTATCTAGGCTAACGGCTAACATGCTAACTATTGCTTTTATGTCACTAGTCACTTGAAACAAATTTAGGACGATAGGAGACAGGTTGAAATAAACCGAAATTTCCCTTTAAGTTACCTGCCTGTTTTGGATATTTTTATCAACTTTATTAAAGCTTCCATATCCACCTGCCTACTGTTTTGCATTTTGATCCCTTCCTGAACTGACACATAACAGGTGGCTAACATGAAAATGCATAAGCACCAATCTAGAGTTGGTTTTTGATTTACTTGTTCTGGGCTGCTGTAGAAACATGGCCGACTCCATGGACAAGGACAAACTCCTAGATATAACGGCTCATTCTAAGGGTATGAAAACAACAATTCTTATTTTCAGGTGATTATACACTCAGGATTATATATATATAGGATATGATGACTTTTCCTAAACAGATAGTTTTGGAGAGGAAATGCGACCATTTCATGACAGTCAGGATGTGTTTTAAATTGCAACTGTGTGATGGTCGTGCCTAAAGCCACACAAAGGTTGAATGACTCACCCACACCATCGCCACATGTTCAGTTACCTCTAATTTGCAGTCACTTGTAATACATAAAACACCACTTTATTTAGTTTTAAAATAATTAGCACTGACAACACACTGTTTTTTAGATAAAGCACGCACATTAAATTTAAATTGTTTTGTGTTTTTGCTATTTGCTTTCGTAAGTTATTGATTCATTTCTCTTTGTCTTTGAGTTACATGAAGTCACTTCCTGGTTGGAGCAAATGATTCTGTTAGGTCTGTTGATCTGGTTTTCTTAGCCTAATTTTTCACTAGAGTTATATTTTGTTGACCTCTTTTAAGGGCCCTGTGACTGTAATTCTGTTATCTTTAGTCATTTGCTTTGAAAAATGTATTTTTTGAGAAAATAAACCTACCTTTTTTGAAACTTTAAATCTGGGTTCTTTTTGCTTTGACTGCTTTGTCCATGACAAACTGTTGGAACAGTCATATATGTTGTTTTGGGGCCAGTCATGTAATTTGCTTTAGAGGTCACTGTTGTAGAGCCACACTTGAACTTGTCTTTAATCAAATTGAATCATATTTGAATCCTTGGATTAATGTGGTCCACCTTTACATAACTGAACACTTTCTAAAACTCAATCTGACACCCGACATAGACTGTGTGCTGAGAGCAGCTGTGCAGGTGATCACTGTCAATTTTTGTGTGAGCCACTTCATACAAAAAACAATTTCCTGCATCATAACAGTGAAGCTGTATTACAAACCAAAGACCTCCCTGCCTTCCACTGTGAGAAAAGAACTCACACACACACACACACACACACACACACACACACACACACTGTGCTTCCATTGCAGTGAAAGTATTTGACAGAAAATACAACATTTAAACCCTGTTTTTTAGTTTAATGGCTCTAACAGTGGACATCATGTTATATAGACACTTTTACAGCTTGGGTGAATCAAAACAAGGAGGAACAGCCTTTCTTTATGGTCAAATCAAAGCTCTTGCTTTCCATCTGGTGTGACACAAATCGCAGCGACAACGAGATGGAGAGCTGAATTCTCTCCAGCATAATGAGAGGTGATAAGAATACAACATGTGCCTTGGTGGATATTCTGTTAAGTGTCCATATTTCTTACAGTGACCGAGGGACTGGACAGTTTCTCGGTTTGGGTCTATAAGGAATTTCCATTTAAACAGCGTCATTAAAAACGATGGAGAGAGAGAGAGAGGCCGGGCAAATTGAGTAAAACGGACACATACATTTTCTTTAATGCTGTGCTCAAATTCCTTTCTTCCTGCGCAGAGTATATGCATGACTTCCTATCAAATACAGACTGAAATGCAACCTGATTATTTAATTAGATGTTCTTTTACTTGAGTTGTTCCATAAGGATCGGTGCAGGCGGATACAATATATAAAATGGCTTCCTTTGATAAATCAAACCCATTCAGAGGTTAATGAGTTGAGCTAAGTTAATGAATCTCTCTGAGGATACAACACACACTCAACCATGTATGTGCACACACAGGCAGCACACACAGAATGTTCTTTTTTTATTAGTAAATGTGAGCGAATATCTACATTATAATCAGCAGGACTTCCAGAGAGGGCCAGCGTTTAATCTAAACTAAAACCCCACTGCTTGCAAAGAGCAAGAATTGCTATTGATGCTCTAGATATGCTTGAATACAAAGAAGTGCTGCAGAGCTGAACAGAAGGGTGGCAGTAATGTAACGTACAGATACAGTATGCAAGGCATTTGGAGCTCTGTGCTCTTCCTTTGGCGTAATTCTGCCTGCCTGCTGCATGGGATTATTTTCAGAAACAGTTGACTGCGGGAAAGAATTATACTGCAAATTAACATGTTTTTGGAAATTTGAATAAATTAGGCTTCAAGCTGACTTTTATTAGCACATATAGACTGACTGTATAGATATTTTCAGCGGAAGTGCATCAGTGGGAAACAGCCTGGGTCCATATTTAGTTCCTGTCAGCTGCTGATATTAGAAAGGACTGCAACTGGTATAAACCCCAGCTCATTTAAAATGTTTATGTCTAAAAGTGTGGTATAGCCAACAGAGTGTTTGTGTGAATTCATTATGAGTGTCGGGGAATTAGATATCAAGCACTCAAAGAAATTATTTGGTCTATTTTGTCGGGTTTATGTATTTCAATTACATGTAAAATGTCCATCCAACCCCATTTTCCACTGGACTAAAGACCCACTAATACCTACCAGTGAAATACAATTATGCAGTTGAACATCATTTGAAATTTAGTCAGCACTGAGTGTGAGAGAGAAACTGAATAAGTAAGAGGTATAAAAAAATAAATAACCACCATTTCACTGGCCTCCATGCTGCTCCATACTGTTTACTAACCTGTTTACCTGCCTGCCCATGACTTCAGATATGAAACACCAGGACAAAAGCAGGTCGGTATGATCAATGGTAAAGCAGTCTATTGACAGGCTTTCCCGTGTTTAAAAAAACCCACATACGCGCTTCCATTTTGGTGGGAAAAAGTTAGTAATTCTAACATAAACCAAAATATATCATCTATGTCATTTAATCAAATAAAACTGAGATAATTAGACTGAGAATTTCTGTAACTACAGCTCACAGAATTGACCTAATTTACTTTAATTAAGTTTATCTAATTACCGTTAATACAATCTATGTGTTTCATATTTGAAATGCATAGAATTTATTGAAAGCAATTACATAAATGTTTTAAAGGTCTATTGTGTAGGATTTAGTGGCATCTAGTTGCAGATTGCAACCAACTTAAACTTCTCCATGTGCTAATGTAACAGATAGAAACATATACAGATTTTATGTGTATGAGCTAATTTCTCCAAAATCCCTTCATTGTTTTAATGTTTCTTAGTTTTTGGTATAGATACAGTCGGCAATGACGGGAACGCCCTCAAACGTCACATCCAGTTAGAGCCAAGGGGGAAAATAAACCGGTCTCTGCCATTAGCCACAATGCCGAAGAGTTGCTGTGTGCCCTTTTGCACCGCAAATAAACAAAAAAATCACCAATTAAAGTTTTACATTTTACCAAATAATACAACGGAACCACAAAGGAGGACAAAATGGCTTCAAGCTATCAGAAGAGAGCTTTTAGCTTTGCACAGAAACACGACGCAGGCAACAGAAATGTCCTTCAGAGGGCTAACGTTATATTTTATTTTATGCTTGGAGTACATTTCAGAGCCAGCACTTTGTTTTTACATATACCGTACTCAGTAAAGAACTTTAATCAGTACTTCTACTTTTACCAGACTTTTGTACACAAGTATCTGTACTTCTACTTAGGTACTGAATGTGTACTTTTGTATATGTTGCGAGGAAATCTACACAAATTACAAATGTAGTACAAAGTTCACTAGCGTTTAAACAATTAATCTAATATTCCTGATACCCCTGACATAGTCTACGATTGTTTGGAAATGGTCAACATTAACGTTACATTAAACTTACCTGAAATGAAGTGCTGACTGTAGACATCCACATGTTTTGTTGTTGGGTCCCATAATCTGCCAAACTCGTCCTCTCTTCTGATAGCTTGAAACCATTTTGTCCTCCTTTGTGGTTCCGTTTTATTATTTGGTAAAATGTAAAACTTTAATTGGTGATTTTTTTTGTTTATTTGCGGTGCAAAAGGGTTTTCCCCCTCGGCTCTAACCGGATGTGACGTTTGTGGGCGTTCCCGTCATTGCCGACTGTATCTATTAGGAATACAGCATTAGTTGTCCTATTGCGCCGTCTGCTGATTCCGGGTGGATGCATTGCAGCACTCCCGCCCTCTCGTCAGTCTGCACTGAGCTTGACTGCGAGAGGTACGTATTTAATGTGGCTCATGCATAAAGTGAAACTATGAAGGTTTAATGTTGATTTAAGTGCATGGAACTCCGGTTATTTTTCACGTCAGTTAGAGAGATAAGCCATGCTATATTTTTTTTTGTTACATATTTTGCCTGTGAAGCGATTTCAGAGTTTGAGAGAGCTAGCTAACACGTATATGTTGTGAGTGGGCTGTCGTTCGCCATGTAATCTTCCTGCCAGATACACGGTTAAGCTTGTCTTTTCCTCATGTTAGGCGTGTTGTGGTGAAGAAAGAGCCCATGTTGACAGCATTTTGCTCTCTTTACACTCAAAATAGATATGTTTATATGAACTGTATTCCCATTACCATGTTCTGTAAATGTGTTACTCATTTCAGATTTATTGTATTGTAAGATGGTGTAATATGATTTCTTTCATAGAGCCACAGGCGCTTCAGGACTGTTTTTTTAAATAGGTATTTTCTTTTGTGTTAATTGATTGGTTGACACACACACCGTGATAATTTATGTATCCTTAGGGGTGTCACTGTAGGCTAAGCCTAATTTATATATTCAGTGTGAACTGATGAGATTCAGTTTCAGATACAAGGCAATGTCTCTAATTCCTTTATATTTTTAGTGCATTTTTCTTTATTAAAGGTAGGATCTGGAGGATTTTCAAACAAAACAAAATATAGACATATACAAATGAAATCCTGCTTAATCATCACCTATGGGCTTCTACTCATGTGCGGTGGTGACTCTGTTTGCAGAGCTCCTGCCCTTTAACTGTATTTTGATGTTTTTGTGAGCTCGGACCGCTTCTGGGCGGAGATTTCCCCAGCCAATGAGAGAGTGCAGGTGCCGTGCCCGAGTGTGTCCGAGCGTGCACCAGCGCGAGCGTGCCTGAACCTCTTCTGTGAAGCCTTTTTCCGTACCTCCTGGCTCCATACACCCGGGAGAAATGGCGGATACAGACATACCCACGAAGAAAAGGAAATTAAATGTGAGTGAGGCAAAACGCTGAGCCGATAAAGCACGGGCCAAAACTCGTGCGAATATCGGGGTGGCTTTCACCCGCTTTCGAGCATTGAAGGAGAGGCTCGGGATGTACAGCGATGCGGAGTTGGCCTGCTTTCTGTTGGACAGGTAAATCCCAAATACAGGCCGGTTAGCTTGTGCTAGTTTGCTAATTTTTCAACTTTTCCATTACAACAACTGTAATTCCTACGTAGTTTGTTGTGGAGGCTAATTCCGACTATAAACCGATGCAAATAACTTTACGTTTAGCTAATATATGGCTTACCTCTAGTGTGAGGATTGAGCTTTGAATCATTTCACCCAACTGCTGGGAGGGGTAGGGGCAGTGCGCAGTTGAGCCTGATAGGAGGGGCCACATTTGAATGTGTGTTTACAAACAGCAACTGGAAAATCCTCCAGACCCTACCTTTAAAAACTATTTTAAGTTACAGTTAAATATATGTGAGTCTGCACTGAGCTTGACTGCGAGAGACGTGTTGTGGTGAAGAAAGAGCCCATGTTGACAGCATTTTGCTCTCTTTACACTCAAAACAGGAATAAACCTGAGTTCACCAGACTTGCCAGTGTGTCCAGACTCTCATTGTGCACCAGAACACAACGCAGCATAACTGGGATCTGCAGACCATCCCGGCTACACTAAGCATGTAGGAAAACTACTCAAAAAAAAAACCGCTGGGTTGAATTTCTAACCCAACCATGGGTTAACTCAAGTAAGGTCAAATGTGTGGGTTGTTTTGTGCGACATTGGGTAATTAATGCTACCAATATTGTTGGGTTGTTATGGTGACGCTTATGTGCCTAAACACATGCTCCCTCTTTGCATAAAAAAACAAACAGAACAAATAGCAGCAACAAAGACTACAGCAATTCTATGGACGACTACAGGTCAAATATGTAGGTATTTTAACTTTTTTCTTTTCCCTTGCTTTTGCAACAGAGAATACAAGGGTCAAATTGCATTATATATAAATCAGGTCGATCTTATTTACTTTGACAAAACCATAGGTGTAGTTTAACATACTGTAACTGTCTTTTTCAAAATAGTAGCTTAAAAACTGGAATAACATTAATGGTTGCTGCCTCTGTGTGGCACCGTCAGAAACTGAAAAAAAGAGGCCAGTGAATGTATATGTATAACCATATTATTTCATTACATTTCTGATAGGAGAACCCCAAGAAAGGAAACAAAAATAACTGTTGCACAATCAACCCAACATGCTGGGTTGTCTAATAAACCCAACAAAGTAACCCAGCACTGGTTTAGTCCATATTTGACCCAGTGCTGGGTTACAGAAACAAGTTGGGTAAATTCAACACAACATTTTTTAAAGTGCACTGTGGCCAACGTGAAAACGTACATGCTCCTCCAAGTTTTGGTTAACAGGACAGGAGTGCTAGTGTAAATTCTCACAGTCTTTTCATCACAGCTGCATATGATTTCATTAGATAAGTTTCTGGTTAATATTAGAATTACTTGACTGAACTGGATGGAAATTTTATTTGTAATTGAAATACGTAAACCTGACAGAATAGGCCAAATCATTTCTTTGAGACTTTGAGAAACTGTCTGTTGCCCCCAATAACACACATAACCACATACATTTTTTTTTTGCAGCCACAAAATTATCATGACCACTGCTCAGTGAGCTGATCCCCGAGCTGTCTGGGGTCCTTTCAGTCATCTATGTCATTTTGCTGTGCCATTTTCTAGTGCGCCTTTAATTTGTCCATCATCACCCCTGTTTACCCCTCTGTAGATCCTGTGCATGTTCTAGGTCCGGTTTGCCGAGCCTTGTAGTCATCATCACCAGGCAGCCGCCAGTTCAGTCAGTCCTTCTTCTCCAATCATTGAAAGTGATTTGTGTGTAGCTGTAGTTGTTACAGGCCATTTTAAGTTGTTTTTTTCTGCAGCCTTTTTTTTTTTTTTTGCTTTGTTTTCAATCAGTCAAGTCGATATGAATTGTTGAGGAAACTCAATTTGCTTGTGGTTATGTGTTATTACAAACAACCTGACTCAGTTTCATATGTAGCTGTCACACAGCGGCAGCCCTTGTGTTTGAATCGGAGTGAATAAATTTGAAAACATCTCTTTATTAAAGTGAATCAAAACAAAAGCAAAGAAAACAGTAAAAAAAAAAATCAATTCATCAACAACATATTGAGGTTCAGGACCATTTTGGATGCCAAAGACCAGCTTCCAAAAAGCAGCAAACAAAAAGGCAACTCAACAAACACCCAAACTTTGCACCAGTGTTTGTGAATTTGGCTGCCCACTGCCCCCTGATGTTTTTCCATTACGGATGCATTGTTGCCTTCAAATACAGGCGGCTCTGAAAGGGCTCTGTTTGAAACTATACAGCAGAGGTCATATGGTCAGTAATCTCCTGATAGCCTCCATTTTTTGGTCTTCCGCCATTTTGTGCGGTCATCCATTTGGGCTTGCACCTGCTGAGCGCTGTTAGAGGACTGACATTCTGCCTCACCTCAAGGCCAGTGTTGTTACAACAAATTGTTGGATGACTCGCCCACCTCTGCCTATTGACAGGTTTCTTTGAAGCAAAGTGCCTTTTAGCAAGACATTTCAGTCCATTTTCCCTTTTAATATTTCAACTCTTTAACGTAATGTATGTTGTCACAGACAGCTGACAGTAATTGACTGTGTTTAGAATAAACACTGTGCTAATGTCCGTCAGCCCACATTCACCCTTCACTTGTACCAACAAGCCAGTATCTTTATGTGAGTGGTCAGTATCATGACATTATGATTTTTACACACGTGTTGAAGACAGAGATTCCTTAGCTATTGTTGTTAAATATGTGCTAAATATGTCCCACCCCCAGTATGATAGAAAACAGTGGCGGCTGCTGGTCTTTCACACAGGGGAAGCTCACTTTAAAGGCCCGAGCGTACTCGGGCGTACTATAAGCGGAACAGACTCCGCAAGTAATGTCCGCAGTCATTCGGGCTTCCATAGTCGATCACACTTCCGCGTTGTAGTTTCCTGTAAAAATGTCAGTGAAAAATCCCTGCGATGTGAAAAATACATGCCGAGCAGTCACTGGTGCGTGGAGCGGAGTCTGCGCGGTCGTAAAATCTGAGCTTTGCTCGCACAGGCCTTGCAGACGTCCGCTTTGAGTCCGCACGGACCTCCGTGGAGTCCGTTCTGCGTATGTTCCGCCCGAGTATGTTCGGGCCTTAAGTTTACATCATAAAATTTGCTATATTGTAGCGAGGCAGTAACTTATAAAAGGAACATTTAATTGAAGCTGTTTTTCAACCACACTCATGCCACAGAACCACAGCAGAACACACCTCAAAGATTTTCAGATGGGTTTAACGGTGAAAATGAGCTATATCGCTTATGGAAATAAGGAACTCCGAACGGCACTCGCAAATATCTGCATGGGACTGAGCTCAAAATGCGAAACTCTGTCAATCACAAAGGGGTTCATCCTTTTAGACAGTTCCTCCAATCATCATGCAGACACCGAGCGTCCTCTCCCGCCTACCGCTACATTAGGTCCCAGGGAAGCTGAGCCTCCCTGGAAGTGACGATTTTGTCGCATTTATCCAATGACCGTCTCGCTTTGATGCATGAAAAAAACCTGCTCAGCGCTGTCTCATAGGAATGCTTGGAGGCTCCGCGTCCACTGTGCTGACACGAGAATGTATGACAGGGAGGTCGCGTTTGAAAACTGGGGATAAACAGCTGACGTTTGATCATAGTCATGATGTGAAACGCATCCTAGCGCACGTTTAATGCAATGTAAATTCTTATTTTAATGTAAATTCAATAGTGCATATTTGACCATTTCTTCTATGTAATTTTAGGGGAAGTTCAGCCTCCCCTTTTGTCTCAGAGCAATCGCCCAATAGAAAATAAATAAACTAGAATTACCGCCTTACAATTTCATGCCTCTGTGAACCAGTGAGGTTGAAGTGACAGTTTACATCCAGGTCTGTGAAAACATGGATGCTTCACAACCCCCCCTCCCCGACAACACAGAAGATCTACACAATCAACACAGTATCAAGGTGGACACCCAAGATTAGATTCACCAATTCAGTATCTGACCAAATGTCTCCCCCTCTGTTCCTGAGTTATGACGTGTCACTCAAGGCATTCATGAGATTTTGCATTCACAAGAATGAGACAGACACAGGGTAACGGTGACCTTGACTTTTGAACTTTGATCACCAAAATCGAATCAGTTCATCCCTGAGTTCAGAGGAGCGTTGTGCCAAATTTGTAAAAAAAAAAAAAAAAAAAATCCCTCAAGACGTTCTTAAGATATTGTATTCACGGTATGGACCAGGGGCGATTGCTCTGAGACAACAAGGGAGGCTGAACGTCCCCTAAAATTTCATAGAAGAAATGGTCAAATGTGCACTATTGAATTTACATTAAAATAAGAATTTACATTGCATTAAACGTGTGCTAGGATGCGTTTCACATCATGACTATGATCAAACGTCAGCTGTTTATCCCCAGTTTTCAAACGCGACCTCCCTGTCATACATTCTCATGTCAGCACGGTGGATGCGGAGCCTCCAAGCATTCCTATGAGACAGCGCTGAGCAGGTTTTTTTCATGCAGCAAAGCGAGACGGTCATTGGATAAATGCGACAAAATCGTCACTTCCAGGGAGGCTCAGCTTCCCTGGGACCTAATGTAGCGGTAGGCGGGAGAGGACGCTCGGTGTCTGCATGATGATTGGAGGAACTGTCTAAAAGGCTGAACCCCTTTGTGATTGACAGAGCTTTGGAAATACACACCGGCATCGTCGCATTTTGAGCTCAGTTCCATGCGTATATTTGCAAGTGGAGTCTTCTGACAGAGTGCCGTCCGGAGTTTCTTATTTCCATCAGCGATAAGCTCATTTTCAGTTCAGGTGTTTAAACCCATCTGAAAATCTTTGAGGTGTGTTCTGCTGTGGTTCTATGGCATGAGTGTGGTTGAAAAATGGCTTCAATTAAATGTTCCTTTTATAAGTTACTGCCTCGCTACAATATGACAAATTTTATGATGTAAACTTAAAGTGAGCGTCCCCTGTGTGAAAGACCAGCAGCTGCCACTGGTTTACTGCAGTTCTGCATGTGATTTGTCTTAGTGGTGTTGCCGTGCCCCAGCAGAAGATTTCTCAGGGGTGTATTAAACTTATGTTTATGTCTTTATTACGTTGCCTTTGTCAGAGAAGTCCACGAGAAGTCTGGGTAAAGTGTCAATCATCTATGTTGGGCTGCACATATAATTTATGTCGACAGTAGCAGCTTTCATTTATTGCATATTCATATAGTATACCCTATATCTGTACCTGCTTAAATAATATAATACAGGCAGGTTTGGTTCCCCCCAGTGTTGACTCCATCGCTACGGCCTGGAAATATTCACCCATTTTTTCTCTTGAGATCTTCAGTGTATGAGTACCTTTGGATGCATTATTTACCTGCGTGAGATGTTGAGGTCACTGTGGTTTTCTGTTCAGGAGCGCCAGAATTAAAAATGTATCACAAGTGAAAATGAGTGAGTAAAATGTTTACTCCAGTGAAAAACCTGCAGACCTTCTGCACACAGGTAATCAAACCTCATTACCAGTGCAGAAACAGTGTGTGAGGTGAAAGTTGTTCATGTGGTTCAAACAGGAATAGAAATGGGAGCACGTGCCTGCTCAAAGAGAGAAGATACAGCCTGGTCTCACTCCCAGGGGTCAAAATACGCTGTTCGAACAGTCCCCCTGGAATTTAAGATCTATCTGCTCACCATTGCTTTTCATTAATTTCCTTTTAAATCATTTTATTTGTTTGATTTATTATTTTTTTTATTCTATGTGTTTGTTTTTGACGATTTATTCTTTTGTTTTTATTCTTTTGCTCTGTGTGCTGTCATTGTTTTCATTCCATGCACTTCTGATTGCTCGCTGTTACTGTTTTTATCATTTATTTCTTGTGTGTCTACCTGTCTAATCTGTAAACACGCTGGGCTGCCTTTGGGTATGAAATGTGTTAAATAATACATTTGCCTTGCCTGGCCTTGCCAATTGTCTGTGTGAGATGCTTTCCACCAACTCCAATGTAAACCCATCCGCATCATTAGTAGATGCTTAGAGCAACAGATGTGGCTTAAAGAGCATGAACGTCCATTTAGGGTGGGTGGGAAAAGATATGGAGGGTATGAAAAAGGGGCAAGAGGGAGGGACAACATGCTGCAAAAGGCTGTAGGTTGGAATCAAACCCACGGCCTTTGTACATGGGGCACCTGCTCTACCAGGTAAGGTCATACACACCCCAAAAAGTGTGTTTTTTTATCGACAAACTGCCTTTCCTACCTTTCCAGTCATGTTAGTACCACTCAAAGCTGGGGTCTTTTCCTGGGCATAACCACGTTGTTTTGTTGTGTAAACCTTACCGCCAACCCCCTCTTACTGCTATCTTTGTGCCATGCAATGCCATTCATGATCTATTTCTAATCATAACCTAATAATTGTGTTGCCTAAACCTAATCACCCATCCTGTCTTACTGCCACATTTGTGCCATGCAAGAATGGGTGTTTATTTTGGGACACACTGCTGTCTTTTCAGTCGCATTTCAGTCAGAGAGGTGTTTTGAGAGAGGAGAGTATTTATTTACATGTGTACTTACATATGAGAAATGTGAAAATCTTTGGCGATTAGACCCCATCGTGATGTCATCTACTCCAGGAGGGTGTTAAAGACGTAGTAGATTAGGGAATAGATAGAGTCTAGACGATAGAGTTTAGACACTGGCGGCGGTGATGAGATGAGATGAGGAGGGAGCTGAGGATCTGGATGTGAAGAGGAGTGGGCTTTTGATGAGCTCGTCCTGGGCTCTGCATAAGGTGACAGCTGACAAGAGCAGAGAGGGGAACAGGTTTAAAGTTTGGCAGCAGCGACATGAACGACTGAAGGAGATCGTGGTTTGATCGGCTAACCGGGAGAGGGAGCACCCATAGTCAGCTGATTGGTGGAAGTGGTGGGAGTGGGGTAGAGAGAGAATTGTGAATGGATATAGCATAAAGAAAGTCACTGAGCTTCATTTGGGTCACTAAATGTTTTCACTGACATCCTCGCTCTCGTTTTTAATTTTTCTAGGATGCCTTTTTACAGCTGGCGAAGGGACTGCCAATGAAAATTAGCCTCTCAGCTAATTCGGGTGCATTTACATTTCTTAAAATGTTGATTACTGCACACTGTCCCCTTTCTTAAATTAATAAATAAACTGGAACTTCTTGCTGCTAACCCCTTCAGTGTCAAGATACAACACAAAAGGCCTCAGTAAAACCTGGGGCCTCTGCCCAAGCTGCAAAATACGACGAGTGGGGATGAGATCATGTTGGAAGATACCAAGAGTGAAACATAGTAGTTTGACCTTATTCATTCTTCTTTTCTCTTTCTTTATTCTTCCCGATGAGATACACTATAATTAATTAAAGCTACAAACAGCAGAGGTTGAGCAAACTGTCAAGGCCAAAGTAGAAAATATATTCTAAAATGTATTAAATATTATTTCTAAATAAATGTTTCAGTTTGACCTTGAAAGAATGCTGAACTTTTTTTTTTTTTTAAATCACAAAGTACTGTGACTCATTCAAAGAATGGCAAAAATGCAACATATTAAAAACATAATCTTATCATGTCGTGGGAAATGAGAGAAAACAGCCCTTTCTTTAAAATATTATTGGCAATTACAAACAGACACTGTAGCCATTTGGTTTCATCGTCTTAACAGCATTGATTTAAAGTAAGCAGCAATTAACAACTCAAGCTATTTTGCATAAATCTGTGAGATCCTTCTCAGGGTGTTATTTGTGTCATGTATCATATCAAAGTACCTCACATGGTCTACATGGCCTCGTTTCTGCAACGGGACTTAAATATGTAAGAAAATCTCCCCAGAAAAGACGATTGCTTCTAATACCTGGCAGCCAGCCACTGTTGACTCTGTGGAGTCCAGTTGGTGTTGGAGGGGCTCCATATCTGTACATATCGACCTCCCCAGGAGGACCGCTCCTATCGTCTCAGCTGCATGTCACTCCAAGTCAATTAAAAGTAGACTGGAAGGCCGGTCCGAAGAGACCGGAGACAGGAGTGACAGCTGGAGTAAGAGAGGGAGGGAGGGAGAGTGGGAAGGAGGGGCGGATGAGGAAAAAGAACACGGAGAAGAGATAAGGAGAATCAGGGGAGACAGGAGGGGGGTAAGGAGAAGAGTTGGAGGATGAAAAGGAGACCGTGGAGAGAGGAGGAAAGGAGCGAGGCGAGGCCAGCGAGGAGACAGCGGGTGTGAATTCATAGAGAATTTAGAGACTGTGTTCTTAGTTCGAACACACACTGATGTCTCAGTCTGCGCCATCAGAGAGGTCTTTCTCTGCTGGAGTAAAAACTGGCCAGCTGCTGGGAAGGAGGGAGGGGGGACAGGATGGAGGGAGAGGATGAAGGGAAGGATGGAGGGATCTGAGATGGACACTGGAGGCAGAGCTGGCACTCATCCTTTCCTGGCCCTCTCTTTGCCCCCGAGCTCTCCCTTCCCTCCCTTTAAGCCCCCTCTCTCTCCTTCTCTGTGCCTCGGTAATAAGCGATGCCCTGATCCAAAACACAGTGCTTTGTGTTTGTGGGACTCAGCCGGACGGATCACTGTGGGAAGGAGGAAGACGCTCCAGAGTCGCCAAATCCCTCTGCTGAGCAGTCTCACCAGCTGTCATTTTTTCTCTCTCCGCACATACATAACTCGAAATGTGATGGTTAATGATAGAATATTCTGGTAGTAATTAGCACTTTCCTGCAACCCGTTTCTCTCCGCAGATGAGATGTTCAGGGTTGACTGAGCTCTTAACACCAGAGAACTTTATTTCTGGGGTGTTCACTGTGTTGTACAACTTTACAATAAACCATACTTTCTAAAAGGTTAATAAGTTGCAACTAACTAACTTATAATCCATCATGTCTGCATAAATGTTTGTTTATGGTTAATAAGGCATTATCTACCACAATTATCATTTATTATTGTTTTATACATCAGCAATACACTATTAATAACAACAACCTTGTGGCTGGTTGATTGAAAAGGTCAGAAGGTATTTCCAACTTTATAAGCAATTGGATTGGTAGCTATTTTAGCAAATTAATAATAAAGGGTTATTAAAACACGCTCTCAGTCGGTGTTGGCCTCTGCCAGGGTAGTCCCTTGTCACTGATTCTGTTTGTGATTTTCAAGGACAGGATCTCAAGACACAGCTGGAGGGAGGATGGGGCCTGATTTGGGGACCTCTGAATTGAATCTCTGCTCTTTGCAGATGATGTGGTTCTGTTGGCTTCACACATTGTGACCTCCAGCATGCCCTGGGGTGGTTTGCAGCCAAGTGTGAAGCAGTGGGGATGAGAGTCAGGACCTCCAAGTCTGAGGTCATGGTTCACTGCTGGAAAACATTGCATTGCCCCCTGTGGGTTGGGAGAGCATTGCTACCCTAAAGGAAGGAGTTAAAGTATCTTGTGGTCTTGGTTAGGAATGAGGGAAAAATGGAGTGTGAGATGGACAGGTAGTTTGGTGCAGCATCAAAAGTGGTGGAAACACTACGTCTGACTGTTGTGGTGAAGGCGAAAGTTCTCAATTTAATGGTCCATCTACGTTCTAACCTTTACGGTCATGAGCTTTGGGTAATGACCAAAAGAATGAGATTGTGGATAAAAGTGGCTGCAATGAGTTTGCTCTGTAGGGTGGCTGGGCTCAGCCTCAGAGATCAGGTTAGAAGCTCAGAGTAGAGCCGCTGCTCCTTCACATCGAAAGGTGCCAGCTGAGGTGGTTCATGCGTCTGATCAGGATGCCTCCTGGGCGCCTCCTTTTAAGGGTTTTCCAGGCACGTCCAACTGGAAGGAGGCCCCAGGGCAGACCCAGAACACACTGGAGGGATAATATATCTCATCTGGCCTTGGAACGCCTTGGGGTCCCCCAGGAGGAACTGGAGAGCGTTGCTGTAGAGAGACATCGAGAATACCTTACTCAGCCTGCTGCCATGTGACGCAGCCCTGGGTAAGCAGATGAAAATGATTTGATGAATGGACGGATAAAGGGGTAGAGTATTTTCACAACAATAATAATTTATTAATGTTTTATATAACACCAATAAGACATTAATAAGAACAACTGTCAGGTTGGCTAACTAGACATTGATAAATCATTATGAAAGGCATCATGAGTTTCTCACTTTATAATTCACCATCAGTTCTACACTTCTAAGAGTTAATTAGGTATTAACCCTTTGAAACCTGAGCAAATTGGCTTGATCCTTTTAAAAACATGAGAAGAAGGAAATGAGCAACGAAAGCAGAAATTAGAAGTTTAAAAGCAAACAAACAAGAAAACGACCCTGTAAGAGTGCTTAAAAATTATAATTATTCTGTAACATAATTTCAAATACTTGCAAAAGGCATCTGAAGGCAGCACAAGAAAAGTGATTTCACTCCAGGTTTTAAAGGTATACTGTATGTGATTGTCAGCTGCTGTTATTAAACAGTATCGAAGCTAAAGTGGAAGTCAAAAGCCAACTCCAGCTTTATCCCTTTACCGTTTCGCCTCATCATGTTTGAGTTTTTTAGACGCTGTGTCTGCAATTTTCATAGCTTACTCATTGAAATGTGCTGCTTAAAGTCGCTACCTTCCTGAACTCACCATTGCGCCATGCCCAGGAATGTCCTGAACATAGCAAGAAGAAAAGACAATAAGAAACTAGAACTGCAAGCATTTATGAACGGGGGCCAAGCCCCGCACAACTTGGCCCCCGTGCCCCATGGAGCCCACGGAAGTCGGCCCCGAAGCACGATGGGCTCAGGGCGAGCGCAGGGACGCGGGCCGACATCCGAGCCGCAGTATTTGCTGTAATGGGAAATGCGCCGGAAGTGTGAAAGGCTGAATGTGTGGCAATTAGGATTTATTGTAATAAATCACGCACACATTGACCAGTCATAACCACCTTCAATATATGGCCTCAGGAATGGCCCTACATCATACTGATCGAATTTCGTAGGAATGGGTGTAGCCGTTTAAGAGATATAAACTTCCCATATTTGTAGCGCCTCCTAGTGGCCAACATTCGCCAAATTCGGCTCATACCTTCACAGTGTCATGCCAACTAAGGATCTGAGATTTGGTGTTTTGTGTTTGTTTGTGTTGATAGCATTAAGTTTGACTAAGATATGCAACAGTTTACATTTTTATAGCTAGCTACACAAATTTGTTCATTAATAATTTGCGGAATTTTTGATGGGACAAAATTCTTTTGATAACTTTAGATCAGGTCCAGGTGAAGAGTGTACGTGCCAAGTTTCACGCAGATCGTGAAGGCCAAAACGCGTTGGCCTTGGTTATAGCGCCCCCTGCAGGTGGACACATGTAGTTTTTTGCGTCTGAGGTACGTGCAGGGGTCTGGACCAACTCTCCAAATTGCACCACCCTCCCTTGCACGGTTTAGCCTGCAGCACCACTTTTATCAAAGGAAGAATAAAAATAGAGAAAAACTATAAAAATCTTTACAAAAACAATAGGGTTCCTAGCACCGCTGGTCCTAGGAAACGCGTCTGCTTGCATACGCGTTCCATGAGGCCCCTCGGGCTCGGCCCCCTAAAGGGAGGGGACTCTGCAGGTAAATACATCACCACACACTTCTAGTGGGTCATAAGGGATGATTTAGAAGGATTACTTATGTATGAGTCTTTACATTGTTATAGGAAAATCCTGCCTGGTATACCTTTAACTCGATTTAAATAAATGTACTTCGGTTGAGATGCTCTGCAGCTCTTTATCAGGAGGTAAATGGAAAAGCTGATCATTGGAGGTGTCTACAGATGTTATAGTATACAGTTGGATATACATCAGCCATTATGAATATTGACAGCCGACCATTAAAAATGTTAGTAATGGCTTATAAATGCTCCATAAATAATCAGTGCTTATCTTATTTGAGTCCAAAATCACAACTTAAAGGCGCTTTTATACTATGCTGTGATAGAATGTGGTACCCAGCATGTATACATGTCCCATTTGTATACTTGCCTAAAAATGCTTTTCTTGCCTTCTCCATCTGCATATAGCAAACACACAGCGACAACTGAAAAACATGAATTAACGTCATGCTTTCAAGAGAACATTGTTGTGCTGCAAAGATTTCTCGCCACCTACTGAGCTGAAAATGTCAAGAATGAACAACCTGAGAGTGATGCATAAATCCCGGGCAGCAGCAGCGGCAGCAGCAGCATAACCGTGTCAGTTTTGACAAAATGCAGATCTCCTCGAGGCATGACCTTGTTGTCATTGTGCTGGGCAATAATGGATGCCACAGCGTAGCAAAGCCTGAACCTTGCAAGCCATTGTTTGTGTATGTGTTATGTGGCTTTTTCCATGAAAAAAAAACAAAAACCCTAATATATAGGAGCATGTTTGCAGCTGTGAAGGATTGTGGGAGTGTGTATACCCCCGCCCTAACCAAAAAACAGACTAATACCTAGAAGGCAGTATGCTGTCTCTGAGGATTGTGTGTGTAGATGTGTGAGCATGTGTGTGTTTTGATTGTGTGTGTCTGTGTGTGCGCGAGATGACAGAGCAGCTGCCCCCCGGGGAAGACAGACACCAATAGCCATCACTGCAGAGGATTCCTGGGGGACAGCGAGCTCTCACTGGCACGGTCCACGCCAGCATCTCTCTCCCTGACAATCTGGCTGGAGACACACACACACACACACACACACACACAGACTTCACAAACCTGTCTCATTCTCTGCCACCTTCTCTCCGTCTGTCTCTCTCACCCGAGCAAAATCTTGCAACAGTCTTTCCGCATCACACTCACTCATTTCCAATTACCAGGCAGGTAGCTGCCGTTCCAAGACAATAGCTCACTAAACTTGATTACCTGTTCCCATGGAGCCGGTGGGACAACAGATGAAGTCTGAGGTATTGAACGTAGCGAGAGCGTCGGCTCATGTTGCTTAGAGACTGCCTCATTTATCAAGACGGGCACACACAAGTTTGTGTGGAGAGAATTTTTAATAACATGCAATTTGAATCATTTCTATTCCAAGTTATTCTGTGAGCATTTCTGATTTGCTATACGCTACGTGACGGATACGGAGAAAAAACAAAAACATAAACTCAATTAAGAAGCTTGGTGAGTATGTGATGTGCCCCTTCTGCGGGTGGCTTGTGGAAATTATTATTTTTTTCTGGTTCAGATGAATAAGAAAAGACAGATTTGAGGGGAAATTAAGCATCAGTTTGGGGCGAGGCTGCACACAGGCTAGGATTCTTGCTGTTTGTGATCCTCTGAAATTAGTCTAAATATCACATGATTTCCTGGTGGGAGAGCATCTTTATTTTTTTTTCCAGTTGATTGCCTTTGTTTACGTCTCTGAGCAGAAAAGCTGTGTGTGAAGCTGCAGAGCACGCTGTGTAACGTGTCTGATTTCAGGCAAGTGCACCTCCATTGTGCTAATGTTGCCGCCTCGATCCTGCAGTGCCACCAGAAAATCCCAACTTAGAGCACCTCAGCGGTGCACTTGACTCAGAAAGGATTCTGCACAAAGTTTAGTGCCCTTTCAAAGTTGCAAACATATTCATGTATAGATTAAATGTAACCCAGTGTCAGTAGCCATGTGGCTGAGGGAAAGTGTTTCTATAGCAACCTCCAGCGCTATGATGGATTGCAAAACCCCTATGTGCCAAGGCACACAGACACATACATTCTCTCCTGCACACACACACACACACACACACACCTTTCTCATTTGTTCACAAACACTCCAACACACCCGTCCACACACACTTCAGACTCAGCAGGAAGACCAGACTGTATTTGATGACCTGGAGCACTGTTGTTCATCTAGCTATGAAGCAAAGAAACAGCTTTTAGGTAGAGACAAAAACAACAACAGCAGAGTCTCTCGCTATAGAGAGATGTGGGGTACATCTAGAAAGACAGACAGTGGGTGGGGAGAGAGATAGACAGAAGGTGTGCTCTCTTTCTCCTCATTTAACGACAGTATGATATAAGGTAACAGCTGAGATTTGGACAGACGCAAAAACACCATCTGCATCTGAGAAACACGTGTTTCCATCCTGCTCCCTGATATTAATCCGCTCTCTGATAAGGACGCCAAAGAACCCAAGTTATGACCAATAAACAGAGATTGCAGATTATTATGATAAAAATGCACTTTTGTGGTTTGACGCAGACCCGCTACTGATCCGCTTCATTAATATTGATGCCAGCGATTCCACGCAGGTTCTCTGGGAGCAGGAGCTCAAGGATATTCAGCTTTTACTTTCCCTACAAGTCAATTGCACTTCGCATGCATGTCAAAGCATACACACGTGCACAGGCAAGAGAAAAAACCCCTCAAAAAACAAACACCCTTATCTCTCAAATGTTGCACAAATCCCATAATTACAATGCTCATCACAGTTTGTCTGTGTTCCTCCCTGTTAATCATATGAATTATAATTGCTTCATTAATATTTTGAGGGGAGAAGGAGCTCATTCTAACCTGAGGTGAAGTCTGCTTCTATCTCAAGGCCAAACCCTCTGACCAACAATCCCCCAGCGCTCTACATGTTCACATATACTTATGCATATGTACAGTATTGCACATACCCACTGATATATAAACAACATGAAAAATACTTGTATGTATTAACATGTATTGTATATGTGTGTATACATACACTGCTTTCTGCAACCCATTCTCATTCCAAGGTCGTCAAATACCAACACAGCAATGCAAAGGGGAACCTTTAGTGTCTATATAGCCTCGTTTCCACCGAGCAGTACGGTTCAGTTCAGTTCAATTCGTTATGCTATTTTTTGGTTTCCACTGTGAAAAGTTGTGGATGGTACCAATGGAACCGTTCTGTTCCACCTCCATTTTGGTCCCCCCTCTGTTGGGGTACCTAGCACACAGATCTGGTACTAAAAGGTGGAGCTGTGAACACTGCAGTCTGTTGATTGGTCAGTAGAGGATGGTCACTCTGCTCAGGGCTGAGTTGTGTCTGGTTTTGAGGCTCATGTAACCACTGTTCATACTGTGGAGAGTTTTATTAGTAAACTGTAACTATAAAATGAAAGGATGTTTTGCTGCCTCTTGCAGCAGTTGGAGTCTGAGAAAAAACTACTTATTTCACTGGGCCGACTGCTGGCAACTTCTAAGGTGGAAAGTAAACTTGCAATGTTACCCAGTGCATGAGTTGACGACGTGACTCCATCAGCACACCTCAAAATTCATTGTGACAGCTTTTACCGTGATGTTTTTATTGTCTCTCTTGGTTGACGTAGACTTTTGTGTCTCTTTGTGGTCATTTTGAGTCTATAAGGTTGGTATGTCTCTCTTTGAGAGAAATTTTGAAGGGGGGCCACTGACACTTTGGGCCCCCGGGCCATTGCCTGGTTGGCCTGTTCAGTAATTAATCCATGTACTTGAGTGACATAATGTTATGTAAAAAACCATCACCTCCTGGTTTCACATGGGACACAAACTGTGATCTCCTGGGCTAGGGATGCAAGATTATATTGGCTCATCATCAGTATTGGCCAATATTGGCCTTAAAGGGAAATTTCGGTTTATTTCAAACTGTCTCCTATCGTCCTAAATTTGTTTCAAGTGACTAGTGACATAAAAATAATAGTTAGCATGTTAGCCGTTAGCCTAGATACAGCCGGGGTGCATAGTAGCATCAGACCTGTTAAAACGTAAGTGAACGGGCAACCTTCAAGTGCAAAGTTAGTCCACTAAACAAGCTTTTTTTCCACAAAGACCGCCTCATATCGTTAGGATAAATGTCAGAGAACATATAGAAAACGACATGTAAACGTGTTGTCTTACCTTACTGGTGTGCTGCCATGTTTGTTTACCATTTAGCTCTGCTTTCCAAAACACGGCCGAAATATATCTTGCGAGCTCTAGATAAAGCCCAGCTGGATACTACTCCAGGTGGAGGTGTCTCGTCCTCGGTCACATCCAGACCTTGAAAATAAGGCTGCAACTGGTCCCATTCCTTGCAACAGAGGCATTCCTCTTCTGTGGGCACTGGGGCACAGCATTCACAGGTACACCACCAATCTCCAGAGCTACGCAGCCTTGCAGCAGCCATTCCTCCTCTCTCGTCCTCTACCTTGTTGCGCCTCTCTCTCTCTCTCCTCCTCCGTTCTTCAATTTCATGAAGCTCTTCATCAGTGTATTCTGGCTCAAATAAATAAGGGTGGCCATCAAACTCTGCAAAATCAAATTCCTCCTCCACAAAGTCAAAGTCTGGCAAAAAGTCAGCCATTATTCTATAAATCTTTCATAAAATAAATGAATGAACTTTTCAGGCTACTGTCCGGTTCTGCCTTCCAGCTGTTGCTGCGTGTTCTCGCGAGATTTCAGCCGCGCTTTGGAAAGCAGAGCTAAATGGTAAACAAACACGGCAGCACACCAGTAAGGTAAGACAACACGTTTACATGTCGTTTTCTATATGTTCTCTGACATTTATCCTAACGATATGAGGCGGTCTTTGTGAAAAAAAAAGCTTGTTTAGTGGACTAACTTTGCACTTGAAGGTTGCCCTTTCACTTACGTTTTAACAGGTCTGATGCTACTATGCGCCCCGGCTGTATCTAGGCTAACGGCTAACATGCTAACTATTATTTTTATGTCACTAGTCACTTGAAACAAATTTAGGACGATATACGAGACAGGTTTAAATAAACTGAAATTTCCCTTTAAAATGACCTGTCAGTATCAGCCAACATGCCATTCCTTATTTTGCATGATGAATATTACATACACTGAAAAGTAGTGTATTTCATGTCTCCATCTGTTGATCACGATAAGAGTATGCACGTATAATATGATGTCAATTCCACTACAGAAGAGATTTGATGATCACTAAAATAAGGTGGGGAGAAAAGTGGATATCTTGATATTGGTATCAGTTATTGGCCAAATTAGTTGTTATATTGAATATCAGCAAAAATGCAATATGGAGCCTCATATCCATTTACCTCCCCTCCCGCCCACCCTACGCCAACTTTCCCGCTCTCTATACATCAGTTACTCTCAGCTTCAAGTATAGTGGGGGATTTGCGTACACTGGAGCCTGGTGCGTCTTAAAAGATGCTAAAGGGTGCCTTTGGCGTTGATATCACATGCTGTGGGGCACAACAAAGCAGCAGTATTTGACGTCCTGGGAATGAAAACTGGCTGTTGTATTGCAACATATATATTGTATCAACATATTCTCACACAGCGGTTGGTATCTGAATTACTGCACCAGAAATGGCATTATGTACTTAATGTAAAGTGATGCTCTCAACATAAAGTTAGGTAAGTTAGGTCTAGGAAAAGAAACATGGTGATGACATACCTTAAAATGACTCGAGTGCACTTTTTTTCACATGGTCCCGAACCCTGGTCCTCTGGGTAAAGTCCTGGGGGAAAGTCTCATGATTTATGACTCATCTTCCACCCCGACCTGCATCCTTACAGGGGCTACTTCCTTCTTCACTCCCATCCCAAATATGTGGGTTACACTCAAAGGCACTGGCTCATGATTATGTCGCATATATATGTATATCTATATATATATATATATATATATATATATATATATATATATATATATATATATATGTCTTTTGGTGCATTAGTTTTTGTGGGTAAATGTACGAACAGTGCCTGATTGTACTTATGAATTTAATGTAGCATATTTCATCCTTGAGATGTCTTAAGTTCCCGCTGGCTCCACACAACTCATCAATATTTGAGGCTTTCTGTGCTGCTAACACTGCTGTACATAAACACACATACATTGTATGTGCACATAGGCACATAGGTATAAGCATGTATAATATACAGTATGTGTATTTAGTAAACACCATGTATAGGATAGTCTGTTTCATCCATGAGATATTGTAGTCTTTTATACATATAAATGTACAGTATATGTAAATGCTGCGTCCACATAACTCATAAACATGTAAGACTTTCTGTGCTGCAAACACTGTTGAGTTAGCTTTATACCAGTATATTTACACTGTTCTGCCTTCACTCGGTCAAGAGCATGAGGAATAAAACCATCCTTGGTTGAATATTTGTTTTGTTTCGTTGCATGAGGTCCTGCTGAAGGAACAGCTTGCACCTCTCATTATTTCAGCAGACACATTTTCAAACCTTGGATGGATTTGCTTGATACTAAACTGAACAGCAGGAGCTGAAGACACATAATACTGTGTGCGAAGGGCACGGGAGGTAAGAATGAATCACACTCTCCTGATTACCCTAAGTAACGTTTTCTAGATGAAGGAAATGAACGTGCATTAATGGAGCACTGCAGATCCCTCCCTCCTATGTATGGAGGGGGGAGCGGGATCTGCAGGAGGGCTTTGAGCATTCAACACACCTGCTCACAATCAGTCAGCCACGCAGCACTTAAATAATGTTGTACCTGAGTTCTTTTCATCTCTCCCATCATTCCTCTCCATCCTGCTGCCTCCTGTCTTTCCCCCATGAAGACCAGTTTGTCACTGGTCTTTACAGGCCTCAGGAGGACTGCTGTGGGCTATGCTTTTCTAGAGGACACCTCACTCTTTTGTATCTGTTGCCATCATAAACTGCACTAAACTATTTCTTATTTGCACAAAGAAATTGATATTACTCTCACTAATCTGGTCGTTTTAAAAGAGAGGTGAGCATGCTCCTTTTGACTTGTGCTTTGATAGTGTGTGCCATGGTCCTTACACTGCGCTGCAATGACAGACCACCACTGAATGCCAGAAGGCAAACAACCTGACAGCTACTCTCACTAGCTTTGCACCTCAGCTTGTGTGAAGCAGCAGTGAGCCCGACGTGGGAGGTTAAAAGCAAGCATTTTTTGTACCCGTTTGACACTCCATCTGCAAACGTATACGTACTGATGCAAATTCATAGAATTTGTTGCAAGACTGTTTAAATTACATTTATAAAGGTAAAATGTTCAGGTAATTGTTTCTTAATAAACTGCTACAAACTGCTATATCAGTATTTCTATAGTTTTGACAAGAAGAAATTGTGAAACCACCAAACTTACATGGAGGTTAATTGATTGGTGACTATATATGTTGATTAAAATTCCAAAAGGAGTGCTTTAAAGAAACAGTATGTATGATTAAGGGGGGTTTAGTGCCATCTAGTGGTGAGGCTTGCAAATTGCAACCAGCTGAAATTTCAAGTCAGAACTTCATTGTTCAAGAGGTTTTTACTGCAAGCCGAGTTATCCTCAGAGGTGTCTTCCTCTCCAAAACAAACGGACCAGGTGATTAAAACTGCTATAAACCATAGACTGTATAAATAAAGGACGTAGCTACTGTGATGTCACCCCTTGGTTTGTGGATTCCTCTTTAGAAGCCTTGAGTTCAGCATTTTGGCCATCGCCATCTTGCTTTTTTGGAGCCAGAGGTGACTGTATTCAGAGAGGTTGGCACTGTGGTGACTGTAGCGACGCCTTGCAGACAGCCTGTCACTCAACCAGCCACAACTTTAAAGATGCATAACTTTGGGCTTTAATAAAATGTAATCGGATGATTTATTTAAAAAAAGTCATCCCCTCTACAGTGGTCATTAATGTTGAAATTAGCCATAGACACAACTGTTTTTGTACCAGGCTGCAGACATGATTATTCCTGCTGTAAAGTTGGGCATTTTCACATGATGGTCTATGGGGATTTGCTCTGTTTTGGCGCCAGCCTCAATTGTCCATTCATTGAACTGCAATTTGGCACTTCATTTGGCGCTTGGTAAAAACACTAAATAAAACGGTTTCATGTTACATATCAGTGTTTCTCAAACATTGTTTGGCATGTTGGGGAAGGCCGCTAGCCTAGCACCTGCTAATCTGTGCTCTCCTCTTTTCTCTCATAGTTTAAGATCTAGACATTCAAGAGGTACTATCGCTAGTTATCCACAGAGGTCTCTTCCTCTCCAAAATTAACAGACCTGATAAGTTAAACTGATAAAAATACTGAAAAAAGCTGTTTGAGGTTAAAAAAAATCAGTGTTGTTCCTATGTTCTTGTTGCAGAGGGGCTGCTAACTACAGTGACCGACCTGAAAAGGACAAACGGTCCTACCTAGAGCTAGTTTTTGGTTTGTCCGTTCTAGGCTACTGCTCCCTATGTAGATATAAACAGCTCATTCTAAGGTAACAAAAACACAATGATTCTTATATTCAGGGAATTATACACTAAAAAAATAACACACTTATTATATTGATTCCATTTCTGCTAATATATCCCCCTAAATCCTACACACAGGACCTTTAAAGATGAATTTCTTTTTTAATGACTTTGTGAGTTATTAGAAATATGCAGTCGACCCAGACAGAGTCTGAGTGCTTGACTGAAAAACAAAACATCAGGTTATTTACTTGTGGTGTGAAAAGCGCCCTGTAATAATCACAAATAATACTGTTCTGCCTGGGACTAAAATCACAGAATTATACCAGTGAAAATTACATTACTCAACATCGAGTAAAACTAATCCCAGAGGACAAGGCTTTAGACATACCCGGCAGGCAGGCAGGCAGGCACGTTGCCCTCCATATGGCTGTGGAGTGTGATGATGCACATGCAGGCAGGAGTCAAACTCCAAGCTTTGCAGGTCACAGTGTCAGGGGCTCCGGGGGAAAAAGATCTTATTCCAGCCTGTATTTATTCTGGTTTTCTCACATGCACTTGTCAACAGTGCCCACCTTCATACTCATGCAGTTCAAATCAGGAGCAGCCCTGCAGGTTCTTCCCTTCCAATGAGTGGAGGTTATTGGTATGCTGATCAAGAGCACCTCAACTGTTGTTTTTGCATTGTCCTATAAAAGGACAGCATTGCAGCAATGCAGGAATGCCGATTAAAAGGCTTTATTAAATGACCATACCAATGGCTTTGCATATTGTTGCCTTTTTAGCACAAATCAGATATTCTGATTATTTTGAAAAGCACGCTGTAGTGTTTTTTAATGTTTACCTTTAAAGCCATTACTTAACAACCATTTCCATATGCAGTGAAACCTTATAGCAGACCCCAGGCGTGCTCAGGGCACATTACTCGAAGGGCAGGAGGGTTTTATATCATAAAAATTCATGTGTTTGGAAACCACTGAGAATATGACTGGATAAATGAGACTAAGAGTGTGTCTCAAATCGCATACCTCTGTTAGTACACTTCAATGCAGTACACTATGTAGCCCACACTACGTACCTCTCACGTGATGCACTAATTTCAACAGGGTAGTGTTATCTCAAATCAGGCACTACCATTTAGCAGCTTTTTTTTTAACCACCTCCTCTTCGTCTTTGTCTTCTTTTTAAACGGTGCAATGGAAATTAATGGTGGAGCATTATCACTAACATTTGACCGCCACAATGTCAGTGCTAATTAGAATGTGCCGCCGTAACCAAAAGCAAATTAGCTAGCTAGTGAATGTTTACGTTGGCTAGCAAGCTAATATTAGCTCTCACATTTTTGTTTGCGGTACCAAGTCATTACAGACCCAACAAACAATACTGATGGCCTCTATTTGACAACAGTATTGATACTTAGTGCAAAAAACTTTCCATCTGTATCTGTAGCTCAGCTACAGGCTCTTTGTTGTCCCCAGCCACCCTGTCAAAAATTGAAAAGTTTGCTAGGGACTGCTGAGGGTGTGAAGTGTCCATCATTCCCCACTCAACTTTTGGACCACTTTAAGTGCACCACTAGTACACTGCATTTTCTGCTGCTGAACGCACTTAGCACACCTACGCACATAAAATATTAAGTGTTTAGTACTGAGGTATGTGATTTGAGACACACTGTTGGATTATACTGCACGAGTTGTGTCAGAATTTGTGAATGGATGTTTTGATATATATGTAACGCACCAAAATTTGTGTATATCCCTGGTTATTGTTATTTGTGTATAACCCACATATTTGGGAAGGCTGCAATCACATGACCAGAGCGTAGATGGGAGTAAAGAAGAAAGTAGTCTCTGAAATGATGCAGGTTGGAGTGGTGAAGGGGTCAATCAAACACAGTACTTTTCCCCCAGGAGACCAGTGTTCAGAACAATGTGAAAGCAAGTGAACTTTGAGTCATTTTAAGGTATGTCGTCACTTTGTACCATGTTTCTTTTCCTTAACCTAACCTACATAACTTTATGTTAAGTATTTAATGTCATTCGTGCTACTTCATTAGATATCATACGAACAGTTGAATGAGAATATGTTGGTAAATGTTGTTCTTCATTCATGTACAAGAAAAACGTTTTCTCCATTAATTCAAGGTAACACGTGGTGAGTAACTGATATACAAATGATCATTTTACAGGTGAATTATTCTTCTGAGAGTGACTGATTTTTATACTGTGAAACTTATAGATGTATATAATTTACGAAAAAAGTAAGTAACTAAGTAGATTCTTGTAAAAACACTGGTATGGTCTTTAAAAGAAAGCTGTATGGAGCATACTGTAGGTTTGCACATGCTGAAGAAAATTAAGTTCGTGAATATGACACACAAAATTGATTCTCTGAGCCAAAACTTCCCAACAAAAAATAGTATTAATAAAAAAGAACACAGAGTAAATGCATGGCCAGTGTTCCTTGGGGTGTTTACAGATTATTTTGACCAATGTTTTCGGTGAAATTGCTGTTCAACAAAATCTGTCTGCTGCAAAATTATATTACACTCTGTGCACAGGCTGAGACTGTTCCTTAAATATCAATTTCCCACCCAATTCACCCACAGCGATCAATAAATTCCATCTGTCCTTCTCAGCTCATCATCAACCTCATCAGCTGCAGAAACATAATACAGCTTTGGTCTTGGGACCAAAAACCCGATTCATAAATTTAAGATGCCCTTTTATCTCTTCTATGTATTTCTCCTTTCTCTCTTTTTTTAAGACTGTGAGTCAAAGCTGTTGTTTTGAATTTTATCTCTTGACAAAATGCACATGTGTAGATTTTAAAGTAAGTGAGTTAGTCCCCCTCTCCCTTTTGCATATTTATATCTTTATTTCTATTGGCACCTTATTTATTGTTGTCGTGTCTGTCTTTCTGTCTGTCTGTCTATCTATAAACACCTCCTTCCAAACATTCAGTGCTAGCAGCCTAGCACCAGATAATGGTTAGCAGCCAAGAAAAAGACAATTAGCGGGACCCTGAACTGAATTAAATCAAATCAAAATCTTATTGCGGCACATTTTGTGATATCAGCAAATATTTCATAGTTGACCAAAGAACTGACTGTGCCATTGTGATGAAACCTGTGGTTTATAATGTTAATAATTACTACTCACAGTTCAGGTAGCTAGTTAAATTTTGGTGTCATTAGGCAAAAATCGTAGCAGAGAATTTGAGCATATTGTAATTCAAATGGACTCACAGAACACTAGACTTCTGCACCTTCTCATGGCTCTCTCTTGGCTGTGATGGGAGACTTTGGCCAATCACAGGTCATTTCAGGGAGAGGGTGTTTCTATTGGCTGTTCCACAAATGCAGATGTGCATGCATGTCCCTTTGGTGAAAGCCTGATTCAATGGTGGAGAATCCTGAAGGGAAAGTTGCTATTCCAGCAGTGGCATCAACCAGTCGGTTCTCATTCCCAACATATCAAATAACTCCACGATTTTGGTGGTATGACCACCGCCTGGTGGCGTCACTGTATAATGCTGCCAGATGGTGTCGCTTGGAAACGCCACCGATAACAACGTAATATAAGGAGCTGGAAAGTCCCCATACGGTTTGTGGGAGAGGAGGTGGATGGGTTCAGCAAATCCTGGACTTTCATCTAGGAGACTTCTGTTCACTTCCTGTGTGAACGTTGAGCCAACGTATGATGTTTATTCTAAGCTTATCCACATGCTTTTATTGCACAAGAAAATAAATGTAAATATGATGTGTTTTACCAACTTTGTAAGTTTATTTTGAAAGAAACTGTATGTACCTAATGAGCAGAAACTGTACATTTCCTGTGAAAACGGAAGTGTATTTTGAAAAGACAGTGCATGTAACACATGTGAATTGACACGGGTCCTGAAACATCAACAACAGACGCAGGAGGATAGCTAGCATGTAGACGTGGTGATATTTGACAAGTTGGGATGAGAGCATGTTGCAACAACTGCCTACACTGCAAAGCAACCCAAAAAAGGAAGACGGACTTAAGAAAAAGAGAGTCTAAAACAAAACACATGTAAATATAAGCAACGTTTCAAAGATGGAGAACAAATGTTGCTAACCGTAACCAAATAGCTGCAGCATCAAGTTCATGTTTATGGAGCTAATGTTAGCTAGAGTCTCGGAAACAGTCCGCACCGCTACAGACCACCTTGCCAGGAGGAGAGTGGGTTGCAGGTCTGGAGACTAACCCCCAGTCAGAGGCCTCAGCAACTCAAATCCAGCCAGCACAAACCCCAGCTCCAGGGGACTGGGCAGCCCCGACTCCATGCCGGATCAGCAAGTTTTCTGTTGCTGCCATTACGCAGGTTAGACCCAGTGCTGCCGCTGACTACCACTCCACTGTGACACCCCGCATTGGGGGGTTTGTGCTGGCTGAATTTGACCTGCTACTGACGCTGACCGAAGGTCTGTGTCTTGAGCTGCTGCCAGCTCTCCTCCCTGCGAAGTAAAGGAGGTAAAGTATCTAAGGTATGAATCTACAGTGCTTTATTTGGATAGTTTTGCTCGGATTGTCTATATTCTTAATGTCTCCATCTCGTATGAAGCTAATATGGCAACCAGATTTATTGTGCCACCTTAAATTAAAGCCACAAGCACATAGCCAGTGTTTGAGATAATAAAAATAACTCTATAACCTTCATCCGCCTGCACACATCTGTACTGACAAGAATTGCAGCAACACTGCAGAAACAATCCTCTGCACATGCCTCGTGCACAGCACCTGGTATTGATAAAAATTTCACTTGCTGACATTTTAAAATATATTTTTCTATGATTGTAATTGCTCGTTCTGTTCGCCAATAGCAACTCTCTTTGTTGGGTGTTTATCAGTTTGTCTCTTTGCTCCCTCAGACTTTTCTTCTCAGTAAATCCATCAGTAAAAGCGCTTGTCTAAACTTTTCTCTTTCTCTCTCGTCTCATTTGTTCTTTAGCGGCTCAGACTCGGCCTCAATGCTTCTTTCCATCAGCTCATTGGCCGAGTCTCTGATAGTCTGTCTCCCAGAATATTTCACATTGTTATTTCATCAGCAGTGGCTCTCTCACTGCCTGCAGTGTGAACAAAGAAACTGAATTTTCTTTATGGACTGAGCAAAACTACAGCTCTAGGGGGCATTATGCTGATCCATGATTAATAATCGCTGCCATCTAAACAGTTTGGTGTTTAGTGATTTGCTGCATTATTAGTTTATTTCAAGAAACGTGATAGAAAACCAGTCTAACTAGTTTGGCAAATTGGTCCGTGATTCTGGGCCCTGCTCTAGTCCAGATCGCCCTCACTGTTTTAAATCATGACAAATGAGCTTGCAAGGGGGGCCTGGTTGAAGCTAGATGCCCGGACACACATAGACACAAACACCCACACTCCTCCAACCTCTCTGCATCTGGTGCAGTTAGTTGTTCACAGTGGAGAAGCTAGAGGGAGCTGTGGGTGTTTAATATCCACACTCAGACTTCCCCTCTGTCTCTCTTTGACAACACATAAACATGGACATGCACACACAGGCACACAGACGTACAAACACACACGCCCACACACAGACCCAAACATACACAGGTGAGTTATTAATATCTCATGAGCGGCTCACAGATTGGAATCAACCCAGGATGCTCTGACATGTAAAATGCAGCGTCTGTAGTCAACTGTTGGGACACAGAACAGAACAAAAAGGTAGCTTTTAAGTGCACCCTTCAGCTGCATCAAACCAATGGAACGAGACATTATACCCACAGCCCGAAGCAGGGAGTGGGTTGCTCACTCAGGAGCGATGTATTAAGGCTGTACGCATGCGGTGCCCCTTTCGCAGCAGTCTCGTTTCAGAAGGTGACTGACAGTTCGGCTTAGTTCAGAGGTAACATACCGGTATTCTGATTTCATGCTCATGGAATTTCAGTCTTTAGACAAATCATCTAGGCAGAGGAAAATTATATTGCATTATCCAAATGGCCGCAGAGGCATATGTTTCTCTTATGTGGGATTTTACAGGAGTCTTCAAGCAGCATGACAGATGCAAAAAAAAAAAAAAAAGTCTATTTGGTCAGGTTTTTATTGGTTTCTTTGTTATCGCTCGAGGCAGGTTGCAGCATGATACAGAAAAATCAGAAATGCAAATCCACTCAGCAGGATTTCCATAGGTACAGCAGTTATTCAGTGTGCTGAAATTGATGAATCTACCTCTTTCCATTCCCTCAGCCAAGTTGCTAGAAGAAAATGTTGGCATTGTACATTTCTGCAATACATTATATTTGTACACTTTATACGTATCATACTAATGTTTCTAAAGTGTTGTAGTTTATGAGCTGACTTTGTCATTGGGAGGTGGAGGGGATGGTGGATGGCATGTCACCAAGGTGAGATACCTGCCAAGCTGCCGACCACAACAATCCAACAAACCACAAAACCAGTTGTTTCATAGTGAGTCATTGCTACGTCTTCCAGTGCTTTTTTAGCCATCAAAAGTTTTTTTTTTACTGATCTGACGCTATGATCCACAGCTCATTTTTAAAAAAGTGTTCTCTAAAGGTAGAGAAAAAAAGGAACACAAAACAGAATACAAACAAACAAAAGTAAGTATACATGTAAACACTGTCCATTTTCTCCATTAGCTGTGGAGTTACTTTTTAGCTATCTGCTTGGACATCAGTTGTTTTTGTTCATATTTATCTCCTTTAATCAAACGTTATTTTGATCACTGGATGTCCAAGCATTAGGGGTTTTAACAGCCAGACACGGCCTGCTTGACAGGTGGGAAAACTTCCACCAGCTGACAACACCACGATACATCTACGGCTACAACTATGCACGCCGATGTGGACCCCCAGCTTGTAAAAGCAGACAAAAAGATTGCCGGAGATCCAGACGCTGGCACTCCAGACGCTGCCGCTGCGGCTCCTTCCCCGCCGACCGGTGCTGCTCCAGCTGCTCCCCACTTGGAGGTGTCAGCCTCGGCGTCTAACGGTGCTGTGGCTCCCTCTCCGCCGACCGGTGGTATTCCTGCGGCGCCCTGTATGGATGGATCCGCGTCTTCCTCGCTGGCACCTGTTGTGGCTGCAGGACCCGACCATCGACATCGGCTTCCGAGGCACGTCGGAGGCTCCTCAAGGAGGCTGTACAAAGACGCTCAGGGGGACTCCTCTCCTACAGCCGTGTTGGCACTCCCCCAGTCCCCATCCTGTTCCTCTTCGTCCTCTTTTCCCCCCTTCCACCGTGTTGTTTGGAGACAGCATCATCAGGAATATTCGTTTTTTCAATGCCACAACTCACTGCTTTCCTGGAGCCACAGTCCCGGTCATCCTTGACAAACTTCCATAACTGCTTCATTCACTCCCTTCCTCCATAAACTGGCTGATTTTTCATTTGGGCTCGAACGACACGGCCCGCCGGCAATCAGAGCAGACAAAAATGGATTTTGTTGCTCTTTTTAACCTTTTAAAAACTGTGGTAAGTCTGTTTTTATCAGCGGTCCCCTGCCAACACTGTCCCACGGGGCAGAACGCTTCAGCTGGCTCCTCTCCCTCAATTCCAGGCTGCCTGTAGCACTTATGGATTTACTTTTATTGACAATTTTAACTTATTGTGGAACCGGTCCTCTTTTTACAGGGCTGACAGGCTTCACCCGAGCAGGCTGGGCAGCCGCATGTTAGCGGCTAACATTCAGCACGCCAATTGATTCACAGAAATATTGCTGCGTTTCCAGCCAGGATAGTGCAACAAACAGCGGTTGTTTTTTTAACTGAGACACTGGTGCGTATTCAGCCTGGATAGTGCCACACAAAAGGGTTATTTTTATACACAGACATTGGTGTGTTTCCAGCCAGGACAGTACAACAAAATGCGGTTGCTACTGTACCGAAACATCACTGCATTTCCAGCTGGGATAGCGCAACAAACAGCAGTTGTTGTTTTTTACTGAGACACTGCTGCGTTTCCAGCGTGGATACTGCCTAAAAAAGCGATTGTTTTTTTAACGAGACATTGGTGTTTTTTCAGCCTAGATAGTGTCATGAAAGCACTTGTTTTTGTACTTGGATGTTGCTGTTGTTTTTTACAGTGACATTGCTGTGTTTTTAGTCGGGATTGTGTGACCAAGTCTGGGTATTCTGAGGCAAAACATGATCTTTTCCAATCTATGACCAAACCACATAAAATGTCAACATATCTGTGACATAATAACATACACATCTAATATACTGTGTTTTGCAGAAACATATGCCAACATTTATTCTGGGGATTGGGTTGATTCCCAGTCATGACCACTAACACAGCATGGTGGGAGCCTCTTTGGGAGGTAATTGCTCTCACAGGAAGTGCCACAGAGGTTCCTCATATCCAGATAAAAATAAAGGATGAACCAAACGGCCACAGGCTTTGGCCATTGTCCTGATGGTACACGCCTACTCACCAACTGTCATTGCTGATTGAAACCACAGAATGTTCCTGGTAATCTCATTCCCCAGAATGTGAGACTGATTTGAGATCAACTCTCCCTTTGTAAGATTACACAAGATTCTTTTTCTTTTTTTGCCAAAACAAGTTGTTCCCCGTGAGTACAGGATGTACCTGCAAACAACCACCTTACCTCAGCCATTACCTTGTCCTGCATCATATCATTTCGGGGTCAACTGTCACACTCTCTACTGTATCTGCTGTGTTTTTTTTGCATGCTTTCACCAATGTGTCTCTTGTACACAAAGCTAATGTAACCACCGAAGTGTGATTTCCCAGAACCTAATTTCGCTATCCTTTCATTAGAGGATAATAGCACACTCTGCCTGTTGGATCACTACATTCAAAACATAAAAACAGTTTGGGAGAAAGGCTCAGATAGCCATTACACCATCCGAATTAGAGTAACAAAAAAAGCATCGAAACGACACAATCAGCACAATTTTGACAAGTGCAATTTTGCCACAAGAAAACAGAAAATAATATTTAATAACTGACTGATGTTAGCCATCCCATTTGGATAGCAAAATGTCAGTGTTCACTCTTTCTGGATTTTAATAACAAGCTTCATTTCATCACTGTTGGGTGGTTGTAACTACATTTGGTGTGATTTCACGGTGAAACCTAAAGTTTTGTTGACGGTTCACAAAATTCTCAGCCCAGTCACCAGAATTTTTTTTGGCTTTGTATGTTTCTGCAAACCAGGAATGTGTCACATTTGCATGTGCCTGTTACTAAGGTGACATAGTATATGAGCTGACCTTGTCACTGGGAAATGACAGGGATGGTGGATGGCGTAGCACTGAGGCTAGATGCCTGACAAGCTTTGGACATCTGTTCGAGACCAGCAAAACGGGTTGTCCACCAATCGGAAGATCAGAGGTTCAACCCGTGGCTCCTCCCGTCTGTATGTATTGTTCCCATCCTTGAGCAAGATACTGAACCCCAAATTGCTCCCAATGGCTGTTCCACTGGTGTGTGAGTGGGTTAAAGACTGAGTAGCAGGTGGCACCATGTATGGTAGCCCCAGCCACCAGTGTATGAATGTGTGTGTGAATGGTTGAATGTGACTCGTGGTATAAAGGGCGCTTTGAGGGGTTGGAAGACTTAAAAGGTGCTGTATAAGTTCAGATCCATTAGTAACAACCCATTCTCGGAACCCATCGGCTGTATTTGGTGTCTGATTTCCGGCAGACGGAGATACAGCCTCTGGGGACAGACCCCCGATTTTTTGGCATTCCGGTTTGATTTGGGCGGAGGAGGCGAATTTCCGTTTCCGACTTCCATTTATATATAAGTAAATATGCTGAACCATTGCGATGGATTCAGAGTTTGCAGTGACGCCAATTATGTTCCACCTCATTAGTTCGCTGCACGGACCGTTTAACCTGGCAACAACTGCAGCCGGCTCAAACGTGATTGGTCAATATCACACGGACTACAAACAGCCTACAACCGGAAACCAGGGCTCTTCCGCTCTTCTTCCGGAGGCAAGATCTCCGGGGTTTGCCTACAGACTGTACATTCACTGAATGTAGAGTCTGTATATAGAGACTAGTAACAACCATACTTATTTTCAGGCAAACCATGATGCACCATGTGCTTTTGTTGCCTGAACCCAAACAAGTAAACTAAAAATGAGGTGTTTTATCTACATTTTATGCTCCTTTTGAAAAAGACCGTACACATTTAAGAAGAAGAAACTGTGCATTTCCTGTGAAAACGGAAGTTTATTTTTGAAAAAAACACAATGCACGTAACAAGTATAAATTGAAATGCTATTGCTCAATAATGTCAATTATCAAATTATTAATAATGTCAATAATTAAAACAGACAAGACATGAAAACAACAATTTTGAAAAGCACTGAAACTGAAAAAAAGAATTTAAATGAACTTAAAACTAAAGTAAAATCATGAAAGGCTCTCTGACACAAGTATGTTTTAAGAAGGGACTTAAGAGAGATCACTGACTCGGCCGACCTGATTTCCTCAGGCAGACTGTTCCAGAGCCTTTGGGGCCCTGACAGCAAACGCTCTGTCCCCTTTAGTTTTCAGAAAGGCCTCTGGAACAGACAAAGACCTCAGCCTGAGGACCTCAAAGTACGTCCTGGCGTGTATGGAACGACGAGGTTGGAGATATAGCTGGAAGAGAGACCATGAAGAGCCTTGAAAGTAATCAGCAAAATCTTAAAATCTATTCCAAAACATACTGGGAGCCACGTCTCTCTCTCTCTCTCTTGGTTTTGATAAAAATCCTGGCAGCTGAATTCTGTACAGTCTAAAGTCGATTAATAGATGAGAATGAGACATTGCTATTTTTCCAGTGGGGATTATGCCACCATGTAACCTGCATGTCCTATACATCCAAGTCATTTTAGCTCATGTGGGTTACAGGCTATGTTGGCTATATGATAGAAGTTTCTTGCTTTGAACCTACCACACTGTGTTTTATGTTGTTGTGGTAAATATAATAGTATGTGTAGTCACTGCCCTACTGTATGGGAGACAGACTGAAGTTTTTTTTTGGATGTGTGGGCAGTTGTGGATTTAGAAATTGGAAGGAATCATCGGGTTGGGCCTTTGGCAGGTTGATAACAGTAAAGTCAGAGGTGGCCTGCATCTGTGGCCCACAGCTTATTGATCAGTCACACACAAAAACATAAATACTTCAACACCTGAAATTTCATATCCACGTCAGCTGGTTGATACTGTGTGATGTAGAGCTGTGTTTGATATTGGATGTTACAGAAGTTTCCTTTATTCAAACAATGAGACAGTTGCAGTATAAATAGAGCCTGTTTGGTGTATGTGTTATCTCTTGACGCAGATTGCTGCATGAGGCAGTAAAATATGACATACCTTGCAATTTAAACGACTGTGACGGCAAATCCATTGAATGGAGTTTCCACAGGTACAGCATATATCCAGGGCATTGAAATGTCTACCACATTTGTGCTCTTACCGTTCTCAACCATGACCACTGCAAAGCAATTTTAACCTGTCTGTGAGAAAATCCAAGACCTTGACACTCTCACAGAGGTTCAGAGATGATCTGTTCACTCTAGCCTGCAGAGCACTGACCCATTACACACCAAAACATATTTCAGCATGTAAATATAACATGGATAACATCAGTTCAGGGATGCTGCAGAAGTGTCCTACTTCACAGTAAGGGTGACATTATTGCTTTAAGGGACGGTTCACCTCAAATCAAAAAGACATATTTTTCCTCTTACCTGTAGTGCTCTCTATTAAAGGGAAATTTCGGTTTATTTCAACTTGTCTCCTATCGTCCTAAATTTGTTTCAAGTGACTAGTGACATAGAAATAATAGTTAGCATGTTAGCCGTTAGCCTAGATACAGCCGGGGTGCATAGTAGCGTCAGACCTGTTAAAACGTAAGTGAACGGGCAACCTTCAAGTGCAAAGTTAGTCCACTAAACAAGCTTTTTTTCCACAAAGACCGCCTCATATCGTTAGGATAAATGTCAGAGAACATATAGAAAACGACATGTAAACGTGTTGTCTTACCTTACCGGTGTGCTGCCGTGTTTGTTTACCATTTAGCTCTGCTTTCCAAAGCGCGGCCGAAATATATCTCGCGAGAACAAGCAGCGATCTCATACCGTGCCTGAAATCTCGCAAGAACAAGCAGCAACAGCTGGAAGGCAGAACCGGACAGTAGTCTGTAAAGTTCATTCATTTATTTCATGAAAGATTTATAGTATAATGGCTGACTTTTTGCCAGACTTCGACTTTGTGGAGGAGGAATTTGATTTTGCAGAGTTTGATGGCCGCCCTTATTTATTTGAGCCAGAATACACTGACGAAGAGCTTCGTGAAACTGAAGAACGGAGGAGGAGAGAGAGAGAGGCACACCAGGCAGAGGACGAGAGAGGAGGAATGGCTGCTGCAAGGCTGCGTAGCTCTGGAGATTGGTGGTGTACCTGTGAATGCTGTGCCCCAGTGTCCACAGAAGAGGAATGCCTCTGTTGCAAGGAATGGGACCGGTTGCAGCCTTATTTTCAAGGTCTGGATGTGACCGAGGATGAGACACCTCCATGGAGTAGTATCCAGCTGGGCTTTATCTAGAGCTCGCGAGATTTCAGGCACAGTATGAGATCGCTGCTTGTTCTCGCGATATTTCGGCCGCTCTTTGGAAAGCAGAGCTAAATGGTAAACAAACACGGCAGCACACCGGTAAGGTAAGACAACACGTTTACATGTCGTTTTCTATATGTTCTCTGACATTTATCCTAACGATATGAGGCGGTCTTTGTGGAAAAAAAGCTTGTTTAGTGGACTAACTTTGCACTTGAAGGTTGCCCGTTCACTTACGTTTTAACAGGTCTGACGCTACTATGTGCCCCGGCTGTATCTAGGCTAACGGCTAACATGCTAACTATTATTTTTATGTCACTAGTCACTTGAAACAAATTTAGGATGATAGGAGACAGGTTGAAATAAACCGAAATTTCCCTTTAATCCAGACTGTTTTGGTGTGAGATGCCGAGTGTTGGAGATATGGCACTCAGCTTGTGGTGCTCAAAGTGCCAAAAAACATTTTAAAAAAACTCAACAGCAATGTCTCTTCCCAGAAATCATGGCAGACACCTCTACTGCTGATATCTCCAACACTCTGCAACTCACACCAAATAGAGACAAATACAGACATTGCTGTTGAGTTTTTTAAATGTATACAAGCACCACAAGCCGAGTGCCATCTAGTTCCATTATGTTAGAGAGAAGGCAGACACCTGTACGGCCAATATCTCCATCATTCAGCAACTCACACCAAAACAATCTAAACTGATAACTAGCATTGCAGGTAAGAGAAAAAATATGTATTTTTGATTTGGAGGTGAACTGTCCCTTTAAAGTTTTGTGGTCATAAAGTGCAGAGAGAGGGATCTCAGTTCAAGAACGGCAAAGTGGCAAGGGCAGTGGGCAAGCGCTGCTCAGGGCCAGACATCATTCATCACCCTGAGATACTTCGACGACCCTGTTCTCAAAATCTCCACTCTTGTGAGAATGAACAAATGGACAACAAGATAAGTTTGTGTGCTGCACCATGTACCAAAAGAGCAGAATACTTATTGCTGTTTGCGCTGAAAGGGGCTAAAGGCAGCTCGCTATTGAAGCACCATCAGACGGCCGACCGTAGTTAGAGCAGGGAGAGCTATTTGTTTTATCTGTCCACACTGCTCACAGCCATTCATCATACAGAAAAGGCTGAACAACTATCAATGCACTTTCAATAACACGGAGGATTGCCACAACAGCCACACAGGCGGCAGACCTTCGTGTGTTTAATAGAACAAACACTGTACAGAGCAATACTGTACATGTGCAGGCACAGACACACTTTTCCTCTCCATAGGCCGATCACCTTGGCGTTGACCTTTCCACCTCCCCCTCCTTTCTCCAGCTCTATTTCCCTCAGACCTGAGGGATCATGGGGTCAGAACAATTGAACAAGCTGGAAGGAACATGTTGTGCTGCTATTTAACAGTGATGTCAAGTCATGGACCAATGTAATAGAAAAACTTGAGAGCTGCTAACAGCCAATAATATAACGTTAGTGCCCTGCTGAGGGCTGCAAAGGCAAACTCAGAAATTCATTTCTTGCAGCTCAAGCTGCTCGCTGCAGCACTGACGTGCCTTGTTTGCTATGACACAAAATCTTGTGTGTTTTCTCTCCAGCGTAACCTGAGCTTGTCCCTTCTCTCCTAGGCTCATTTCAGAGCCTTTGAGGCAACGCGAGAGAGGAAATTGTTGTGGAGTAAATAAGTCACGTCGCATCAGCGGTGCAGTAATGTGTTTCTAATGACCGTCTAAAATGAGAAATCCTCTTGTATTAAGCTGAGGTAATTAATAATAGAAAAAACGAACTGACAATGAGCAGCAAAACAATATGGGGTGTGCTCAACTAACGAGCCTGCAATATGGATTTATGCTGATATATTCCTATGACTGAGACACTGAAGTACAGTCAGAGGGCTTCAAGTTGCATATTATGTGTTCTTTGACATCAAAATATGTCATTAAAAATTATGCTTTTTACTGTAAACATTGGTTTTGTTTACTTTGACAACTGACAACTAAAAGTTGATGTGTGTGAAACAATAAATGTTCTGTTTACAACATTCAGAACATTGATATAGCAACAAACAAACAACTATTTGCTAAAGCAACCAAGGTGCCAGAATAGATGCTGGCATTGTACATTTCTGCTGGAAATGGATATGTTGGATATGTTTTATTATATGTCCAACCTTTGCATTTCTTTAGTGGGAGTGGGCGCAATTTGGTTGCTCAGTATCTTGCTCAAGGATGCTTCAACATGCAGACTGGAGGAGCCGGGCATTGAATCGCTGATCTTCCGATTGGTGGCTGACCAGCTCTACCTCTGAGCCACAGCTGCCCCCTAGAGGCTGCTTTAGGAATGTTGATATGACTGGTATAAAACATACACATATAACATATCTGAGGTTTGCAGAAACGTACAATGCCGACATTTTCTTGGTGACTGGGCTATGTAGTAAGAGTAGTGGCATCCTGAGCAGAGATTAAAGTCACGCTACCTCTGTGTGTGTTGTAATCTGAGTTTCTCTGTTCTTTGTTGTGGTAGACGATCTGGCTTCTTGTGCATGTAAGTGCGTATGGGTCTTTGTGTGTGTCCTTCTCGCTGCAGTAGGTAATCACTACCACTGAGCACTGTGCTCATATGGCATTTACAGGTGGTTACCACTGATAATGGTGGAAGGGTTGGCAGCTTCTGCCCTGACTGCGCTATTAACACCATTAGCTGCAGCACCATTAGTTGTTAGCCATTAGCTCAGCCACCTCCATGTTGAGAACCATGTGCAGACAATCCCAGCTCAGACTCTGAATCATAGATATCCTCTGAATGTCGTATGCAGCTCTTTCAGGGGCACCCATGTACAAAGGCTTCAGCCTTGCCACAGCGGCCACAGGCTCAATTCCAACCCACAATCCTTTGCTGCATGTCATCTCCTTTCTGCCCCCTTCATGCTAATAAACTGTCTTATCAGTTAAAGGCAAAAAAAGCCTAAACAAAAAGGATAGATAAAAATATAAAAGTGGATGGATCACAGTGGTTTCATTGGAGCAATACAGTATTTCTCCTGTTTGTTGAACCATATGTTCTGTTGCAGATTTTTCTTTGATATTATCAATGCTGCACTCAAGCACAAGGGACAGGGGGACAAACAGAAACATTCAAGAGGGCTGCTAAAACGTACAAAGCACTCAAGCTTTCATCTTGATCTGAGGGTCAAATGTGCCCAAATGAGGTTTAGGTCCGGTCTGACAACTTTGTATTAATAAATTTAATGAAAAGGATGCTAATATTTTCCTTCTGGATCCATGCCAACAACAATATGGTCACACATCAGTGCACATCTTATTCTGCACTATTAGTTCCCTCCATTTAGCTAAAGAACCATGCAAGTGCAGTATCACATATTGCCATTTTTGATTTGACTACACATTTAAACAAAAACCCAATAATAAATAATGTGAATGAAATAGCAGCAATACAGCCAGCACTATTGTTGTCCATTATGAGTGGTGCAGCGAGTGAGAACAGATTACATTAGCTTGAAGAAAGCTAAATTGAAAATAATATAATGTTACATATCAGGATATAAAAAAGTATAAAAGCTTTCTGTTCAATAGGAAACTGTCTTACACTTTGTCCAATCTCAGCTAAGCCTAAAATCACCTGTTTTAAAGTGAGATAAGATAATAATAAGTCTCCCGAGATTATTGTTTTGTGCATTGTACAAAAGATTGGAGCAATTTTCTCAGTTTTGAATTCTACTGAAAGTGAACATCTAAAAACTGATAGTGGAAAAGTGCTTAAAATCCTTATTTGCCGCAGACATTCTGAGTGTCGATCATATCAGTGCGAACCCTTATAAACCTGGTGTTAACATGAACTGTGGCACTGCGGCAATAAAGTCCGTGTGTTGTGATACAGCTGATATCTTGACCAACCTCATGACTGTACACATCTATACAACATACAGGGCATTTGCCTGAGGCCTCCCATGTCAGCTGGTCCTGCTGCATGTGCGTGACAGCTGACAACGGCGGGTTGAGTCACTGACAGCTTGTGCCATCGCTGATGTCACCACACACGCACCACTAACTCAAACTTAGTCACTGACAGCAATCTAGAAGCCATTTAAACATTCTTAAGCTGTTCTTTTCCTCTCCGCGAACATCCTCTTCATCACCACCCTGCTGTACAATCTTTACAGTTACGAACATTCACTTAGATTCCAATTAAAGCCATGGCCTTCAGTTGATCACCACAGCGGCAGCTGGGAGTTAAGTGCCCTGATGAAGGACACCTTGGTCAAAGACACAAAGGACAGAGGAGCTTTATCCCCATTCTATCCATCTGCTTTGTATGAGGAAACAGCTACCCTGAGGTCTCAGATTTTTTTTTATTTTTATTTTTTTAATTTTTTACAATTGTCAAACAACTCGTTGAAATTCTCATTTAATTACTGCTACCTTAATTGGGAAATTCCACTCTGACGTTTACTATTATGTATCTGCCATGCTGAACAAATTCCATAAGATATGCAGTGATAAAGTCTTTTTGATTACCTTTCTCTTGTATAGAGTTTCAATATGTCTACATCTACAGTCTCTTTTGTTGCTGTTTGATAAGACCTATAAAACATGCCTGGACCAGAGTTCAGTCAGGAAAAAGCAGACATCGTGTCCTTTTCTTACAACAACAAGGTCAAGAGTCTATAAGCAATGATACTCAACTTTAGGCCTCTTTCCTATTCCTAGTTCTGCATAGTATACCTTTAGATTTACTGTAGCTGTGCTGAAAATATCTTGAAGTTACTGCTACAGGAAAATGCACTAACCACAAAATACATATATTTTAAGTGCACTGTAAAATTTCCTTTAATACCCTGCAGTCAGTGCACCACAGAGATATCCATCATTTCCCTCACTCAGTCTATGGGAAGTGCTTACTGAATACCGGATCTTATATCTTTATTCATTACTCATCATTGACAGGCGAGACAAGCTCCCATCCACGGTTCATATTACACTTTATGTGAGTCTTCAAATGGCTAATTTCACATCACAAAAGGAATCTATTCCGATCAAGCCAAAAATCTGACTGAAACATGAAGTGGACGTCTGCATCAATGTCAAAAAACAAATTTGGAGACTTGTAAGATAAGTCAGTGAGCAGAGCAGTGTGAATGTAAACACTGTCTCAGACTGATTAGAATCAAGCCATCAAAGTCTGAATCAGGCTTCTTTAAACTGAGAAAATGTTTTCCCATCCTCTTTAGCAGCTCCTCTACTTCAGAGTTTATGTTCTGAAGTCAGGATGTCACTGTAGAGATGGGTTTATCATAGGGTGGATGATGTACATGCAGCAAGGGTGTAGAGAACTCTGCCACGAAGTCATGATAGCTTATGGACATTTTCACTATTTAGAAATAAAGCAACTTGCAGGAAACCAACTGTTTGGTTTTCAGTACTGTTGACAGGTGAATTCATATGTGGCATTTACCCCCACAATTCCAAAACCGGTTGTTACATGCCACTTGATACTGATAACAGTCCATAAGTAAACAAGATGCCTCAGAGAAATGGCAGTTACTGGCACAAGTAACATAAACCCAGACTGCAAGTTAGTTCTTGCAGGTAGTGAGAAATATGAGTGTCCCAAACCATCAACGGGCAACATAAGTTAAAAGCACAGATGGCCTCCTTCACCTCAGCAACATTAATTTTGGAAAGAGTTAGCATGTATGAAACATTTGCTGTTTTGCGGCTGCGCTAGGTCGCTGCAAAGAATCGTTCTCATATTATTTAAGTCTGCAATGAAAATCCTGGTGTGCACTGTACCATTAAAATATAGACACCAGATGTGTAACAATATGCTGCTTTTCCACTTCATGGCTCAGCTCGACTTGTCTTAACTGACTTTGTTTTCCACTGCAGATAATACTCCCTCAGTGCAGGCAGTGTTCTCAGCTGATCGCTACAGCAAAACTGTGTTAAACAGCAGCCAAAAAGAGGAACATGTGTATGTTGTCAATTGTATGCTGTAGTGTACGGCATAGTTTTTTGCCATTTTTTTTTTTTTTTTTAAAAACTTGGGCAAGTGAATAAAAACATGTGGTTGCTATTGATGGTAGCTTGGCTATTTAAAAATGGTGAGTTTGTGCAGGATGTCCCGTCATACAGGTGCTGGCTGTATTAACTAGGGCTGTAGTCTCCTGGTCGACGAGTCGATTATTTGGTCGCTATGCTCTCGTCCGATCAAATTCTCATTAGTCGAATAATCGCCGTGTTACTTTCATAAGGAAAAAAGTGTTACATCAACAGCTTTCCAGGATTAATCCATTATTTCCTGCGGTGGGGGGACAGGCTAAGTTACCTGTGAAAATGGAGGTGTTTTCAAAACACCCTCGTTGTTGACAGAAAGTTGGACTCGCCCACCCTCATGCTCAGCGTCGCGGTGACGCAGACATCCTGTCACTTTCTGTGTACCACCACCATGGGATCATATTTCTTCAACCTAAATACAGTGAACTGTGGGAAGGATTTTCAGCCAGATTTCTCATTCTATATCAAAACATGACACCCAGCTGTGACATGTCAGTGAACTGTTAACTGAACTATTTGTCAATTGAGTAAGTACATTTTTCAATTTGTGTTTAAACATTAACTGTTTTTATTTTTTTTTGTTGTAATAAAGAAAACCAAACACTGTTTTTTTTATCTTTTTGTCGTTTATTTTTTTTTCATATATATATATGTATGTGTAAAAAAAACAAACAGACAAAAAAACTCCCACAAGGAACACTTCCTGCATCTTCCATTGAAAAAGGGTGGACTTTTTAAAATCACTCCAGGCTCCGCCCACTCACTAATGAGCACACCTGGGGCCTGTATCACGAAGCGAGATCAACCTTTCCTGGGTTACCCAGACCTATCCTGGGTTGACTAACCCTAACAATGGCAATCAGGATAATCGGTATCACGACGCTGGATATCAACTCGGTAACTCAACCCAGGGTTGCTTTATCAAGAGCCGTGAACGCGCACGCAGCGGACCAATCACAATCATGAGAGAAGCGCAGCATCACCGAGCGTCACTGAGCGTCCTCACAGAGTGCCGTATGTGAGGGGAAAAAAGCATTTCTCGTGAGGATCAGAGATTAATTCTACTAAAATATGAGGAGGAGAAAAGCAACATTAGAGAAAAGGCCAACACCGTGGCAGCTGCAGGAGGAGGAAACATGTGTGGCAACACATAACGGGATGAATAATATTTAGTTTTAGTTTAGATTAGTTTATTTGCACATAATGTTAAAAACAGACAGTATAAAATTTACAAGATTAAAAAAAGAAAAGTGCCGGAGAGGTTAGAAGCCACTAAAAGCTTATCAAAGAAATTCCCCTGTCAAACATCAATGAAATCACATAATAGAGAAGAGAGAAAAAAAAAACGGGTAAGGAAAGAAGAAATAGAGGAGGAGAGAGGGAAAAATCAAGACAAAACAAGGTAGCAAATAAAATGATGTGTAGGTTAAATTACTCATCACTGGTTCAAGTAGCTACAGTACCTGTACCTGTACATCTGACACTGATCACACCCTTGAATCCCATGAAATCAATGCTGCGCAGATGAATTGCGTGTATTACAATTATTGTCTAACATCACTGCATCTGATAAATTGGTCTTCTTTGTCATAACGTTATATATGCTACAATAAAGCTTAAAGCTGACGCCACAATTAAATCATATCAACACCAAACTGATAGTCTGAATAAAATCATCCTGATATTGAGCTGTGTTAGAAATTAACAGCTGCACAAAAATATAGCTAGTCTCCCTCTTTAAAAAACAAAAAGGAAAATCCCTCAAACACCATGAAGTGTAGACATGATAGGCTACTTTCCACATTTCCAGCAGCAAAGCTGTCAATTAGGCCCATTATCTTTAACAGGGATCATTTCCTCCAACAAAACAAAATGTTGGCACTAATTAATGGTGCTATTAAGTGTCGGCAAATGATCAGTTTCTTTCTTATGACATTTCGACATCTTTCCACTCCTTTTTGAACAGTCTTTTCATTGTCTGTTGTTGTTGCTTTCTTTTCTTTTTTAATGTTCAAAATAAACTTTCAAATCAAAATCAATCAAATGAATTAAACTTCCCGTCATGACTGGGCTGCATTTCTGTCAGCGGAGTCATTTTTTTCTGAACAGCTGATTGGCCAGTGGGTGGTGCTTTTTATAGGCTCAGATTCAACCCTGAACTTACCCTGCTCCGGAGCAGGATAGCCGTTCAGAGTAAGTTACCATGGTGATCTACCCCGATAAGAACTGAACCGGCTTCATGAGACCGAAAACCCAGGGTTAACCCTGAAGTTACCTCGCTAAGACATTAATCCAGCTTCGTGATACAGGCCCCTGCTGCTGTTGTTCAGGTAGCATTTTGTTTGTTTCCTAAGGTAAGTGAGCAATTTAAAAACAGCTTCAGGATGAATTTGTGGAGTAACATTCACATGTTGTGGTTGGTGCTTCTCTTCACAAAGGTAAGAGTCTATTTCTTATTGTGTGCTGCTCACTGGCTTATTGTGAGTTGTGTCTGGGCTTTGTGGTCAGGCCCTGCTGGGGTGCTTGACAAAATGGCTGCCAAGGCTGCTTTGGTATTTTTATGCTAGTTTTGTGCTTGGCTTCTGCTACTGTAAAAAGCAATACTGCTCTATAGGCAGTATTTTTAATGTCATTAACTATGTTTTTAACTATTTTTTAACACATTTTCTTCACATTTATCACCTAGCTAAACATTCAACATATTTTACACAGAGTAATGGGCTTATGTGGCAGCTAGCTGTACTATTTATTCATTGCTGCTTTTAAACTCATGTCCACGTGCTGATGGTAAACTTGACAGTATATGGCTTCCAGTGCCATGTAGTTGTTTTATGTTAAAAGCTTGTCTGCTGGCTGTTGTTTTGCCTTTACTGCTTTCTGACTTGTGCTTTGATGTTTTTAACCCTTTGAACCCAGAGAAAAATGGCTTGATTTCTTTGAAAAACATGGAAATGAGCAACAAAAGACGAAATGACCCAAAAAATGAGCAAGAAATTAGTGAAAAGAGAAAATTAAAATCAAGTGTGCTTAAAAATATACTTTTCCCCCTTTCCTTTTCCTTTTTTTTTTAAAAATCAATTTTCTAAATCTATATTTTTTTTTGCAATTTGTGGGACATTCTTTCTTTTCCCACACTTTTGAAAGGAATCACACCAGGGGCCGTATTTATCAAGCGTCTTAGAGTGCCAATTTAGTCTTTAAGTGCTGAGAATTTGTGAAATTTAGTCCTACTCTCAAACTTAAGAATAAAAGCTATTTATCAACCTTCTCAAGTCTAAGAATCACTCCTACTCCCCCAGATACTTAAAGGGCCTGTGTGTAATATTTGGCATGGTTTATTGTCAATCTGAATCTGAATCTGAATATTCTACCCATTAATATGTTTATACAAGTGTATGATCGCTATAAAATAAAATTTGTTTGGTTTTCGTAGCCTTATAATTATGCTTTATATATATATATATATATATATATATATATAGCAAGGGCCTTGCTTTAGAGAGGTCGAAGTCGTCCATTGCAGCTACTATAGTCTGGAGATATTGCTACGCTAAATAAACAGCTGAGCTCTGTTTACCGGCTACCCTGTCAGTCAGTGTGCGGGCTGGAGGTTGGCGGAGCAGAGAGGGGAGGGGGGTCCCCACTCAGAATGGTAAACAAGTATGTGTGTAAAGTTATGAAGTGTGTCTGTTACGCTAGAAGAGTCCGAGTTTGGGACGGAGTGGAGTGTTACCGGAGTTTCTGGAGTGCTCAAATAAACTGGCCTTTTTCCCGAACGCTCCTCTGGTCTCCTGCTCGTGAGGGATTCATTACAATATCGTAACATGGCTTAGATTTCTAAATAAACATTCACCTCGTCGCTAGATAGACCTACTCCTGAAAAACTTGTGCGCAAGGCTTTTTGTCCCTACAAGGCCACAGTCATTTACCCGACGGGAGGGGTGAGCGAGTGAGCCCTGCAATCTAGAATTTGACCACTGATGTCACTGTTTTCAACCCATTTTACACACGGGCCCTTTAAGAGACCTCCAGAGGTGTCCTAAGTGGTTAGGAGTTGCCAGTAGAGGATGGCACTGAGGTGAGAGAGACATGCGGTTCCGTTCCGGGAACGGAAGGATGTCCTGGCTTTGTTTGATGATGAACAGCTGATCAAACGGTATCGTTTGGACAAAGCAGGTATTATTATTGTCACAGATTTAATATGGGACGTCATCTCATCAGTAACATCACGCAGCAGAGCTTTCACGGCAGAATTAAAGGTCATCACAATGCTTCGATATCTAACAGTGTAATGCTGATTATTTGGGGCCGTCACAACCGTCAATTAGCAGAATTGTTATGGAAACAATAATGGCCCTTACTGCTCCTCACCTCGTCATGCATTTCATTGACTTCCCAACTACACCGATGAAGGAGGAGATGGAAATGCGAGCGTCCCTAGCAACATCCATCCATCTGATAGTATCTCTTCTTCTCTCCAGTTTGGTTTTCTTTTTGATTCCATGTTGGTTTCAGCTTGGTGGACTGTGGCTGCAGTATATAGAGCCACTCAATTAACTGCACACAAGTTAGTTGCCTAATTAATGAATTGGAAAGATAAGGAAACATTTATTTTTGATTCATTGCCAAAGCATATTATATGTTTTGTATTATTTGTAGATTATTGTCAAAATATACACTCCCATTGTCCATTAAACTATTCACTGAGATATTTCTAAGATATTTATATATTCTTAGATAAGGGATTCCCTTCAATGATTGGTCATTTCTATGGACTTGGAAGTGACGTCACCTAAAATTCCGTTTATGGCACATAGTACTGTTGTGATTCAGCTCTGAGACTGACACTTAAGATTCAGCCCTACACTTCACTAAAAGTATGAGTAGGACACTTGATAACTAACTTTTAAGTGCAGCTTTAAGCGAAGAATTTTTTTTAGTCATAAGTCGACTCTTAGCAGTGCTCTTAGGAGTAATTCTAAGAAGCTTGATAAATACGGGCCCAGTTTGCTAAGGAAGAAGGTAATGAGCGACAAAAGATGAAATGAGACAAAAATTGGCAAGAAATTAGTAAAAAGAAAGAAAAAGAAAGCTTAAAAACAAAGGAAATGACATGAAAAGTGTGCCTAAAAATTATGATAATTATGTGACATAATTTTAAAAATGATTCTTATTATTAATAACAACAAATATTATTATTATTATTATTATCATTATTATTATTACACTTTTCCCATTTCTTTTTTCCTTAGTTTTTTAAAATCAATTTTCTAAATCTATTATGTTTTTGCAATTTGTGGGACATTCTTTCTTTCCCCATGTTTTTGAAAGGAACCACACCAACTTGCTGAGGGTTCAAAGGTTAAAATACTTCTACTGCTCTGAAAGCAGACCAAGAAAATTGATGTCGCTCCAGATTTCAAAGAGCGTAATTTATGTAGCAGTGAAATATGAATACTAATGATATTTGTGTTTGTCATTAGCTAAACTGGTTTTGCAATATACATGTTGTATTGTTGTTTTTTGGATGGGGGACTGTCCCCTGCAGATCTGTGGGAAAAGTATGTGTAATTCTGCATGCAGCGCACTCACATAATCATTTCCTTGGAATATTGTCTACACAGAGATTCAAAGTAGCTTTTGACACAAACAATGTAGGTCGTCATGTTCACATTTTCTCCCCCTCCACTTTATATTCAGCTAAGCATCACAAACATCTCACTCAAAGCAATGGATTTATCTGACTCTTTATTTATTGCTCTTGTATTGTCAATCTTAAGCTTATATCCATGTACTGATGATCACCTTGGCCTTGTTTGCTCGCTGTTATTGTGCTGCACATTATGGCTGCTGGCCCCGCATTGCTGTTTGACTGCTGAATGCTAATCTCTGCTGTTGTTCTTTACATGCAGTGTGTGCAATGATTTTTAAGATTTATGCATTGTTTTGGTGGTTGTCTGACTAGCACGTGTCACTCATGTTTCATAGACTACAACATATTTGCCTGCTTATGGTCATTATTATTACGACACAAAGGCGATGCTGCTGTAATCTGTGTGCAACAAATGTATAAATTGTGAATAAATTTGTTGTTGAGCTAATTTGTCTTTCTGTGGTTTCATACAGGATTTGTGTCTTGCATTCTGTTGCTTGAATTCTGTCGTGGCGACGTATGAATACTCGTGTTTGAGTGTTTCATATTTCTCTTGTGGTTGTTCTATAACTGTGAGTGATGTCTACTGGCTCACTTGTTGCCTATTGGTTCCTATTAGAGAGCGGCTTCAAGGACGTAAACATGTCTGTAATCTTGCTCACAGCTCATTCACACAATTACTTCCCTGTAATACAGGCTTCACGTAATCTCTGTGGGGTTTTGTTGCACACCGGTAGGTTGTCATATTTACATTTTCCCCTACATACTTCATACTGTAATAAGCAAAGCACTGGAAATATTTAACCCAAAGCAATGAGTTTAGTTTAGTTTGCCTTGCTGCTCTTTTGTTTTCACTCTTCAGTTTGAATCTGTGCACTGACGGTCATCTTTGCTCTGCTCACTCAGTATTTGTGTGCTTGAAAACACAGCGTCTGGCCCCACTTTAGTGTTTTGTGCTTGCTTTGTGCTTCTTTGCCGGCTGCTGCTGCTGCTGTCATCTCTGTGCAGTATGTGCAATGGTATTTATTTAGCATTGTTTGGGTTGTTGTCTGACTTGCTTTTTGATGCTTTCATGCTGCTGATTTATGTCACTGTGAAATATGGATACTCATGTTTGAGCACTGTGGGCTGCAACATCTTTGTCTGGTTGTTGCCATGACTGTAATCACGCACACATTTTATTCCAGTAATTTCCCCGCAAAATTTGCTTCACTGGAAGCTCAACACGCCTTTTTTCACACACAAAGTATGTGGTCATGTTCACATTTTTGTTACTGGAGGAATAATCGTCGGCCATTTTCCTCAAAGGCCACTTCAAGATGGAAGCTGTGTGACATCAGCAGATTGGAGCTTCAACGTTTCTTGACTCCTGGACTCACAAAGGTGAGTGCGTAATGTACTGCTTTTGCTAACATGCATTGCTTAGGTTGAAGTCGTGGCTTTGTTCATTTGCTGTTTGTGTGCTTTGCTGCTTTGCTGTTCAATGGCTGTTTTTTATTTGGTTTCTGGCTGCTTATTTCCACTCATATCATCTATGTCTAGTATGTGCAGTGGTTTTGTTTTGCTGTTTTGGCTGAGCATGTTTTCCTCTTGGCTGTTGTTTGACTTGCATTCTGATGCTTTCATGCAAATGAAGTATGTATGACTGCATATTTCTATTTTGGTTGTAGTGTTAGGTGGATGATTCCTCATGGATGTTAACATGATTGTCGTGTAGTTTGGGCATTGTTAGGTTGTTGTCTGCTCATGTTGTCATTATTTCTCTGAAACTCAGCGTGGCTTTTGTCACACACATGATGATCTGTCACATTTACATTTTCTCCACACACATCACACCCAGCTTAGCATTAGACAACTCAAAGCAAACAGTCTGCTTTATTGTTGGTTTCATTGTCACTCTTGAGCTTATGTCCACGCACTAAAGGCACCTTGGCTTTGTTTAGTCAGTGTTTTTGTGATTCCTAAAATGGCTGCCGGGCCTGCTTATTTCCTCTGCTGTCATCTTTATGCTGTATGTGCAATGGCATTTAATTCTCTGTATTTGTTGTTGTCTGACTTGCTTGGTGATGTTGTCATGCTGCTGATTTATGTCGCTGTGAAAGATGAATACTCATGTTTAGGCATTGTGGAATAAAACGTGCCTGGTTGTTGCCATGACTGCAATCTTGCACAAATCCCATTTATATTATTTCCCTGTGATATCTGCGTCGTGGGAAACTCAACGCTGGTTTTGTCACACACAAGGTAGGTGGTCATTTTGCTCAGAGGCTGATTCAAGTTTGAAGCTGCAGTGTTTTTTTTTTTTTTTACTGTCAGTGCTCTGCTTCATAAAGTAAGTGCCTCATTTACTACTTTTGCTATCATGGACATCATGAGTTGAAGTCTTGGCATTGTTTATTTGTGTTGTACTCGTTTGCTGACTGCTAATTTCCGCTGCTGTCATTTATGTGTACTTGCAATGGCTTTATTTTGATGTCTTGGCTGAGCATTGATTACTTGCATCCTGCTGTAAAGCTATTGATGTGCAGCGGTGAAGTATGAATACAAATTATATTATGGTTGTAGTGGTTGCTTATTTTGCATGTGGAGATGGTGGATATCGTCGGCTCATGTGTTGTGTGTTGGTCTCTTGTAGAGTGTGACATTGTATATTGGCTTCTTGGATGTAAACATGACTGTAGCCTGCACGCAGCTCACATTGCTATTTATCTGTACAGCTACATGAGCTTTTGTGGCTTTTGCTACACATAACAGAGTTTGTCATGTTCATGTTTTCTCACACATTTCATACTCATTTAAGCGTTAGAATTATTCAACCCATAGCCGGTGTTGGAAGCTACTCTGAAAACATGCATAGTAGGCTACCAATTACTTCACACTGAAAGGAGCTGAACCATGGCAAAGCTACTCTATAGGGAGAAATCTACTTTGGTTGATTAGACGACTTACTAAAAGTAGTTGAGACCACTTTGTAAATGTACATGGCATAAGCCAAAAAAGAAAAAATACCCCACTATTCATGGGAAAGCACGAGCAATGTCAGCTTTGGTCTTGTATTCAGTGTCCATCAGTCAGATACCTGCCTGTTAACTCTGGGTTTTCAGTACCACAAAGCTGGTTCTCTTTTCACTGGGATAAATCACCATGGTAACTTATGCTGAACAGCTAACCTGCCCCGGAGCAGGTTAACATCAGAGTATTGGATCACAGCTTGTCAACACCCTGACCTCTGACCAATCAGATCACTGAAGCAAACAGTATCCATGGACAAAAGTCTCGGGTAAAGAAAGAGGAGCCTATATGTTGTCATAGGTCAGTAAAATCATTTAAGTGTTCCAGGTCTCTGTTTCCACTGGTTTTAAAACAGAGCTTCTAACAAACAGAGACATTGTTTACACACTAAACACATGATTTCAGCAGGACTTTAACTTATGCAAAGTTTATTTTAGTCCGCAGTGACAGTGTTGCTATTTTTACACTCTGATTCCATCATTGCAGCTCACAATAACGAGACATATGTGTTGTGAGAACTGGGGAAAAAGATTATAAAAAAAAAGAAATAATTCACACACTATTAATTAGGAGTGACCCCGAATAGTCGATGATTCGGTGATTCAATTCGGAGAAGTCTGATTCGACTGCCAGTGTCGCCGTCGAATCGTCGCAAAATGTGGTTATGAAACAAGACCGTACCATTCTGACCAAATGGGGTTGCTCACTGCTGCTGAACATCTTGATTTGACATAGAATGTATTTGTTTTCTAGTAATTCATGATATATAGCCTATTTTGATACAAACATCAGCCTAATTTCTGTTAATAAAAAACTGAAATGATGCGTGCGTTTAATCAGTAGGCATAATCATTACTCCGCATGAATAAATCACCCAGTTGCTCAATCCAAATAAGCTGAGGTGAGTGAGTGCACTGATTTTTTTTTATTTGGCTACTTTTTGTCTGACAATTGAGAGCGGTGACGCACGGTCTGTGTGGATGAACTTGTATGAACCTGAGTTGATTAATGAATTAACTTGACGTCAGAAAAAAGGAAAACTGTTTTACTTTTACTTTTTTATTATCTTATTATGCCAACTGAAGAATTAAATTTTATTTTGGGTGTTTTAGCTCATTTCTCTGGAGCGGAAACTGACGCAAATGAGCTCATTAATCAATGAGGGGGAAAACAACATGATTCGAGGATTAGTCGGCTAAAGGAAAAATCTGTCAAATCAGATTCGACTATGAAAATTCTTACTCGGGGACACCACTACTATTAATTGTCTCCTTTATTACAAATGCACCATTTCAGTCAGATAGACCTCATCAGTCATTAACTAGGCTACTTTTCCACCCTTTACTTTGGTAGCAGAAACAGTCTGGCATCACTTTAAAGTGTTTTATGTGACATATTTATCATCATCCAACTAAACAACAAACAATACCCCATACATATGATATCTACACGTAATTGAAGTCTCAGTTTTGGATGGTATTTTCAAGGTTTCCGCATTTTCAGTTATAGGTTTACAGAGTATCGTTTACATCCCACACCACTGACATTTTACTGTCTCACTGTTCCAGACATGTTCTGTACTGTTTTATCTCATGTGATATGAAGTAGTACACTGGGGACACTGCGCCAAGCAGGATTACTCACTTGGCCAGGTAACATCTTTAATAATAACATCTTCTCAGGACATTTGCTTAGAATTACCAATAATCAATACTTCTGACTGACTGACTCCTATTATGTAAGTTTAGTTTTACAAATTCTTCTTGACAAATGTCTTCACAGTGATGAAAAAGGTTGAAGGGCTGGTCAAAGGGCGTTCAGTTACAGTGGAGAAGCAATGGTAAAATTAAAATAAAAAAACACTCCTTTTCTTTTATGGCCCAAAGGTGTGAGTAGTTTCAGTTAGGGTTGTCATGAGAACTGATACTTCGGGACCAAGTCGATGCCAACATGCAAAAAATATGTTGGATACCTTTAGTTGTATCCGGTACTGTAAGTACCGGATACAACTTTGCCCTCAGCAGGCCGTGTCGATTCCTGAAGGAACTGAGAAGGGCAGTATGTTTTCCATTGTCTTTGCTAGAAACAATGGCTTTTACAAGTGCTGCTGGAGCCACAACACCTTGGCTTGTCGAAAAGTCAGGTAGTAATAGTGGAGAGGGTCTCATTTACACCGCAAGCGATGTGTTCGCGTAGCGCTTTCGGTAGTAGCTCGAGTCGCGCTGCTTCCGCGAGCAAGCTCGAAAATAGAAGAGACGCCGAATTTTTTGCTCAAGTCGCAAGCGAATGGTTTCAGTATTAAACAAAAAACCTCTCTTGGCCACCGTAGACATCTCCCCCTTGACCAAGCGAGACCTGACAGGCACATGTTTCATGTACTTACCCATTTGTAGTGCTAAATATTAATTCTCCAAGCGTTGGAATAATCAGTGGCGCGCAAACCTGTCCACCCTGGGCTTTGGGTCCAAACTCACTTCTTCTTCTTTGGGGTTTATTGGAGATTTGCAAACATGGTGCACTACTGCCACCAACTGTTCAGGTGTGGTTTGTATTTTGACGGGACAGCAGCGGCCGTTGCGCGACGCGTGTGTTCGGTTTTGGTGTGAATACACGTGTGCTGTCGCAACGCTTGTGGATCGCTTGCGGTGTAAATGAGGCCTTAGAGTTAAAGTTTGAAACGGTTTTAATAAAGTAGTACATTTAGAAATACATGACTTCTGTTTTTTGATTTTTATCGCGGTATCGAATGAGTATTGAGAATTGTGGAAATTCACTGGTATTGGTATCAACTACTGAAATTCTGGTATCGTGACAAGCCTAGTTTCAGTGGTCAATTACACAGAAAATAACAAAAAAGCAACTTAGCTCCCTTCATCACTGCGCAAATATAAATCAAGTTGAACCACCAGAAAGCTACTGCAAAATGCAGTTATACTACCAGTGCTGTTGACACGTTTTTATACGTACATTACTGAGAGCGATCCTTGGTGAGCCCTAGGAAGTTTTCCTGCCTTTGAATATTTAGGCTTTACTTTATCCATACTGTCACATCCTTTTGTTAGTTATCAAGAGTTACAGTCATTATAAATATTCCTACCTTATGAATGTTTTGAGTTTGTCGTCTGTCCACACTGTTCTACATATTGTTTCTTGTCATTGTCAAATATTTTATTGCACATTTTTCATTTTCTGTTTCATTTAAGGTGCAGGATTGTCAAAATATATATCATAGTGTACATTTACTTACTCTCAATGTGGTTTTTGTCCAGTAGGGCTACACTAATATATCATGTGACACCTACATGAGCATTTCACAACATGGTTTTTACATCCTGATGATCTCTAGTTGAAACGTGTTCATTTATCCACGTATTAAAGGATATTTAACTACAGTCAGAGTGCCTCAGATGCATTTTTGACTGCCTGCCTGTACCATAGACTTGCTGGCCAGATGTCATGTTATAGCTCCATGTGACTGTTTGCCCTATCCTCGAAGAACACGTTTTTTTTTGTATATAACTAACTTCACAGTGCCTTATTAACCCAGTGCAGCACTCCCTATTTTTTTTCCTCAAACTATGTCTAATTAAATGTAGTTTGCAGCTACTTCAAACTGTTCATAGCAAACAGCTTGCTTTTAATGTTATTTCATGATCACTCTTAAGTCCATGTACTGATAGTCACCTTGTTCAGTCAGTGTTTTTGTACTTCACAGTACCTCTACTGAGCCTGCTTTGCTGTTTTATGCTTTTCCACTGGCTGTTAATTTCCTCTGCTGTCACCATTGTGCTTTATGTGCGATGGCATTTAATTCTTTGCACTATTTCAGCTGTTGCCTGACTTGCTTTATGATATTTACATGCTACTAATTTATGTAATCGTGAAATTTTGGCTTCGTAGCACTCTCAACATGGTGTATTCATATTTCTCTCCTCACATTCATTGGTCTCTAGTATAGAGTAACATTGCATATTGGCTCCATGGATGTAAACATGACACCAGTCTTGCACGCAGCCGCTTCACATAATTATCTCCCTTTTGTGGCGCTTGTCACGGACAAGAGAGGTTGTCACATTCCCATTTTCCCCACACACTTCATATTCAACAAACATTAGATAAATATTTAACTCCAAGCAGAAGCATTATGTGACAGCTTGCCTCACTTCTTTCTTTGCATTTTTTACATCTCACCTTATACATATACCAGGTCTGCACTGATGCCAGATATGTAGTGGCCCTTTGATGATGGCTGCCATTGTAACGCTATTGTGCTGCATGATGCTTCTGGTTGCTAATGTTGTACAGGAATTTTATTTCTGGTCTGTAAGTCATTCGGATGAACCCACGGCTGGAAGTAGCACGATAACGAGCAAGTGGCCATTGTGTCCTGAGGCGCTGCAGGGGTGACATTGAGCAGATTCTGCGGAGCTCCAAGGCGATATGGACTTACAACCTCAGTGAAGTGCCCAAGCAAGAGGAAAGCAGGAGAAATCCTCTTTCTTCTTTTCCCTAACACGGGACTGAGCTGGCAGTAGTACAAGGCTAGGATAAATGGAAGTACATCAGAGTGGAGGGATGAGATTATCCTGGTTGGGATTTGGATTGGGACTTTGAGGAAATGCTGAAGGTGGGAGTAAAGACGAAGTTCTCACCTAAGCTACTGCAGGCTGGGAGAGAGCGGTCGACTGAAAGATGAGAGGAAAGTCTGAGATATAGAAAGTTCCCATCACTGTCTCTCTAGTCTGTGCAGAGAGAAATGGACAAAAGCTCTGTGGATGTGTGTGGATATTAAAAAGTGTGTTAGAAAGTGTAAGATATTGGGCCAGCCTTATGCAGTTAATTTCAAACTGCAACAGTAAAATGTTATTTCTACATGGTGTGAATACTTATGTGGCAATAAAAGCAATTATTTGTGCTCAATTAGACATTTTGTTGGTACCATTAATTAGAATTCCCATGCTGAAACATGCAATTAGAAGCACTTCAACAGTTTACTGTGTGTGCATCTTGGAAAATTTCATAAACCAATTACGCCGTCCTCTTAACTTTCCTGAGGTTTGTGTAAGCAGAGTTCTCCGGGGCTCATTGGTACAGCAAGAGCATGTAAACCTAATGCTCTGACCTCGTGACATTGCTGCTGGTGCAGTGGAGATTAGCACACAGCAAGCATGACATTATTAAGAGGCGCCGTAGCTTCTGCAGCAGTGCACTGAGCGCTAACACAGAGTCCTCTGCTACATTAGCAGCCTCTCAAAGAAAGTGTACCATTAAATTTTCACAACTCCTCAGCTTTTGTCTTTGCCGTGACACATCCATTCAAGTTATTGTCATTTGAAGTAACAAAATACAGGGTGGAGCAGGATTTAGTTTATACTTTAGTTTTCTGAAAGCAAGTTGTTTTAACCACATACAAAGATCTGCTCCAGCAGCAAATTTGCAAATAAGACCGCACGTCAGTGGGTGTTTTTCAAGTTCATGTGACGACTTGATTTATACGTTATCCTCTTTACTCTCCCGATCTGCTGCAGTGACTAGTCACCCTGAGCCACCATGTCATAGTGGTCAACTCAAGGCTGTGTCCAGAGTGTCCTCTTAGTCGCTCCTCTTTTCTGAATTTAAAATGTTTACTTGCCTGTTTTAAGTTGTGACCAGCAGCCTCAAGTTTGGCTTTTCCTACCCTGATAAGAAGTCCTGTTTGCTGCTGTAAGTTGGGTGTCTAATATACAATAACAAGGATTTCACACTGTCCTGTATTTTTACAGTGAACAATGTTTTTTACTCTGCAGTTAAAAAAGAAGTCACTCGGTCTGTTGTACTATTTAAATGGAAATCTGGGCTCAAAAGTTGGATGAAGCTTGTTAATCCAGCACAAACGTTTACTTCTGTAGGAAATCTTCCACTTTTACACGTTATTTGTCAAATGTCTCAGAATTATGTCAGGTACTTAAAGGTATACTATGAAGGAATTTCCTATAAATATTAAATAGCCTCAGTTAAAAGTAATCCCTCTCAATCATCAGTGTCATGGTCTTTTTATGTGCAGGGATCATGCCCTCTGCCTATGTTTTCCTATTTTTTCTTATGCAATTTTTGGGACTTTATGGACACAGTGAGCAGGTGAAGTCGGGACTTTATAAGAAGGTAGCGACCGTAAACTGCATGCATCCAAGAAGAAAGTACAAAATTTGCAAATACAGCGCCTAAAAAAAAAAACAAAAACAAAAGAAAAATATTTCAAGGCGATATGCCAAGTGAACAAAGCTGGAGTTAGCTCTGAATTCTGTTGGTGATACTGTTTACCAGCAATTGACCTATGGCTAAGCCCCGCCCTCAAACGCGATGAGCCAATCACAGCTTTTTCGGAGATTTGAAGTTTAAAAATGGTCAAACGGTGTGCATGGGGTACATGCAACTCTGACACAAGGTATCCTGAGAGGCTGGGCGACGAGGTGTATTTTTTACACTTTAAACCACATCTCAACTGAGAAAAGTGTCTCCTTTGGATAAAGTTGTGTGGTAACGTTAGACCACAACATCAACTCAACGTGAATAAGATTAACAATGATGTCTACATCTGTTCTAAGGTAAGTCAACATTGTGTTTGAGGCAACATATTGTCACTTTGCTGGAAAGAAATATAAAGTTATCTTTAACATCTCTAGCTAACGTTAGCTAAAGTTAGCCTAACGTTAGCCTAACGTTAGCTCCTAGCTGCGTTGTTCATCATGTCACCTTGTTTGCTGGGAGTTCATTAGCCTATTTTGTTCTAGTTTTGTACTTTGGTGGTCGTACATCATTGTTAGCTGTTGTCCAAAGGGCTCTAGTTAAGCTAACGTTAACTTCTGGAGCTTAGCTTCATTAACTTATCTGTAATGGCAGAGATAACAAAGGTTGGCAAACGTTATGCTGAATGATTCAGTGTAAATACTGTAGCACCAAACTAACGGAGAGACACTCTTGGTAAAGATGGTAAAAAGGCCGTTATCCTTTTCTCATATTCTGAGCCAAAAACCTTAACTTCAGTGGCACTTTAACTTGTTGTCTTTGATGGCGACGGCAACGAGATGCAGTTCACAAGCGTACACTGTGACCTGTAAATTTTGGCTTGTAATTTAAGCTTTTCATCGACCTTCTCAACAATAAAATGATGAATATATCCCTCCAATGCGTAGTTTAGGCCCTTTTGGTTACTTCTCAATGACATCTGATCGTTATGTCCCCAAAAATCATCAATTGCCTCCTGCGAAATGCCGTGTACTGTGACACCTGCCATAGCGCCGGTCACTGAATGTTGATAGTTTGTCCGAGTGAGTGGAGGGGGGCGTGGCTTAGCCATAGGTCAATTTCTGCATTGTATACCTTTAAGTAGAAATGCAGAAAATCTTTAGTAGGGTTAACGTGTTGGTCCTATTGAGCCATGAAAGAAATACATATATTTAATGTTTTCTTTTTCTAAGAGAACATATGTAACATGAATCAGAACACGTATGAAGCTTAAGCTAATTCCCAGTGCTGGAGATGGGCCTCTTAAATACACAAAACTCAATCAACTCAACAAATTCATACAAAACACAAACAATAGTACAATAAAGTTATGACATGTAAAACCATGGAATATATATAAAGATGTAGGCTGTATCTCCACTTACTCGCAATGTTCAGAAATGAAGCCAAAATATCCCAGATATGGCCGCTGCCATCTTGTGCTGATGATGTCATGTGGAGCCAGAGTCTGTGCAGTAGCAATCATTGCAATATGGAGTAAATAAGGTATCTGAATCAAAATACAGACTCATGGTTAACCCCGTCTAGTTGGCTATCATTTCAGTTCTGTTTGGTGAAATGTTCATGTACACATAAATATGCTCACAGGCAACATGTAGAGTCATTCACAAACACGCGCTCATAAAAAGAACAACAGTGAATCATCTCCAGAATCTTGTTTGGGATTAAAAATCTTTAAAATCTTCTTCCAAATAAAACTGCTTTTCCTTACATCCCAGAAGACATGCATAAATGCAAAATATATCAATTAGATGTATTTAATTGATGTATTTGCATACATCAATTAAATATGCAAATACATCCGAAGAATAGCAAGCAGTGCCACTGATTGTGAACACACCGACTGACACACATAGCTGTCAATCATGACGTGAAACCCCCCTTTTCGTAGCATCAGCCTAACTAATTAAAACCAAAATTATCGGAAAAAATAACACTTGACCATGTCAGTGTGATAAGATCTAGCTAAAATGATAGAAACCATCTTTGGGAAGAATTTATTTGAAGTTTATTTGGTCTTTCAGTTTGGCCCGTGCTCTATGTGCTACCATGGAGGGGGCAGAGTTTATGTCCTATACTGCAGCCACCAGGGGACGACCAAGATGTTTTGGCTTCACTTTTGGTGTGCTGTCATGTTTTCCATCTTTATATCCACTCTATGTATAAAACTAAATGCATTAACTCACATGTTCTTACTCTAGTTCCTCTAGTACTTAAATGACAATAGACATTGTTAGTGAGAAGACACCCACCTAAAAAATATACAAATGATCAGAACAGATCTTGGGGAAGTCAGCCCACTTTTTGAACATTTCTGCACCCTGTGAGTTTAAAATTCAACTGTCAAATGCTTTTAATCTTCCTGTTGCATAACTCTGAAACCTCAACTGATTACTTAACAGCTACGCATGGGCAGTCCACACTGTGGTCTATTTGAATAAACTGAGGTTAGCTGCCGTCACGTTGCACCATCGTGTAATTTGCAGAACTCCACCAAGGTTTATTAATTCACTCATAGATTCATTTTCTCATTCAGAATGTTAATCGGTTGTCTATGCATGATGAATTTTCTAAGGGGGAGCAAATGTTACAAATTATTCTATATCCAGCCAATTAGCGGTGCTTTGATCTCTAAAGCGGTCCAATCACAACTTGTCCCTCTCACCACTCACCAGATTGCTGGATAGAAATTTGCAGCCAGAGACAAAAAAGGCAGGGGAAGTTGACAAGAGGTGGCCTCCTAATTAACAGGGGGGGGAATGGTTATTTTATGGCTAACTTTAAACATTTATGCTCTGAGTCCTGCTGTCAGTGTGGGAACAAGGAAGCTACATTATGTAACAGCCTCAAAATGGACCAGGGTTTCTTTTTCCTTTTTCACTCTGCGGAGTCCATGGATGCAATCAAATAAACATGGGTGCTTTTACTGAAACTTCTAGGAAAAAACCTAATGAGACTTTGAGGAAGATCTTGCGAGTGCATCAGGTGCCCGTAGTCATTAAAGAGCTGTTTCCCCTTGGTCATGAAAAACTCTTCATGAACCTGAAGTGGAGAGTGAAAAATGTAATTGACTGCATTTGAATTGTAGATACTTTGAGTAAAGCGAAAAAAAACAGTCGTCATGAATTATTTATTTCCTCATGACAACATTATAATTAAATGCATTAACACAAAATAGTCCTCTTTAATTATTCAACTCCTGTGTTTTCGTGAAGGAATGTCATGTAGTTTGTTGAAAACGGGGAGGTTGCATGCATAACTGAGCAGCAATATTTCCATAATGGGACCTAAACTGTATTCAAAGGGGTAGAAGGTTATAACAAAAAAATTACAGAAGCGAGACGGTGGCATATGTGGAGTCTCCAACAGCTATATATTTGCAGAATATCTGAATTATTTTTGCTCCATAAATTCTCAAACTGAAATGAAACGGCTACTCAACAGTGTAATTCCAGGCCAAAGGCTGCAGTGTGTCTGCTTTGTAACGTGATAATTGCATTGTTCAGTATATCCTTCAGTGTTATCCAAATCATTCTTACTTGTGGATTTTCATGTAGACAGACAGACAAGTTAGTAATGTCTTTTTCACTTTTACTCAAGGGGTGGTATTTCCAGTACTGAAACATCTACATACTGATAACTCGACTGACATTACTGCACCCACATTAAAGATGTTCCATATCAAGAAGAATAGCTCTATGTCCCGGATGGCAGCAGTTGTTGAATCTCATCTCCCCTTGCCCAAGATTTTGGTTTAAATTAATGGACAATAAAATCAATTACCTACATCTGAACATTCAATCAATGGCTTAATTACAGGTAATTTAATGCCTCAGCTGGAATTGATTCTATTTATTATGCAGCTGTGAATTAATCAAATGTAAGTGGTGTGAAGGAGGAAGCCACATGAGACGTGTTTGGGGTGAAAATGGTGAAGTTTTTTTTTTTTTTTTTCCCCACAGCACACGGGCCATTAAACTTGGGAGAGGTTCTGGCAAACTTTTCCAAAAGCTTTCATGGAACTCTTTTAGAGTAACGATTCCCCAACAAACCTGTTTTAGTTTACTGTAAATTAATTCAGATGTCAACCATTTGATTTCCCCTCTTACATTTGTTGGAGATGGCTGATATTTGACAAGAAAGTGGAAATAATTTGGAATACTATTTATTACATTAAAAGGCTTGATGTAAAAGTGGAGGTAATGAACTCATATTTCAGTAAACCATTTTAAGTGACAGGGGTCTTTACTTAATCATTACATGTTGGACTCTACAGTTTATACTATTACTGCTGCACAACCAGCCCGTTCTCATTCCCAGGGCATCCTATACTGATGCTTTGCAAAGCCTCCTTGGTATGATGCCAGTATCCTTTGGCATCTCTGAGATGCACCGAGCTTTCGATTAACTCTGATGTCAACGCATTCACGGCAATACTTGACGGTAAGAGAAACTGACGTGATATAAGGAGTGAGGAACTCCACATGAGTTGGGTGCGAGGGGTGGTGGAGGGGTCAAACAAACAGGTACTTTTACCCAGGACACCACTCTTTGTGTCTGTGAAACCAAAAGTCCACATTGTTTTAATGTGATGTTATGTAACTTGTAGGGATACATGATATTGAATTGTTTGCCAATATGTAACAACTCATTTGACCGATATCCATATATCCAATTTTTTCCCTACCTAATTTTAATGATCATTAAGTCTTTTCTGTCGTGGAATTAACATCATATCATGCACGCATAGTCTTATCTTGATGGCCCACCAGCAGATGGAGACATGAGATACAGTGCTTTTCGATGTATGTAATATTTCATTCATTGTACAAAATAAGAAAAAGCACGCTGGCTGATTCGGATAGTTCATTGTAAAGCCAGTATCCACCAATACTGATAATATATTATCGTGCATCCCTAGTAACTTATATACCATGTGAAAGCAAAAAGTCAATGTAGTTATTTAGTATTCCATAACTTGCATAAGGACGTGACGTACTCGCATCACTCAACACATTTATGTCATATAATGGAATTATTTTTACCCAAAACATGTTTTTTTTCTAAACCTAATCAAGTAGTATTGGCTAAACCTAATCATGACCATTTGACGACGTTAACTGCGTGTCATATGTTTAATCCAAGAGACAGCTGTGTGTCACATACAAACACTAAAGGATGCCTTATGTGTTGGTATGAGACGCCAATGGGGGTGTGACAAAGTGTCTGCATTTGACTTCTGGGGAATAAGAACAGGTTGGCACAGCAGACTCTTACTGCACAGTTTTTGTTTTTCTTACTAGTTTTATGTTTGTCAAGAGATTTCCTACACCCCTGTTTTGTTTATTCCTGTTTAATGCTCCTTTATTAGGGTCCGGGCAGCTTAGCTGCCAGGACACTATTGTAATCCTAGGTATTCTTCTTCTTTCTTCTTTCTTCTTCCGAGGAAATCATACTTCCCATGGGTGAAAACTCACCAAACTTTGCACAAAGGTCCAGTCTCATGCCAGATATCCTCAGCTGTAAACTCAAGCCAATAGTCCTGATGGTGGCGCTACAGCAAGCGTCTAAAGTTCAAAACTTTGAAAATTCATAACAAATCAACCATACGTGCTACAACTTCACAACTTTCATGAAACTGTGCCCCTGTAATACTGAAGAAACTTTTGTACATTTAAACCTATTAAAAATTATGAAGTTCATCACTCTGTTTTTTTCAAAAACTGTAAAACTTCTTAAACCTATTTCCTCCCACAATTTTTGCTCAATTGACACCAAACTTGCTACAGAGCATCTTCAGACTGTCCTACAAAAACTATGTTTTTTCAGATTTTTGATTTATCAAAAATTGAGCCTACAGTGCATCAAAATGTTTGACTGTAAACCATACTGTAAACATATACATGCAAATTCTTGCTAAATAAATCTTCAATGTTCATGAAAAAAATGACAAAATTCTAGAGTCATGGTAGATGATGTGTGGCAAATTTCACAATTTTATCTCAAAAACTGAATTTTTGACAGCATTTTGAATTTTGCTCTAATATGAACAATTGGAGTCAATGTAAAAATGGCAATTTTAAACATCAGTTTTTCACTTATGGAGCAAATCAATCGTTGTTACAAACAAATTACCAACATCTCCATACTGTCTAGATGCAATATGTGTATTTTCAGATTTTTGTTTCGATAACTGAATTTTTTTTACAGTGGTTTGAAATCTGCTTTTCCATGCATGGATGACTGCTAAACCTGCACGTCTGGTTTAGTCAATTTGTGAAGCTACACATGAATTGTCACTGACTAATTAGCTCAGTGAGATAGAAATTGATTCTTAGTCTCGGAGGTTGTGAGTTCAAGCCTCAGCTGATGCAAAAGGCAGATTGTGTTGCTAAATTCCTAAATGTCTTCCAATTCTTCTGCTTGTTGCTCAGAATTGCCTAAAAATGCCCGGACCCGACCCATCGCTGCGCAGCAGCTACAATTGTTATAATTTTTAAGTGTTTCTTTTTTATATACGGCAATTAGAAACAACAGCAGGCAGTGTAAAGTGCAACTTGCTCTTTGTGCATGTGACAAAATAGCTTTGAATTTTGTATGGAATGCGTAACTGAACCCAGTCTAATAATCCTGCTTGCAACGTGTGGAGATAACATGCTTTGTCCTCACCTGATGCACTAATGTACCATGCTACATCACAGTTGGGTGTGGTTTTGTATACAGCACACACCTGACCACACCTTTCTGTTGTTGTTGTTGTTGTTGTTGGGTGTGCTCAGAGATTCAAGAGAAATACCTTTCAATCGGTAGCAGTCTGTTCAGTCATGTTTTCCGCCTCTAAAGTTTTCACTGTGTTCCAATACCCATACCAACATACTATTTATTATGCCAGAAAAAGATTTAGTATGTCAAATGCAGTATGCCAAAAATACCAGGATGTCTGACTGAATCAGGTTGCATTTTGCAGCATGCAAAACAGCATGCTTCTCTGGCTTTTCTGACCCACAGTTCTCTGCACAGTGGATAACACATCACATCGACTGAGCTGCAGACAGATGATTGCTCATTGACAGCTGATTGACAGCCAACCAACCAACCAACCAACCACAGACAGTCTATTATGTATAGAGTTATTACTTAGAAATTAAAACTACTTCCATTGTAAAGTAACAACAACAAGGCTCTCCAGGCTGACCTCTGTCTCTGGTGAGCTTAGTGACTGGTGTTTTGTTGTGTCTCCAAGGTAATGTCAAGTGATAACGTAAAGATCTGCTGTGTTCCAAACTGCATACGGGCGTCTTTGTGCTTCAAATTTCATGCTGTGAACTGTGACGGATATATGGACAAGAGGGTCATAGTTCAAGGTGCAATCATTAAGTATTAACAAAGTAATGCTGTATCTCCCAATTGTGTGCATACTCTATGCAACACCAAGTACTCTGTAAGGGGAACTGCAGTATGCACTGAAAGTGAAAAGAAAACGTGGAATGCAGTGCTAGTGTCTCTTAAATTCATTATTGGAATTACTTTAAACTACCAACATGGGATATGGTGTGTCTTTCTTATTATTGTGAGAAAAAAAAAATATTCAGTGCATCATAGAGAATTTTCTACTGCAGCCAGGACTAAGTTTAACTTCTCTAAAACTCTGTCAGTGTAAATACTCCAGTAATACATAGTGCTATATTTTGTCCTATCAATATTGCAACAAAGCCATCCACTGAGCCATCGCCACTGCCGCTGTACTCTTAACGATGTCTGAAAGTTCTGAGTGTCCGTGCGAAAGCTCTATCTGCAGGTAAGATCACAGATTGCATTGATCACACATTCACACAGAGGCACTAATGATAAAACAGCCATGCCTATTTTGTTTCCATCTATAATGCAGCAGAGTCAGCGAGAGTGTTTGCCTGACTCTTGCAGGCTTTCAACTTAGATTGCAGAAGCTTTCACAAAATCTGTAGCCTCCAGCACCTGTCTCATTGTTAGTCTGCCTCTATTTTAAGTGTTTTATGACACCTAGCAGTTGGCAGAGATAGAAGGAGGCAGGAATATCCTGCTGTTGAATTAATGCAGGAGATGGAGGAGCACCGTTGGCTATTGTCCATACAGGAAGAGAATTTACACAGGCTTAAGTGACATAAAGAAAAAAAAAATACTATAACTATAACCACCACTTCTACTACTATACTCACATTCAGTAAAGAAAGCTTTACACCATATTTGTTGCTACCCACTGCCTTTTTAAAAGATATGTTACAAGTGTGAGCAGTATCTCAGGGACTCTCCTCATTTTTGGCAAAGAATACACAAGGTTTAATCCCAATACACCGTTCTACCTACCACTTAACCCTTAACCCTCTGTTCTGCGCATTCACTTAGGGTAGGGTGCTCAGATTCTTGTTAGTAAGTAAGGTGAAATCTTAGTGCTACACTGCCTTTCAAACTAAGACTTTATTTAGAAATAATTTGCAAGAAACCCAGACATGTATTTTCCTTCTTTAAAGAGATTTAAAAATGACAATAACCAAACAATAACCGGTGGTGTAGTGGTTAGCACCCTCACAGCAAGAGAGTTCCTGGCTCAAACCCAGGAGGGAGCCTTTCTTTCTGTGTTCTGTGTTCTCCCCGTGTCAGCGTGGGTTTTCTCCGTGTACTCCTTCGTCCCACAGTCCAAAGACATGCAGGTTAATTGGTGACTCTAAATTGGCCGAATGTGAGTGTGAATGGTTGTCTGTCTATGTGTCAGCCCTGTGATAGTCTGGTGACCTGTCCAGGGTGTACCCTGCCTCTCGCCCAATGTCAGATGGGATAGGCTCCAGTCCCCCTGCGACCCTCAAGAGGATAAGCGGTTACGGAAATGAAGTAGCCTATATTTAAAAAAAAATAAATAAATAAAAAAATAAAAAAAAATATGCCAGTTGTATGCTGATGTCTGGGTAGCTAACTAGTTAGCTTGCTCAGGTTATGCTGCTATTGCCGATTAATGCATGACAGTTCCAACTTTTGACCTATTTCCATGTCACATTCACACCCTATGGCTCCGCGACGAAGTTGCTGCATTTGTTACCACTCCTCTAATATCAGTGCAGACTGGAAGTGTTGGTGCCCTGTTTGCTAACGTTAGTCTACAGAGCACTGCTAGTTTTCTGGTAGTGAAGCAGTTTTTATTAGATGACTTCTTTCATCAAATGGTCGCATGAAACTTGTGCGCAAATTGCAAGCATTGCCATTATTATCTCTTGATGTAAATGACATTGATGATGACGACCGTACTGATGACTTATCATGGTCTTGACAGTAGGGCTGTTCCAAGTAAAATTTCTGGGGCTTTGAAACTTCAGTGATGATTACCCACGGAAATTCAAAGCTTTGATGAGCTGGGACCTGGTGTGGTTGTAGGAATGGTGCCGTAGCATTGTTCCGACCTCTCATTGTTCCGACCTCTCATTAGTCTGACGTCCCGTTGTTCCGTTATGTGATTATACGAGGCTATACTGTATTTGTGTACCATAGAGGATGAGCAATGCAACAAAAGTAGGCTACTGGTCGAGATACAAGTGTCGTAGAGAAGAGAGAATGAAACACCATAACCTCCTGTTATTAACTCTGGGGTCCGGTGTCCCTGTCTGTGTGGTGAGCTCTCCGTGGTGCTGAACGGCTCCCGGCGGGCGTATTTCTGCCTTGATGGTGCGCTGCGACCGGCTCTGGGTCAGCTGGGAAAGGCTTGAGGCGGAGCAGGTTCACGGCTTATGTGTTTGCCACTTTCTTTTTCATTTTAACCCACACCATGATCTTTTCCTAATCCTAACCAAGTGGTTTTTGTGCCTAAACCTAACCAGACCTTAACCACAGGGCATCATGATGATTTCGGAACAACGGGACTTTGGAACAATGGGTTTAATATGGTCGGAACAATGGGATGTCGGAATGATGGTCTGACGGAACAATGGGCAGACCCTGTAGGAATCTTCGTATGGACCTGACCTGACTTTGGTAGGACTTAGCACTGCTACGTGCAGGATTGAGAGAGAGATAAAGTTATAGAGAGGGGGAAGGGAAGGTGGAAGGTGGACTATTGCATGCACTATTTCTGTAAGTTAATAATAACTCAAATGACATGGGTTGGGCTGCATCACTACATGCAAAGCAAGCACTTTACTCCAGATGCCAGCAACAGATAACCATCCACCACCTCCTTTCAGTTTCCTTCACCAGTTTACTGGTCAAAAAAAAGAAAAAAAAAAAGAAACATTTGAACAGCTCTACATTTGGATCAGCCCCATTTTAAGGGTTGTAACATTTCATAGGGTAAGATTTCAAACACTACCCCTTGTAACTCTGCTCTGAGGGGCAAAAGGGCAGTCAAAACGAGCGGTAGGGGTAAGAATTAGCAATTGAATTTGGCCAAAATGTAGTATGCAGTTTTACGTAAGGTCTGAGACTGGATCTACAGCAACATGTTACTGTTAAGCTTTTACCTATAACAAGTCACACTGGGATTTACTCCAATCAACACTGCCTCAACCCCTTACCCCCATTGCCCCATACACACATTAATACTACATATGCTTTTTTTTCCTAATCATAATTTACTCTTAATGCTGTTTGTGTGTTCTCTGAGGTGTTCATACACTTGAGAACACCTTGAGCTACGATCTAATGAGTGCTGTGATTTCCGTCTATTATGAATATTCTTATATAAGTATTGGGAATTTGCACATTGGGGACAGGCATTGTTCAAAACTATTTTGAATGTTCTTGAACCCCTTTGGAAAATGGTCAGATTGTAATATGGTGCAATTTTATAGCTTTTGTAACTTGATGAAGAAAGTGCTTTCTCATTCACATGCCCATGGTGATGTAGCTGCCATGCACAGTGATGGCTTTGGTCTTGTCTAAGGACATAAGAGCCACAGCCACTCAGACATGCAGCAGTTATATTTCAGCCAACAAGTCAAAATACAAGAGTCCCCAATTATGGCAAAACACACTAGATTTAAAAATCATGTTTTTCTGCAAGTACATGCAATGTTTTGTATTCCCTCAGAAATTCAGCGTTGTTGCTCGTCTGTAGCACACAGCAGTCAAAAATACTCAGTATCAGAGTAAAAACCATGAGGAGCAAAGTTCAGATCCTCTTTCTAGCTCCCTCTGTTTGTCATGCAGTACAGAAAGTACTTTGAGATCTTAATACCACCTGTGGAAGCATTGGCACAAACAGAACTACATGCCACAAAGCATTATAAGTGTAGCAATATTGCCACAGGCACAAGTGTAACTTTACACTTATTCGTGATGCATTTATGACAGCGAGTTGAATCCCAGGAGTAGCAGTAGCTCAGGTTGAAACTATGGTCGCTGTCATTGTAGTGCGTCTTTATGAGATGTTTCCATCAACTTGAGAGGACAGATAGCAGCATTTGAACCATAGCAGTAATATCTGTCTTATTTTTCTATGGCATTTATGTGTTTTGAGGGCCTTGTTTGGGTAAAAGTGTCTTCAATTTTCAGTGTAGTTTTAAGATGTTTGGATAGACTGGCAAAAAAGGAAAAAGCTTAACAAAAATATCCTCTTGAAATACCCTTTGAATTTGTAGTGTCTTGGCTCTTCAGAACTAATCTTTTAGAGAACTCATCACTCTGCCAGTGATGCACTGAAATCGTGCTGCAACAGTTAGTGAGATCACTCGAGCTCCCACCAGAGCAACTCCAAAAACTCACTCTGAGAACTATTCCGCTGAGGTGTCCCTCCCCCGAACACCTGTGACGCAAAAGTCCACTCAGAGGCGTAATGAAGCTGTGCGCGGCGGAACAGGGTGACTGAAGTGACAGCGCTGACAAATGTGGGCCAACATCACAACAAGTCAACAGAAATAGTCCTCAGCCGGGGGAATTATGAGAGGGTTGCCTACATCTGGGCGGACAGACAGCGTTCGCAACCCACAGTGTCCCTGCTCTGAATCCGTGACGGAGGGGTTGTCTCTGTCTGCAGAGACTGAGGCAGCTATCATGGTGGTGCTGTGGGTGCCAGATGGCGCAGTCTCATGGAATGTGTGGATGAGTGAGTAACGTAGGAAACTGGAGGTGTGACATGATTGAATAAAACAGACTTTGGGAAAGGAAAGTATATTACATTGCTCTGGCAGAAGTGGACCTGAGTCAGTAGCCCCTGTATACTTGTACAATATTATATTACACAGCATTACATAGATTATACCTTAATCTATATCTAATCTGTACCATAATCCCCACAACTATTTTCACAGTTTATACCAAAAGATATGCACTTTAGTATAAAGGCCCACTCATGACCTATTTTAGGGCAGCAAGATTTCACACACAGTTTGTTTCATTTGACAGGAATCACAGTAATCTGTGGCACTGACAGCAGTGAAATGATTTGTGTCAACCTGTAACAAACTGTTTAAACAAAGTTGACCGTTTGAAGTGATTGCAGGGAGTCCCAAATGGAGGAAACTTTTGTTTTATTGAGTGTGAAGGTTCACTTTAGACGTTAGAATGGTAGTTTGTCAAGGACAGTCTTTAATCAAGGTCACATTTGAGCTTTTTTTCCCCCCTGCAACTCTCAACTGCTTGTCATGGCCTGCTGATGGACAAAGATTGACAACTAAGTGACTGACAGACTCACTGTCACTCACAGCTTTAAAAGCTTCTCTACAGTAAATCAACTCATAATTGGACCATGATTTAAGATTTGTAAAGCCATTGTTTATTTATTTCAGCTAACACACCAAAAAGCCTGTGATGGTTTGCAATCGGCCATGACACATAAAACAGTAGATGGTATAACTGTGTTCTTATGTGCCTTTTTAATTATTGGGGGCTATAGCTAGCTTGCAAGTGTGCAAGTTACTAGTGTAACTAACAAATTAACTAGCTTCTTTAAAGAGGCAACAGATAGCATCTTTTCCTAAATATATCATTATGAAAATAATGTGGGTTGCACAGGGTAGTGGCCACAGAAAAATCAGACTATCAGCATTTACATAGGTTACTTTGTGGCTTTGCAATCTTTGCAATAAGCTTCTGCCAGCGGTGCCGGACTTTCGCGGAAAAAATCTGCTTTACGACAGGAAACGCGTCATGTATTGCGAAATTGGTCAGTCAGCCAATCAGGGACTGGAGCTGGTCCTTACGAGGAGTTGGGCATGAGATAGTTGAGTCACGAGCACAATGGCAGACGGACAAAGTTTGGAGACAAGGTAAACAAAAAAGGCCTAGCAAAAGAAAACAAGCTCCTTTTGTCTGAGGAGGCAAAGGAGAGCAAAAAGGAGAGTGATAGAAGAAGAGGAAAAACAAGAGTAAAGCTCAGTCAGGCGTTCAAGAGATGGAGGGAGCTCCGTGACCAAAGAGGCTTCAAAACCGATGTCTAGCTAGCTTTCTTTCTAATGGATCAGTAAGTGACACGGCTAAATGTTAGCTAGATGAGAGAGGACTGTACTGTACTGGCTGCTAGTTCATTCCTAGCTGGCCAGCATCGCAAATCGCCGCAACCAGGGAGCGGGTAGCGAGTGTTTGTCGGCTGACATTCTCGTTGCCATTCTACGGCAGCCCTCGGACAGTGATACCCCCCTCCCTTCCTTCTGTTCTCCTCTCACAGAGGCAGCTATCGACGGACATCGCCCAGCTAAGTTACACCCAGCTAAGTGAACACTGGACTTTGTTTCCCATTCAATTTGAGCTCCAACCGGCCGCATTGTTTCCATACGGTACTGTTTATTCTAGAACCTGGACTGTTTACATGTGCATATTGGTATAATTCCACTGTGTCTACTGTTGTTTGAACTGATACTGTACATATTGGTATAATTTACTGTGAACTGTTTGTACTGGTACTGTGCATTCTGCTATAATTATTTGCATTACTATTTGTTTTTTCTTCAGTTAAATCTGATAATTGTTGCTCGGTCTCTTTACTCATTTATTTAGTAGAGTGTCCACACACCTTCTCATTCTACATATACATAGAGGTATACTGGTGGCTTTACAGCCTACATTTTATTGATTATCTCTGATCCCCATGGTCGATTTGGTCGTTGCGACAGTGTGATGCAACACCACTGACGCTAGGTGGCGCCAATCTAAAAAAAAAACGAACCCTATCTGTTGCCTCTTTAACTGCCCATGATCACAACTGAACGCTGAACCACTTCTGTTATAATTGTTGTCTCTTCAAATTTGTTGAAGGCTTGTTTCTAATCAACATCAGATTTAAATATCACTTAACCTGTTATAATACTGGGATTCTGTATCTGTAACTACCACATAGTCAGATTATGTAAAAATATTTTATGTTTTTTGAAGGACAAGTGTTAAAAAGGATCCAATGCTGTGTATCCATTTCATGGTTTGTATTATTGGTTTGACTTGTGTTGTTGACAGTAAGCATTATAAATTGCATGGTAATAATAATAATAATGATACTAATAATAATAACACCCTTCTCTTGTCGTCTCACTAGGTACCCCGTTCTTGTCACTGACAGTCTTTTGCAAGTTCACACTTTGTAAGAGCGAGCTCAAAGCTCAGTTAGCACAGATTAAAATGAACTAGTTAAAGCTAATTTCTTCTGTGTATTTCTTTTGTCAGCTCAGTGTGTTGTTTCAAATTCATTGCAGTGTGACTAACCTTTGGACTAGAACGGTGTCAACTTCTGGTTTTGCCAGTCCAGTTCAGCGTACAAGCTTAAACTGAATAAATCGGCATTTGTCATAACATTTAAAAAAAAAAAAAAAAAAAAAAAAAAAAAGGAGCTTAAAATGGCAACTTGTGTTGGCATCATAGCACTAGTTTCAACATGTACTGCATTATAATGAGCAATAAAACAACTTGGTTAACATAATATTATGTTTATAAACTGACTTACGGAGCCAGGAGTGTCTGACAGGAGGTGAGCCGAGGCCAGTATCGACAACATAAAGGAGATCACATTACGGGAGATGGGAGGGGCAGAGCGGCGCATGCAGTGTTTGTTAACAACAAAGTTCATGTGTTTTTGCGTGATGAGACGAGACATGGCAAGAAAACTAAAACTACACCAATATGGTAACATTTGGATTTGTCCTAAATAACCGCAAGCGATGCAGCGCTGCCATTGTGAGCTGAACCTTTGTTGGACGGTTTTCTTTTCTTTGAACGCGTCACAATAATTGAGGAATGGCTGAATCATGCAGTTAAGAAAAGGAGTTATACACCCGGATGACCTGCTGTTGGATATATTGTGTGTCATTTCCAGTAAATATCACAATATAAAATGAGTTTTCTGTTTAAGAAAGTTATGTTACAAATGTAGGAACATAGCAAGTAGGCTACTCACTCATCTTCTAAGGTTACATCTCCAGCCTGATCTCCAGCAAACAGCTGACATTTAAGTGCTTTGTTTACACTCAGTAGGCCAAACAGAAGTGTATATTTAATGGATTCAGTGCGGACATGGAACTCCTATGTTATGTGATGTGACGCGGTAGTCTGCCACTGGTTTGCTTTTGGGACATGGTGTCATTATGTTTGGCTCGTGAGCGGTGACACCTGGTAAAATTTGGTATACTGTTCCGGTCCAGTGTTTGGCTTAATACCAAACCGCTTTGAAAATTTTCTCACCAACCTAAATCTAGTTTGGACTTGTTTTTTTTTTTTTTTTTGCTCCAGCTCCATTCATAAAACTATTCATAATACTAAATTTATTCATATGAACTGGCTTCAGCAGTACCAATGTTTTGTCAAGCAGTGTTTCCCTCCTGTTAAATTATAATGCATAGCAATGTCTGTCGCTGCCAGATTGGCACAATCCTGTCCAATCGGTAAGGGATAATGTTGGTTTGGATTCAGGTTTGAAGAAATGCACATCGGAAACAGTCATTGAGTCTTGCAAAAGTTTAACAACACTTCATTGTTGTAGTTCATGTTCAATAGTTGCAAACAATATGTTCAGTTTACCAAAAAGGTGCATGTTCAATGAAATTTTAGTGCATCCATGCACAACACTGGCCACTGATATTGTAAAAATGACCTTGTTTCACCAGTTTTCCTTTTTAAGGACTCTTATTCTCACCTTGGTTGCTCATATTACAAAAAGTATGCTGTATATTTAATTTTTCCACAGATAAACAGGCTACTATGCATGCAGTATAGCTGACAGATATTAGTGTTTGAGAGAGCATCCTAAATATAAACATAGTTATTATACTAGAGGGTGGTGGTATAGATAGATAGAAGCAATATACATGTTTCCCCTTTCAATGCTGAATCCACTGCACTGCACTGCACTTCAACAGCGATGACCATGTCCAGTGGGAAGGATGTTTAGTTTTGCACAAGTGGTCTTAAATTGACTCTACAAGTCCTTTCATATACGCACAATAATCAAATACAATACAATGTGCAGCACTGCGGATGATTTGTGCAGCCCAGAGCTAAACAATCCTCCTCTGCCTCAGAGTTTGACTTTGATAGAAAAACCCCTTTGAAGTGACGGTACAGTAGAATGTAGAAGTCACTGGAGATTCTAGTTAAGAGTGAGTGAACCACATCATGACTTCGGTGTGCTACTTTTGTAAAACCACCCAGGACACTGTCGGCTCTGTGCCAGAGGGGGGCACGGAGAGGTGGTGGTGGTGGTGGTGGTGGTGGTTGGGATTGGGGGGGGGGTTAGTTTGAAGCATTGATGGAAAGCACAGCAAAGACAAAAATCAATATTTGCAGGGTGGATGAAAATTCCCTCTGCTTCCAAACCGGTTGTCTGGAGGAGTTTGGCTGCTTCTCTTCCCTGCTGTTTTCTGCTCTGGGTGCCCTTTATCTCTTGCCAGAATCCCTTATTCACTGTGCTTACTCTGGAGCTCTTTATCATACAGATTGAAAACAGAGGGAATCGTCAAGGAGTGCATTGCATACGATTGAGAATTCGGCATCCACCACATGGTTGTGCACCTACCTCACACTTTGAGCTGTGACCTTTTCTATTGCACCTCATTAGCACCATTGCGCATGTGAGTATCAGTATGTGTGTGCCTGTAGCTTATTGATGCATTGGTGTCCCAGTCACTGCTGCTGTTACCTAGAGCTGATAAATGAAGGCCAGCCTCACCTCCCCCACCCAGGATCCTTTGCTGCCCCTGGCTAGTTTCTCTGCTGTGTATTGATGTAGAGACCTAGAGACCAGTGTCGCACCTGCCCTTTAACCCCATCTTCCAATTTGCCTCCAGTGTACGGTAGGCAGTTTTGAGAATTTGCTGGCTTGCGCTCACACTACTGCATGAAGTATAACCTTCCTGAGTCCTTAGAAATAAGCCTGTTAATTGCACTATGGATGGGGAAAAAAGCATTACTTAACCCTCCAAAAAACCTCAATAAACTGTTAAACCATAAATCTGCAGTGTTTCCCACGTGTCATCTCTGTTTCATCGAGGCCCAGCTAGACAGCCCATGCAACACATCAGTCACGGGACTCTGCTTCATTGGCAATGAGGCAATCAGTCAAGATGTCACAGTGAGCATGTGTCAACTGGTGGCAGTGATAGAGGGCATGGGTATGGGCTAGTGGGGGTGCATTCTGGGTTTTGGCTGGATAAATCTTCAATGGCAGCTCCCGGTAGCTTCTGCCAAAACACTTGGTCTCAACAACAAGCCAGCGACTGCATCTATGTAGGAGCCTCCTTATTGGATGAGTCGATAGCCCCGGGCGAGGAAAAGTTCCCCACATCTCAATTTCACATTGACAAGAACTCTGCTGTGAGGATAATTGTGGATTTGTTGCCCTGTGCGCTGAAACAGAGAGGGGAAGAGAGGAGGAGGGAAGGGAAGGCAAAGCGAGAATGCTGGAGTGTCAAATATGATAACAACAATCAGATAAGCGCTGTAAAGCAACATTTACCTCCAATTGCATTTTTATAATGAATGTTAAGTCACAAAAAATCTGCTTCTCAAACGTGCATATTTTGATTGCATTACACTCTGCCAGAGCATGTAAGTGCACTTCCAATCTACATTTTGCTGTTAGCAATTCTCATTATGTTATACTCTTCTGTGCAGTGCTGTCTATGTAAGTAATAATAGAATACATTCATTCACTTTCAGCCTAAATGAACTAGAATCCTGATGGGGTGTAATGTAACTCTGTGAACTGTTCTGTTCTCTTTTCCAGTGTCTGTGAAATGTTCCTCAAATAATACCCTGTTTCCATCCTCACGGTGTAACGGTGTTGGTCGGTGGGTCACTGCTGCTGCTCCCTGTATGTGCTTATGCCCCGCCCACACACACACACATTCTCATTGACTGATTTTGATATTATTGTGGTGTATTTATTATGAATACAGTCCATCTGATGCTCGTTTTGTTTGTTTTTCACCATTTCATCACGATTATAAATGCAGCTGTAGCCAGTATCTCACTATCACAATCCTCATTCATATTTTATTTTAAACTTATATTCAGCAACAAGATAAGCCTGAACAGCTGGAAATCAGAACGGAAGTACAGAGAGTTGTTGCATAGAGATGATACACAGTCTCATCTAGTTGCATTGGTGTGAACCGGCAGGTTTTTAGAATGTTGCAGAACAGCGCACTGCAAGTAGTTTATTTCAACTTGTCTCGTCATGAATCTTTGGTCTGAACTGGGCTTTACTGTTAATTTCATGATTCCATCTGGTGCCACTCAGCACAACTGTATCTGCAACTGGGAAATCAACCCAAGTCCCTGAAGTATGTTAAGCTTGCAGTTAGCTGATGTTGACAGTACAGTAACGCTATGTTAAAGCCACAGTGTGTAAGAATTTCTCCCATCTAACATTGAAATCATATATTGCATTCAAACGGATAGCGCACTCTAGAGCCTCACTGTTTCAAACGCATATTGCAACAACGGTAGCCGCTGTGTACCAAAAAGCTATGATAACATTGATGAAACCATGTCATCTGATACTTCATGGAGTATTCAGTCAGGCTCCTACACAGACATGTGTGACGCGAGTTGACAAACCCCCTCCTCACCATGCTGGCTGTGTTTACAACGTAGGACTGTTGGGGCTACCCTGGCACTACTGCAGCATAACAAAGTCCCACTCTTTGAGCAAAATGCAGGATCATGCATATGCAGCATCACAGGAGACGGAATCCTCGTCGCCAAGAAAGCGCAAAGGGAATCAAAAAGGCAACAAGACCGGCGAATTAAAAAAACGAGGGTCAACATCGGGGTAGCCTTTCCCAGGTGCAGAGAGCTGCTGAAGGAGAAAGGTAATGCAATCACAGGCCAACAGAGCAACGACTAACACCTAACAACGGCTAACAGCTAACAGCGGCTAACAGTGCTAACCCTAACAGCGGTGCTGGCCTGTGATTGCATTACCATTCTCCTTCAGCAGCTCTCTCCACCTGGGAAAGGCTACCCCGATGTTGGCCCTCGTTTTTTTTAATTCACCGGTCTCATTGCCTTTTTGATTCTCTTTTGCATTTTCTTGGCAACGAGGATTCCGTCTCCCATGATGCTGCATATGCGTGATGCTGCATTATGCTCAAAGAGTGTGACTTTGTTTCAAATTTGCCGGGGTAGTAGTGAAGTGCCTCTTGCTCCTCTCCTTCAGCTTCGCAGTCACGCAGCGCTGGCCTGGCTCTCAACGAAAACGCCGAAGGCGGTGCTGTATGTCCCTTGCTGGCGGGTGTATTCTCAAGATGGCGAACCCCCCCAGACGACTTACCTGCACGATGTACAAACAAATCTGAAATTCTCCTTTTACGAGAATAAGTCAGATTATTGGTGGAGGTAATAGTACACCAATGATGACATACTTATGAATGCAGACATCAATTTTTGCCAATAAACAACTGAATGTTACACAATGTCCCTTTAACTACAAGGAGTCAGACCTCTGCAACCACCTACCGACTTATTCCTCATCTTTCCAAACCTGCAATTAACAGATCTCTCCATCGCAGTTCATCCTTGCCAAGATGATGCACTTCTGTCCATGACATGTGCATCTTGTCCAGCTTCTCTAACTTACATCCAATACATGGGGCACTGAGTCACTGCATCACATAGGCAGAGCAGAGCAGGGTGTTGCACCTGCACCATGTCTCTGTAGTCAAGTATGTTGTTGCTGCCAGCTTCACCGTGTATGTATTGAGTTTTACCAGGTGATAATGCAGTTGATTATGCACAGTTTGGAAGCGTATAGACTATATTAACTGACAGTGAATGAATTAACTGGATGGTTTTAACAACAGGGTGCATTGATTTGATTGATTTATTTTAATGCGGAATGTAAAAACACCCACAAGGTTGCTCTGCTGCTTTACATTGCCTCTGGTACAATGAGGTATTTATCTTCAACATTATGAAAAAAAAAGTACTCCCCCCCCCAGTTCTGTGTAGTTCTTACCTGTTGAAAGGCCACAGAGCCGTGCACAGAGAAAAAAAGAAACAGATGAGACCACAGCTACAGGCAGGCTGTGACCTTGCCTCATGTGTTTTAGCTGCTCAATCTTATTTTGCATAGGCCTGCATCGTATTCTATACATATAAATGAGACCAAGGCTATTTTTACACATAAATAACTAATTTTAATTTCCTAAGCTGCATTATGTTCAGTCAAAACAAACGTGAAGTATTGAAATCACAGAATGGTTTTGACTGCTATCATGTCAACTTTAAATTCAGGTACGTCCACATTTATTTCAGGATTTATTAAGTTGTGTTAGCCGACATTTCCGAGAGAGAGGTGAAAAGAACGAGCCCCGCGTTCTGATTCTGTTATCACAGAAACTACAGGGCCCCACCTTAGTGCTGCCATCAGTCTGTTGCTGACCCACACTGGACCCTCATCAAAAAGACACTTGGCCATAGGCCCATGTCAGGCTGCAGGCCCCACCAAAAGATACTTGCCACCAGGCCTAATAACTTTTCGAAGGGAATGAATGTAATAATTAAATGTAATAATTAAATTCTTTTCAAATCCATCTTTAAGTAAGACAAGAATGACGTTTGTGGCCACAGATTTGAATTTGCTCAGCGAGTCACTCTGGCAATCAGTAATGATGCTCATTACCTATGCCCTTGTAGCCGAGCTGCACCAATCACATCGGTGTATCTGATATAGGCGGGCCAGAGGTGAACTAAACAGATGACGACAGTGCTGCAACGACAAAGTCCGGAATTGCAAGATGGCTACAGATGAACACCAGTTGTTTGAAACAGCTTTGGCTGCTACAATGAACGAGTTAGACTTTGAGTCTTTCCTTTGCAAGAAGGACGTTTTTGCTGTTTTGCTGACCGAAGAGTCTAATCTACCAGTTATCTCCGCTGGTAGCTAAGCGTATACATCACCCCGTGTATTGTTCTGATTGGTCGTAGTGTTATCCAATTGCGTGCAGTGATACTTACAAATGCATGCTTGGTGCCGCCCTTCAAGTTGGGCCACTTTCATGACTCATGGCCAGACCCTAAATCTTTCTAGATTTGGGTCTGGATTTCCAGGCTAGGAAATACAGGACACTGGCACATTTGATTGTCTTTCTTTAACTAAGATTATCTAGAGTTGATTACTTAAAAAACAGGCTACAACATGATGATGAATAGATGTATTTACTTCCTGTTTACTGTTTTAAATAAATCATTTAAATGTTTATCATTGACATGCTGAAACATTAGGTGACAGAACATTGGGTTACTGGTCATGGCGGACCAAGTAAGGCCTTGGCAGGCCAAAAAACCCCTGCATGTATCGAAGAGAGCAAGGATGCCTTTCATCGCTTGTAATGTATTATAGCAAGACTGTGTTCTTTTTAGGTAACTTGCTAGATAATAGTGGTGGGCAATATGGCCCTGAAACAATATCACAATATTTACACATGGTACACCCCCCCTTTTAACTGTGATGATGAAATTCATGTCACTGCCTCCAAGTCTACAGGCCACAGAGCTTAGGAAAAAAAGAAGAAGAAATCAGATTCTAACAAATTGAGTTTGATTCGTGTGTACAGTCATCCTGCTCCCATTCCAACTGCTGATTGGAGCGTCGACATTGAGCAGGTGCAGTCCACTACAGCAATGAATCACCGGACCTCTCGCCCTGCGCGTGAAACATCACCTGATTCAGAGCACTCACCCTCTCACTCCTGCCATTTTCTCGCAGGCCCATTGAACCCGTCTTCCTGCCTCCCTCCAGCTGGTGTCTCCACCACACACCAGATGGCTCTGCTTGCCTGAAAATCGTTTACCCTTTCACTGTGAACGTGACAGATTCTTTGCCAAGCGTTCACATCCTTTACCACCAGTATGGAGGTGGCATGGTGGCTCAGTGGTTAGCACTGTCATTTCACAGCAACAAGGTTCAGTTCTTGTTTCTGTGTGGACAGTTTAATGTTCGCCAGGTTTCCTCCCACAGTTTAAAGACCAGTAATTGATTTTCCTTCATATCTGAGAGTCTTTGGCTCTCCATGTTTGCCCCTGTGAAGGGCTGCTGCCCTGTCCCTGCTTCCTTGACTTCTGCCCAAAGTATTCTGGGATAAATTCCATCCCTGAATAGAAATAAGTAGGTAAACAGAGCATATGCAGGCACAAGGGAAAGTTTGAGTAAACTTGATAGTCGTGATGTCCTACTGACACTGAACATGGCAAGCATCCCTGAACAACCCACAGATTCATTGGCAGTCAACAACGTCTCTTTCGTCACATTAGAAACGAACCCTATTGGTTCAGCAGTGATCGACTGATGCAGGATTATTTTAACCAGAAATGACAAGCAAAGATTCCTATGACATTTTATTATCACAAAAATACATTCCGCATAAAATGGTCAACAGCAATAGCATCTATGTATTTGTACCATTTCATTGCATCTTAATTTCAAGTATTAAGAGTTTTTCTCAACTAGGGATGACCTGATCATCAGCTGAGCATCAGTATTGGCCAGTATTGGCCTTGCTGGCTGCCACTGGCCTATAAGCAAATGAGGTGACATTCACCCATGGCAGTGGTTGGTGTTTTTCTGTTGGGTCATATCAATTTTGCGCTGGCTAAAAAGCCAACCTGTTCTTACTCTGAAGTCGTCACAATCCAAAGCTTTGTCAGTGACTTAAGGTGTTAGACACCAATGAAAAAAGACGTTCTTTCACATCGGCATGATACCAAATCCTGTTCTTTTTTCCTAAACCCAGCCATGTGATTTGTTGCCTACACCTAACCACGTGCGTTGGCTAACATAACCACGTGCGTTTGTTGGTGAAGGAAAAGAGACATTGCACAACCTTGCACGTCATATCTGGACATAGAAAGTCCATGACCACACGCTGATATGTGGGAAGGTTGGAGAATGTGTTGAAAAAGCAGGGCTAAAGACTGACGTCATCCTGTCATTCCAGGGACGAACAGAGATCTTACCCAGGACACCTGTGGGACAAAAGGACACAGTAATATGTAGTTTTGGACAGGAAAATTGATTTGGAGGAGAAATTTGTTGATTTTTTTCCCCCCAACTCTAATATTTGGATACATTTTAGTTTATGCAATATTTAAAATTGCAAAAGTCCTTTTCTAGCACAAACTGAGTAAGAATGTACCAGTAATTGGGCTTTTGTCCATGACTTTCTTGAAATAGCAACCCTGAAATCATTTGCCCACAGCAATTTTTTTTCACAGAAATATTTAATAGGTAGAAAGGCTTTTGAAGCAGTTATTTTTTTCCAAAAGATGTTTCACGTGAAAGAAAGTTGTATGAAAGGTTGTTTCTTAAACTTGTTCGGTTGAATCTGTGCTCATTCAAAGACAACGTAATGACGGACTGAATAACTTAAAAACAGTCCAGTTATTTTACAGAATGAAGGTTACTTTGTTTCCGTGGCACAAAAGGGAGAGTGAATAACAAAGCCAAAATGAACACCAGCAGCAGAAAAATGGCCAAATTGTTATCTTAAACGTTGGTATCGGCCCAGAATTTCACAATCAGTGCATCCCTATCTGTTACTAATATCATGGACTCTGGACATGCTGAATAAATATCATCTTGAATGCGAGGGTGAGCTCATCAGACCAACAGATGAGCATTTTAAAGATGGTGAAACCTCTCATTGAGTGAAATTACTCATGTAGGCCTTTGTGCAATCCAATATTCCAAATGACCTTGTATTGAGCACCCACTGCTGTGTGATAATAAAATGTGTAATGGCTGAATCAATAATATGTTCGAGAATTTGAACTTGTATTGGCAGAGTATAAAATGAACTAGTTAAATCAATGAGAGAAGATTAGACAGTCTGGCTTAACTATGGTTGAGAAATGAATCAGAAGCTTAGGACATATTACAAAACCTCTGAATAAGCTTTATAGACTATATTGTTAGTCTGTTAATTATTATGATATGAAAACAGTATATATTTGGTCATTTTAAGAGAAATGCCCTTGTCTTTTTTTGACACTGTGTCCCTAATTCTGTCCTGTTTTAATCTGGTTTCTTTGCCTACTATTGAATTGTTGGACTTCAGGCAATAAAACAAACTGCAGATTAGTACTTTTTAAGGTTTAATTTCCCCAAATGTAGAAATAATGGTGCCTTCACTGATATAAGTTTGCTTGTGCCAAATGCAGATATAATACGACATAATGGAGCAGGACAGCTAGTCACAACATGGCACATGCTGTTGCACCAAAGCCAGCACAGAAATGGACAGAACAGGATGTGAGACCACATAATGGTGTAAGACCTTTTATTTACACAGGACATGACACTGGCCAGGACAGGGCCCTTAATTATCTGACCTTTTCTCGCAGTCAGACCAGTGGCTGAAACGCAGACACTTTACCAGCAATGTGATGTTAAGGACCTAATCTGTGTCAGGAGTGTGTGCGGTAAAGTTCAGGTCTCAGGCTTTTAATTACACATGCAGCCAGTGTGAACCGAAATGATATTTTGAGCTGATGAGTTTAAATGTTATATAGGTATTCATTAAGGTATTTAGAAGAAATATGTATATTTATTTATTCAGTAATACAATATAAAATATTATGAACACTCTGTTGGGCACTGTAACAATATTTCTTATAATTTGTAGCATAAAACTTATTTTCCAAATTTAGAGAGTATGAATCTTGAGCACCTTTTTTTCAGTTCAACCAACTTGTCAAATACCGCCGCTTTGTCAGTTGACCCCAACATCAAAATATGATGCGCTAGGTAGGTGCCCTCCTGCATTAGTTTTGGAAGCTCATGTACAACATCTTTCTTGACGCTTGTAACATGCACTGTGTCCTTTCAAAATAACCTACATTGCTCTTTTAACAGGAAATGTACAGTTTCTGCTTGTTACATGCAGACAGTCTTTTTGAAAACAAACTAAAAATGTAGGTAAAGCACTTAATTTTTAGGTTTATTTCCTCAGGTTTAGGCCACAAAAGCAGGATAGGTTGAGAAAACAACACGGTTTGGTCATCCTAAGTGCTATATTGTAGGCAACTGGACTTGCTTGAGTTTCTTGAAGCTGTTGATGAACTGAAGACATGAGCTGAAGAAGCCTCTTTGATGAGAAGTGAAACATCCTCAAGAAACTCAAGCAAGTCCAGTTGCCTGCCCACTGGTAATACACTGGAAGTTGCTGGTGGCATCAGAAATAGCCACCCAGTGCATATCATACTGCTGCAGAGAGTGTCTCTCTGCGTCGGTGTTTGACACTAACATCCACTGACAAAGTGGTGGTATTTGATGTGTTCAGCTGATGCCAGCAGTGTCAGAAATTGCTGTCGCCTGGTGCATATCATACCGCCGCAAAAGGGGCCTGTGTGCGTCGGTATCTTACGCCAAGATCACTGACACTGACTGAAGTATTTGACAGGACTGGTTCAACAATATGAATCGTTATCAGCCTCTTCTCTACAGTGTAATCAAGTAATTTTAAGGGCAGGACAGTATAGTTAGAACATGATGGCCATAAGCAAGTTCACCCATAATCACAACCTACATTATTTGAGACATTTTATTTATTTTTATATACTTACGTATTACTTCCTACCAGTGTGGTGTACCTTTACAGGAGCTGTCTCAAAGTTCAGTTCTCAGAGATTGAAATGAGCTAGTTCATGTTTATAGTTCACAATTGACCTATGGCTAAGTCCCGCCCTCAAACACGATGAGCCAATCACAGTGCGTATAGCCATTCCCATACACTCGGACATTCTCTGCCTGGACGTTCGTTGAAATGCATTACAGAAAGTCAGTTTTGTTCAGTTTTATGAGCTTTTTTGCAGATTTGAAGTTTAAAAATGGTCAAACAGTGTGCATGGGGTACATGCAACTCTGACACAAGGTATCCTGAGAGGCTGGGCGACGAGTTGTCTTCAAACCACATCTCAACTGAGAAAAGTGTCTCCTTTGGATAAAGTTGTGTGGTAACGTTAGACCACAACATCAACTCAACGTGAATAAGATTAACAATGATGTCTACATCTGTTCTAAGGTAAGACAACATTGTGTATGAGGCAACATATTGTCACTTTGCTGGAAAGAAATATAAAGTTGTCTTTAACATCTCTAGCTAACGTTAGCTAAAGTTAGCCTAACGTTAGCTCCTAGCTGCGTTGTTCATCATGTCACCTTGTTTGCTGGGAGTTCGTTAGCCTATTTTGTTCTAGTTTTGTACTTTGGTGATCGTACATCATTGTTAGCTGTTGTCCAAAGGGCTCTAGTTAAGCTAACGTTAACTTCTGGAGCTTAGCTTCATTAACTTATCTGTAATGGCAGAGATAACAAAGGTTGGCAAACGTTATGCTGAATGATTCAGTGTAAATACTGTAGCACCAAACTAACGGAGAGACACTCTTGGTAAAGATGGTAAAAAGGCCGTTATCCTTTTCTCATATTCTGAGCCAAAAACCTTAACTTCAGTGGCACTTTAACTTGTTGTCTTTGATGGCAACAGCAACAAGATGCGGTTCACAAGCATACACTGTGACCTGTAACTAAATTTTGTCTTGTAATTTAAGCTTTTCATCGACCTTCTCAACAATAAAATGATGAATATATCACTCCAATGCGTAGTTTAGGGGGAACAGCCCATTGGTCCGACATCCCATTGTTCCGACCATATTAAACTCATTGTTCCGAAGTCCGTTCCGAAATCATCATGATGCCCTGTGGTTAAGGTTTGGTTAGGTTTAGGCACAAAAACCACTTGGTTAGGGTCAGGAAAAGATCATGGTATGGGTTAAAATGAAAAAGAAAGTGACAAACTCATAAGCCGTGAGCCTGCTCTGCCTCAAGCCGGTCATGGCGAGCCGTTCAGCACTGCGGACAGTCGGGCTAATGGGATGTCGAACCAATGGGCTGTCGAACCAATGACATGGACCCTAGTTTAGGCCCTTTTGGTTAATTCTCAATGACATCTGATCGTTATGTCCCCAAAAATCATCAATTGCCTCCTGCGAAAAGCCGTGTACTGTGACACCTGCCATAGCACCGGTCACTGAATGTTGATAGATGTCCAAGTGAGTGGAGGGGCGCGTGGCTTAGCCATAGGTCAATTTATTGCATTTAAACTTGTTAGAACTGGGTGCACAATATGCATAAAAGTTTTTTTGTTTTTTTTTTTCTTTTGGACTTTTTTAAGGTCCCTGTAAATATTCATACGAACTGGCTTCAGTAGTACCAGTAGCTGTGTTGACTTGGATAGCCATTTGCACAAGTCTAAGTCTGTTCCCTGGTCATTCGTTTCTGTCTTGTTAAAATGCACAGTGTCCCCCCTGTGGTTAGGTTTGGTTCAGATTTAAATAGGGGGAAACACGTATCAACGGCGAAACAATTTTTCGGCACACCACCAGTCTACCTAGTGCCGTAAATCCTTGGGTGCCTTAAAACATAGTGTGTGAGGGTCGTTTGCTCTCACAACAGTTAACTACACTCATGTTTACATTCATTAGTTGCAAATGGATACGTTCAGTTTACCACTCATTAAAAAGATGAACAGCAGTCTGCAACACTTTCCCATGTTCTCCCTCAATCACTGTCCAAAACAAAGTCAGAACAGTAAGCTAAAGCTAGCTGGAACATCACCACTGTTTCATAGAACAACTCTGCTTCAGCGTGGTGCATTTAGTGTATCACTGTAATTCTAACACTTTTCAAATGTAGCACTACTTCTTATATTGTAAGCCCCAACACTAACTGTTGGCACAGTGGAATGTACCTGAACTCAGTCCAAAATTTGCCAATGATATGACCCACATGGGCAATCTCCTCCTTTTGTGCTCAGCTAAGAGTGCACAGCTCAGCCAGTAGGGTTTTGCCGGTGATCATCTGGCTCCCAGTGATAGGGTTGAGGTTATTTGAGATTTTGTTTGTCCAAAAGAAATGACCAGGTCCTCTGAGAGAGCCATTATAGGATGTCAAGAATGTTTTCCTATCAGCTTTCACAACTCTCCGGCAGCCAGGAGTAGATGGGGTAAATTGAAGTGCCAAAGTTTTTCTTCCTTTTTCACCCTTTTTTTTTTTTTTTTTAATACCTCCCGGACCTGATAAACCACAAGGCTGAAGGATGTCTGAAGGCTATGCAAACACTCAGGGATACAGTGAAAGCAGTTGAAATTTCCAGATTGACAAAAAAAGCCATAATACTTTACTGTGCTTCATACTGCTGTCTATCCCGCTTTGCAATCCCCAAGAGGGATTGAGAGGAAGCATGAAAATGATATCCGTGGTCTCTCTGGAGTTCAGCAGATGTCGCGCCTGTGGTCCAGAATTTTTAGTAGAACTTAAGCAGGAATGATGGAGTGTGTGTGGCCAAAAAAGGGGGAAGGTGTGCATCTTATAAAAAGTGCAAATGTGGGTTTAGAGTGTGGATTCATGTTGCTTGTCTTGTGTGTTGTGCATGCTGAAAGTCAAGCTTGTGAGTACCAGAGCGTGCACCTCGACACTGTCATCATAAAAGATACCCTCCCTGATTAGACGTTTATGAGTTTCTGCCAGTTCCCCATTGGCATTTTATATGGAATGCCTCCATCAAGACCTAACAATTCATAAAAGTGTACTGATGACTATCCAGCTGGTGCGAGGCAGAACATACACACGGAGAGACATGATAGAAATGTGGTAATTAAGGTGCTCTGCAGAATCTCAAGGCTGCCTTGATGTGAGCTGTGTGATGTGACCCCTGGTCCGACATCTTGATACTTCACACTTGTAATGGGAAGAAGTGAAGGATTGCTGATAAAATTGCACGCTTTCAAGATTTGCCATATCCATTATAATTTGAAAAAATGGGAGCTTTTTTTCCCAGCAACGTTTTTTTACTGCAGTTTGATTCAAGATAAAAGAATTGAGCAAATTTTGTACAGATAAATGATGGCAAAACGGTAATGCCGGTTACAGATCAGGGCCGCTTTCACCAGCGATAAAGACACTTTACAAAAATACACTTATTTTCACTGTACCAACCATTATGAGTGGTGTTTGAAATTAAACGTATCCATGCCTAGATTCCACTTCCTTTAACCTTGGCTTGTAGGAATTCAAAACATTTCTGAGAATTCTGTGTCATGAGTTATACACATTTTTCATGTAAAAGGAAAATGCATTATAAGACCAAAACTACACTTAAATGTGCTTCCAACTTAGTGTTTGACAATTTTTTCTTCATCAAAATGAGAATGCTCCTATGTAGGCTTGAGGGGGATCTATTTTTTCATACTTCCATACCTTACTGAAATATTACCGGAGTATGCGGTAAATAATGGCATTAATGTGCGTCACTACCTAGTAGCTCAGTCCATAGGGACTTGGGTTGGGAACTGGAGGGCCACTGGCTCAAGTCCCTGTCCGGCCCAAATATGGAGTGTGCACTGGTAGCTGGAAAGGTGCCAGTTCACCTCCAGGGCACTGCTGAGGTGCCCATGAGCAAGGCACCTAACCCCCGACTGCTCAGGGTGCCTGTCTATGGGCAGACCACTCACTCTGACATCTCGCTATATAATGCATGTGTAGGTCCTGTGTGTATTTCGGGCCTGTGTGTATATGACAACAGAGTGAGAAACTTAATTTCCCCTTGGGGATTAATTTGTTTTTCCTACTTCATCTGCTTCTTCTTCTTCTTCTTCTTCCTTTAACCCCTCCAACCCTCTGACCGCAAGCACTCTGAGCTTTATCAGCCTAAAATTCGTCAATACAATCTTAGTCGTCTTCATCATTTAGTTAGTCTTTTAACTGTTTCAGCAATCACCAACTCTGGTTTGGTCAAAAATAAACCCTCAATTAATTAGTAAATGTTAGATAAATTAAAAAATAGAAAGAATAGAAAGATGAGTGTCTGTATTTTTGATAGTACTGAAAATAATTTAGCCAGGATTTCCAAATTCCTTGGTATACCCTATTACCATAATACTGCCCAAGCCTCCTCCCATGCACAAAAACCAGCCCATTCACTTGGAGTTTTGGTATGATAGAGCTTGACTGGCCTGCACAGAGCCTCCAGCCTGCACCCCAGCCAACAACTTTGGGATGAATTGGAATACCAATTTCGAGCCAGACCCACCTGGCTCATCAATGCTCACCTCAATAATGCTCTTATGGCTAAATGGCAGCAACACTCTGCAGCAGGGTTCCAAAATCTTGTCTTTCCAGAAGAGTGGAGAGTGTTGTAGCAGCATCACAATGCCCGTGGTGTTGGAATGAAATGTTCTTAAATCACAGTGGTCTGTCGTTCACATGTCCATATACGTTACTTGTCTACATGTCTTCTAGCCATGCCGTGTAGATTTTGTTTGCCAATTTATCTGTTTAATTCAAACTCTGTGGTCCAAAGATCATTTAAATTCCCATGCTTTCACACAGACTCAGTTGCCAGCTAATTAGGTACACCTAACCAAAATGAATGCATTCTAGAACAATCCTGCGATAATTCCTACATTCATGAGGGTTATTATAACCTGTCTTTAGTCCTTTTTAAATAGGAATTGTGCAAATTCGCAGGAAAGCCCAATCTGTCTTCGTTCAGCATTGGCAGTATAAAAACAAAATCGGGGAGTGCAGCAAAATGCCGCCTGTCTACTTTTGTTTATACAGAATGTGCCTTTTTCGGGGCAATGGGGGGCGTGAGCAAGTAACAAAACGTGTAGCTCAGCGTGTGACGTAAACAGTGACGTACTCCGAGGGAAGCCGCGGCTGGTCAGTCCTTCAGCGATTCTCTCGTAAGTTGGCCCGTTCTTCACCGTTCCCATCACTTGATGGTTAATGGCCTCTTCGTTTGCGAGGGCAAGGAGGGCGCGCAATTCCTTGTCTCCCCAGTTGCTCATCTTTACAGTGTCTGTCAGGTTTGCGTTTCCCTCTTGCTACTAGCTGCTCGTTAATGCTATCAGCTGTTTACTGTTTATCCATCGCCAGTGGGTCGCACGTGCGGCGTCATCAACAGCTCCTCCCACAAGTCATCAACAGCCCCTCCCGTGGCGGAAGGTCGCCTCTGTCTTTTTAAACTAAAAGGGTTCTGCCAATATGACTACCCTATGAGGCAGAAAATTGGGCACCTTGGATCAACTCGCCAATCTGGCTCTGTGTGTCTAAACACTCAGCAAAATGGCCCAACATTCGCCGAAAATCTGGCAGTGTAAAAGGGGCTCTTGTTGACATTTTTAAAGAGGTGTTCATTCAACTATGATCATTTACAGGGGTGCAAACTTGTCACCTTTCAGCAAAAATCGCAGTTTGAAATCCAAAGTAGGCCTTTTTTGTCTTTAAAATTGTCTTAAAATGTACAATATATCAAGCTTGGGACTGTAAATTACCCTAAAAAAATTTAAGGAGAGAGTCTAATGTTAGCTAGCATACTTGGTATTCCAGATTCCACTTATATAATGTTACTAACTTTAATACTCTGGGACTACTCATCTAATGTTGTGAAGTCAATTCCAACCTGGTCTCGCTCCAAAGACGTCTAAAATCAGTGCTTGGTCGGTGAGTTCTGGTCACAGACACCGAAGAAATAGCCGCCCTTTCACGTCAGCATGATACGCACCCAGTCGCCCTTTATTGTTTAATGGTGCCCGGCAACGTCAGGGGGAAATACAGCAGAACAGCAACGAAAGTTAAAGTGGGCGAAGTCCAAGTAGGGCAGGTGGGAGGGGTGGTGGATGGGTCCAACAACCAGCAAAGTACCTTTCCTGTGCAAATGGAACTGTATTTAAAAAAAGACAATGCATGTAGTAGGCAGAAGTTGACACGGCGTCCCAGAACGTCAGCAACCAATGCACCCAGCGTACCTTGCACGTCCTATGTCTACGAGGAAAATCAATGACCAAACGTCGATATGTGACGAGGTCAGAGTGAGAATATGTTGATTCATAAACGCCATATCTAAGCCCTGTCTTTTAATGATCCCTGCCATCTTTGTCACTCTTTCACCTCTGATGAGCTTGCACGTCTGGTTTTTGAAGCTGCAGTTTGTGGTGTTGCTGAACAGTGTTGCATAGACAGAGAGGTGTTTTTGTTTTTCCTGCTACCCCCATTGATTTAAATGGGTAGGACAAAATAATGGAAACACTTCCTGGTATGATGCAATACAGTTCAAGAGCAACACAAGCCACAGCTTTTCAGTCCAATGAACCGCGATGTCGCCAACAGTAACAGTGTTTCAACAGGGGGCACAATTATAACAACTATGGATTTGGCCTTCAGCCTTTTGTGGAAAACAATGCTGAATGACAAACTTGTTTCCTAATGATGTGCTGTTCTGCATGCAGTGTACCATACATTGCCCATACCAGCTAATGTCCCCCCATAACAATGAGCAGAAGGAGACAGGTGGCCGGCGACCTGTGAGAGCAGGTCCCTGCGGATGCTGGCTGATGACGGCGAAAACATGGACGGGCATTGTATTAATCCAATTCCATGGCAGTAATGTGGAAAATCCAGCAGCTGTCTGAGCTTTATATAGAAGAGCCTAGGGCATGAGAAACCTGCAGTGATTCAAATGGCACAAAGGCACTGGGCCTGAAATACAGCACTCTTCCCCTGGCATATAGATCTCCCCGGCTGCCTTTTTGCCTTTCTCTTCCCCTCTCAGCATCACTCTGCTTAATTTTACTTTCCCTCCAATTTCCTCATTTGCTGTCTCTTATGCTCTGATGGCCTTTCTGCTTATTTCTCTGCCTGCAGTTCCTGTCTTTCATCTACCCCTTACAACCCAATTGCCAGGGCAGTTAGGGCCCAGAGTCCATCCTTTTTTCCCTCCCATCTCCCCGTTCACTCACGCTCTCACCTTGTCCTTCTCACGTGTCTTTGCTCTCTACAGGGACTCTCAGGAGTCTCTGTGGGTGCTGCATAACTCTCAATGGGGAGTGAAGGTGCATCTAAAAGAATATTGATAAGTATTTTTTCTATTTAATGAAAATGCTGTAATATATCTGCAGGGTTAGATAAGGTTGTTGATCAATACAGGTGACCTAATAATTTATTCGCAAGGTGCTGAGATTTTCAGATTGAATTGCCAGCCCCGACTCCCCCAACACACACACAGACACACAAGTACACACATACACTATTTCAGCTGCTCAACAATGGAGTGCAGTGACCAGCAGCACAAGATATTTCAGTCATAAAGGCTAATGAGCCTCATTCTCACGCCAAGAAAGCAAATGACCATAATAGTGACCATAATTACAGTACTTTGCATCACAATACCGCACATTACCTCCTCACAAAGCAGCTAAGAGCTGGATATTGAAGCCGACGGGAAAGTGGCAGAGGAGACATTTTCTGTAATGCCATCTAGTGGCTGCGACCAAAGTAGCTTCCATACAAGTAGATGAGACGGCAGCTAATCTTCTCACTAAATTATAAGGTAAATCAATTGTTTGCTCCAATGTGTTATGGTGTCAGTAGCTAATTTCACCTTAATTGTGACTCCTCGTGGTGATTTGTTTTGTGAAATGACTGCATCATTAAGAGAATGTGGAGGAGAGAATGTCTCAGACAAAAGATCCACACGCACTGTATTGATGGCTCATAGTGAAGTTAATAGAGCAATGTTTTTACCTCAGAAATCTTCATCAGACTTTATGAAGTAAACATCAGAGAGCAGAGCATCCAATATTCTGTATACACACAAACACACTCATTGCTGCAATGGTTGTAACCTGTTTAATTGAAAGTTGATCTGGTACCAGACTTCATAAAAAGGTTACAATGGAAAAATAGAGAACATGATTTTGTGTGCAGATCTTTTGTATGGTTTTTCTGTAGGTGTTTTTTTTTTTGGATGTGCATGTTCTTCACTCTGATTGTCTTTAAGTGAATATGACATGTTACTTTCTGGTTGTGACTTAATAAATGGACAAAACCTAGTTTCCATTTAGGTTTCAGGCATCCTATCTGGGCTTCACCTTTTGTCTTTGAGTGCTCCGTCTCCAAAAACCAATATGGTTTCAGTGAGTATCTTGGCATCAGTGGGTGACAATGCGTTCATGCCATTTGCCACTCTGTAAAGTCACGTTTTCATCCCAACTTGTCAAATATTGTCACTTTGTCAGTGGGCTCTCGCGTCTACGAACAACTCAATGGGTATCTACCTCCATCTGTTGTTGACATTCTGAGATGCCGTGTCAATTTATACTTGTTACGTGCAGTGTGCCTTTTCAAAATAAACTTCTCCTCTCACAGGAAATGTACAGTTTCTTCTTGCTGCCTCCCAGGTGAAAGTCTGGGGTTTGTAGGACCTATCCACCTCCCTCCCGCTGGCCCTGTATGGCTTCTCCAGTTATGAACTGACATACTTTTCGTGGCGGTATGATACGCTGCTGGACAGCTTATAAAGTGATACTGCCTGGCAGCATATCTTACCGCCGTGAAAGGTGCCTTTGTGCGCTGGTGTCTGACACTGAAATCACTGACAAAGCGGCAGCGTTTGACGACTGCAGAATGAGAACGAGCTGCTTTACTAGATGTTTCTGTTGGGCTCATGGGAAGGTCTGCAACTGCTGGTTATTTTCATAAATTGTTTAGTCTATGAAATGTCAAAAAAAGTGAAAAATGCTCATTGGGGTGGCTGTGGCTCAGAGGTAGAGCGGGTCGTCCACCAATCGGAAGATCAGCAGTTTGATCCCCGGCGCCTCCAGTCAGCATGTCAATGTATCCTTGAGCAAGATACTGAATCCCAAATTGCTCCCGATGGCTGTTCCATCGGTGTGTGAGTGTTAAAAAACTGAGTAGCAGGTGGCACCTTGTATGGTAGCCTCAGCCACTAGTGTATGAGTGTGTGTGAATGGGTAAGTGTGACTCATATTGTAAAAAGCACTTTGAGTGGTCGGATGACTAGAAAGGCGCTATACAAATGCAGGTCCATCATCAAAATGTCCCAGAACCCAAAGTGACATCTTCAGTTTGCTTCTTTTGTCCAACCAACAGTCCAAAACCCAAAGACTCTTAAAGGGAAATTTCGGTTTATTTCAGCCTGTCTCCTATCGTCCTAAATTTGTTTCAAGTGACTAGTGACATAAAAATAATAGCTAGCATGTTAGCTGTTAGCCTAGATAGATACCTGTTAAAACGTAAGTGAACGGGCATACTTCAAGTGCAAAGTTAGTCCACTAAACAAGTTTTTTTTCCACAAAGACCGCCTCATATCGTTAGGATAAATGTCAGAGAACATGTAGAAAACGACATGTAAACGTGTTGTCTTACCTTACCGGTGTGGTGCCATGTTTGTTTACATTTAGCTCTGCTTTCCAAAGCGCGGCCGAAATCTCACGACAACGAGCAGTGATCTCATACCGTGCCTAAAATCTCGTGAGCTCTAGATAAAGCCCAGCTCCGATACTACTCCAGGTGGAGGTGTCTCATCCTCTGTCACATCCAGACCTTGAAAATAAGGCTGCAACCGGTCCCATTTCTTGCAACAGAGGAATTTTTTATCATAAGTGACACAAAAGAGCAGCACATTCTCACATTTAAGAAACTGAAACCAGCAAATATTTGACATTTTTGCTTGAGAAATGGCTGGAATGATTAATTGATGATTGAAATTGTTCCCGATTTCATTTTCTTTTGATCAACTACATTAATTGACTCATCATTGCAGTTCTACCCATGAATGTATTAAAAAATTAGAGAGCCCACTGCACTTAAACATGGCCTCCATTCATTCAAATGAAGATTTCTCATATGCAGTTTTCCCCCCCCCCAAGAGTGTTTTGCCAAGTCCCACTCTACTGCACTGCGATTGAGTAATACTCACTTCGATGTGTAAAGGTTGGCTGTGGTTAAGGTTAGGGCAAAGAGGTCATGGATAGGGTTAGTACTAGCCAGTCACAGGGCAGTAGGGCTGGACTGGGTGGCACAGGCTTTGTGAAAATAAATAAATAAATAAATGATGAAAAAATAAGGATGCATGGGGTGCGTAAGTCATAAAAATTTTCTTGACATTATTTATTCACTAAAATGTTTGTCTCCCTGTCTCTCACTTCCACTCAACCCATAGAGCTCATAAGTCACGCTCCTTCCGGTAGACCCCCATCGGACCTCTAGGCTTGGAAAATATGAATGGGAGTCAATGGAGAGAAAATTATTATTTTCTGGCCCCAGTCATTAAATGCCTTGGATTACACAAATGTTTTGTGTGGGCCTAAATAATATTTTTCATGTTAAGAGTTTGACAGTTTATTGTATGATTCTTCAGTTAAAGGCTATGGAAACAACGTAATGAGAGACTACATGTGGCCTATGTGACGTCACATCATCACACTTTCCCTCCACTTCTCAACTCACAGTGCTGCTACTGCGTCTTCTGCCACGATCTACGGAGCCATCAGATCAAGATGTCGGTGGCTTTTGTGTGCGAGTGGTGAAGTATATCATACGCGTCAAGAGCAGCGAAGAGCTGTAGTCCACAAAGCGCTCTCACACAAAACCTAACAGTATCAAACTTAAACCTGCTAAATTGTAGCTTTCTTTGCACGAAAAAATATATTAAAAATTCACAAACAACATATGTGAAATTCATGGCACAATTCAAACGGGACCAGGAAATGATTTTCATCTAGCCATTGAAACACATCATGAGAAATCAATTTTTAAGGTCCCGTGTACCGGAAACGGAAACACGCAACTTACGAGCTCTATTGGGATCGTATGATGCACATAAAAAAAGCGTTTATAGCCAATGGACACATTGCGCAAACATAAACTCTTCTTGGTTAAAACTTGATAATAAAGGGATAGGGTTGCAGCGATATACTGGTTTTAAGGCATACCATGATATAAAAGTTGAGTTATTTGCTTATTGACGATAAACTGGACGTTGAACGTCTCTTTTATTTTGGTTATGTTCAAAGGGGAGATTTTTCATTCGTACTTCCATTAACAAAATGGTTTCAAGTTTCAGTTATAGTAATAAAACGTTTGTTCAACCAAAAATAATCCTTCCATTTTCATTCCTTTAAAATTCTGTAATACCATGATACTGTGAAACCACAATATTTTCTGAGACGATTATTGCACTGTGAAAATCTCATACCATTGCAACCCATTAGAAATGACTGACCACATTTGCAGCTTAAAAGCCCTGTCAGCAGTTAGCTTTGTGTTATAATGGTGGTCTATGGTAATTTTCTGTTGCAGTACTGTGGTCGGCCACTTGGGGAAATTAGCAGCAAGGCTGGAGGTGCTACACTCCACTCTCTTCCCACAGCCATGAGTGAAAATGTGCTCCTACGTTGATGTCAATTACAGGCCACTGTCTCTGCTCAGGGGGCTGCTTTTATGGTGTTTGGTAGGAGAACATTGCTACCTAGTTTCCATTAGTAAAAAAACAATGCTTTAAATACTTTTTTTACTAAATAGCTGGAGTTTTGGGCCGCAATACCGAAAAAGGTCAGGAACAATTGCTTTGCACAGTCAATAAGCGGGACTTTTAACAGCCATTATTACATTATTTTCCTTCTCTATGCCTGGCCACTTGAGGCTTTAGAAAGTTGGAATGTCCTCCCTCCTCATTCTGTCACTTCCTTCTCCTCTGCTAACAGTTGTGACCTTTCATCTCTGCCGTACCCATAATTGCAGTGCCTGAGGTACTGAGCTTTAACGGCCGGAGACGGAGAGCAAGAGAATGAAGAGAAAGATAGAATGAGCAAGGGAGACAAAATATAGCTGTTACCCAAACCCCGAACAGACCGGTGCTGCCGGCCCAGCCTCCCCCTCCTCCTCTCCTCCATCCCTTGTCTTTTCTCTCCCCTCGCTCCTCTCCCCTCATCTTTCCTCATTTCGATTGAAGGCTAATGTTCAGGTGTCACATGCCTCTGCCTCGTGAGCCCCATGTGAGCTCTGATTTTGCCCAGTAGCAGCGAAGACTTCTCATTTCACGCTGGAACAAAAAGGGTACACACACAAAACAAATGAGGAAAAGGTTAATGTATTCCAAACACCTTATCTACATTGAAAGACGACATGCCATCTCGGCGACACAGCTCCTCTATAAGACTGAACTCCGACAAGCAGACAACATCCCGGCTCCCTTCGCTTACTTAAATTATGCGCTCAGAGAGAACTAATGCAATGACTGTTTTCCCTTGCCAGTGGACCATAGTGAGCCTATTAAAATCACATCACTACTTGCCTTTCTCTACAATGTGCCCCTCATTAAAAGCCCATGGCGGCATTAAATGAACAGGCCTGAAGACAATGTTGAGAACTCATGGATTTGATGTGACTTGATTATAATATCTAAAATGACCTCCTAAACACCATGACCAGTTATATCAACAGACGCTGAAGGGATTCATCAGTGCTATCATACTTGAGCTCATTTCAGAGAGTGGCTTGAGGAAAAACCATGAGCCAGTCTGGGTCGGGCTGCATTAAAGGCCGCGCACAATTGCTGTCGTGATCGGAGAAAAAGACGACCACATCTTGAAGGGAGTGATTACTCACTCACAGCATGTGTGGGTGCTCGCAGTATACGCTGCAAGCACAAATGTGTGGAATGCCAGGGTCCTTGCACAGCAGTTGGTTACCAGGTGGGCACAGTGCTTTTAATGGCAGTGACCTGTGAGATAGGAGAGCACAGGTTTCTTTTAATGTTGCACACTGAGGAAGTGGGAGACGCGCGTTACGTAACTCAGAGTTCAGATAAATGCAGAAACAGAAATGTCACCAAACTAAAAAGAGAGGCCTGTTTTTGAGATGGGGTTAATTTCAGCCTATTCATCGCAGTCTCTCCTTGGGTATGAAATTAAAGTGACAACCCTGCTCGAAGCTGTCAAGGTTTCCTTAAACTTTACACAGGTAGTTTATTAGGGTGCTCAGTGAATGAAGGCGTAGGTAGCGCAATTTATTCTAACATTTTTAATCTCTGCCAATTGAAAATCATCCTGGCAAATGATTGTGAGGGCCCTAAAGAAGATATATGTGCCTGCATACATAACACCCACACAGCAGCTTCACAGAACAGGAATAAATTTCATTGTGATGATAATGTTGTTGTTGTTTTTTTTAAAGATTAAAGTACAAATACACTCCTTAAGTCCACCTGACCTTTCATATGGTGCACTACACCATTTGTATTTATCCAGCAGCTTTAAAATGCTCAAGTTACGGTGTAGTTAACTGAGATCTGTTTGAAAATGTGAAGACATCAAGCATGAAATTAGTTGAAATCCTATCTTGTCATCAGAGCGTCAACTTTACTTTTATCTTTTATTTTAAGCTTCTATCCTGCCGTCATTTTAGGCCACTTTATAAACATTGATGAACTGTCATTCAAACATGGTGCAGTTTCCCTTTTTTTCTCAGTGAAGATGCAGTCGTGTCAATTGAGGACAGATTTCTTATTAAGGGTTTAGACAAGTCAAAGCAGGCACAAGTCAACCACTTACTGACAGCTTGCAGGGTTTCCTCAGGACTCATTTAACAGCGTTTAGGATCCAAAGGAAGGAAATAACCACCTTTGTATACGAGAGGAAATTGGAAGTGTAAAGAAAAATACACTATTAGACTGTTGCACTTCCAATATAAAAAGACCACAAGGGGCTAATTTTGGGACTTCTTTTTAAAAGATATTTTTCTGGCGTTCCTGCTGTATCAGATAGTGATAGCTTGGAGAGAGAAGGGGAAGGCAGATGAGACAAAAGGGATAACATTGCTTATTAACAGTTACACATCTGAAACTAGAAACTCAAAATTCCTCCCTTCCAATGCTCACAAAGATTCATTTTATCTTTGTAACCCATTGTCATTAATTGTTGACGAGATAAGAATACCACAGAGAAGAAAAATGATACAGCAATCACCTGCTGGCTGCTCTCAGTTAATTATAATAATACATTTTATTTATAGAGCACTTTTCATGGTACTCAAAAACACTTTACATTAGTTAAAAATGATCATAAATAGAATATAAAATACACACAGCATCATTCACACATTAAAAGCTGTTTTTAGGGGCGTCGGTGGCTTAGTGGTAGAGCAGGCGCCCCATGTACAAGGCTGTTGCCGCAGTGGCCCGGGTTCGACTCCAGCCTGTGGCCCTTTGCTGCATGTCATTCCCTCTCTCTCTCCCCCTTTCACACTTAACTGTCCTGTCCATTAAATGCAAAAAATGCCCTAAAAAATATCTAAAAAAAAATAAAAGCTGTTTTTAAAAGATGAGTTTTGATCCGGAGAGGTTGGTGCAGTCTTAAATGAATTTGGGGAAAGAGTTCCAGAGGGAGGGAGTGGATTTGGAGAAGACGCTGTCATCCCAGGTCCAGTGCTTGGTCCTGAGTGGTGGAATCAGGAGGTTGGCGATTTCATTTTTTTCAAACCATTTTACAGCACAAAAGATATTGCAATATTTTCTATCTTTGCTTTATTATAACATTTTAACCAAGATACAACCAGCTTTTCAATAATCATCTCTAACAAACAAACAAAAACAGTGACACAGGTTAAGAAACATTTTCCTTTTTGCTCAAATATAACTTCAGGTACAGTATTAAAAAAATAAGTAAAAAAGGCATACATATATAAAAACATACATAAATAAAATAATAATTCTTGGTGTATAGCATTTGTGTGTAATTTCTTGAATAGACAAAAAAGTAAAAATATCTCCTGTGAAAAATTCACACAGTTCCCTGCAGGTCCCGCCAGTAAGCGTGCAGACACGCACATCTTCGGCATGCGGACACGCGCCTCGTCAGTTTCAAGTGGCACGGTGCAGCGGTTAAAGCTCCACAGCTCAGTTTAACACAGACAATTAACAACTTTCTCCTTCTCTCTTTTGATGTGTGTGCGTGAATGATTAAGGTGAGCAGCCGCCCATGTTTCACTTCCTCACATCGCCCAAGCTGTGAGTTGCACATGTGCGTGTGTGTGCGCTGCTGATGTTACATGATGTCAATCATGCAGCGGTTGCAGGTCATGGTCGATCACGTGAACATCAGCCCGATTCTGAGCACTGCCGATAAATCAGTGCAAGTCTAAGGCAAAGACTGTAATCACAATATTGAATGATTGTTGTGCTTGTATCAGCCATGTGGATGAGGAAGTTGTACATGCCACTTTGGCGCTTGAATTGAGCGCTAGCTGAGACGCCTCTAAAATGGTGTGCAGAATCCGCCTACTCAGTGCACCACAAGCGTACACTTATGGAGGTATTTTTGTGTCTTTTTGTTGCAATCATATAAAACTGTTTTGAGAGCATATTTCTTGACCTGCAATCAAAAATCAAGTTTGTAAGTAAAAACGTGTGATCATTTTACTTATAAATCAGTACGCTTTGCTTGAAAGCTAAAGTTTTACTTGCAAGTTCAACTGCACTTAATGGGCGGGGCCTACGCTGATGGATGAGAGAAGAGTTTCTGGTGGCGGGTTTGACGTGGCTCCATACACCCACGATTCCCTCTCTCCCACTGGAAACACTTGACAGTTGGCATTACTGCTACACCCCGGGGCATCAACAGTACTAATTGTAACGCCGTCGAATAGTTCTGCCCTGGCTGAACAAAAGCAATCTACATGCACCAGTTCAAATAAAAACATTCTTGCTATTATTAGGCCTAATCCACACGGAACTGTGTAGTTCTGAAACCGTGTATTATTCTATGTGATTTGGCTGTTTGGCCACACACAACCGCACTTTTGGGCCCCCGAAACCGCGTTTCCTTGAAACCGGAGTCCAGGGTGAATTTTTTGGAAGACTCCGGTGCCAGTGGTTGAGTGTAGATAGGATAACCGCAGTATTTTATTACCTGTCTCCATTGTTTGACGTCAGAGCGACGGTAAATAGCTCTTTTCTAAAAGTTTACTAACTACTAAAATCCCACATCCCGTGTTAAATACAATGTATCTTAACTATATTTACAATGAAGCTTGATTCTTTGACGTTAGCGTTAATTAGCTTAGCTCAATCGGCCGACAAACAATAACCCATAAAATTATACTTCAACATATTTAAACAAAATCAACAACAGCTACCAACAGTTACAGTCCTTACAACCTTAGCTAATGTGTTGTCACAGGTTAGATTCTGACAAGGTGCAGCTCCTAATAGAGTTTCACCTTTCCAATGAAATCTCCCTAATAACCTTTTGGGTCGACTATTAGGGGACAGCCCGACAATTTGATGAATAACACCACAAATGAGTAATTAAATTAATAATAAACAAATGACTCTTTGCACCTGCAGGAGTGCTCATCCCCTCCAAAAAAAAATCTCTGTAGAATTAAAAATAGAAGAAGAAAGCTTGACCATCCACACTCCAGGACATAATGCTTTTGGCAGCTGCTGGGTGGACTCTGCCAACCAGAATCTCCTCAGGTACAATTGAATGACATGTGTTGACCCAGAGGGGAATTGAAAGGTCACGAGGTGGTTTCCGTCTAAGAGGGAGCAATTCCTCTGCCAGCCTTGTGTCAAGCAAACCATCCTGTCCTTTCTCCCGCTGTAAAATTCAGATCAGTCATCATTTAACAGAGGATCTTTGGGGAAAATGTGATAAAGGTGTATTGTGGATCAGTAACTGAAAGAATATGCCTGATATATTCTGAAGCTATTTTAAATTGGGTGTGATCCAAGAAGTCGAGTGGTTGGAGGTTGAAAAATTGCCTCTGTGCCAGCATCAATAGCATTATTATAAAGTATCTCGTGTCATTTTCTATTTATGCTATATCACAAATGCCACTGAGGAAATACAGAGTGAATCATTAGCATGAAGCATTTAACCCAACAAATGATTCTCTCCACATAACTATTGATCAGAGTAATTAAATCATATCAGTCTCCTCTCAATACAGTTTTTCTCTGCAGTTATCATTACTGTGTGAGTGTTTGCTAATAATTCATCCAGTGACATTATGTGCAGCTGGAAAATATAAACAATCTGAAAAGTGCATGGTAATGAACTCATTAGTATGTGTATTCAAAAGCACTAAACTGATGAGTTTTTGAAAGTTTTTTTTTGTTACGACGAGAAACGGGAGGAATAGTTTGACAAGGACACTCTTGGCATGAAAATTATCCTGAACTGGAGAAAGGAAAAAATGTTAATAACACCGGTATCAGAAACTGCCTCTGGAAAAAGACTCATTGACAGACAATACATAAGATCCCAATTAGATAGGCTTTATTTCGGCGGCGCACAAAATATGTAGCCTCCTCCGCCTGTTCCCTGTCGGCCATTCTCTGGATTCTCTCTCCAGCGGCCCTCAGGTCAAAGAAATGACTGTGATAAAATGCCATGATGAGGACAGAAAAATGTCATTCTTGTTAGTATTGAAACGTGACTTGAAATTTAATGCTTGTTTGCGCTGCGCACACCTCCCCAGACACACACACACTCACACACCCGGAGATCTCTCTGACCTATCTCAATATTAAAAAAAGAAATCCTGCTTTGACATGGCTGCGCATGTACACGCAGACACACTCTGGCAAACATCAAAATAGACACACTCATGCAAGCACACACATGCGCACACATCCAGCGAGCAGATTAATCTGAGATAAAATGTCCAGCTCTTTGTCAGCTAAGTCAACAGTGGTGACAGCGAAAGGGCACACGCACACGAAAACACAACACACACTGCTTCACAGTTGAGTCGGTCCTGTGACAGAGTGTTTGTAATGAAGGGGAATTCATTAGGCAGTTGTTGTCACTTCACAGGAAGACAGTAGCAGGTTGGAGCGAGACATGTTGAAGGTGAAGATGGTGTCTGGAGACTGGAGCCAGCTGGCAGAGCTATGACTGAATGAAACATGGGCTGAGCCGAGCAGAAAGTTGGAACGAGCTCTATTACACATCTAAAACACACAGCACAGGGGTTACATGGCTGTATCTTGTAACATGAAACATCCACATCCTTGTAATATGTGCACATACATGTGTAAAAACCTACAGATGTTGATCCCTACGGTTCGGACAGAGCTAAGCAGAGACTCATTTAAATACGCTGCCCCTTCTTACTGGAGCAATTTTCAGAAGGACCTGAAATTGTCAGTGGTGATTACTGCGGCGGTATTTAAGTCCATTTCAAAGGGTTGAGAGAATAGCAATGTAGTTGCTCCTCGAAATTTCACTTAAATCATTTAAGAAAATTGTAAATCTTTATGTATTTAAACTGTTTTTTTTCTTTTGTTTTGCATTATAACAGGATGTAGTGCTTGCTTGTGATTAATGTTGTAATTATATTGATGCTGCCCTTTTGTAATATAAGTAATACTAATGTTCGGCCATCTTAATATGATCTTTTATATCAGTGTTTCCCCCTGTATGACTGAAAACGTACTCTTGCAGTGTGTGCAGAATGCTGATTTTTTTTTTTTTTTGTTGCCTTGTGCTTTACATGACAGCCAACCATTAGTGTTCTGACAGGATCTATAAGAAAGAGCCGCAAGCATCATAGGCGGGCAACAGCCTTTATAAAGGCACATTGACATACAGACATATCAGTGTTGAATTCAGATGCATGGTGCAATATCTAATGTAGTAATGAGTGGGACAGAACATGATAAACATATATGTAAGCATCAATGTACTTGTAAAACAAGTATAATATTAGAATTATTTAAATTGTGGTGAAAACCGGGACATTAGCGTTTTACTGATATTTGTTGAGACTTGGGATACCAGTGGTGAAACCGGAATAATCCTGGTAAAACCGGGATGTCTAGTGACACCTGTTAGAGCCATTTCTAGCAAGTCTTTAACCGCTGTGTATTTGGTTAATCTTACTTTTTACTGTTTGATAGAGTCGTTTAATACCCCATTAATTTGAACTCTGTTTTTGTAAAGGACTTTGTATATGGGGAATGTTTGTTTCAGTCAAGACAATCAGTTTATAGTGTTATTCTGCAACTCTCCATACATCCTGCAAATCAGTCAACTCTTAAACCAACCGCAGCACCCTGGATCATCAGTGAGTTCAAACCAAAGTTCAAACCCGTTACGATGTCTGTGGGCGGCTATTTTTGAACTTAATTGGAAGCCACCAATACCACCAAATGTTTTTTTTTTAATCCAACAAATCTCTACATCTTCTCCATGATTTGGCACACACTTTCATAAAGACATTCATGGTTTTCAGATGATTTACCTGATGACTTTGTCGATCCAGTGATATTTCCTCTGGCACCACCATGAGGTTCAATATTGTGGTTCTCAGTGAAATGTCTCTGCAACTATTAGAATGATTGCTGTGAAATGTGGTGCATTTGGACTAGTGCTGCACGATTAATCTAATCGCAATCTCAATCACGATGTCAGGCTGTGCGATTACATAACCGCATAAAAGTAAATAAATGTAAATAAATATTAACGTGTGTGCCTGTGAACGTGACTACCTCTCCTGTAGTGTGTGGAGTTTGTTGACACCACGCCCACAAGCTATCCAGGTGTGTGCAGCACGTACGGTCAGGTGACCACCCGGCGTGCAGTAGTGACCAACATAGATGCTGAAGAATAGCGAGCACGACCATGATCAGGCCGAGTTTGTGGCAAAAAAACCCCGCAACGTCTATCACATGGCGATACTTTGGATTCAGGTATGGCGACGTTGAACAGAAAGATGTGCTGTGTAAAAGTTTAAAAGTTAAAGCTGCCACGTCCCGCAGCAACCGGACCAATCTATATCAGCACTTGAGACAGCACAGAGAAAAGTACGAGGCATGCATGCGTGAGAAAGCCGAGCCGTGTAACGTTAAAGACAAAGAGACAACTGAAAGAGACCAGAGCCTCATAAAACAACATCAAGCACAGTTAAGCAAACATTTGTAAGTGTCACGAGGAAATCACGGACTGCGTAACAAACTATATAATAACAAATGAAAAACTGAGCAAGTTTGCTCCGGTTTCGGCCCACTTGACATGCTGTTGTGTTGTGCTATGGCGTGATGGAATTTGTCATTTACGTGACAACGCTTGAATGCAACACAGGCTTGCTCTGCTGTGTGAGCAGCGTGTTTGACTGTGCTCAGTCTGTTGTGGGTCATTGACACACTGTCTGTCCATAACAATAACTATGTCAGGTCAGGTCAGTGCCCCCCTGATATAATGTAGGGGAAACACTGAATCAAGCAAGAAGACTAATGATACCATTCATGTATTATATTGTAATCGCAATCGCAAATCGCGATTTTGTCCACTCAAATCGTAATCGCACATTTTTTTTCAAATTGTGCAGCACTAATTTGGACCTTCAAGAATAAATTCTAATAGCATAATTTATCAGTTAGCACCACCTGCAAGTCAACATTGCATTGGACAGTACTAAACTAATACACAACTAATATCCGATCAGCCCCAGCTGTATTTTGCATTTACTGCTGATTTTGTTAGCATGCTCACAGTAGGCCTCCATGTTAAACTAGGATGGTGAACATGGCAAACATTAGCGTGTTAGCATGCTGATGTTAACATGTATCTTAGAGTGTGCTGTGTCAAGTACATCCTGACAGAGCTGCTTACACTGCTGTACAATCCATGAAGTCTTGAGGAATTTTTGGTTCGTGACCTCAAAATATAGGAAGAGGATATTTTAATTGCCATCACTGTGGTATCAACATTCTCTCAAGAGTGGTGCACAGTGTTACAGTTGACACCTTTCTCATCTTCTTCCAGTGATTCAGCTGACTTGTTTGACATGTTCCCATAAATCTAGACATTTCCTTCACATTCACACATCCCAGTCCTATTAAATGTGTATGGTGTATATCACACACACACACACACACACTGAACAGAGGACCCTGAGCATTAATAGATTGAATAAACGCTGTTATTTCCCTCCTCACTCAGACAACTGCAGCCCGTACATCAGGGTTCTGCCCCATCATGATTCATGAATATACTAACTGATGCAAGAACAGCCTCTTGGACAACTATTAAATAGTATTTTCCCTATGGAAAATGCAAAAGTTCTGTTTCTGTCAAGCTGCCGGGGTGAGAGAGTTGTTGACATGGGGGGGGAACACTTGCCCTTCAAAAGCAGCAAGCCTCTTAGATGACAGCATGCTCCAAAATGTGCATTTCTGGCAGTCCAAATTGTAGCTATCAAAGCTGTTTTTCAAGGATTTGCTTCTCAAAGATATGTCTGTCACTGCTTTGCTGACACTGATGCACTTTTCAGTGAGTGTCATTTGTGTTTTTTTTTTCTTGACTAAATCACTATTTGTTGAGAGGCAGACTAGGGAAAAACAAGTCATTTGCATACCCTCACTCCCCCCCACGACACACACTATACTTCCTTGTTGCTTTTTCTGGGCAGAATAATGATAAAGAGAAGAAGGACAATAGACACATATAATGATGGCTGTCTTATGACTGAAAAATCTAGCTCACAAACTCTCAAGCATCTCCACCAAGTCAACTGTCAAGGTAAAGGTCGCTTCTTTAAAAAAAATGGAAATGCCGTTTTTGTCATTTAGATGTGGCACCAGCAGCGAGACATAAGAGCTTCCGAAAATGTAGGAGGCAGATTTCTTTCCTTACAGAGACGTGCTAACAAGTGTTATGAAATTACTGTAAGAACAACAAACTGATAGACATAAAAATAACTGACAGGCATATGCTTGAATCCATGGAGACGTCCCTCTGCAGTATGTCTGCATTATAATTTCCTCAAAGAAATGTGTGTGTTTTCTCTCCACCTCTTATAGCCATCAGTGCCTGCATCCAAGAAGTAGACTTTGTGTCAATAATTAATAAAAAAAACAAAACAAATACCCCCCTCCCCCTTTCAGAGGATTTACTGTATGGTTATGATTGGCCCAGCGTTAATGACTGCCTGTGTTGATGCCAAATGTATGGGCTTAATTCATAGATTAAAAAACCTCCAAGGCAAGGCGTCTTTAGCAACTCACAGCATGCAATTAGCAATGAATAACAATGCCATGTGGCGTGTAATTAGCGACGGGGATCAACCTCTTCCTCACTTATTACGGCGCCCTGACCTCAACAAGTACCAAGAAAGTCAATTTAAGATGGAAAAGGCAGCCGTAACACGAGAGAAGCTGTGTAATTTTTAAAAGCTGTCTGACCTCAAGAGGCCCTGACCAATGGAACGGCTAATAAAGTCAACTTATGAAGTAAAAAAAGGAGAAATGCCTGCCATTTTCCTGCCTAATAATGTTTACGTTGAGAGGCATTTGTCTAATAAAGCGGTCTTAATTGCTCCTTCCCTTATTGTTTGCTCTCCAGTTAAATCCACTTTGGCTAATCCTAAAGAACCTTGGTCATATTTCCCCAGACAAAATGCAGCTGTTGCCACACGCTCGTTTTCACATTAACCTCTCATGCCCTGCGTCTTGTGTGCACTGCTTGTGTTTTTCAAAGCTCGGGCACATTTTGTTAGTAGATTCACTTTATAGTAAATAATGTTTGTACCTTGTTGAACTTTCGCAGCCTGGCAAATGGGGAAGAGGAGGAGTGATTCAGCACACAACCGCACAGATCTAATCCTACACACACCGACCATTACCCCTCAGCTTCTCATATGGTATCAAGTGTATACTGCTCTCAGTAACATGATGACATGATGATGATGAATGCTGGCAGGAGTGTCACAGTAAGTGTAACTCCCGTCTTTTCTGCTAGACATATACCATGAAAAAATGATGAGAAAGTTAGCTGCCACAACCTCCAGTAGCAATGTGGTGAAAAGGCCAAATCCAGCATCATATTTATTTTACATCCTTTCAGTGTTAATCCTGACATGTTTGTACATGTAACGAAAGTAAATGTTTGTTAAAACTGGTTAAGATCAGTCCTTTAGTCTCAGTAGGTTACAAAGAGCATAAAGGAGAATTCTAGTAATTAACGCACTTGTTGTATAAACTGTAAAATAAGAAGCTTTAGAATGCTAATATCTGACTATAACAATTTATACAATTAATGTATATGTTTGTCAGCACATATCCTGAGTCATTGTTTCAGATTGTCACATTTCCCTCTCAAATATATATCAGCCTGAAGCTACTGTAAGTTCCTCTTTCTGTTTATGTTACATGCCTGCAGCTGCTTCACAGTTAAAGCTGGGGTAGGCAGAAATCTGACAAAAAAGGCAAGATTTGAAAATACACCCTCCCCCTGCAGCTCTCTGCTCCCTGTCTTAAACCCCTCCCACCAGGCAACCATAAACATAAGCACATGCTTCATATTGTAACCCAGCGTTTCCCATAATTTTCAATTTTGACGGGCTAATTTAAGAAATACACTTGTAGCTTGATTTGTTCTCACACACAGTCAACTCGGTCAATATTTCCTCAACCTTGTCCATTTCTTCAGTTCTTTTTGTGTCTTATATTTAGCCTAAATCTTCAGGATTGAGGATCATGATAGGGCCCATTGCAAAATAACTGCAGTGTTGGAATGTAACTATGTACGTTTGCTCTCGTAGCCCACTGTACTTGGGTACAATTTTGAAGTACTTGTACTCAATTTTCATTTTATGCCACTTTTTACTGAAAACATGTTGAACTTTTTACTCCACTACAATTATTTGACATCATTAGTTACTTTGCAGATTCAGATTATTCATAAAGATATATAAAATAACTAAAAAATATGATGTTTTATTATAAATTGAACCACCCAGGAGCATATAAAGTAATTAAAATGAGCTCCTCCATTAGCAGCTGCCACATTTAAGTGATGAACATAAGTGCATTAAAAATTATAATACAGGTATACCCATATATTTTCAAATAGACCATTATGCATAATGACTACTTTTATTTTTGGCACTTAAAGATTTTCTGTATTTTAATATTTTTGGACTTTAACTTTTACTTACCCTCTCTGTGCGTTTGTCAGACTAAAAAAGGAGACAAGATTTAGCAACGTAGCCACTGCATGGTCCCTTCACTTCGCTCCATACTGCTGCTGACTGCTTCACCAGGAGGAGAGCTGGCAGTAGCTGGGACCACCATAGTTGGGTCTAATCTGTGTAACTGCAGCAACAGAAAGTTTGTTGCTACGTTGGAGAGTCAGGGCTGTCTGGTGGCTGGATTCAGATTGCTGCGGCTGCTGACTGAGGGCCTGTGTCCGCTGCTGCTTGCTCTACTCCTGGCTAGATGGTCTGTAGTGGCGGGGAGTGAGGTAGGGATACACTGCGATTTGAGACTTAAGCTAATGTTAGCTACATAAACGTGAACATCACGCTGCAGCAGTGAGACTTAAACTGTGGTTAGCAGAAGGCTAAACTGTTAGCAACATTTTCTGAAATGCACTTCCACTGGTGACATGATTTATTTATGTTGTTGTCAGAGTCTCTTTTAGGCCCAATCTCAATACCCCCCCTTGCCCACTACCCCTAGCCCTTACCCACTACCTCTTGGCCCTCGAAATGAAGCAACGAGGGGTAGGGGTTGAAATCTTTCCCCGGAATTGGGACACCACTCACTACGTCACCGCGTCGGTTACGTTCATGCATACATAACTATTTTAAACAGGAAGCTGCGAGCCATCTACATTTCCAGCCGGCATCTACAATGGAGTCTCCAGTTGAGTTCATCCTACCGATCGTGTTTGCATTATTCATCATGCTTCGTTTGATGAACAACAGCTGACAGGGGACTTCTGCTAGCTAGATAGCTAGCTAACCAGCTAACATTACAGGGCAGCATAGTTATACTAGCTGGCGTGTTATCGTAATGTGAAAAATCCGCAAATTTTACAGAACAGGACAGATGACATGACAGACGCCAGATAGTGCAAGCTAGCTAGCTAGCAAACAAGCAACCTGACAACGGTAACGTTAGGTATGTATGAACTTTTTCCCCGTCTCTTGCTCGGTGGTAGTCATGGCGACGTCTACCCCTCGCTGGCAAGTCAGCATCTGAAATCCCTCACTCCGAAGGGTTAGTTTCATACCCACTACCCCTCGTTATGCCCCCTACCCCTACACGCAAAAAGGAATTGGGACCCCTACTCCTCGCGGGAACGCACAAATTTAGGGGTAGAGCTAAGGGGGGTTTTGGGACTGGCCCTTAGACTCTCTCTTTGATAAGTCTGTCTTCCTTTTTTGAGTTGCTTTGCAGCTCAGGCACTTGTTGCCAATACTGGAATAGCAACTTAATCTGCACAAATCTTTTCCATTGAGTCTGGCCTCACCAAAGGGACATATATGCGCATCTGCATTTGTAGAACAGCCACTAGGAGTGCCCTCTCTCTGTAATGACCTGTGATTGGCCAAAGTCTCCTGTCACAAGCTAGATTTTTTGAAGCCTGAAAACAGAGCTGAAGGGAGGTGCAGAAGTCAAGTTTTATCTAGGACTTTACTGTGAAGCCACTGTCTGAGATAAATGACATGAAGAAATGCTCAGTTTGCCACCAAAACTTAACTTGTTACCTGGTAAAATTTGTAGTATCAGTCTACATTACACACACACACACACACATTGCATCTTTTCGTACTTTTTGCATGAAGTGGCATATTCCTGCCACAGCCTTTCTAATAACTACTTGCTGCTCATAATCCTCACCTCTTTGTTTGACAGACAGTTTGTTGCCTCGGCCTTTCAGAAAAGACAACTTGACAGTTCGACTCTGTTGCACAAAAAGCACTTGATGAGGGAAGGAAGTAGAGACAAAGAGTAGGAGGAAAATCAGGAGGGTTTGAGAACTCCTCTTTTACAAAAGGTCATGGTGAAGCATCAAAAGTTTTTCCAAATATGTGCTCATACACTTATGTACAAACACAAATAAACATCTGCAGAAACAAGGCGATTGGTTGTTGACACTAAGTACTGTATGTGTTGGCTAATCATCCATGGAGTGGTCTTACAGACGGATTAGGCCTGGCTTTACAGACAAACATGATTTTTTTTTCTTTTCTTGAATAGCTGAGTGTAGTGCAGAACAGGGCTCAGTTTATGTCTGTCCGACTGCCTGCTTAATTGAAAAGCTGGATGCCCCCCCACACACTGGCAGCAGCACTCACACAGCCAAAGTGTCCCTGATATTCTATAGACACACAAGCTCCCACAGACACACACAGCTGTATCAGTCATAATTAAACTGCCTCCCTGACAGGGCCTCTGAGATTAAAAAGTCTGGGAATTTCACCCTCACCTTCAGCAAAGGGCACTTTTCAGACATTGGAGACAGAGACAAAAGTCCTCTGTCAGATCCTTCCGGTTGCAGTCAGCTGGAGGATTAGGCAGCTAATGTTAATGGGGCAGAGCAATCCCGCCGAGCCGCCAGGAGCAGAGCCTTTCTGCTCTTTCCCGAGAAATCTTAACAACCATACGAAGATGCATGAGAAGACGGCTTTTGATGAGTGTGTGACTGTGGGCCAGACTGGAACAGCGGGACCCGACACTCAACACACAAGCATTGGCACAGACGGAGGCTGAGATAATCACAGGTTGACTGGATGTTCTTGAGTTGTACAGGGTACAGGATATGATTACACAGAAGCTGTTTGATGCCTGAACGCGGCAAACATCGAACCAAAGCATGAGACCCTGTGTGAATATCCCTTGTGAAATTCTGGAGAGGTAGACACACAGCGGCATACGAGTCACGTTCTTTGGCAACATGAGCTGCTGACATTTGCTGGAGGGTTCGACAGAGGTCATATATGTGTTTCATGATATGCAGTCTCAGGTCTTACAGAAAAATACATTTACATTCCAAAATCTCTATCTAATAAGATGTAAGCTTTAAATAGCCAAGTAATTTTGATTTTGATAGAATCCAAATGTCAACATTTTGAATGAAACTTATAAGCTTTGAACTGTTTGTTAAAGCCCGATATACAGTACAGGCCAAAAGTTTGGACACACCTTCTCATTCAATGCGTTTTCTTTATTTTCATGACTATTTACATTGTAGATTCTCACTGAAGGCATCAAAACTATGAATGAACACATGTGGAGTTATGTACTTAACAAAAAAAGGTGAAATAACTGAAAACATGTTTTATATTCTAGTTTCTTCAAAATAGCCACCCTTTGCTCTGATTACTGCTTTGCACACTCTTGGCATTCTCTCGATGAGCTTCAAGAGGTAGTCACCTGAAATGGTTTTCCAACAGTCTTGAAGGAGTTCCCAGAGGTGTTTAGCACTTGTTGGCCCCTTTGCCTTCACTCTGCAGTCCAGCTCACCCCAAACCATCTCGATTGGGTTCAGGTCCGGTGACTGTGGAGGCCAGGTCATCTGCCGCAGCACTCCATCACTCTCCTTCTTGGTCAAATAGCCCTTACACAGCCTGGAGGTGTGTTTGGGGTCATTGTCCTGTTGAAAAATAAATGATTGTCCAACTAAACACAAACCGGATGGGATGGCATGTCGCTGCAGGATGCTGTGGTAGCCATGCTGGTTCAGTGTGCCTTCAATTTTGAATAAATCCCCAACAGTGTCACCAGCAAAACACCCCCACACCATCACACCTCCTCCATGCTTCACAGTGGGAACCAGGCATGTGGAATCCATCCGTTCGCCTTTTCTGCGTCTCACAAAGACACGGCGGTTGGAACCAAAGATCTCAAATTTGGACTCATCAGACCAAAGCACAGATTTCCACTGGTCTAATGTCCATTCCTTGTGTTTCTTGGCCCAAACAAATCTCTTCTGCTTGTTGCCTCTCCTTAGCAGTGGTTTCCTAGCAGCTATTTGACCATGAAGGCCTGATTGACGCAGTCTCCTCTTAACAGTTGTTCTAGAGATGGGTCTGCTGCTAGAACTCTGTGTGGCATTCATCTGGTCTCTGATCTGAGCTGCTGTTAACTTGCAATTTCTGAGGCTGGTGACTCGGATGAACTTCTCCTCAGAAGCAGAGGTGACTCTTGGTCTTCCTTTCCTGGGTCGGTCCTCATGTGTGCCAGTTTCGTTGTAGCACTTGATGGTTTTTGCGACTCCACTTGGGGACACATTTAAAGTTTTTGCAATTTTCCGGACTGACTGACCTTCATTTCTTAAAGTAATGATGGCCACTCGTTTTTCTTTAGTTAGCTGATTGGTTCTTGCCATAATATGAATTTTAACAGTTGTCCAATAGGGCTGTTGGCTGTGTATTAACCTGACTTCTACACAACACAACTGATGGTCCCAACCCCATTGATAAAGCAAGAAATTCCACTAATTAACCCTGATAAGGCACACCTGTGAAGTGGAAACCATTTCAGGTGACTACCTCTTGAAGCTCATGGAGAGAATGCCAAGAGTGTGCAAAGCAGTAATCAGAGCAAAGGGTGGCTATTTTGAAGAAACTAGAATATAAAACATGTTTTCAGTTATTTCACCTTTTTTTTTTGTTAAGTACATAACTCCACATGTGTTCATTCATAGTTTTGATGCCTTCAGTGAGAATCTACAATGTAAATAGTCATGAAAATAAAGAAAACGCATTGAATGAGAAGGTGTGTCCAAAATTTTGGCCTGTACTGTATATCTTAGTCAACATTTAAATGCTGCAAAGCCTCTTTTTTTGCACGTCTGTTCATTCTGTTGTTGTATAGTGTTGTAGTCAAGACCAACTAACGAGCCATACACATGCCACACTTTTGACCGCCTGAAAAAAACAAGGTTGAGGGCTGGGTGCTACTCTAGTGCCTATTCTGTGCCAACTTTCAAGGGCATGGAGGCAGGTTGCGTCTGAGGTTGCTAAGTGAACATAACCAGCACCGTATCATAGCCTATTTACCTGAAATCCTGAGTCCAGAGCTGATCTTCTTCCAGGCACCAATTGACCTATGGCTAAGCCACGCCCCCCTCCACTCACTCGAACTATCAATATTCACTGACCGACGCTATGGCAGGTGTCACAGTACACAGCATTTCGCAGGAGGCAGTTCATGATTTTTGGGGACATAACAATCAGATAGATTTACAGGTCACAGTGTACGCTTGTGAACTGCATCTCGTTGCCGTTGCCATCAAAGACAACAAGTTAAAGTGCCACTGAAGTTAAGGTTTTTGGCTCAGAATATGAGAAAAGGATAACGGCCTTTTTACCATCTTTACCAAGAGTGTCTCTCTGTTAGTTTGGTGCTACAGTATTTACACTGAATCATTCAGCATAACGTTTGCCAACCTTTGTTATCTCTGCCATTACAGATAAGTTAATGAAGCTAAGCTCCAGAAGTTAACGTTAGCTTAACTAGAGCCCTTTGGACAACAGCTAACAATGATGTACGATCACCAAAGTACAAAACTAGAACAAAATAGGCTAATGAACTCCCAGCAAACAAGGTGACATGATGAACAACGCAGCTAGGAGCTAACGTTAGGCTAACTTTAGCTAACGTTAGCTAGAGATGTTAAAGATAACTTTATATTTCTTTCCAGCAAAGTGACAATATGTTGCCTCAAACACAATGTTGACTTACCTTAGAACAGATGTAGACATCATTGTTAATCTTACTCACGTTGAGTTGATGTTGTGGTCTAACGTTACCACACAACTTTATCCAAAGGAGACACTTTTCTCGGTTGAGATGTGGTTTAAAGTGTAAAAAATACACCTCGTCGCCCAGCCTCTCAGGATACCTTGTGTCAGAGTTGCATGTACCCCATACACACCGTTTGACCATTTTTAAACTTCAAATCTCAGAAAAAGCTCATAAAACTGAACAAAACTGACTTTCTGTAATGCATTTCAATGAACATCCAGGCAGAGAATGTCTGAGTGTATGGGAATGGCTATGCGCACTGTGATTGGCTCATTGCGTTTGAGGGCGGGACTTAGCCACAGGTCAATTGTAACTATGTATTGGGCCAAATATATTGTCCGTGGGACGTATGTGAAACGGCACTAACATGATCAGCTTCTTTATATTTACCACAGACTGATAATTATGGAGAAGGGAAAGATGCCTGCCAGCTGTGATTGGTTGGTCCTTGTCACATGACGTGCAGTGTGTGTTGCTGCGTTCCAAAAGGTGAACTCCATTTATCTCAGGGTGCAGCTGTCATGCCCTAAAAAATAGTTGCTTGGGAACATGTGCACGCCATGATGATGTCGCTCTGGCTTTTGAGCGCGCCTGCCACGCGTCTACATTGAAAACAATGAATTTGAGGCCGCAAAAAAATTGGCATGAGTCTGGCCCCTAAACCAAGACGCAGTCATGACCCAGGCATGTATCAAGACTGCGTCATGAACAAGACCATACCAGTGCGAGTCTCAGACTGCATCACACACTTACAAAATGTGGAACATTAAAACCTAGGCACGAAATAATCTGAAAGATCCACATTCCTGTTAAAACACCCAGAGAAAGCCAATGAATATTTGTCTTCATTTACCTCTTTTATCACCATATACTGTATATATGTGTGTATATTAGCTGACCTTGAGAAATGTCTTGATAATAATCAAAAGGCAATGAAGAGGTGAATTCTATGTGCAGGAGTTTTCCTTTGTTTTCCATGAACAATCACATACAAGCAAACAACGAGGAGCTGAAATCAACTTTGTAAACACATTTTATTCCAGTATTACGGAGGTAGTATCACAGTCGCAGAACTACAAGCACTAGGAAGAATGTTTGAGATAGAGAGCTTAGATACAGATGTATATTTACACACGTATTAAAGTGCATCAATTACAAAAGAAAAGAAAAAGAAAAGCTTAGTAAAAAAACCCAATACAAGCTTGAAATGTAAAAAAAAAAAAAAAATACATGTTGTGCAGCCCTAGATTTTTATCTGTAAAGTCAAACATTGAATGAGCTCTTTTATTGTAACTGCACTTTTTCTGTGTGATGTATTTAATACAAGGCCAAAGACTTAACACAATATTCCGTATCTTTGCAATGAGGAATTCGGCCTCAGTGACTAAATGAATGAGGAAGTAGGAGTATGTGAGCTCAGCACATTTTGATTGTTGAGTCATGCCACACTTTTCCAAGTTCAGTGTTTTTCTTCTGGATCTTTTTAGGGTGATAGATGGTGCTATTTTACTGTGGGCTAAAATAGTTTGCGATAAAAAATGACACTTTACAGTGGGCTGAAATTGTTTGGCATTCACCACAGTGCTGCTGTGTGTTTACCCAGTGGTAAACACACAGCAGAGACTGATGTAACCTTGGCTGATGAGGGACTCGAATTCTTTTAATTGCTTTACTGCCGTATGACTCATCTCGACACAGAGATTCTGTTCTCAGCTGTCCAATACTACTTCACACCTGGAAAACTACTTGTTTTAGTGTACATAAACACCAGATGGTGGGGAATATAATGGCCTATACAGTAAATGCAGTAACAAAATATATGGAAGCTAATTTGAGGTAGAATTTTCCAGATGCAGTAAATCCTCTGCCTGTGGAACAACACAAAAAATAATTCTCAATCTGTACCCCTCCAAATGACAGCTGATGTCTACATCTCATTAAATCACTTCATAATGACTAAATCAATCAGCCATGTATTACTCATTAGCACATAAGACACTTTAAATGTTTTGTCAATAGTGCTAAACAAATGAAATTTACATTTCATTAACGTGGATGCTGAAATCTCAAACGTTTTTAAGCTATTTCCTCAGAGAAATATTAGGGCGAGCTTGATTTAATCAGACAGTACAGTGGAATATCACCTGCATGTTGAATAATTTAACTGAAGAGCATTTATGTTTTTCAACCTTGCCGATGTGTCGCCTGATTCACATATCTTAGACAAATTAATCTTGATTGCTGATTTGATTAATGTTGTTTCAGGAAGTCGGTGGAAATGTAAGGTTGTCATGGATGAGGACACCATGACAGAACTAAAAATAATATGGCAGAGACAGTGTTGTATCATTGTGTCTCATTTGTCCCCCCTCAGCCCTCCTGAGAAAGTCTGACACTTTTTCATGGTATAAGACCGTGTAGAACTTTCTGTGATGAAATCTAAGTAGAACAACAGCTCCATCACAGACCCCTCGGCTGTGACTCCGCTGGAGGACCAATAAACCCGAATGACAAGACACCAACCAAACTCTCTTTTGCTGAAACTCCTCTGCAATAAAAGAATAAGAGAACTTTTAGGCAATCAATATAAAGTGCTTGTACTTGATTAGGGCCTCGGAGTTCATGTAGACGAGAGGAGAAGGTCTGCCTGTAAGGTCAGCTGCATAATTCACAGAGTCATACCCAGTTCTCTGGGAGATGGCACCACTTACAGAGCTGAATATCCATTCAAATAAAAGCCCACAGGGGCCAACAGCTTCAGCGATACACAGCCAAAGATGTAGAGAGAAGAGAAGAGGAGAGATGGAGAATGAGGAAGCAATGGAAGTCCATGTGTAAAGCAGGGCGGCTTTCAAGCTGAGTTAGTTCAATCAGGCAAGTAATGCATGCAATCAGGGGTCATCAAAGTACGTAACTGCAAATATTACATGAAAAGTTTGCCGCTGATGTTTAACAGAGAAGAGTGACAGAGTTTCCCAGTGTCTGGCTTCGCTTTGGATGCTGCAGGGTTTGCATTGTGAGAACTGTCTATCAAACTTCCAGAAACCCCATTTAAATTACGCCAAAGTTGGAAGTGAGTGAGAAATGCTTTATTACTTGGAGTTGAAAGGAAAGTCGCTGCCCTCAGGCTAAATAAGAATGAATATCTAGAAGAGGAGTCAGGGAAGAGCGATGATTCACATCCACCCCTGAGTGAAATCTGACGTAACTTTAAGATTGAGAAAATTAATTAGTACATCTTCATCACGCGGAGTAACATCAGTTTTTTCTGCTGCCCTGTAGAGTCATGTCTAGTGCTCGTTTCTGATGGTTTCCAACGATGATAAGATATCAATGTTGTCAGATATCAAGCTGTAGAGCCGTGCAGCAGCTTATTAGCTGAACGTCAATAATTTGTTTTGGTTTTATATTAGTGTCCAAGTGGGAGCAAACTTTCTGCACTGAAACTTTTTTCACTCTATGAAAAAATGGAAAAAATATGGAAATGTATCTGCAATAGTAGTCTGCCGGTAGATGTGTACCTATACCATTTCTACAACAAGAGCTATTCAGGGCAGGCTATGTTGCAGATCAGAGCTGGATTCCTGTGCCATCTCGTGATTCTCACATCAGCTCCTTTGCAAGGTAATGTGATTTGGGCAGACATGGAGGAGCAGAGTTAAGTTTGAAATACAGAAACCTGTAACACTTGTTGTTATTATTGTTCTGAGGAACTTTAAAGCTTCCATACCGAAATAATTTTGTTTTACTTGTTTTTTATTGTGTTGTCTCATGTGAGGTAGTTGTTTGTTTAGATAGAAAAAGATTAGATAGAAGATTTCGTCTATATTGCCCCTAGTAGTGAATCATAGTTACAGTTAAGTTTTACACCTCCACACCGGCAACAGTTGTGGACAAAGGCATATTTTTGCCGTCTGCCTGTCTTTCTGTCCCATTCTTGTGAACATGATATCTCAAGAACACCTTGTGAGAATTTCCTCAAAATTTGGCACAAACGTCCACTTAGACTCAAGGTTGAACTGAATAGAATTTGTTGGTTGGAGGTCAAGGTTCGTGTAACCTTGGCCATTACTCCAGAATTCATACCCTAATTATGACAAAATTTCGGGAACTGCCCATCAGTCCGACATCCCATTGTACCGACCATATTAAACCCATTGTTCTGAAGTCTGTTCCGGAATCATCATGATGCCCTGTGGTTAAGGTCTGGTTAGGTTTAGGCACAAAAACCACTTGGTTAGGGTTAAGGTTAGGAAAAGATCATGGTGTGGGTTAAAATGAAAAAGAAAGTGACAGACACATAAGCCGTGAGCCTGCTTCGCCTCAAGCCTTTCCCAGCTGACCCAGAGCCGGTCCCGGTGCACCATCAAGGTAGAAATACGTCCGCCGGGAGCCGTTCAGCACCGCAGACCGTCGGACTAATGGGATGTCGGACCAATGGGCTGTCGGACCAATGACATGGACCCAAAATTTCACACAAATGTCGAGTAGGATAAAATGATGAAGTGATGATATTTCATATTCAAAAGGTCAACTTCACTGTCACATCATAACGTTCTGCAACATCAACTTTTCTGGCCATTATTCAACACCACAACTCAGAAACCAAAAGGGAGACATTTGGCAGATGCTGAATTGGTGGCACTAATCCTGGGTGCCCATCTTAAAAGTGTGATGATTGTATAGATCTTCTACGCTGCTGAGTTGAAAGTGTGTTTGAAGCATCCAAGTTTTGGAATTTGTACCTTCCATCCTTGTTTGTAGTATTGTCTCCTGTCATGGCTACATAGAGTCTGGACAGACATGGATGTAAACTGCAACATGACAGGTTGATGGGGGCATAAAATTCTAGTTGGTGATGGAAATCTCTCTGAAAGTGATGATGGGGCTCTAGAAATATTATGTGGAGTGGCTGCTCTCTAAATATCACTTCATTAACTTTAAATACCTGCAGAGCAGAGTAAATCAAACCAAGATATAAAATTCAAACTGTAAAATTGGCTGTACCTCTATCTCTAATTTACTTCTTGCAACAAATCTGTTTCCCCCCCAGTGCCTTAATCCGTATCAGCATTCACTCTGTAAACAGGGGAATGTGAACGGATTTGTCTTGAATCATCTCTATTACTCAGTGTCTGTAACTTGCTGTTTGTTGAAGCTGAGCGATGCTCAGTATGACTCCAGTCTTACTTAACCCAGAGATAAAACCCTCAGGTGACTTTGCTCTTAATCACCTCATGCAAATCATGTCATTAATGTTTTTTTGCTTCAGATTACATCAAAGGCTCCGCCGTTTTAGGTGAAGTGTAATTGGCACAGAGAGTACAAGCGCAAGTGTAACTGCAGTAGTGTTGCGTGTCCTATCATCATTTATCAAACACTCTTGTAGTCATACATATTCATGGTGTCGGATGACGTTCATGTATTGTAAATACTCAATGATGCTCTGAGAAAATGGAAAATGAATGTCAAAGTAAATTAGTGTACAAACTATTCCCCCAAAGCCCTTTGCACAGATACTGTATATGCTGTACAGAATCATAAGTATTTCATGCATTAAAAAATTGCAGGATAACGACAACAGTGACTTTACTGCAGTCTAGACTTCACTGTAGGGCTTCTGCTCTAATGAATAGTACATGCTTTTTCTATTCAAGCTATTTTGGTGATGTTCAACTTCATGAAAGAAGTTGTGTTATTTTGACTACTCCTCTTCCCTTTGATATCAGCTAACGGGAGATGGAGAGCTAAAAGTAGAACAGCATACATTTTGCTTCCATGTCGAACATGATGACGTGGCTGCTCGAGGAAAGTCAATTAGATATGAGTTTGAGCATTTATTTTACAACAAAGGTCTATTTAAGGAGTCTTTGTGCATGCAGCCAGTTTGAAATGTGCACATATTCCCAGACTGAAAAACCTGAATAACCTTGGTTTTGTGTTTTGAAATGATCCAGTTAAAGGTTGGTCCATTGTTTATATATTTATTTATTTTTGCTCTGATTTTATATCATACTGTAGCTCTCTAGTAGTGTTCCTTATGTATTTAAATCTAAGCATTTTGGTCTAAATGGGTATGTTCTAGCATTTTCCCAAGCCCTTCTAAAAATGTTGTCCCTCTTGACCTGACGTAGTTGTCTGCATGATGATGTTGCCCCCTAACTTGCCCAAAGTCCCCTTTTTGTGACTGAGCCAAGCCTTCTTTGAGGATTATGTTTTATTGGTCCTCCAAATGAGCTATATTTCCCTAATCCCCTAATCGGCACTGAAGCTAAACAATGCAGCAGTTATGAGATACTGTGGAGGCCATGTTAGTTCAAATCTAGAAGTGACACATTAACGCAAACAAACAAAACGATCAAGGCAAAGCAATTCAAAGCCCTTTACAGAGCAATAAAATATAAAATATATGAAAGGAAACAGATTTACAATGAAAGAGTAAGGAGAAAAAAGATATAAATGTAAAAAATATTACTAACAAACAGCAAAAGTGCAGACAAGAGGTGCAAAGATAAAAATATTATTCAAAGTACTTTAAAATTGAGTTTAAAAATAGGTTTGCAGTCATTACAGGGTGGAGTAGGCAGTGTAAAAAAAGTAATGATTTTAGCTTTGACTTAAAAGTGGTCAGAGTCGGGGCTTGTCTAACATCATCTGGGAGGTTATTCCAGGATCTGCTACTTGACAACAAAACGCTGCTTCACCATGTTCAAGGCAGTGGTAGACCAATAACTCGCGTGCTCTGCGAGGTAAAAATTATACTGCTTTGTCAATGAAGTCTGGTGGCTTTAAAGAGAGTGATATAATAGCTTCAGTTCCTCTATCTGACCAGCCTCGTCTCACTCCCAGGGCTCAAAATATGCTGCTTGAACAGGGGGAAGCTGGGGGAACCCTTTAGCATCTATATGAGACACACCGGACTCTCAGCCAAATCCAGTGTAAACCCATCCTTACTATTATTCGACGTTCAGGCCAACAGATGAACTATAAGGAGCATGAAAGCTTGCTTGAGGCGGCGGGAGTTGAGGTGGATGTGTCCAACAAGCACAGGACTTTGACCCAGGGGACTCGTGTTCGTCTCCCATGTAAAACTAAAAGTCAGCATTCAGTTGCTTGTCACGTCAGTTGTTAGTCACTTCCTGACCCTAACCATGCGGTTTTGTTGCCTAAACCTAACCGCCAACTCCAAGTCTATTCACGTGACTTACTGCCACACCTTTAGTGTCAAGATACAATGCAAAAGGCTGCTGCCGGTGCCATTATAATAACGCCAGGGGCTTTGGCCCAAACGTCAAAATATGACGATTAGAGATAAGATCACCTCGGTCTGATGGGGAATAAAGTGATGGATAGTTAACACATGCAACACTACTTCAAAAAAACTGAACTAACCCTTTTATTTATAATGTTATGCTGCTTTTGCTTACAGTCAGAGGGTGTTCCTGTTTTAATAATCAGAGAGAATGTAGATGGACCCGCCCTTTAAATATTTACATGAAGATTATATGTTCATTTTGCATTTTTGCGCTTCTGGCTTGATAGCATACATTTCCACAATTTCAGGACTGATTATGTTTGAATTGCATATACATTAGAACCTTGTTTTTAGAGATTATCCTCTCATTCTTTTTCCAATTTTTTGGATTAATAAGAGAATTTCCTGCAGCCACCTTTTGATTCATCCTTACTTGAATGTAGCTGAATGTGTTTCCTGACAACACAGCTTATTAACTACTAATAATTAGCAATGTCTCTGTGGATCAGGCTTTGTCATTTTGACAGTGAATCTTGTGAGTGAGTTTTTTTTTTATGCCAACATCATTATTCAGAGAATTCTTACTTCCTGTAGTTGGCAGCTAAACACGGTCTTCACCCTCCTAATAATAATTTGTTGTTCCCACTGAACATCCTGTGAGTACATGAATACATGCAGATGCATGCTTTGATCAAATACTATCTATGCAATGCCACTGGTAGTAAGTATTGATATTGTCATCTGTTCAATGTTGTGCATGGGCAATGTTGAGTCTTTCCACATGCCGTGTGAATCTAACTGGCCTTGTCCACCTCCCACTGAGGCACCAGCTGTGCGGACTCTGTATACTCAACCACCTCTCCCCCGGCTAAACCTTTGCCATGTGACCTGGCCTTAAAACCAGCCGACCATGTACGGGTCGTGCTGCACTCCAAGTCGTTACTCTGAATTCATGACTGTACAGTGGACGAAGTGGCAGCTCAGTAATTTCCCCACCAACATGGTGGAAACATCTATATTTTCACATAGAGTAATATTCATATTGCACATTTTTTATCTCCACTCTGTCTTTAATTCTGCAGAAATTAGAAAGCTTTGTACATCAGTTAAGGGACAGCGTAATAACCAGGATGCGACGACTGAAGCACCGAACCAAAACTATAATTTATCTACAGCGCTTATTGCATTCCTTCAGCTGCCTGTTTAAATTTGAGCTTCTCAAATGCACTTGAAGTCGTACTTCAGATGGTGACAGAAGAGCTGATGCAGAGGTTGTGCACGACAGCATAGGGTAGAGGAGGGAAGGGGAGGGGCGGGATGTGTGGGGGGTCGTGACAGTCAGTTCATGCTCACAATGCACATGTGCTTCGTTCCTCGGGGAGGCGAGGCAGAGAGGCTGACTCCCTTGCTCCCCTGGCCTGCTTTAACCCTCAGGCCAAAGTGTGACACTAGCAGTGTCAGATGGGAGTGCATGTCAAGTGTGCAAGGGAATACCCCAGGTGCCAACAAGGATGAAAGTGCCCTCAAGCATAACTAGTAAGTCTGTGAGGTGCATGTGAGGAAGCCTGTTCTATTGATAAAGTGACTTGGACCATGTTGTTATTTAAAACAGTGTCCTCATTAAACATTAACCCATTCAGGCATACACTCATAAACTATCGGAGCCCTTTAACTTAAATGTTGATTCCACGTGACGTGATCTCTGCGAGAGTACGACTGGGAGCAGAGGCTTTTTCCTTGGGGAGCACTGGTAGCTGTATTTTGCATAAAAACCCTTAAGGATAAATAAAATAGATATTTAAGACTGGAGTCAAACCTTTTAGTGATTCATTGTGCATGCAGGCCTCCACAGAAATAGTGGCATTACAACTGGAATTACTCTCAAGGGTGGCAGAGGTTTATATGCAAAACACTGCAAACAGCACAAACGGCGGTGCTTTAGATTAGTCTGCTCCTCAACAACCAATGAAAACACAAGCTAACACATTGTCAGATATAAGTGTAGGCAATAAAATCATGTAATTATCTTTACTTAAATTTATAACAGCAGTCTTCGACGTTGGTGGATTATGGGCTTTTCCCTTCCCACTTTTTGTAGCCTCTACAGCACGCTGGGAGTTGCAAGTTTAAAGCCAATTTTGGCTTCCTACATCCAACCATAAATGAACACAGCAATAAAACGGTAATTTCCACAATTTTGGAAATCATGGCCTGACTTCAAAGTTTATAGTTTTAAAACAAATGCCTACTGTAAAGCTGTAGAGGGACCAGTTTCTGCTGCAAACTGCTATTAGAGGCAAGTTCAGAATCTACCCCGAAGACAGTTGTGCTCCATGAGATCTGAGTGAGGGGGGTATTCGTGAGCGGTGGTTAAATGGACTATGAATTTACACACTACTACCACTTAGCTGCCACTCACTGGTCAAAGCACATGCAGATTCTTGTACTAAGCATCTTCAGAGAGTTAGAACGCTAAACACTAAGTTGAGACCAATGGCTGTATATAAAGATGAACATGGCTGAATTGAAATGTCCGGACTTCACTGTACTTGCAGACTCACTGGCATTGCGGGCGTGTTCTTAGAAGTCTGGAAGTTCTTAAGGCTGTCCAAATCTACAATTCATCCACTCCACATGGGGCCTCAGGCGGACTTTCTGCAGATTTTCAGAGAATGCCCTTGGGGTGCAGACTTCAGCTGACCTCCCTGATTTACTAACTTTACTTTGATTGGGGCGGCGTCAGCAGTGATGCCGGCGCTTAACCGGTCCATTGTGGTGAAGAGGGAGCTTAGCCAGAAAGCAAAGCTCTCGATTTACTGGTTGATCTACGTTCCAACCCTCACCTATGGTCACGAGCTATGGGTAGTGACCGAAAGAACGAGATCGCAAGTACAAGTGGCCGAAATGAGTTTCCTCCGCAGGGTGGCTGGGCTCAGCCTTAGAGATAGGGTGAGGAGCTCGGACATCCGGGAGGGACTCGGAGTAGAGCTGCTGCTCCTCCACATCGAGAGGAGCCAGTTGAGGTGGTTCGGGCATCTGGTAAGGATGCCTTCTGGACGCCTCCCCTGGGAGGTGTTTCAGGCATGTCCAACCGGGAGGAGACCTCGGGCCGCCCTAGGACACGCCGGAGGGATTACGTCGCCCGGCTGGCCAGGGAACACCCCGGGGTTCCATCGGAAGAGCTGACGGAAGTGGCTGGGGAGAGGACTGTCTGGGCTTCTTTGCTGAGGCTGCTGCCCCCGCGACCCCGACCCGGATAAGTGGAGGACGACGAGTACGAGTACAATTAATTGCAATATGGACGTGACATTGTGGTTTTTTCAATTGCTGGAAAAAAAAGTGTAAAATAGTTACTGATTAGGCCTACTAAAATGCAATTGGAATTGTGTAGGCCAAAAATAATTATCGCGGCCTATCAGGCATTGCAGTGTAATAGGCTAAAAAAATTGGCTGAAAAACAACAAAAGAAGGTTTCTACTGTGAGCAATACCCACTTTATTGAGTTATGGTCCTGTCCTTATTTACAAACATTTCTGTTTTTGAACATCTGTAGCCTGTTATATTGAGATATATTAATACATATTTGTCCAGTCACAAAAAAGGCTATACATGGGATTTATATCTTGTTATCTGCAGGTACAGATGAGTAGGCACTATTCATCAACTTACATGACATATATATAAAAAGGACAGATAGTTGAACCTTTCCACGGCAACGAGTAAAACAGTCTCGAGGGCTACCATCAGCCGCTTGCAGTCTCTGCCCTTGCAGACTTTATGCGATGGCGGTAAAGTCAGAGGGTAGACATTTGGATTCAGCCCATGACAGCTCCCTAAAGATGAAGCCTTCTGGTGGCTGCCTGCAGTTTAGGTCAAACCCCCCCCCCCCCCCCCCCCGCCTCCTCAATGTTAGCGTGTGACATCATGATTGATAGCTTTGTGTGGCAATCAGTGTGCTTGCAATCAGTGGCGGAGCTTGTGATTGGGTCGGGCAGGTGTATGAATACCACAGCTCCATTTCTTGATCACCACTATGTAGACCCTGGCTCCAGATGATGTCACCAGTGCAAGATAGCACCGCCTGTATCTGGGATATTTTGGCTTCATTTTTGTGCAGTGGGAGGAAGTAAAGATCATGGACATATTATTAGAGCTGGATAGTGGACCCAAAGATAATGCCTATTCAGTCCAATGCAAATTGCTCTCCTGGTGCATACTGCAAAAAAGTTTCTAGCTTTCCAGTTTACGTCCAGGGTTTACTTCCCACTGGTCCCACCCACGAGTTCCAGCTTGGCCCATAGGTCTTTACATTATGATGACAATACACATTTTACAATACAAAACCTTCATCAATCAAAAATTATAAAAGAGAATCATAACTGACCTTATTTGCAGTTGGAGGTGTCTCTCTTTTATAATGGTGGTCTATGGGACAAATGCTCTTGGGGCTGCAAGGGATGTTTTTGCTGCAATGCCTCCAGAGGTGCACCATTAGGAGAGGCAAACCAGGACAATGTGTGGCCCCCCTTCCAAAATAAATTTAGATAAAGGGACCCCTGATCGCCGCTCATATTGGCACATTTTCCAGTGACAACTAAAAACTCCCTTAAACCTCCCATTATGGGACTATACACTTTACTCAATGGGCTTCTTTGCCAGAGCCCCCAAGCCAAGGATCACTACTGAATGCGACGAGTAGCCACTGGGAAGAATTTGAAGCCAGGCTGAGTGGCTATCCTTGGGGCCTGGTGGTGACACACTGTCCATCTTTAGATACAGTTTATGGTTGAAACATGATGAATGGATTAAACATCTGTTCAATACATTGGCATGTTTAGACTTTGCAGCTCTGCAGTTTTTCTCTCCATCCATTGCAAACCTGGCAAATGAGATTCTACTCTCTGTAGAGGGCTGGCTTGCCAAATGGATGCGTTTGCAATGTCATATTTCACAGCTGCTTTGCATAATAATAATAATCAGGGTCACATTTTCCAGACTAGGATCAGAGGAGTGACAGACAGATTTATGTTGCAGATCAACCATGTGGATTGTTCTTTTCAAATTTCTATGAAAGGAATAAAGTATTTTGCCTGAGGAAGATACAAGATTTATTCAAAGTGTGGAATGGGCATCTAATTTCAATAGTAGCTCTCTTTTCTACAAGATTAATTGGACACTGATTTATTACAGTTCTTTTATTATCAAACTTGTAGATAACACTGACTTGTTAAAGCAGAAAAATCTCCCAAAGTATTCAGAAACAAGCACGCTACCCCAACCCATAAATCATTTCATTATACTCTCTTTTATACTTTCCTGCCCCGGCTCTAGGCAGGAGGTTTGCCAATTATCACAACTGCAGCACTAACAGGATTAGCAAATAAACATTACTGTCATTTATTAAAACAATATTATGTGCTGCCATACAAATCCAAAATGTTATTTTTAATGTTAACTCATGGAACAAAAAAGACACACACCAGGACCAGATTATACAAAACTGCATTTGATCAAAGAAAGCATTGTGTCCTTCGCTGCACTTTTCTGAAGCCTTTATCTGAATTTGATCTCACACATAGACAAAAGAGTAAATGGTCATGTGTGATTTTGATTTCATACGGTTATCTATGATAACATTGTGCTAGAAATTTAAGTGAGGAGAGCAGCTATTTTACCCTGCAACTTCTCCAGCTTCTTTTAGAGGACTCCAGTGCTCCATTGCTGGGGGGGACATACGGTCCAACTAGCATGTTCCGCATTCACTGGAGGTAGAGATGTACCGATAACACTTTTTCCTTCCTGATACCGATTCCATTCCCTGAACCTTAGGTATCTGCCGATACCAAGTACCGATCCGATAGTAGCGCGTAAAATAAAAATGGATGGGATATGAATTGTTGTATGTCTCAACTCCTAAAGCTTTATGTAAAATATTAAGAAATAAATACATAATAGTAGAATTAATGCCATGAAACATTTTTTTTATTATTATTGTTATTATCCAGCGTTGACACAGATCAAGACACAGGTTAAAGTGCAGCCACACAATTTGGTAAAAAACCGCTCAGTTTCTGTTTCGTTTGCCTGTAGCATGCGTATGCCTAATGACGTGAGGCATTACGTGGTATCGGCATTACAGGCTGTACTCGCCGATACCCGATACCGCATTTTAAGCAGTATCGGAGGCATTTACTGGTATCGGTAATGGTACAGCTCTAACTGGAGGGTCTCCCCTCACTCAGCTGTGACTGGTTTACAACTACAAATGGAGACACATTCTTAAAAGGGGCCCGATAAAGTCCAGTTTTGGTTCTAGATTAAAATTGTATCTACTGAATGCACAACACATGGATACGCATGGTCCACATGTACACAGGTTTATCTGAAAACAGTTTTTCCTTCCTTTCTTTCCTTCCTCGACGCACTGAAATCAACGGGCCTATATTTGGGACAGGCGTCCATGTGGGACAGGCCTTTAATTTGTGACACACAAAACTGTTAATCAGCAAAGATCAGGAAATACAATCAAATTGCTTTTTCAAACCAGTATGAATAATACTTGTATAAAAATCAGGCTTTGGATAATATATCAATTATGAATCATTAATTTGATCTAGCTCCGACAGATAGCACATAAGAGACAGTGAGTTACGGCACTCGAGGATTACGGCACCCGGTATACCAACACACAGCTTTGTCCTGTTAAAACAATACCCACAGCTTGGATTAATTTTTATGAAAAACTCTTTGATTCTTTTGATCTGAGGATCCTTACAGACTACAGGAATATTAATAATTTAGAAGGTCATCAATGAGGCTAAAAACAGAGTTCAAATGGCGTTTTTCCAAACAATTTTTGTGTCAGGGCTTCAGGACACTTGGATCACTACGGACGAGCAGTATGGAGATATTTTGTGGTTTCAATTATGTGTTTTTGGACGTTTTAATCTGGGTCACCGTCAGCCATTAGGTGTGCAGTTGTGCTGCTACCCACTTCCCCCTCGGATCTCCTAAGTGTTGTGAGGACTCTAAAACTTCACCAGAGCCTCCCTCGGCATATGGGTGAGTAGATAATAGCTGCATTTTCATTTTTGGGTGCACTATCCCTTTAAGAACATTCCAAACCAACAGGTGGTGTTATAAGCTGAAATCTAAAGCAACGCCAAGAAGCAAATGATGTAGGCCAATCAGAAGCCTGAAAAAATCTGTCTCCTATTTTCCCGTCTACACTTGAACAAAAACTACATTTTCAGGGATCTGAAACCTGAAGCCAAAATGCACAGGAAGCTACGGTTTTAAATGTACAACGAACATAAATTTATATATGTTAGATAGCAGATGCGTAATTATTTAAACTTACTTTAAACTGCAATCCATTGAACTTGCGCACTAGCCAGCTCTCGCAGGAAAAAGTTCCTCAAGGTCCACTGTGCAAGTAGCTTACCATGACCAACACGTGTCTTTATTGTAAGGTGGTGCCCTCTAGTGGCCATAGTAATTATTACAGGAGCAGAGGAGGAAGTGAGGTGACATGGCATAAAAAGCGTAATGTTGTACAAATGCCGAAAGGTGGGTGGGATGTGTGTTGCATGGGTCAAACAAACACAGGACTTTCACCCAGGAGACATGCGTTGGTGTTCCAAACGTCAATGTTGACTTCTTTTAATATCACCAAGCCTTGTATGCTAGTATCTGCAGCCTGCTATGCCAGTGATGTAACATGCTTTATGTGCCGTCTGTCATATGACATATGTCACATAATGTTAGTGACAAGCATACTTATTTAAATCCACACCATTATATTTTTCCTCGACCTAACCATAAAGTTTTGGAGTGGGACTGTAACATTAAGGATGTGTTTAAAACTCTCACTGTTAGAGCAGTAATTTATTTAGTTTAGTTTCGGGGCCAGTCACATAAGTCAGCAGGAATAACCTTCTCTGTCATTTAGTTAAGAGAGAGAGCGTTTGGCTCACAATAAACTGTGATAATGATGCCCTAAGACACAATCAGGTATGAAGAATGTCCAGTTCATTGGTCCAGGGTGGTATCAGGGTGGATGCCTTCTGTTTTACATGATCAGACTTTGAACCCCAGCGTGCACTGGAATAGTTATCAGCTCGTGTAAGTGTGATTCTTTTGGGGATGAGGATTAGCACCTCCCTCTGAGGGCCATGGTTGTCTAATGGAGAAAGTTGGCCCGTCCCATGCTGCTGCTTTGTGAGTCAATGAGTATGAATTTCATTTCCCGAGATGTCATAAGGGGGCACTGAATCTGTGAGTGTGTTGATTAAAACCCAATTTGAAGCCACAAAAAAAGTGGGCCAAAGCCTCAGTGAGTGATTTTGATGGAAAAATACATTATTCAAGCCAAGGTGATGTTATTTGCTGTTTGGTGTGGTGAATAGGGCTGTAGACATTTAAGGAACAGTCAGATGTTTTTAGAAATACACTTGTTGGCCATCAAACACCTTGTCAGGTGTGAAGATTGATGAGGATTTCATCTGTGTGTATGCCTCACTGAAATACAGATATCCAGTACAGAGGTCCAGTCATGACCAAACACAGATACTACTTTTCAGACTAAGCACACCCAAACCTAGACCCCAACTAAATCAGTCCATTGGGCCACACAAGCAAAATCTTGGCTTGCTAGACATTTGCCATTTCCTCCATCAGCAAGACTCAAGCATCTAAAAATAACTTTAGTTCAAAGTCTGAACCAAGAATCTCAGGCACCTTGAGCACATTTTCAGAAACCTCACCACATGCACACTGCTGCCACATTTAACCTGATGTGACATTACAAGGGACATTGTAAAGCAGTATTACAGTCATGCTCAGAGGTTGTGCTTTACTGAACCATTGTAGAATTATTAATAGTCCATTCAGACACTGTCAAACGCATACCCCCGACACCCATCGTGGGGAAATGGCTTGTGCACCATCAGACATTGGAGCGCTGTGCTCTGACAGCAGGCAAATCTAATTTGACTTTAAATCAGATCTGTGAGGAGTGGTCACCTATATTGATGACAAAATATTTGTGTGAGGATTAAACAAATTATGAGTGCTGAGTGATAGTCAGTCTGCAAGTCAGCATTTGAGAGCCCACAGGCACAGATTCATCCTCAGATTCAGTCCTCACAGTCAGAGTCATGGCACTGTGAGAGGTTGCCAACCTTTTTTTGACGAGCAACATGCAACAGGACACACCCACACACAAATGTCACAAATGTCAAGTGTTTATGGTGTGGCCCAGCAACTAAAGTGCTGCATGCTTTAAAATTAATTTAGAAATCAAGAAGGAATTAAAAGCAGACAAGGAATTTACAGAGCCTAGGACCCTGAACAACGGGCTCACAGGTTCTACAAAAAAATCAGGGGAGCAGAGTTAAAATCCAAGCAGGAGAATAAAAGTCAATTAAAAGGGAATGTATTACAATTAAAAATAAACAATGATGGTACTATCAATCACTAGTGTTAAATTATATAATCAGCACGTTAATAAAACACTAAATAAAATACAGTTCAGGCTACCTGAAAAACTTAAAATGGCTGTTCAGCAGTTAGATAAAACCCTATCAAGCAGTCAGGTCCCATTCAGCAACTCCTTTCGTGTCGATGTCCTCCTTTTCGGCTTAATGTCGATTTCAGCTTTGCACGACTTCCACGCTGACCCCAAAGTGCTCAAACCGTCGGATGGTCTTCCTGAGCAACAGACTTCCGACCCAGGCCTGAGTGGCTGCACGTCTCCTTGCACTTCTCGTGGATGTGGCTAGGTGTAGCATCTGCTGTGACCCACAGGCTCTCTTCCTGCTTTGCCCTGCCTTAATAAAAGTCCATCCAGTCCATGGACCTGTTGCTATCAAGTAATAAGGTCATATGCCTCGGGGTGTGGGCGTGTCCTTCAGGGTCATGACTGTTCAACCGTTCGCTGTTCAATCTTGTACTCCACCCCCATTATGTAGCAAAAATGCCTAAAATGACATACCCAAATTAAAATGAGTGTAGCTTCTGAACCGCTCTGACTACATGCATGCATGAGGTCTTGCCAGAAAGAAAACTCTCTGAAGTTTCTTATGAAAGTGTCAGAAACACTCTAGGTGATACAGAGACAGAGTAATGGGCCTCTGAAGTCAGTAAAAAATTTAAGATTTTGCCTAAAAAAAAATAAAATTGTTTTTGATGAATAACTGTCTGTGGCTTCATCTGAGCAGGTAAATGACACTGTGGGGCTGTAGGCACACTATCAATGAACATTTGTTTCAAATTGAGTGCTCAAAGTATGACCATTCTACAGTGTTTTTCCATGAAAAGATCCAGGTGGAGCTCCAAATGACAAGTCGGTCAGTCGGCTTCACAACAGTACTATCAGTGATCAAACAACACTCAGCCAGCTTCAAACATTATACCTTATTGAAATCAGGTGTGATTATGATAGCTGATGTTGTTTATGACACAGAAACACCATAAATATCACCAAATAAAGCCATATGAAATGTGAAAGTTATGATCCCACTTTCTAAATGGTATATCTCAGCCAAAAATAGTGGTAGGAGTGAGACTCTTACTAGGTTAAAAATATGACTCAAAACAGACTAAAAAAAGCATAAAACAATCAAAGACGTTACAAAGAAAACAGTGAGCTTTTTAATACATTGCTCCTCTGTAAAGAGCATATCGTGACCTATAACTGAGACAACATGTGATTTCCATTTTTTATGCCCATAAGCTGTATTGCTTAGCCTACAGTTTCAGTTATTGTGGGTGTTGCGGATCTGCAGTGTAGACTGAAGTTCACTGGAGCCTTGTAATAACAGAGCAAGGTCTGTTTTTTTTATCTGTGATTGTCACTAAGACAGCTATTGCATCTCATGAGACTTCCTGATTTAGTAAATGGCTGACAACAAATAATTATTCAAAATGGGAGCGAATCTATGTTTCTCGGGTTCTATGTTCCCCGCTTGCACAGAAAAGGTTCTATGTTTCCCGGGTTCTATGTTGCCCGCTCAACCAAGCGAGAAACATAGAACCCTTTTTGTGTAAGCGGGCAACATAGAAGCTTTTTTGCAGGGTTAAGTGGGGACCACAGAACCCTGGCAACATAGGGATGACCCCGCTCAGTAGATATACAGTACAGTGCCACACTGTGCTTATATGTTGTAAGATGTTTTTACTCTGTCATGTGTGATTTTATCTTCTGTGGAACTGAAGGACAGAGCCCAGAACACATTTCCCTTGGGGGATATTAAAGTATATTTTATTCAACCTGTTCTTGTCCCAACTTGTTACATATCGCTGCTTGGTTAGTGCCGTTCATGTCTCCTTATTATGCGCTAAGTATCGTCTTGCGTTTGTTGTTGATGTTCTGGGACAGCGTGTCAATTTACATCTGTTAAATGCGTTGTGTATTTCAAAATATACATCAGGTTTCACAAGAAATGTACAGTTTCTGCTTGTTAGAAACAGTCTTTTTTTTGAAAATAAACCTACAATGTTAGTAAAACAGGGTCTTGGGTACCTCTTTGTAAACATTGTCTTTAAAACACCTTTGCAATTGTAGTTTGCTGTTCAGACCTTTTGGGAATGAAAGGGAAGTATGGAAATGAGTTCATAAATGGGGTAAGCTCAGAGGGACATGTGTTCTCTTAGTAATGTCCCTCTTTATGATGTCATGACCTATAAATGCGCTGTAAGTTTTCCGTGTTAGCATCATTTGGCATCGTCTGATCGTCCATGAAAGGCACATTGGCAGTTTGCCATATCAGGACTGTAGGTTTCTTTAAATCCAGTATTTCATCCTAGTAGCAAGAAAGGCATAAATATTCCTGTATCACTGCTTCCAAAAGGTATGTATGGCAATTCTACACAACCGCCTAAGCAACATTATCAGTGGAGTTACACAGGACGTGGAGTCACCTGCGAGTGACATTGCAAATCACAGGAGAAAATAAATGCTATTCATGGTATCTTCCCTTTGAGGGTATTTCTGTGCTGCTTAATGTGTCTGCAGTTCAACCAGAGGATAGCTCGTGGTTTAACAACAAAACCTGCCAATTATTTAAGCAGCCTATGTTTGAATTTTCTGGTTGTGTTATTTCCTGAGTCACTGCTGTTCTCCAGCAGTGCTGCTTCCTGTGCTGAGTCGAATAAAAAACTCTTATCTTTTTTGGGATTGTCGTGAGCACAAAATGCTGATTTTCTTTTTTTTTTCACAAAGTGAATGTATAGTTTATGGGCATGTTTATGATCAAAGCATCGAGGCAGCTGAATTAATCATTACACCGCTGCTACCAAGATAAGTGAACTAAAAAGCCAGTGCTGTTGCTCTGGGTGTATAAAGGGCTGTGGGCTTGTCACCAGCCCCCTACACAACTGACAATCTCCTGTGAGACTGCTTGTATCATTTAGCAGCCTTTGGCTGCCATTGCTTTGTATCCCTGCCTCTGACAAATAAATTGTTAAATGCAATCTGGCAAGCTAACGCCACATCGCACACATGTAGAAGTCTACCTCAAATATTATTTTACAGTAGGTGTGGTTAAATATAATGGAGAGGATTTTTTTCTCCAACCTTATTGAGAAAATTCAATGCAGTCAATACATAAAGTATAGAAGGAGAAGAAGTGGCTCCACCTGTCAACACAATTGAACTCCACTTTAACTAAATTTGACTCCACAATTGGTTCTGTTGCAACGTTACATAAGGCTGCTTCAAATCAGGGAATGCATTTTTTGATCAAAGCACTCACAGAAGAACGTAGCACTATCAGAGCGCTCAATATTGTTTTAATTTATGAAGGATACTTTGTCAAAATTAGCAGAGGGAGGTACGTAGAAAACCTGTTGGGGCATGTTGTGTGCGGTGCCCGTACCAGCTACATCACCATATGTTAGCCCTTCGTTGGGTGAACATACACAGTAAGAGTATATTTATTCCAACCACAGAGAAATTACTGGATGAAACATTTCCATAGTTATTAACACTAATATTTTCCTGTTGTTGAACAGATAGTAACACTTTATATGAAGCCCACATCTATAATACGTTATCAGGGCATAGTGAGTTATAATGCATTTAAAATGCTCAATGATTGCACTCATAAACACACATAATGCTTACTGATGCACTGTATCAACAGTCATAACACATTTTAGACGTGATTTATACTCATTTATCACATCTAATATGTTTTATAACTGTTTATACAGTTAGCATTATGTGTGTTAATGTGTAGTCATAGAGCATTATAAATGCATTATGATTCACTATAAATGCCCTCATAACACATTATAGATGTGGTCTTCATAGAAAGTGTTCCCAAACAGACGATCAAAGGTTTACACCACCCGTCTTAACCTGCTTCCAATCAGGCCAGTCTCTTCAGATTGATGTGGTTACACGTAACTGGTGTAAACACATCTAATGTCACTATTACTGAAGTTTGTATATTAATCTCTGAGTTAGGAATGGAAAATTGACTCTTTTTAAGAAGAGCACAAGTTGCCTCAGTAACCATCAGCACCAAAACTGAAGATAACAGGTTCAGTTATTCAGTTGATTAAAGACTAAGCTTTCAATTTAAGCTGTGCTCTGTAGTATGAAGCTATTCTCAGCCTAAAAATGTCAGGTATAGTCTTACTCAAACTCATGTAGTTGTTGAATTAGACCAAACTTTAACCTCAGCAAACCTGTTGAGCTCACTTAATGAAACCCACACAAGAAATTGAACCAAGGTGCATGTCCATTGGAAGCAAACTTTTTCTCATCAGAGTTTGAGATGTGCTCAGAATTCAGTTCACATGATCAGATTGCCTTTCCAGTCGTGCAAGTTGAATAATATTTCAATCATATTTAAATCTTGTCCAATTGTATTATTTTACTTTCCAGGCCTCTGCAAAAATAATTAGCTGGAATTGGATATGCTAAAAAAGATGTAAAAATCTGACGATTCTCCATCTGAACATTGCATAAGACAGTCCTAATCATATTTTATGTATTGCAAAAGATTGAATCAGGTCAGAGCAGGGTCAATGTGATTGACAGTGTTATAAGTTTCTGCTCAACTTTGTGTGAGCAGCAGTAACACAGGCTGACAGGAGCTACCTCGATATTGTTAACAAAGTTTATGTGATTGTTTTAGATTTGATCACTTCCTCCATAATCTCGGGCTGTGTTAGCAAGCTGAAATACAGCTTCTTGTTCTCTACATAATCTAAAAGAAGTTGAGTTTAAAGTTGGCTTATCCAGAATTCTAGACTTTTCATTTGTAATTCCCGTTAGACTGTTGTTTGCTGACTTCAAATATGTACATGTCCCAGAGGCTTATCGTTGCTGGGTTTCCAGCTTGACTTTTATGAATGGTGCAGGCATTTAAATGTGCCCTCAGCCTCTTCCCCGAGGATCAGCGGTGCAGGTCACTTTGATCTCTCAGCCACTGTCTTTCATGTTTGCTACTTTGTGTAAAATGTGCCTTATCTGAAAGAGTGAGGGTGTTGAGCGGGGTGGTGGGAGAAAGAAAACCATGTACATTACTGCTTGGACAGCAACTTTCTGGCTAATCCCCTGAACCTGAAGGCTACCAGTGCATCATTACTCTTTCATGTGTTGGGCAAGCGGCTGGGTTGTCATCACTGGCGGAGAAAGTGTCAAAGTGGATGTTTACATCAATAATTAAAACTGAGGGCTCTGAGAGTCATAACAGCCGAGGTTCGGGTTGTGTTACCCTTTAATATTTCCCTTCAGTTCGTCCCTGAGCCGTCCATTACCGACAGATTTCCCAAAGTGCTGGATTGTTGATGGCCTGCAGCTTGTGATTCCAAACTGGAAAGAATAGTGAGGAGGTATTCTAGCTGCTTGTTTTTAGATATTTTTTCAGCCTGTGAGGGGTTAGGGTTAGTCTCACACTAAGGGCAAAGAGTTGACTGGGGCTTTCCTTTCATTTCAACCCCCTGAGACCCGAGCGTTTGGAATACATCTTTAAGTTTCTCTTAGCTATTTTGGATTAGTAGGATCTGATAAGGGTAAAACACTAATCATTGTCTTTGAACAGTAAGTCGTTTTTGGAAAAAAAACCATAAGGACCTCATGAGAAGACAATGTTTTTTTTCTTTTGTACTCGAAAGTGTGTATCCAAGTACAAAAGTGTTTATTTCACTGCGTGAACATTGTTGTGCAAAAACAAACTTACAAATGATGCAACATTTGTTTAATGCACTGTAACTCTATATGGGTAAGGGGTCACTGTTCAAGTCTGAAACTGTTGAAAACGTTCATTTCAATGCCTAACCATAGCTGTGCAAATAATGCAGGGATACTAGTTCAAACCCAGGGTGAGGTAGCCCTTCTGTGTGGAGTTTGCATGTTCTCCCTGTGTCAGTGTGGGTTTTCTCCGGGTCCTCCAAAGACATGCAGGTTAATTGTTGACTCTAAATTGTCCGTAGGTGTGAATGTGAGTGTGAATGGTTGTCCTTCACAATGTGTCAGCCCTGTGATAGTCTGGTGACGTGTCCAGGGTGTACCCTGCCTCTCACCCAATGTCAGCTGGGATAGGTTCCAGCCCCCTCGCAATCCCTAATAGGATAAGCGGTTATAGAAATTAATGAATGAGATAGCCAGGTGAGTTGTTTGTCTTGTAACCCAGTTTACTTCCTCCATTCTCCCATCGAGGATTGTCCCTTTGTCTGTGGGAACACTAATTGACCTGTGGCTAAGTCCCGCCCTCAAACGCAATGAGCCAATCACAGTGCGTATAGCCATTGCCATACACTCGGACATTCTCTGCCTGGACGTTCATTGAAATGCATTACAGAAAGTCAGTTTTGTTCGGTTTTATGACCTTTTTCAAACAAATGTTTTTGATGATATAACTGCATGTGGCTGGAGTAGAAAAGTGCAAACCAAGTTTATTTATACAAGATCCCGAATTAAAACAAAAAAGTTTTTGGTTGTTTTTTCTGCAGTACAGCTAAGAATTTTAAAGCTGCAGTGATCGCCATTGTCAAAGTCAATAATGGATCAAATTACTGTGTGTAATGTTAAATTGGTTTCCACCACTTCCAACACTTTCCATATTGTATTTAGAACCCGTACAGAACCCATCTGGACACATACCTAAACCCTAGATCTGTTTTGCGTTTTCACCATAGATAGTATTCTTATTATGTAGGTGTGTGTGTTATGTAAGGGATAATGTATAATGAGCCGGTGAATACTGGGAAAATAACTCCCGACAGGGGAATAGAACCCCGACGCGCAGTGGAGGGGTTTCATTCCCCTGAAGGGAGTTATTTCATGGCTAATTATCAGTTAAATAAATAATGTTGTCTGCCTCTGCGAAGTGCATTAAAACCGACCGGATTCGACAACTTTTGGTGAAAGTTTTGTACTCACCCAGGCTTAGTGGACTGAACCGAGGCATAAAACTTGCGTAAAATGTCATTAAGCATGACTGCCGAGTGTGTATTCAAATCCGTCTTCTTTTATTTTTGGCAGAGAAAGTCCGTAGGTATTCTTTTTCTTCAGCGGCATCCGTTAAAATCAGCCACTTCTGTTTGTTTTTTCCCTCGGAAGTTGTTTGACAGCTGCAGTGTTTCAGGGCAGCATCCCTAGCAACGCTGGGCTACATAGCAACTGTGTGTAATGACCGTTGCTACTAGCAGCGGTCATTACACAGTAATATCAGACCGCAGAATGCCGCTACTGACCAATCAGAATACAGCATTTAATAGAGCCGTGTAATAAGGAATGGTAATAGCTGCATCACTTCTCTGTCCAGCTGTTGTTGTATTTCCTCTTCCCTGACAATGCAGAGGAACATCTGCACCTCATTGATCATACACTGATCTGGGTTGTCTGCCGACATTTTAAGAACAAAAAAATAAGCTTGAGTTTTTAGAGTCTCTGTTGCAATTGACCTATGGCTAAGTCCTGCCCTCAAACACGATGAGCCAATCACAGTGCGTATAGCCATTCCCACACACTCGGACATTCGCTGCCTGGACGTTCATTGAAATGCATTACAGAAAGTCAGTTTTGTTCGGTTTTATGAGCTTTTTCTGAGATTTGAAGTTTAAAAATGGTCAAACGGTGTGCATGGGGTACATGCAACTCTGACACAAGGTATCCTGAGAGGCTGGGTGACGAGGTGTATTTTTTACACTTTAAACCACATCTCAACCGAGAAAAGTGTCTCCTTTGGATAAAGTTGTGTGGTAACGTTAGAGCACAACATCAGCTCAACGTGAATAAGATTAACAATGATGTCTACATCTGTTTTAAGGTAAGTCAACATTGTGTTTGAGGCAACATATTGTCACTTTGCTGGAAAGAAATATGAAGTTATCTTTAACATCTCTAGCTAACGTTAGCTAAAGTTAGCCTAACGTTAGCTCCTAGCTGCGTTGTTCATCATGTCACCTTGTTTGCTGGGAGTTCATTAGCCTATTTTGTTCTAGTTTTGTACTTTGGTGGTCGTACATCATTGTTAGCTGTTGTCCATAGGGCTCTAGTTAAGCTAACGTTAACTTCTGGAGCTTAGCTTCATTAACTTATCTGTAATGGCAGAGATAACAAAGGTTGGCAAACGTTATGCTGAATGATTCAGTGTAAATACTGTAGCACCAAACGAACGGAGAGACACTCTTGGTAAAGATGGTAAAAAGGCCGTTATCCTTTTCTCATATTCTGAGCCAAAAACCTTAACTTCAGTGGCACTTTAACTTGTTGTCTTTGATGGCGACGGCAACGAGATGCGGTTCACAAGCGTACACTGTGACCTGTAAATTTTGGCTTGTAATTTAAGCTTTTCATCGACCTTCTCAACAATAAAATGATGAATATATCCCTCCAATGCGTAGTTTAGGCCCTTTTGGTTACTTCTCAATGACATCTGATCGTTATGTCCCCAAAAATCATCAATTGCCTCCTGCGAAATGCCGTGTACTGTGACACCTGCCATAGCGCCGGTCACTGAATGTTGATAGTTTGTCCGAGTGAGTGGAGGGGGGCGTGGCTTAGCCATAGGTCAATTGGCAACTAAATTCCCAGTGTCCTCAAACAATAACTTCCTAATTAACAGAATTTTAGCTTGTTGCTATTGCTAAAATTGGTCAAATTTGTTTGCCACATCAAACTAAAAACATTATTTAGCATAAATTAACAAGTTTTAGCAATAAAATTTGATCAGGTTTTGTATGTTGTCCACAGAGATGGCGGCCACCTTGTTTTTACATGGATTAGTGTGTTGTGCGAGGACAACAGGTCTTATTTAAGCAGAATGAAGTATTGTTGAAGTATAAGATCCTCATATGAGGATGCAGGGTCCCAGAATAAAAGTGTCATCAGACCGTTCAGACTGTTTTAGAGGTAACATGATTTTGGTTAAAAAAAAAAGTCAGTGCACCAACACATGTGGATGCAAGCAGATTTAGGGAGATGCAAACCATTTTAGGCAGATAGCAATGAGTTAAAATGGAAAATTTGGTCTTTTCCAAGAAATGATGGCTATAATTCATGAATTTATGTGGACAAGAAGCAAAGGACAGGGGCCTAAAATACTTCCTGGTAGGTTTTGAGATTCAGAGACTGAGCTGTCATACATACACACATGGGTTGGTGCATATGTTGCTCCAGCCAGTGTCTGTACAATTGGTAGATTGGTTGTCTGATACGAATAACCACAGAATGCAAAAATACTCCTTCATTCATTTTCTGGAACAGCTTATCCTGTTAGGGGTCGCAGGGGGGCTGGAGCCTATCCCGGCTGACATTGGGCGAGAGGCAGGGTACACCCTGGACAGGTTGCTAGACTATCACAGGGCTGCAAAAATACTGAGGCAGCCAAATTCACACGAATATTGAAAGCAGCGAATGCCTTGCGTAACTCGCCTGAAGTGGTCAAGTTACTATTGAATGTGCTGCCTTATTGAATTTTCAATTTCTTTATCCCTGACGTTGCTTTGGAAGTGTACATAAGCCATTAAATAGTAGGTCAAATGCACCATGGAGGATGTGAAAACAAACATGACCATATTGTTTCATTGCACCACACGGGCCCATCCCACAAGGATATTAATGGTGTTCAACATGTTTGTGACCAGCGCAACAATAGTTTGAATCAGCAGAATGGATGGAACGAGGCTGATGTGAAATGTTTATTAGTGATGCTTTTCACACCCTCAACAGTTACAGAGAAGCCACTTCAACTCTTAACTCCCACTGGCCTTGAAGAGAAAACTCTGGTTACATGGGGAAGCACTCAGATGTGAATATGTTTAACAATCTAAATGTTAAGCACGGCGTTAATGTGAACAGCAAGTAAGATCAGTTGACTTTTCTTAGATGAGAAAATGGTGCAGCAGTGGGCCCATCAGGACATAAAGATCCTCATTTGAATCCACAGTGTCATGGTCCTTTCTCCAGGCAGACAGCTGTCGCCCGACATCTTCAATAGGAAACCTCATGAGTGTGAGGGGGCTGAAATCTAGAAGTCCTCTTCAGAGAAAACCTCTTATGATCATGATATAAATGCCAGCAATAAATGTACTGTATACACTAACGTCATATGAATGAGAGTCATGAGGGCATTCCTTTGCTTTTTTCTTTTTGTTGCACTTGCCAGTGACAACGAAGCCACATTTAATAAAGGCCACGGGACAAAAATACGTCTGAGAATTACAGAGAGCAGCTTCAGGCGGATGGTTAGAAAAGAGGCCTTAATGAAACTGATTATCAAGGGTAGAGAACGCTACATCAGGAAAAGAGCAGTCCAGACACAAACCTGGACAATGGCCAATAAAATGGCTATAATAGAAGACTTTAGCAAAATGAACAGTGTTGTTTTTCTCAGTTTAAATTTTGGACTTTAAATCCTTCATAAAATCTCAGTGTTTAATCTTATTGCAATTTAATATAGTGTAGTAAGAACTAGATACTTGTACTGATTTCTAATCATTTGTTAAAACAATGTGTTGACAAATGCTGATGCTTTCGTAGAAATGATTAATTTCAGAGTTACCAGAGTTTTCTCTCTTTTTTTATAGCTACCCACTCCATTTATTTGTCAAAGATTAAAGTTATAAAATTACTAAAACTAAACCCTAATATTTCAGAAAAATGTAAAGCAAAGAATACAATGACACTAGTTTAAATTGAAAGTGAGACATAAAAGAATTTGAAATATATTATGCAGGATTTTAGTAAAAAACAATGTATAAACTCATTCAAAAGTCAGAAGAAGAGGAAGAAGATATTTTTTATTAATCGTCAACGGGAAATTCAGTTTTTCTAACTCTGTTGTCACATACACACAGGCCCGAAATACACACACATGCACAAACGGGATCTATACATGCATTAAATGGAGAGATGTCAGAGTGAGGGGGCTGCCCATGGACAGGTGCCTTGAGCAGTTGGGGGTTCGTGCCTTGCTCGAGGGGGAGGCAAACTGTCACCTCTCTCCAGCTACCAGTCCACACTCCATGTATGGTCCAGATTGAGACTTGAAGCAGCGGCCCTCTGGTTCCCAACCCAAGTCACTACGGACTGAGCTACTGCCGCCCCGAATCCCTGTCAGTCATCATTCATCAACCACTAGAAGTGTGTGGCCGTGTATGTTTTTGCAGAGACTCACAGGATGTTTATGGGCGTGTACCCCTACAGCGCTCAGGTGAGGTTGGGGCTTTATAAAAACAAAGCGACCAGGTGCCAGACTGAAAGCAAGAGGGATCCAAAAGACACAGCGATGAAATCACAAATATAGCGAGATGAAGCGCTAAACGAGAGTGAATCTGGGGTTGGCTCAGTAACTGACAACCCTGCATAAGATACCTTTAAATGACATATGATTGTTGTATTTAAACGGAAGATGATGAGACAATATCCCATGAAATTAAATTTTTATAAGAAAAAATGTGACATCATCATTTTGAAAATCCAGGGTTCGAATCCTGCTGGGGTCGACGTCAGCAAAGGCATGCAGTCGCAAGAGGTTCCCACCGCCGAAACAAGGAGGCTTTGGGATAAGAAGTGACTCCAGGATCTGAGCCAAGTCCTCAATGAGGGTGCGTTGCAAGCCCGTTGTAGACGGGAGGTTCCAGGCGTATAAAGTGGATCATTTTGAAAATTAATTGCAAATTAGTCCTTTTCCTGGCCAGATGTAAACACTGGACAGCCAAACCAACCAGTAGATATAATGGTTCTAATTGTAGTCAGGTTGTGGTTGTTAGCTGCCAATCTAATAGTTATTGTTGGATCTCTGGACTGGATAAATGGAAATGGACATATTCTAGTACTTCCAAAAAATAATTTCAGTCTCCGTTCTGACAGAAACCAACCCCAAAACACAATTTTCAATACACAAGTGCCCCCTGTTACTGCTGAATGCGTAGGGTCATGGAGAAGCTGCTTCCCTCATTGCTGGCAGCAGGAGAAAACAGTGTAGTGTGATTTACGATGTTAATCATTAGCAGGAGAGGAGTAGAAGCATAGGGGGAGTAGAGAGAAGCTGCAGCGCCTGATGAAGTGTGTCCCCTTGGCTTGAGCCAGGCTTACAGTTGGCTCCACGCAGAGAGGCTGAGTCCACGGCTGGCTGATGGAGCCGGGTGGACAGCAACTAGTGAGATGCATGCATTCATTGCAGGACTTGTAGTCGAGAAGACCGTCATAGCTGAGTCCGAATGAGTTGAAGATCATGATTCTATCCACACGGCTACAACACCAAACCCAAAGGGGGTTAAGGGAAAGTAAAAACAAACCAGCCAATCAAGCAGAGGCAAGAACAAAACAGGAAGTAAACACTGTCCTCAAGTGCAAAACTATTGTTGAGTTTCTTAAATGGTAAATACACAATGGATCATTATAAACTATGATAGCTGATTAAAAACTGCACTGATTGCAATTTGCCCAGAACCCCAATCAGAATGTATAGACACAACAGCAGCTGTGTAGTTCACAGTGAACTTACTCATAAAGGATATATCAAGTTAGATTTGAACCATCCTTGGCAATAAATTGCTGCAGTTCAGTGTAATTTACCGAAGATGGTTTGTGAGAAACTCAATGATTACTCGAGTGAATGATGGAATCTTCTGGCTTTCAAGTTGTCAGCCTGGACAATACTTACAATTTGACATGTTTCAAAGAACATTTGAGGTAATTCAGCTGCCCGTATAGCTGTAGTAACATGTTTTTGCCACAAAATAAGCCTGAAAAGCTGGAAATCAGCACGAAACTACAGAGTTGTTGCATAGAGATGATACGCAGTCTCATCTAGTTGCATTGGCCTGAACCTACAGTTTTTTAGAATGTTGCAGAACAGCACATTGCAAGTAGTTGCCTTGTTTCAACCTGGTCGTAAATCTTTGGTCTGACCTGGGCATTAATCAACACATTCAAGCTGCAAGCCCAAAAAAACAAAACAATTACAAGACAGTGAAAGACACTAAAACAGGAAACCAAAGCATTTTCTGTGGACTTGCCACTAAAGCCTTATTTCCACCAAGCAGTCACGTTCAGTTCAGTTTGTTTGTTTTAAATTAGAAAGTTCAGTTTTGCATTTTTATCGTCAAAAGTTGTGGATTGCACCAACTGAAGTGCTCTATTCCATGACATATTTTCTTACCCCTCTACTGAGGTACCTAGCACACTTATCTGATACTAAGAGGTGGAGCTAGAAACACTGCGGTCCATTGATTGGTCAAGAAAGAATCGTCACACATGCTCAACAAGGACACAGTGTACAAACCCATTACTTTTAAAAACCCTATCAATTGACCTATGGCTAAGCCACGCCCCCTCCACTCACTCGGACAAACTATCAACATTCAGGGACCGGCGCTATGGCAGGTGTTACAGTACACAGCATTTCACAGGAGGCAACTGATGATTTTTGGGGACATAACGATCAGATGTCATTGAGAAGTAACCAAAAGGGCCTAAACTACGCATTGGAGGGATATATTCATCATTTTATTGTTGAGAAGGTCGATGAAAAGCTTAAATTACAAGCCAAAATTTACAGGTCACAGTGTACGCTTGTGAACCGCATCTCGTTGCCGTCGCCATCAAAGACAACAAGTTAAAGTGTCACTGAAGTTAAGGTTTTTGGCTCAGAATATGAGAAAAGGATAACGGCCTTTTTACCATCTTTACCAAGAGTGTCTCTCCGTTAGTTTGGTGCTACAGTATTTACACTGAATCATTCAGCATAACGTTTGCCAACCTTTGTTATCTCTGCCATTACAGATAAGTTAATGAAGCTAAGCTCCAGAAGTTAACGTTAGCTTAACTAGAGCCCTATGGACAACAGCTAACAATGATGTACGATCACCAAAGTACAAAACTAGAACAAAATAGGCTAATGAACTCCCAGCAAACAAGGTGACATGATGAACAACGCAGCTAGGAGCTAACGTTAGGCTAACTTTAGCTAACGTTAGCTAGAGATGTTAAAGATAACTTTATATTTCTTTCCAGCAAAGTGACAATATGTTGCCTCAAACACAATGTTTATCCAAAGGAGACACTTGTCTCGGTTGAGATGTGGTTTAAAGTGTAAAAAATACACCTCGTCACCCAGCCTCTCAGGATACCTTGTGTCAGAGTTGCATGTACCCCATGCACACCGTTTGACCATTTTTAAACTTCAAATCTCAGAAAAAGCTCATAAAACCGAACAAAACTGACTTTCTGTAATGCATTTCAATGAACGTCCAGGCAGAGAATGTCCGAGTGCATGGGAATGGCTATACGCACTGTGATTGGCTCATTGCATTTGAGGGCAGGACTTAGCCATAGGTCAATTGCAACAGAGACTCTAAAAACTCAAGCTTATTTTTTTGTTCTTAAAATGTCGGCAGACAACCCAGATCAGTGTATGATCAATGAGGTGCAGATGTTCCTCTGCATTGTCAGGGAAGAGGAAATACAACAACAGCTGGACAGAGAAGTGATGCGGCTATTACCATGCCATAACACACACACCTACATAATAAGAATACTATCTGTGGTGAAAACTAGGGTCTAGGGTCTAGGGTTTAGGTATGTGTCCAGATGGGTTCTGTACGGGTTCTAAATACAATATGGAAAGTGTTGGAAGTGGTGGAAACCAATTTAACATTACACACAGTAATTTGATCCATTATTGACTTTGACAATGGTGATCACTGCAGCTTTAAAATTCTTAGCTGTACTGCAGAAAAAACAACCAAAAACTTTTTTGTTTTAATTCGGGATCTTGTATAAATAAACTTGGTTTGCACTTTTCTACTCCAGCCACATGCAGTTATATCATCAAAAACATTTGTGGCCATTAATTGTTGTTATTATTGGACAGGCATGGTGGTTGAAAGCCCAGTAAACCCCTCTCAAAAGCAGGAACCACATCAGTGCCCAGTGTGATTCCTGGCAGAATCCAAATACCTGAGCCATCTCACCAACACATCCCACCATCTCTCTGTCACACACCGGAGAGGAACAAGGTCTCCGTCAGAAGCCGGCCGCTTTGTGAAGCATGACCAAAGTTCTGGTCGGGGGTGGGGGAGGGGAGAGAAGGGGATTTCATATCACACAAGCTGTCAGGGAAGTTCAAAGAGGGTTCAGAGAGGAGTCAGACTTCACCTTGACGTGAGCTGTTGGCGCAAACAGAACTGAGACTATGCTCGACGTCTCGCATACTGCAGACGTCTCCTCGAATGGCAGGTCAGATTGCAGGAATCTCCCCTCTGATGACAAGTTTTTGTTTTTCTTTCGGATGCCTTTTGACTGCTTCAATAAAATATAACAGGCCACCGTGAGGCAGCAAACTCTGGCAGTTCGGGAAGACGCATTTGTTTAGGAGGAAAGACAACTGAAGCTCACGATGTGCACAGCATCACAAATAATGAATATTTTCAAAAAAATATGTGACAAGTGCTTTGATAAATTCGAGGTGTGATTCTCTAGTTTGCAATCCATTTCATTGCTGATTCGTCGGTTAAAGTTTATTAGACACACTTGAGAAACCCATTTCCCACAGTCTACTCCTTGTCCTTGAATAAATAACACTGAAATGATGAAACTATACTCGGACATATATAAAGCATAAAGACCATTCAAATTTAATGATATTGCTGACAGCTCTCGCTTTATTTATGCTCATCCTCAGAAATCTCTGCAGGGTTCTTTACCTGAAGCCTGAATTATGTGGATGACAAACTGTTCACAAATGATCCATGGGAGTGTGGGTGCATTTATGTTGCTTTCGCATTTTACTTGATGGATGATGGATGTGGGATTAGGCAGTATCATGAATCATATCAATGTTTTCCCAGTCACTGTCGAGACTTGTGCAACTAAGTCTGGCTCCTGAAAAATTCCCATGTGAAAGCAATGCATAATGCTGCAGCTTCTTAAGGATTAACGTAGAAATTTTAAAACCCCAAAGCATGAAAAAAAAACCACTGCCATAATTTAACATAATGCCCTTGCTACTTCCTTGTGATCCAATCAGCACTAATATGAAATGATATTTGTTCTGTGAAAATGAATCTCTGTGCTGCAGTGGTGATGCAGGGAAATGCGGGTCAGAAATCAGACATTTGGATTAAAAACTTTTAGGGTCGATGCATGCTGGATAATACTGGTTCGTTATGAGCTAAACATGCTCTCTCTCAGCCTGTTGTCAAGTTCATTGAAACTCCAGAGGGTCACTTGCTTGGTATCTCACAGGACTTTTGATAGACAAAAACAACACACTTAAATGGCCAAGTAAATGTCGGGTTTGTTGTTTGGTGCTAACCACTTTTGTCCTCCTGTCAGCAGAACATCACACACACACACACACACACACACACACACACACTGCAGTCTCTTTCTATAGTCTACCATGTCAACAACCTCAGACATCATTAGGGGCTCAGAGAAATCATCTTGACACCAACCATCAGCAGACGGGAATCACTGTTCTCTGTGCCCAGTGGTTCACTTTAACACTTAACTCACTGATGCTTGGATCAGCAAGGAGGACAGATCTATAAGGGAACGGACAAGTCATCACCGCTGACATTAATCTACTCATGACAGACCTGTCTTTGTGTGTGCGTATGACCCACCTGATGTTCAGCTATAGTTAGCACAGGTTCAGCCGTGAATGTTGGTACATGCTAACAGCTGCGACGCTAACCAAATGACCTGACGAGGTCAGTGTGTCCTTGCTGTTGCAGAGCAGCGTGAGTAAACAAGTGCATCGAGGTTCAGCTAAGTGGGGCCATTTCTCCGGAGGAATGAACTGGATCGGGAAAGGAAAACACCAAGTCCAGCATGCCTCTTATAATTTAGATATTTAGATATTCACATTAATGTGTGAATGTCTCAACAATAATACTTTATTTAGAGCTTACAAATTTATTGTAAGCTCTTAAGGTTATATTTTATCTGTCAGTCAGAGGCAGCAGATAATTTGAAATCCCTCTATTAAGCTTTTATAAGCAGTATACAAACATTTAATAAATGTGTTATAAAACACTAAAATGGAATTTCACACAGCCATGACATTTTAAGTGTTTGTCATAACTCTGGATATCAGGAAATATTTTAGTTGATTACAACAGTGTTTTACTGGATTGCCATTTAATATCTGTTAATGTACCAGCCATCACTGCTGGCTGCCCACAGGAGGACTTATAGTTATTGACACATACATTAACAATAGTGGTGTGAATCCCAGAGGTCCCACGATGCGATATTGTCACAATATTTGAGTCATGATACAGGTTGGTTTTTTTTTTTTGTGATCTTAAACATGTTGCAATATGCTGAGTATTGCCATTATATATATTGTGACATATTGCGATTTATTACCTTTATTCAACAGCAAATTATGTCCCCAAAGGAAAACTTCATCATCTGTTTTATCTAATAGAATAAAGTTTGTCAAAGTCCAGTGGCTCCAGTGGACTGAAAAATCTATTGATTTTATTATTCCAGTAGGCTACCAAAAGTTTATTTTGTATTGTCAATAATAATAATTCATATGATAAAAAACGATACTTGGCATCCATGTATCGTCATGGAAAAATATTGCGATACTATGTTGCGTCGATTTTATCCCCCATCCCTAAATAATGAACACTTATCTCTTACAACTCCATGACAGCTAGTGTGTTATAACCCATTTATTAAGTGTTTATTAAGTGTTTATATATTACTTATGAATGCTAAAGATAGGAACTTAAAGAATTTGATTGAGCAAGTATTGTAACATCATTATATAACCTGCATTATAATGTTTAGAGCTACAAAAAATGTATATGTCCTTTTGACTCATTTTATTTCTATGATGCAGTGCCACCAGGCTTGCCGTCCTTATTTGTCCCTCACTTAAAGGGGAACTAACGTTTTTTTCAACCTGGGCCCTATTTTCCGATCTCCTTTTGTCTAAATGAGTGACAGGATGTTCAATATGTGACATTTCTCCAGTATGAAGCTAGGGCTGACCTACCTGCAGCCCGTGAGCGCATGCTATATTAAATAATAGGGCACTGGGACAGCGTCAAACAACGTCAAAATACATCCACTAAAAGTGCATTTTTTTCACACAGATAGGCTCGGATTGTTAGTATAATTATCCGACAACATAACGGAAAGGAGAAATGAACGTCTGTGTTTACCTTTAGCTGGAATTGGACATGTTCCTCTGCCTGTTGCAATTTTAGTATATGTGCTACCGAAGTGACACTGCTCTCTCTCTCTCCTCGTCCGCTCTTCAGTTTCAATGAGCTCTGCGTCAGTGTACTCCGTGTTCAAATAAATACGGGCGGTCCTCAAATTCAAATGGCTCATCCAGATCCAGTTGGTCAAAATCGGGTAAAAATTTGGACATGTTTGTTGTGGCAAGTCATGCGAGATTTTTTTTCTTCTTCTTTGGTGTTTTACGGCAGTTGGTCTCGCGATACTTGAGTTGTTGCAGGAAGTTACCGCTGGAGCAAGCTTACAGATGCGACTGTTTGGAGTAGTCATGGCTGAATTTTTACTCGATTTTGACCAACTGGATCTGGATGAGCCATTTGAATTTGATGACCGCCCATATTTATTTGAACACGGAGTACACGGATGCAGAACTCATTGAAATTGAAGAGTGGACGAGGAGAGAGAGGGAGCAGGCAGAGGAAGCGTTTTGACTTGCCACAACAAATATGTCCAATTCCAGCTAAAGATAAACACAGATGTTCATTTCTTCTTTCTGTTATGTTGTCGGATAATTATACTAACAATCCGAGCCTATCTGTGTGAAAAAAATGCACTTTTAGTAGACGTATTTTGACGTTGTTTGACACTGTCTGAGTGCCCTATTTTTTAATATAGTGTGTGCTCACGGGCTGCAGGCAGGTCAGCCCTAGCTTTGTACTGGAGAAATGTCAAATACTGAACATCCTGTCACTCATTTAGACAAAAGTAGATCAGAAAATAGGGCCCAGGTTGAAAAAAAAACGTTAGTTCCCCTTTAACTTTAACTTTAATTTAACCAAGGCATCCACTATTTGAAAGAAGATGAGTTTTTTTAAATGCAGACTTTTATATTTTATTTATCTTTATATCTTTTATTTAAAAAAGCACAATATATATATTTTTTTACAGACATGCCAATCAGTTTAGTTCAGGCCAAGTGGGGAACACCAGTTGCATTTATTGCATAGTAACAGACGTTGCTGGAGACGGCATGGAATTAAAGCAGCTATCAATCAAAATAAAGACATATTAACTCTAAAAACATAATGAGTACATTTAATGTAAAACACTTTCCTTATTTAACATGGTTTTTACAGAACCAATCGTGCATGCTGTGACAATCAGGACTTTTCTAAAGTTGTCCTTCTCAGTACATAACTTAATTGTTATGAGCTGGCTCCATGTTCAACAAATTGGTCTGTTAAAAACATTACAAGAAAGAGTGCACCACCTGAATACAGGAAGCGCTTTTACTGGCTTGATTACTGATTATGCCTTGATTAACAGGGAGATTGGAGGAGGTGCAGTGCTTGTGTGTGTCTGTGGTGTAATGTCAGCTTACGTGTGTACCCATTTAAGTAGATGCCATTGCTGTAATTAGCAGATGTGACACTCTTGGGCTCCTCTTGTAGTTAGATTGCTTAGTTTCGTGCATCAGAGGAGCCCCCTGGTTGGCACAGTGGCTGGCAACTTCCCAGAGGATGCACAGGCTGGCAGTGCTTACAGCTTAGTCTTCCCAGTGCAGGGGGGGATGTCACATACAGACATTTTGTGGCCTGTTCTGTCTGTCACTTCACTGTGATTGCTGGCCTGCTAAAAGTGGTATTACAGCACAGCAAAAAGCCTTGCCTTTGTACCAGTGCGATGATGGAATAAAATAGAGGCGTCTGCATGGCATCAGTACGTGACCTTATCCCTGAGGGAGCTCACCTTCCTGCCTCACCAAAGAGACATCTCTGTGCTTGGTAGGAGCAGGGGTAAATGTTAAGCCGTGCCCAGCTGTTGTAAAGCGTCAACACAAGCAAAAGCCCCTCAAGAGTAGAGCTTCATTAAAATTTGAGGCGGTTTGCTTTACCAACAATTGGCCGATCTATAATTTTGTTTGAGCAGGAAGTGAAGACCATCCTGTTTCCTGTCCCTCGAGTCATATCCTGATCATGTTGCCTCTCCGGTGAGATAAGAGAACAAACACTGTCAAGCAGCTCATCTGCAAGTCAAGTGTCACTCAGGTTTCCTGTGTTGCGCAGCAGCTGTTAATCACTGCGAAATAGAATGCAGGCCACCAGGTGTGAGACATCTAATCTATCATATCAGCCTCCTTCTACGGCATGAATATGGAGATTCACATTTAATTATTATACATTGTGCTGCAATGTAGTAATCCCCTGGAAAACAGGTCTAATGAATTTCGACAAAAACAGCAGTATTGTTCTTGTCACAAACGCCAAATTTGTGTCAAGCAAGCGACGTAGCAAGTCCCCGACTTTGTTAAGAAGTTGCATAGTTTAAGGCAAACATCAAAGTCAGCTGAATGCACTCCACCAGCTCAGTGACTCAGTTACTCTGTGCATCATCTTGGGGCTAAAAGATAATGGATATCCTAAACAGTCATGACAGAATCCCTCCATTCTTTGTCATGCTGTGAATAATACGCCAGTGTTTGGTCCATCAGCTGTGGATGAGCTAAATGGTGCTGCGAGCTCCGGTTTGATAATGAATACTGACTGTCAGACGTGTCTCAGAAACTTTGCTGAGTGCTTATTACTTCAATCCCAATTAAAAGGGAGAGCTGCAGTCGTTGATAGTCGAAAACAATGTGGCAGACATGGTACATGCCTGTTGAAGTAGGAGACCTTATCAAGCCGTTGTTATCACCACAATGCACATGTGTGGACATTGGCAAAGCTGCAAATATTCAGTGCTAATTGCTGTTGGCAGGAATGAAGGAAGAAAATTAAAGTCCCCCATCTACACATAAACACTTTCCAAACATAATGACATCATAAATTATGGTGTGTTCAAATACTGGCAAAAACAGAAGTCTGTAGTGTAATCCTCCAATAACATACAGAAGAAACAAAATTGTGAGTGAAACAAACAAACAAAACAATTACAGGAACAGTGTGTATGTTTTAGTGGCATCTAGTGGAGACGATCCTAGATTGCAACCAGATGAAACTTCTCCCGGTTAGAATTCCTTCAGTGTTCTTTGTTCAGGAAGTTTTTACCAGGATTTATCCACAGAGGTCTCTTTTTCAATGCTGTTTGGCGCATCGCAGACTGGCCGCTCGCCCAGCACCTTCTAATTAGACTCACCTTTTTTCTGATCCAGACATTCAGGAGGTTTTTACTGTGAGCCGAGTTATCCCCAGAGTCCCAAAAGCAAAAAGACTTGGTGATTCCAATTGGTAAAAACACTGAATAAAGCAGTTTCAGATTTTCATGTTACAAATTGATGTTTCTGTGTCCCTGACTGGCCGGCAGAAATGGGCATAGCACCTGTCAATGTGTGCTCATCTTTATTCTCTGATGATTTAAGATCCCTGGGCTGGTTGCACAAAACACCTTAGGTTAAGATTTTCTTAGTCCTAGTTAAGATTTGCTCAAAATAAAATCAGTTGTGCAAAACACCCTTAAAGGAGAAGTCCGGTATTTTGCACTTTGAGCCCCATGTCTGGGTTGTTTATGATGAAATAGAGTGGCTAAGACCAAAATAGTGACGATTGCTCATTTGCGGAGAATTTGGCTTCCCCCTGCCTGGCTTAACACTGCTGCCTATGGCCATGTGTGAATCTGTCCTAAACCACCCTAAATGTTCGTTTTCAAAGCCATGAAACTCACCGAGTGGTCAGTGGTGTTCGTTGATGTTCTGACATAAAAAATGTAGCAAACTGTGGTGATGATTTATTTGACATTTTGTCTAATTCATTGGTTTTCTATAGGAAGCCTCATTGTCCGTTAGTAGTAATCCGCCACCGGAAACGGAAAGGGGGTTGTTTATGACAAGGTTGTAGTCATTGTAGTCTTTTAGCTCAGCAAAAGTGCCGGCTCGACAGTGCTGTGTGCGCTCCTGGAGGAAGAACGAGAACAAACGAAAAGTTTTATAAGTTTAAACAACTGCACAATGGATTACTCACTTGTGAACAACCTTCGCAGCACAATGCCTTTGAACACAACAGCAACCTTCTTCTTCTGCTTCTTCTCTGTGTGCCATTACATTGCAATGGTTTCCTGCCGGTTGGCGACACCCACGTAAAGGAGCATTATCACCATCAAGTGGGCTGGAGTGTGTAACGCTTCAGGGTCAAACGAACGATCAAGCGGAAGTTTACACACGGGTGTGAGGCAGCTGAAAAAATAGTTCCACAATCCAGATGAAGAGCGAAAACACGGAAGAAAACCACAGTTTGCTACGATTTTTATGTCAGAACATCAACGAACACCACTGACCACTCGGTGAGTTTCATGGCTTTGAAAACGAACGTATAGGGTGGTTTTAGGACAGGTTCACACATGGCCATAGGCAACAGTGTTAAGCCAGGCAGGGGAAAGCCAGATTCTCCTAAAAGGAGCAATCATCACTATTTTGGTCTTAGCCACTCTATTTCATCATAAACAACCCAGAAATGGGGCTCAAACTGCAAAATACCGGACTTCTCCTGTAAAGGGATCGTTGACCCAAAAATGAAAATGGAGGCTCTGGTGAAGTTTTAAAGTCCTCACAACACTTACGGAGATCCGAGGGGAGAATGGACAGCAGCACAACTGCACACTTAATGGCTGACGGCGACCCAGATTAAAACGTCCTAAAAACACATAATTAAAACCACAAAATATCTCCATACTGCTCGTCCATAGTGATCCAAGTGTCCTGAAACCCTGACATAAAAAGTTAGGTTAGCCATTAGTTGTGCAGTTGTGCTGCTACCCACTTCCCCCTCGGATCTCCGTAAGTGTTGTGAGGGCTCTAAAACTTCCACTTCTGCCAGAATATCTCCCTAAACTACATAATGGACCTTTAACCTTTCAGATGTAAAAAGAAAAAGAAAATCAATATTAACTTGGTGCTAACCTAGATTAACATTTTAAGAAGGATAAATAACTAAATAGATAAATAGATAAATAGATTAGATAAAGGCCACGGCATAAAACTGCAACCAATAAAATGCCATTTATATTTTTTGATCTTATGGTGGAAGTTATTGTTGTTATCAGCATTGTTGTTGATAATTCGTAATATTTCACACCTGTACTCTGACGTCTGTTGCCATCAGTCTTCTGCTGTAAAGACCATGTCACATGCACGTTCTGCTCAGTGAACCGTAATAAGCTTGAATCTCTGTGTTTGAATTTACACCTCTTTAAAGACGAGCAGCCATATGCTAAAACACACAGAGGGGGGCAGAGTCTAAAGCTGTTGCGTGTGGAGTGCAAATATGTTTAAACAGAGAGGTCCAAGCTTCAGTGCCATAGCTGTGCTTTTTCCTTAATAAAAACAGCAGTCGGCTCGACGCTCAATTCCTGCACCAAATGTTGGAAACTGTGAGATGAGTAACAGTTTATCAAAGAACACAAACTGCTTTAGTGGCAGCTGTGCTTTTTCTATTAAACTAAGAACCTTAAACTGCAGGGAGACAATTTAAAGCAACACTAAGCAAATGCACTTGTCTTATTAAGATAACGGCCCCAGTCAACAATAGAGAAGTCAGTGTGTCAGGCAGACTATTGTCAGGAAATCATGATCCAGTCGTGAGTCAAATACAAATTTAAACAGCTGAGGAAGTTTCACTTACCAGCATCAGATATTATGCATCACTTGTCTTTGTAGTAACCTTTGATATAAAACACCAGAGATCAACTTGATAATCATGGTGTGTGCTTTTGAGGTAAGTTACACGGCTGAATTTCTGGGTGGCCATTTAAGTTTAATCTTTTAGCCATGCTAGCTGCATGCCTCAGGGGAAGGCAACTGCTCCAGACTAAAATATTTTAATAATATAAGATTGTATGCCATTAACCCAGAGGTTGAATCCTAATGATTAAGGTGAATCCCTGGCTTTTCCTCTAGTGCCATCGTGAGATTTACATCTGTGGTTTTGAGTGAGTTATCTTGAGAACTATTGGATAGATTGCCATGAGATTTTGTATTCATGCTTTTATCTAATTATAGTAACTTTGGTGTTCTTTGGTGTTTTGTTTGTACTTAATTTATCCGATACTTATGTTTATGACCAAATACATGCTAAACTAATGACATTCCCATCAGCCTCAGCTCTGCTTTGTTTAGTGCTAATTAGCAAATGGTAGCATGCTAACACGTTAAACTAAGATGTTGAACATGCTAAGTAGAACATGCTAACTATTATACCTGCTAAATATGAGAATTGTAGCATTGTCATTAGGTTAGCATCTAGCTTAAAGTAGGTCTGCTGCTGTGCCCAATTCATAGACTGTGTAAAATAATGGACATGGCTACCATGACTTCACCCATTAGTTTGTGGACTCCCATTTTGAAGCCTTGAGTTTGGCATTTTGGCCATCGCCATCTAATTTTTTTGAAGCCAAAACTGACTGCATTTGGCCGTGAAGCTGGAGCTATCTGCAGACAGCGCTAAAAGCGACCCGCCCTTAATTATGCGTAGCTAAACCTTAATAAAATTTACCTGCACAGGTGTCATAAAGGGGGAAATTAGCAAACTGTTTTTGTACCAGGCTGTAAACATGTTTATTTCTGCTGTTCATTTTAAAGGCTTTCTCCTTCTTCCTAAGCTTGAAAAGTTTTTGTCACATGCAGCAAACATCTCCTCACTTTCTGCTAGCTACATGTCCTCTGACTATGCTGTGAAAAAGTCTGGTCTCTGTAGGCAGCCCAGGCTCCGCAAATGGCAACAAAAACATTGTGGTCCAGGCTGCACCAACCAGCTAGCGCAAGACCAGCGAAAGCAAGCACACACATGAATGCGGTGCCCATGTCTCACGGTCTCGCGCTAGCGCGCACATGTGAATGCGGTGCCCAGAGAGGCAGTTAGAGCTACAGACTACAATGAGGCTAAAAGGCGAGCTAGCTCCGTTGTGTTTGATAACATTGTTGAACGTAAACAGAAGTGAAGTGTTTTTGTTGTCATTTGCGGAGCCTGGGCTGCCTACAGAGACCGGACTTTTTCATAGCATATTCAGAGGACATGTAGCTAGCGGATCCTGAGGAGATGTTTGCTGTATGTGACAAAAACTTTTCAAGCTTAGGAAGACTTAGCCTTTAACATGGGGGTCTTCCTGGATTGACCTGCTGGAACCAGCCTCATGTGGCCGGGCAAAGAATTGCAGTTTTTGGCACTCCCCCCACAGATGTACCAGCCTGCAGACTATTAAGCCCATTTTACAGATGTACTGCAACCCTGAACTTATCTAGACATTATCCGGAGAAGCTGTGTGTGAGAATCAGTTGGACCAAGCGTTACCTGTCCCGGACTTTAACCTGCCAGATTCCTCCTCCAAGGTCTGTGTAATGCTGTGAAAAGAGCAGGTCATTGTCCGGAGAATTCACAGCAAGCAAGTGGGCGTGTTAATGACATTTCTATCATACAGCTGGTGCGAAAGCGGAAGCATACAAACATCCAAGGGCGGAGAACACAGAGATTCCAACAAAACTGTCTGATTTCAGACAACAGGGTTCTTTCTTTCCGTAAGGGTTGAAAGACTTTGATTTCCACAGTGTACTTTTTGTGTCATGTCCTGCCTCCTGCACATCAGGTGCCACCCCTGGTCTAAACCAAACAGAGTATTTACAGTAGGTGTAAATGCTTCTGACAAGACAATCTCTAGTTTGTGCTACAGGTCTGAAAGGGTATTTTCTTGTTTAGTTAGATCTGGTTACAGCTGCCAGTGTGTCAAGATGCGTAGTATACGTTTGAAAAAAAACATTATGGGTTCTGTATCATGTCCAAAGCCTGTTTTCAGATATTGTAGCTCCACTAAGAATTAATCTAGACAAAAAATAGTAATTGAAATGATAAAAGTAGTTAAATTACTTATTAGTAATTAATCATTTAGCCATATTCATTATCAGAAAACCCTGCAGACTGAAGCCTTGCACAGATTGTTGGAGATTTTGTTGTTGGATCCCTCCTCTTGCTGGTTTTCCTCCCTCTGCTCTTCAGCAGCCCACTGCTTCTACTTTGCACATAAGAAGTGGATAGCTGAAATATTGAATATACAACCTAAGCAGCAGCACAACACACTGCATTGTTATTTATATCTTCAATTTGAATTTCAAAGGAAGCTATACCCTCTTGTTAGGCTGATGATTCATAGACAGCATTTAAAGGCGGTACAGATCGGCACCGCTTCCTTCCAACAGGAGCAGAAATTGACAAATGGGAAGAAATGACTTTGAATGACATAGTGACAAATGGATCGGGGAAAGGGCACAGCTGAAAGCTTTTGATTGCAGGTTACGGTAAATCTGCTTCATGTTAACAACATTCAATCAGGTTTTGGCCGGACTGCAAAATGTATGAAGAGGATCAAAATGATCAGATTTCTTTTATCACACCGTACTGATGCCTTAAAAATAACCAATACTACAGTGACCGTCTGTTTTGGAAACAGATACTTTTTCTCCAGTGGAGATCACCTTGAGTACAGTAATCAGTGAAGTGTTCAGTTTTTACAATTTATATCTATGTCGATAAATACTGACTCGCTTGTTGGTGCCAAAGCCCATAAAATCAAGGGTCTACTTAATCACAATCCTGCCATATTAGTCTTTTCCTAGCCTTAGCCCTGTCTCGGGTGAAGAATGGCTGGTCCTGCTTAGGGTCATCCTGCAAGGCCTCTCATAAATTCCACCAGTGTTACCTGTCTTCTGGCACTTTCTTGATAACACTCATTATTGCTCAATGACCTGGAGGCAAAGCTTCACTTTGGGCCTCATCACCTTCAGGCCGCAGCCGGGGAAGCTCTCCTCCTTGCAGCTCACCTCTGCTTTTAAAAGCCATAAACTCATGCCCGACAAGTTAGCCAGGAGACAAGAATCACAAGTGGTGATTATTTGATATTGTAAAGTGAATTACACCCTCCACCGTCCTCCACAGGAAGGGGAGGTTTCCGAAGGACCAAAGGGATGTATCCAAGATGTGTGCAGTTTATGAGGCTCCTCAATCACACGGAGGAAGAGTGTTTGAATCTAAGTTCAACCCGGGGCAACAATGAAAGTTTTAAGTCTCTGTCAGTGGTGAGATGAAATAATAAAGGAAAGAGTAAAAATACCCTAACATCATCTTTGATGTAATTTTTCCACCCTGCGATGATCAGTCCAATTCAAAATGGTGAGTCGATACAGACAACGGATAAAACTGTATTCGTGATAAAGGGACAAACTGGAAACTGTAGACTTTTAAATGGTGCTTCAGTGTGTAGTACTGGATGAAGCACCTTTCCTTAACGTAAACACTGCTCTTAAAACACTCGTACTGGAATATATAGATGCTCAGCTGAGAAGAGAAGCCATTTCTGCGGCCGAATAGAGCGGGAGGGCCCTAGGAGGCTATTCACACTAGTGCTGATAGTTGTTAAAACCCTGTGTGCTTCACTTCAAATGGGTTTAGAACAGCTTGCGGATGTGAACAGGGCAATGGAGCAACACCATAATACACTCTGGGATGTTCACCTCAGGCAAACACTCTGTGATGCTAAGCACCTCTCTCAAAGCTGCCAAAGAAAGTCCATTGATTTCTCTTTTTGTTTGTGGACTTGTTTCCATTGTGGGATTTGAGGGAGAAACAGAACTACGAAACCACTCTTGCTGTGGAGGCTTCCCAACAGCCAATAGTTCAAAAAAATCAATCAATTAACATGATTCCTTTTTTTCCTTACTGGCAACTTAAACAGGCCTCTGAAGACAAACTAGTTTGACCCAGAAAACTGGGTCAAACTAGTAAACTAGGAAGTAGCATCCCAGAAAACGGCACTGACTGACATCTGACTTCTGCAACTTGTGATTGCGCCAACATACACTTAAGACATATAAATACTGTAAGATTCCATGACTGTCCCACAAGGTTAGACTACATTTTTCCCCCTGCTTATTTAATGTCTTTACCAAAGTGCATCTTCAAGCACAGTTGTGTCCTTGTTGTGACAATGCTTTTAGTGCTCTGTAATCTCACTGTCACAGTTGCCACTTTAACAAATTGAGAGCAGTTTTCTGCAGTCGCACTGGTTGCCCGTCATCATAGACAGAGCTTCAACAATACCACGTCTGTGTGACATTCATGACAGCCATTTAGCTTCCTGAAATCACAGAAAAAAGCACCATTAAATGCTGAGGATTGGCGCTCAGGTTGGTTTATGTTCAGCTCCTCCGGAGACCACGTTGGAAGAGCGGCCCTAAAGTGAGTAAATAGAAAAAGTCGAGATCAATTCAAATTTGGGCTGTATCCTTCCTGTAGACAAGAACCATCTGCCCAATGGAAGTAAAAACAGATTAAATTTTGTCAGCTGGTGTCTGCATAGTAAGAATCCCACCTGGAAAAGGAGTGATTTGCTCAATCTACAAGCTAAATGAATAATGCTGGCATGAAAGGCAATTCGCTCTTTATTGCTAGTTTAGCTGAGAATGCCAGTATATTTGAGACGTTTATCTCACTTGCCTTCAAAGTTAGTGTGGTAGAGAGGCTGTTCCAGCACAGACAGAAGTCATGATTTCAAAGGCTGCTTTTTAATGCCACATTGAACCTAATCTGTGTTATCTATTCATTGGGACTGGATTTACAAGAAAGGTTTGATGCTTATGTAGTATACTTGACACATTTTACAAATCTTTAGTTTCAAACTTGGCCTAAGTTGCCATCAACATTTCTGCAAGGACATTTTCTGTCCATCCAAATGCTGCAGAATACTCTGGACATGTTGCTCTCTATCACAGGGTCAGACAATCTGTTAGGGTCAGCCGTGGTAGTTGTCCCTTGCTTGTCCCAGCTGAATTCAAGATGGTGGACGCTGGTAATTGACAAAGGTGGTGGTGATTGGTAAACTCAACTCCAGGCATAAAAATGTCCCTTGTGAAAGCTCTGATGATATCACAGATGTCCATGTTTTTCCACAATTTGTGGAAGAGACGCAACAAATGCACAGAGAAGGAACCAGCACCAACTTATAAACCCAGAACCTGGTTGCTCCAATTCCAAGTCCATTTTTCCAACAGCCTGTTATACTAAAAAATAACACCCAATGCCCCATAGTCCAATTTCTCTGAAAAAATACACACTTCTCGTAGTTAGTCAACCTAATTGCCAGAAAAATGTTCACATTTTCGGCCTATGTGTAAACCACAGATCGGTTACATTTGTCAAACACGCTGTAATGAATGTATGGTTACGTTTAGGCACACAAACTACATGGTTGTGGTTTGGAACAGATAATGTCTTTGCTTAAAACACTCACATTTGGTGGCCCAAAAGTCACTGGAAAAGCAGGGACATGATATGAACACCTTGGTTCAGTGGTTCAAACGCCCCTTGGAAACACTGCGAAGGATCGGTTAAAACACTGAGGATTGGTGTCTGAAATACCGCCAAGGATCAGTAAAAAAAAAACATTGGGGATCAGTGGCTTGAATGCTACTGGGAAAGTGAAATTTTTGGAGACATGCAACAGGCATTTGTTTTTGGGATGACAGTCTGTCAGAGAAATGGGCTTTGGGTCCAGTGGGACATTTTTTGGACTAATGGGGTCTAAGAATTTTGCTTTTTTTTAACGACTCTAAGGGCCTGAGTTGACAATAGTATCTACCGATGGGCTGCCATGGTCTTGAATACCCTGAAGACCATTTTGCATGAAATTTGTAGAATTCTCTTACTTCTTCTGGGCTCTAGGTGTTCCCAGGCCTGCGTGTCCCGGGTCTGCTCCAGGGTCTTCTCCCAGTTGACTGTGCCCTGAATACCTCCAAAGGAAGGCAGCCCGAGGGCAGCTGTAACAGATGTCTGAACCACCTCAGCTGGCCCCTGTCAGTGCAAAGGAGCAGTGGCTCAACACTGAATGAAACAATGGGCCTTATGCAGGAAGCAATATACAAACAAATGTTCTCTTATTTTTTCCCACATTCACAATTCATTCTTACTATGTTAGTACCCTTTAATATCTCCCTTAGTTTTGCTCTGTTCTTAGATGATAGCAAATTTTATGAGTATTTGAGAGCGCTCTTGCCAAGATACAGTAAAAAACACCTAATTTTTAAATAAATAATAATAAATAATCATTTAAGTCATTTTTCATGCAAAAACACAAAACCATTTTATGGTTCCAGCTTCTCAAATATGAAGACTTGGTGATTTTCCTTTTAATTATTTTAACTATTATGAAACTGACCGAATTTTTTCTGCATTGTGTACTTATACTTTTAATACTTAAATAGATTTTCCTGATTTACACACTTTCAATGCAGGACTTATAGTTCTTTTACCTAAGTAAAGAATATGAATACTTCTTCCTCTACTGCTGACACAGCATTCACAGCATTACAAATGTTTTTCCATTACTGTGTTTTGATTTTCCTTGTAACACCAGTACTGGCACAAAGTACCGGTAACTTTATTTAACAGAACGTTGATTTCACTACTGTAGAAGTCCTATCTTTGGTGGCATCTCTCCAACACCTGCCCTTGTATAGTGTTTAGGGTAGGGGTGCAAAATATTGGATCATTTGCTGATATCCGATACGCCGATATATATAACAACTAACTTGGGTGATAACCAATACCAATATCAGTATCAACTTTTGTCTCCACCTAATTTTAATGATCATCAAGTCTCTTTTGTGGTGATGTTGTTATCATATTATGCGTGCATGCTCTTATTGTGATGACCCACCAGCAGATGGAGACATGATTGATTGATTTTTATTTTTATGTCATGCACACTTACATGTGCCCAACCCTCATGGGTTTACAAGACATCATAACAATGACGCTGACAATCAACAGCACATGTTATTTAGCTACTCAGTCCAGAAACAGAATACTATGCCTTCTATCCCAGGCCTAGCAAAGAAATCCAACCACAAAAAAGGTTCCCTCTCTGAAAGAAAACTTTTTCATGATCATCCAACCTAGTACAAAAAGATTTCCGCACACTTACATCGACACAGTTTTTCACTTTATTGTTGAGCTCTCTGTCTATTTGACCTTCATCAGAGCGCACATAAGGCAACAAAGGATCATGATTACCAAGGAAAAGAAATACAGGACCATTCATTGTGTGAAATAGTCATTCATTGTGAATATAAGAAAGGGCACATTGGCCGATCCGTTCATTTAAAAGCTGCTGATATTATCATGCATCCCTACTTTAGGGTGTATTACGTTTGCATATAGGTTATGATCAAGTGGGAGTCATCATTTAGCAAACCTGGGTAAAAGCAGATTTGGATGGTTAACAATGTTTGGTGTACGTGGAGTTGACTATTGTTATTTTCTCTCTTAAAAGAAAATTAAGAGAAAATATAAGAGAAATTTAAGAGTGTCGCTGCATGAGGCCCAGTGTCACAGTAAAAGTATTAGTTATCCACTCAGTGTGACAAGATCACATGATATTAACATTTACTGCATGCAAAAATGTATCAAAATTGGCTAGCTCTTCAAACTCCCATCGAGACTATCCTGCAGTCAAAATGTTTGACCTTGCCACCCACATAAGCTCCGCCTCTGCCTAATATGCATAATTATTTATGATTTCAGAGAAGTTGACTCAGGTCACTCGAATGCTTCATTTAATGATCTGAAAGCTAAAGCTGTGATCGACCATCCTACACTCAGTTGATACACATCAGACATCAGAGGGGGGAAAAGCAGTTTTACTTCACACATTAAATAAATGCCAGTGCTCGTGTAAGCTCCAGTCCTTTTCTGTTTTTGAGAGGGGTTTTTTTTGTAGATACAGCTGATCTTCCAACAACTCTCAAGTTGTTATGACACTGATTTATGAGGACCCCTGTGCGAGGCATCAAGGATTTTGATAGAAAGTAATATTCTTCTGAGGCAACACTGATGAAAGTAATGCATAAAAAATCTTGTCTTGTTTTTGCTGGTTCTGCTTAGGATGTGTAGAAATCAAAATGCCATAACTGCTTATGTTGGAAAAAGCTGATTTTGAGTATAAGCTTTGCAGTGGATTTGCTATTCTTGAAGTGACACTAAAAATTAGTTTTTGTGTGTCTATTTCTCTGAAGATGAGGCCATGTTCGATTCACAGGGAGGCAGCCTAATGCACTTGAGAGAGAGGGAGAGATTAAACTAGAAACAGAGTTTGATGTTGCATGATTACTGGAAGCAAACATATCCTCATGCACATCACGTAAAAATCACACCGACAAGCTGACAGACACACACATGCTGACATGCAAATGCCCACACAGAAATATACACACAACTTTCCCTAAGCGGTATGATGACTGGAGTCCATATTATAAATCACATGTGCAGGTTAGGGGTCAAATAAATCTGCTTAAAAAGCACATACATCCACATGACTTCTAATAGAGGTCAGCCATACATCACACGCTCCCCGTCACTGATGCGCATCTCAGTGTTTTTTTCAAAGCACATTAGAACAGCCGTCCCTGAACACAAGTCAATCAAAGTCACGCATTCATCTTATCTTGTCCATATAGGGTCACATTTGGCCATCATTCAGGACGAGAACTCAAGCATGAGGCTTTGAGGACGTTATCTCCACCAGTCATTGTTCCATATGCCTAACCCTACTGGCACAATGCAGCACAGCAGGGTTTATGCTTAGCCAGGCCCTGGGGATGGTGCATACTGTACATGGCCTGTGTAACCAGCCATATGTGACCCTGCTCATAATTCAGTCACACGTAAGGAGGGAAATACAGTGACCTGTCCACACTGGGGGGAGGGCTTGCAAATCTGCAAGCCAGGTTCTATTTCATGTTCATCCCCACACATGCATGGGGAGCTGACCGTGAAAACCAGAAGATATTGATGTGTGTGTGTGTGTGTGTGTGTGTGTGTGTGTGTGTGTTCGGGATTTGAGGTTTATGGTGCAGGTGTATGTGTGAGTGAGTGGAATCTGTACTTAATTTTGCTTTTTATGTGACATCCAGATTTTGGCTTATGCATATATTTCAACTCATCCTCATTTTAGTGGCAGAGTCTAAAGTTTAATTAAGCCACAATTTGTTACATTTACATTTAATTATATGACTTTCACATAGTGCCAACCCCAGTGAGAACCAAGACTTAAGTTTTATACAGTTTTTAGTTCAGATTTTTGGTGTTGTCGCCCTTACATGGACGGCATGGTCTCAGCACCTTTATGAGGTGGACAGATACTTGAATTGACCTATGGCTAAGCCACGCCCCCCTCCACTCACTCGGACAAAATATCAACATTCAGTGACCGGCGCTATGGCAGGTGTCACAGTACACAACATTTCGCAGGAGGCAATTGATGATTTTTGGCCTAAACTACGCATTGGAGGGATATATTCATCATTTTATTGTTGAGAAGGTCGATGAAAAGTTTAAATTACAAGCCAAAATTTACAGGTCACAGTGATTAACCGCATCTCGTTGCCGTCGCCATCAAAGACAACAAGTTAAAGTGCCACTGAAGTTAAGGTTTTTGGCTCAGAATATGAGAAAAGGATAACAGCCTTTTTACCATCTTTACCAAGAGTGTCTCTCCGTTAGTTTGGTGCTACAGTATTTACACTGAATCATTCAGCATAACGTTTGCCAGCCTTTGTTATCTCTGCCATTACAGATAAGTTAATGAAGCTAAGCTCCAGAAGTTAACGTTAGCTTAACTAGAGCCCTTTGGACAACAGCTAACAATGATGTACGATCACCAAAGTACAAAACTAGAACAAAATAGGCTAATGAACTCCCAGCAAACAAGGTGACATGATGAACAACGCAGCTAAGAGCTAACGTTAGGCTAACTTTAACTAACGTTAGCTAGAGATGTTAAAGATAACTTTATATTTCTTTCCAGCAAAGTGACAATATGTTGCCTCAAACACAATGTTGACTTACCTTAGAACAGATGTAGACATCATTGTTAATCTTATTCACGTTGAGTTGATGTTGTGGTCTAACGTTACCACACAACTTTATCCAAAGGAGACACTTTTCTTGGTTGAGATGTGGTTTAAACTGTAAAAAATACACCTTGTCGCCCAGCCTCTCAGGATACCTTGTGTCAGAGTTGCATGTACCCCATGCACACCGTTTGACCATTTTTAAACTTCAAATCTCAGAAAAAGCTCATTAAACCGAACAAACTGACTTTCTGTAATGCATTTCAATGAACGTCCAGGCAGAGAATGTCCGAGTGTGTGGGAATGGCTATACGCACTGTGATTGGCTCATCGCGTTTGAGGGCGGGGCTTAGCCATAGGTCAATTTGATGCTCATGTCATCTTTGTCTGAGGCGTTGGCAGTGTACTGGATAGTGCCGGCGCCCCATGTACAGAGGCGATGCCTCGCTGCAGCGGTCGCAGGACCGAGTAAGGCTTGCATCCAGTTGCTGCATGTCACCCCCCACTCTCTCTCTCTTACCCTGTTTCACTCTGTCTTGTACATGAAAGGCAAAAAGCCAGAAAAAATAATTAAAAAAAAAAAAAAAAAAAAGTTATCTTTGTCTGCTGTTTGTTAGTAATAGTTTATAATATTCCAGAAAAACTGATGATATACCAGGAGAGTGTTTCGGGCATATATTACAAGACAATGGGCAGTGCTGGCCCGTAGCGAAGGCAGCATGGGTGAATGCTGAGGGTGTAATCATCCGTGGAAGGGGTGCCACCAATTGGGGAAGATGAAATCAAAATGTTTGTCTTTTACTATTTTTTCTGATACTGTTTCTTCTACTATTTTGAAATATTACACAAGGCCACAACATAACTACATAGCAAAGCCTACTAAATAACAGAGAGCCCTTTTTTTTCTGGGTTCCTGCCACCCCCTGGCCCCCCTCTCTCCAGCTCGTTTCACTTTACCTGCTCTCTAGGGGGAATGGACGAGTAATCTGGTGTCACGTGAACCCTGAAACACGCTGTATCATTATCATGTCAAAACAACAAACTCTTTGGTGACCACTCAGCTACCACTACACTGCTGAGAGGAGTGAATGTGGAGAGAAAGGACATGAAATCAGCAGGAGGAGAGCTAGTTATCATTGCCTCTGAGTAGCCAGTGGCCGCAATGAACAGCTTGTCTAGTGCACCAAATGTGCTAGGGCCGCCACTGACAACAGGTCTCTAAGCATGAACATGCAGAGCGCCGCACTACTTCTCCTACATTTGAGAAATACACAGACTATAGTTGTTTGGCCGCTTTTAGCTATTGTTTTTTTGTCCCTTTGTAGTTGTCATGCATCTTTTTGTAGTTATTTTCTGTCTCTTAGTATAGTGTTCATTTCTTGTCTCTTTGTAGCTTTTATGTCTCTTGGTGGTCATTTTTTGCCCCTTTGTAGTTGCTGTGCCTCTGTTCATAGTCTTTGTGTCTCTTTCCAGTTGTTTTGCATCTCCTTGTAATCATTTCTGTCTTTTTGTAGTCATTTAGTCTCTTCTGGCCAGTGTCTCCTTTAGTGACATTTTGCAGGTGAACACCAAGGGGCCCCTGACACTTTGGGCCCCAAGACCAGGTAGGCCCGTTCAATAATGCACCCAGTATTTTAGGGAGTTTGTCTTGGGAACTTTCTGTCCCCCATTAATTAAAAAAAAAAATGCTTAATTTGGTTTAAATGTTCCATTCACCTGTGGGTTTGGTCAAAGCTAAGACTGAAGGCTCAGTGGTTTGTGCAAGATCCTTGCAACCATATGTCTGGGATATTCATAAAGACAAACATCTGCATCTTGACATCAATCCCGTGGCCTTCACCTGCAGAACTGTCAGGCAAATTAACAGGTACTGACCAGGAAGAGACTGTGAATGACCAAAAACAGACACAGAAACACCACACGAAGATGCAAAGGAACTACAAGAGACAAAATAACTACAAAGAGACACAACATTACTTTAAAGACGCACACTATTACCTCAAAGAGATGCAAAACAACAAAGAGACCCAGAAACTAGAAAAAGATGCATCACAACAAAGAGATGCAAAACAACAACAAAAAAGAGTAAGCGTCACCACAAAGTCTGTGTGTATTGCTCTTGTGTAGGAGACGTGCTGGGGCCTTTTGCATATCTGTGCCCATGGGCCCATTATCTCATAATCCGCCCATGTTCAAGAGGGATGTTAATGATGCATCCCAGCTGAAGTTAAATGCAGAGCCTTTGGAGCTCAGTCCTTCTGAGCACTCAGTGCTCTGTGTATCATGTCAAATAAAATGTAAAGAGCCATCCACCACAGCTGAAAGAGCTTCAAGATGCCTTGTGTTCAAGCAGGCAGAACCATTGGAATTGGTTTTGTGCCAAATGGACACAAGTTGAAATCTGAGTAACCTCAGACAGGTTGCCTGAGGGAGGGTGGATAATGTTTACAGACCTGAAATCCTATATGAACCAAGGTCAGATTTACATGCCAGATATAACAAGCATCGCATTTATATAGCGCATATTGAATTACTTTTACTATTTATGCTGGATTGGAATACATTCTTCTTTTCTGTATACAAAATGAGAGGGAGGGGATGTTCTCATGGTTATTCTTACAAATCTGTGAAATGTAAGTGTAGAAAGTGCATCTTTAGTTTAAGTGGTTGTGCACACCCATTATTTTTCCACGTTTTTAAATGTTAAATCTTAGTGATCTCAGAAAAGATATTTCTTTTTCTTTGATTTCAATGCCACCCTTCAATGGCAATAATGTTATTTACAGTGTAAGGTGTTTCTTCAGCTGTGAATGCTCTTGAAACCATATGTTAGCTCCTTGGATATCCGTAACTACATGAACTTGGTTTCACCCTGAGCACATGACAAGGTAAAGATAAATCTCTAATTCAGCGTCGCTTCCCAACTACTGTAGAAATGGGGAACATGCATTATCACCCTTATCTGTAATCTAATGAGTCAAATAGAATTATGTCACACACTCACTGTACCAAAATGCATCGACAATAAACGCACAGCCCGCAGCTTTATTGTCCCATTTCTTTGTTATTGAGCCAATTGCGTGCTATCTAAGGCCATTCCATGTGCCAGTGGCATCATGGTGCTGGAACTGGAAAAGACGTATTGAGTGCAGGGAAAATGGGCTCTCAGCTCAGAAAAATATCTAAGGAGTAAGAGTGATGAAATGACTTCAGAGCAATAGGGAAGTCAGCAAAACTGTAACCATGAGTGGGATATCTAAGTTTATTAAAGTTCCACAGCTCGCCTCCTGTCACTCGGATTCTTTGTAAAATCCAAAGAATGCTGGCGCAGATGCTGTAGAAAACAACAAGGCGATGCATTATTCAACAAATAATTCAAATAATACAAATAATTCATCAAACAATGTTGGTCCCTCTTTCACTCTCGTCAGATCTCTTTTAATAATCCTTTCCCTCTCACTGGTTCAGTTATTTACTTTTCCTGTCTGTGCCTTGAGAAGTAGTCACAATCAAAAGCCACTTTGTTCATAATAAACAAGGGCCGAGGATTAAGTGCAGATGTCAACAAAGAGGCGCTTGTTCATGTAGTGACTGGCACTCAATATGCACATCCAGCCAAGCCTGGCCAATTCACTGCATGTACACTGATAGCAATGGATTGGTCAGAGGATTACAGACTGGGGTGCCTGTTCCTCTCTGCCCAGCTGGCACACACAGGCTACCACTGTGTTGTTCGGGCAAGGCATCCCACTTATCGGGTCTGTATTCGACACTCAGAACATTAATAAAGCAGCAAACAACGATTAGCTATGTGAAGATATAGTGGAGTAACAGCATCCTGAGCAGAGAATGAAACCACAGTTCCTCTGTGTGTGTGTTGTAATCTAAGTTCCTCTTTGCTGTGATAGATGGTCAGGCCATATATGTTAACACATGCATGTCACTGTGTGTGTATCTGACTAGCTAGCTAATCACTGCTACACTGCATTCACTGTGCCCATACAGCAGGTATAGGTTAATCTCTCAAGACAGATTCTGCAATTTACATTGTAGAATCTGTCGGCAGCCCTGTGTGAAAGACGACTACAGAGGGGGGAGGAGGGCGGGGCTTTGAGGTTGAACGAGCTGCGCTTTAGCCAATCACAATGGAGGGGGCGGGGCCGAGACATGCAGGTGTCCTCAGGAAATGTGTACCTACAGAAACCGCAAGCTCCGCGTCCATGGCAACCGCTCCACCCAAAACGCCGTCTCGTCAATATGAAAGAATATTTTTTTCCAGCGGATGTCTTAGTAACAACATGATTGAGCTAACTGGAGTAATTTCATGTCGTATCCGACAACAGGAGGCTTTTAATAGATGATGTCCTGATGTTAGCTTTGCTGCTGGTGTTAGCTGTCCCTGTCAGCTGCACCACTGATGCTTTCTAGACATCGTGATTTCCCAAAACTGAATGAATACCACACATAGCAACACAAAACTGCTTTGCTAGCTCAATCATGTTGTAACTAAGATATCCACTGGAAAAGATATTTTTTTCACGGACCGTTTATTGAGTTACTGAGTTGCTACAGACACCGCTAACGGGGCTAAAAGCTAACGGTTAGCCCAGCTAATCTACGATAACCATGTTATTAATTACAAAACGTGCACACAGAAATAGTAATGTTTGTTCAATCATTGAGTTTATAGACTTTACAAACATCAGATTAGTCTAAACGGTGATATAGTGACGTGAAAAATGTATGTGTATATACAGTACAGGCCAAAAGTTTGGACACACCTTCTCATTCAATGCGTTTTCTTTATTTTCACGACTATTTACATTGTAGATTCTCACTGAAGGCATCAAAACTATAAATGAACACATGTGGAGTTATGTACTTAACAAAAAAAGGTGAAATAACTGAAAACATGTTTTATATTCTAGTTTCTTCAAAATAGCCACCCTTTGCTCTGATTACTGCTTTGCACACTCTTGGCATTCTCTCCATGAGCTTCAAGAGGTAGTCACCTGAAATGGTTTCCACTTCACAGGTGTGCCTTATCAGGGTTAATTAGTGGAATTTCTTGCTTTATCAATGGGGTTGGGACCATCAGTTGTGTTGTGCAGAAGTCAGGTTAATACACAGCCGACAGCCCTATTGGACAACTGTTAAAATTCATATTATGGCAAGAACCAATCAGCTAACTAAAGAAAAACGAGTGGCCATCATTACTTTAAGAAATGAAGGTCAGTCAGTCCGGAAAATTGCAAAAACTTTAAATGTGTCCCCAAGTGGAGTCGCAAAAACCATCAAGCGCTACAACGAAACTGGCACACATGAGGACCGACCCAGGAAAGGAAGACCAAGAGTCGCCTCTGCTTCTGAGGATAAGTTCATCCGAGTCACCAGCCTCAGAAATGGCAAGTTAACAGCAGCTCAGATCAGAGACCAGATGAATGCCACACAGAGTTCTAGCAGCAGACCCATCTCTAGAACAACTGTTAAGAGGAGACTGCGCCAATCAGGCCTTCATGGTCAAATAGCTGCTAGGAAACCACTGCTAAGGAGAGGCAACAAGCAGAAGAGATTTGTTTGGGCCAAGAAACACAAGGAATGGACATTAGACCAGTGGAAATCTGTGCTTTGGTCTGATGAGTCCAAATTTGAGATCTTTGGTTCCAACCGCCGTGTCTTTGTGAGACGCAGAAAAGGTGAACGGATGGATTCCACATGCCTGGTTCCCACTGTGAAGCATGGAGGAGGAGGTGTGATGGTGTGGGGGTGTTTTGCTGGTGACACTGTTGGGGATTTATCCAAAATTGAAGGCACACTGAACCAGCATGGCTACCACAGCATCCTGCAGCGACATGCCATCCCATCCGGTTTGCGTTTAGTTGGACGATCATTTATTTTTCAACAGGACAATGACCCCAAACACACCACCAGGCTGTGTAAGGGCTATTTGACCAAGAAGGAGAGTGATGGAGTGCTGCGGCAGATGACCTGGCCTCCACAGTCACCGGACCTGAACCCAATCGAGATGGTTTGGGGTGAGCTGGACCGCAGAGTGAAGGCAAAGGGGCCAACAAGTGCTAAACACCTCTGGGAACTCCTTCAAGACTGTTGGAAAACCATTTCAGGTGACTACCTCTTGAAGCTCATGGAGAGAATGCCAAGAGTGTGCAAAGCAGTAATCAGAGCAAAGAGTGGCCATTTTGAAGAAACTAGAATATAAAACATGTTTTCAGTTATTTCACCTTTTTTTGTTAAGTACATAACTCCACATGTGTTCATTCATAGTTTTGATGCCTTCAGTGAGAATCTACAATGTAAATAGTCATGAAAATAAAGAAAACGCATTGAATGAGAAGGTGTGTCCAAACTTTTGGCCTGTACTGTATATATATATATATATATATATAATATGCTGGTTTTCTACCTGGAAGTATTTAGTTAGTTTAGTTATTCTTTTTTTTTTTTTTTCTTTTTTTTAACCGATAGATTTCCAGACTGGGTATAGGTGCGACCACTGATGCTGTCACTGCCAATGGCATTGTCACTGCTCACCCTCTAGTTCCCCTCCAGGATAACACGATCAACTTTGTCAGCACTGTTTGCGTTGTTAGCACCGTTAGCTGCTAGCATCTTTTGCTTTCCGTCCCCCATTGATTTAAAATTACTTTATTTGGTTTAAATGTTACATTCACCTGTGGATTTGGTTAAAGCTAGGACTGAAGGCTCAGTGGTTTAAAGTAAGAGAAAAGTAGTTCATGAAGAAACTGGAATGCCATGTGTCTGGGATATTCATAAAGATAAACACCTGTGCCTTGACATCCATCCTCTGACCTTATATGTCAAATTAACACGTACTAACCAGGAAAAGACTGACCACAAAGAGACACAGAAGGACTGATAGCCGCTGGCTCAGCCGCTTCCATGTTGAGAGCTGTGTGCAGTCAATCCGGGGTCAGATTTTGCGCCGTAGAGTTGCTCAAAATGTCACATAGACCGTTTTAATCTTGACTACATTAACCTTTTATGTGTGTATTTTTGTATTTCCTGTTGGAATATTTTACAGTGAATGTCAATGACATCAGCTGACAGGAAGTAAACATGGACCCAAGCTGTTGCCTAGCAACACAATTCCAGTGAAACAGTCTGTACAGCTACTTTAAACAATTTTATGATACCTTAATCTGGATTTGATTGCAGTCTGCAGAAGCCTGAACCTGAATTTCAGAATTTCTAACAACATGTATGTTTGTTGACATGGAGATGTTATGAGTAGCTCCTTAGTGTTTCCTTAGGCATTGCCTTTGATGTGTGATTGACATTTTCATTAATTGGTTGACTTGAGAGAATGGCAACTTGCCAGTGGACCTTACGTGTTGAGCACGCAATGCAAGGACTATCTTGTTTCACTGGAAGCCAGATGAATCACGTGCTGCAGCAGTTGGGGCTAATGACAAGGTGGCCTTAATGTCACATGCAAAGTCAAAGTAATGTTTCTGCAGCACTGCAACATGCAGGCCTTTCTGCCATTTAGTTTGTTGTGTTGAATAAATTTGTGGTAGTTTCTAAATTGTATTCATGTTCTATCAGTTTACACACTCTATTTGTGGATTTGAAAAATATTTGGGTACTCAAAGATAATTATGTACATTCATTTTTGTACAACTTGTCGAGTTGTTGAATATTTACATGACCTTTCATATAATTTACATGTATAAAAATCAGCCGTATCTTTAGTGCCTGAATACCAGATCACTCTACAGTGAATTTAAAAGACTTTTTTTGTCTTCCCTGGCACTCAAACATAGTGGAAATATCTTTGACTGCTCCTTTGATTGCGACAAACTACAGTGCGGCTACTTCAGGATTAGACCTGATTATTTGCCAGTAAAAAAGACATATAGTTATTTTTTTGTGAATTGATAAACACTCCCAAACTGAAATGTGGACTGGTATACGATAAGTACATCCTGCGCTTACTAACTTTATTTAATTGTTCATGGGCCTCCTTTGGCTGTGCAAACTCCAGACACTGATGAACACTTAGATAGGAGGTACCTTTTAAACAAAGCACTTACTGTGGCTCAGACCCGATGCTCAGTGAAGAAGAAAAGCCTGTGGTTGTGCAGGTCATCTCCCACGATTGAATATGTATAAATGTATGAGCGTGGAACAAAGCGATGCTGCAGAAGTACACGCTTGTTCAGCAAATCTTTCCTGGGTGACTATAGGCAAATAAGCCAATTAGTGGTATTCTCCATATTTGCACTCTGAAATATTAACTGAATGTACTGTGTGTTTAAACATGCCATCTAAATTCAGTTGTCTGCATTTTCACATGGTCTGGCTGCACAGACATATCACACAGATAAGATGCAGAAATTGCCCATTTCCAAATTACAACAGTCAAAAATATCCTCTCAGCAGTGAGCTCTCTCCACCATCACACCAACAACAAACGTCCTGAGTTTTATATTTGACAGAATATAGCTACATGTGTGTCAGCCCACGATATCACAAGTCAAATTATAAGCATACAAATGGTGGTGGCTCTCCTGTCATTCACAGATTGGAAGACAATAGACAGACGATGAACGATGAAGATGAATGGCACTCCATCCTGCCGAACGTCGCTCTGAACAAATGAATTCCAAGGGCGCTCCTCATCATTTCAATGAGCTTTCCCCCCGCTATGTTTCAACATAAATCATGTTAACCTTCTCATTTTCAAGTTCATTCATTTTTAAGGTGCTCTTCCTCCCGTCTCAGTGGCTGTGGGCCTTGCGGATGCATCAAAGGGATCTGATTGTGGAGATTCCATTAAACCACAAGACTGCAGAATATTGTGTCACTTTCCCAGGAATGCCAACTCTCCTATCTGTCATAACTCAAAGCTGTCATTGCAGCGCTCCACGCAGCATGCAAATGATCGTGGCAGGTCCAAGGATATCTGCGAGAAAGGGGAGTGGAAAATCAGTGTTACAATGCCTCCATAAAACAGAAGATTGATCCATACCATGACAGGAACACCCACATGTGGAAATGTGGAGGCAGCAGACATTGTGACACTCAAAGGGAGCTCAGAGGACTTGGTGGGAAGGCAATCAGTGTCTGATTTGAACTGCCATTCATTTCAACACACTTTTTTATTCTTCACAGCTTGTTAGATATGGCAGCTCCTTTTTAGGAACATCTTGAACTCTGGCGTATATATGCCCTTTCCTGCCACCAGACAGAATGATGATTCGGAACAATTCTGTAAAATCCATAAATGATTTCAGAAATGTTCAACATTTTATGAAGCCAGGGTTTTGAACAGTACTTTCCAACAGTTTGTTTTAACATGACCAAAAGATGATAATTAACCATAGTTTATTTGGCATAACCATCATCTCAACCATACCGTAGTTTCCATGCACAGAAAATGTAAGAAAATATGGTAACACTTTATATTAAGGTCCACATATTCGCTATTAAGAAGTTGCCTATTAGCATGCATATTAACAGCACATTGGCTCTTTGTTAGTAATTATGAAGCACATATTAATGTCTTATTCTTCATGACCAAAAAAAAACTATCCACAAACACCCTCTAACATCTGGGGGATGTAAGATGCCACATCTGGCAAGACCAACAGGCACAAATACAATATTCATATCATTACATACAGAAATAAAAGAGACATGAAGGAACAACACTATTAGTTTTTGCAAGGTTTCTATTATGAGACAATATTTGATAACAATTTCTTCAATGCTTGCTTTAAAGTTAAAAAAAAAAAAAAAAAATCTGTCTCAGGAAATGTATGGATAAATGCACATGTAATGACAGTGAGAAGTCGACTGACTGAATGTGGAAAAACTGAGACATACTGTTGAAATTGCACTTATTTCTCTTAAGACATCTCAGGCTGTTCATCTGTTCTGTGAAAGGATGAGCATCTACAGAATGTACTTAGGTTATTGTGCAATGGTTTTATTGGTCCGGCCCATCTGAGACCAAATTGGGCTATAAGTGGTGCATAAACTGAAGTGAGTTAAAATCCCGTGTACTAGAAGTTTATTCCATTCAATATCACGCCGGAATTCCACTGGATGCATGTCTGTTGCGGAACAGCTGCGCTGGTTATCCGCTGCCTGCTCTGCCGTCCGTCAACACCCACCGGCTGCGTTTGCTGTGCGGAGCGGTGCAGCTCTGCCGGGCAGCGGGAATCACGAGGACCCACGAGATTGCGCAAATTCACGCATAATGGCACGATATAACAACATGTAGTTTCTATAAACAGAACCACAAAACCAGAGGAGTAGTAGGAAGACATCTTGGTGCACCTCCATGATTAACATCTCCTCGTCCATGGTGTCAACGGGGTGCAATTATGTCTGAAAAGCTCTGACCTGGTGACTTCAGGCCTGCATCCGTCCATTATGATGTTTGTGTAGTGCAGGGAAATATGATCCGCCGTGAACACTGTGTATTTTATTTTGAAAATTAACCGGATGTTTTATTTTGTTTCTGTGCACGACTTCCTGCACACATTGACTAGAAATGAAACGTATCGGCTCTGCTGCCGTTCCGGAGCGCAGACGCAACCAACACACATCTGGTGGAATTTGGGGGTCAGCCGTATATAAAAAGGTGTTTTTGCCCATTCAACTTTTAAAATCTGTTGGATCTTGTTGAATATTTGTTATGGTCTCTAAAGAGATTAACATTGTTTGACATATTTGGGGACCTCATCTTAAACAAGTTTATGTGTAAATACCAACTGCATTTATATGACTTTTATTGACAGCAGTAGCCTGCTCTTTAGCAAGCATCGGGTAAATAAGCAACCTACTGCTTTACCCACAATTTCATTGCCTTTGTGCCAAGCAGCACTTTGTTTTTGATTGGCTCTGTAGTTTTAAAGCAAAGGGATATAGTACAAACTAGAAGGGCACTCAGAGAGCTCAGACTGCCAAGGCTAAATGCCCTATCTCACAATGTAAATGAGAGTGAAAAATAAATTGTGTATCCGCCCTGGGTTTTGAATGCACTCCAAAATGTAAGGTATTCTTCCTTGGCTCATGCTACACTTCTTCACCAAGTTTTATGAAAATCAAGTACTTTTCCTGTAACCCTGCTGACAAACAAACTGAACCAAAAACATGGCCTCCTTGGCGGATGTACAGTAATAATGGATCCTTGAAACTGCAATGAGTGTCCACCCAGGAACTACCAATTCACCGATTTCCTGTCAGTGAATTACCTGCATTTCTTTTTGTCATTCTATGAAGTCCAAAATAAAATGGAGTCCTTGATCAATTTTCAAATATGTAAAAAATGTGAAGTGTTTTGAGTGTTTTTCGGCCAAAACACCCCAAGGATAAGCACCAAAGATAATTCGGTTTCTCTAAAGAATAATCATTCACTGAGATTTTTAGGAGCCACAGTCACTGCTGTGTCACTTCAATACCACCTTTTTTCTAACACTGTCCTGTGTAATAAGTCCTTCACTCAAAGAGCCTCCATTTTAAAATGTTTTGTATGTTTGTTTGTTTTCTCCTTGGCACCTCTCGTTCTCAACGGTGGTCTGTTTTTGAGATCAAGCAGGTTAAGGTTGAACCAGAACTAAACCGGATGACCTCCTGTATTCCCAGTAGATTTAATTATGGGGTTTTTGTCTGGTTTGCCATGATGTGTGGTGGAGGAATAAAAGCAGAGGAAGAACTGCACTCACATTGTTCAGATGTTCCCGGGGGAACATCATGAACGCTCCTTATGGGAATGTATTATCTCGGAACAGCGTAATTGTTTTATAGCAGTTCTCGCCACCAATAAACCTCACTTATTTTTCAAGGGCTGCTGTTGTACTCTTGTTATCAACATACTTATAAAAAGTGAAAGCAGTTTGTAATGGTGATGTTTTGTAAGCGCTATGGCAGTTTGTTTGGCTTGATACTTGACCAACGCATTCTCACTCCAACCTTGTCACATATCAATGTTCTGTCATGACCTTTCTACATCAAGATACAATGTGCACGGTACCCTGAGCGTGTTGTTGTTGATGTTCTGGGATGCTATGTGAAGGTCTGCCTCTTCCATGTGTTGTCTGTTTTCAAAACACACTTCCATTTTCTAAGGAATATACCGTTTGTATGCCAGCTCTTAAAAATAAATGCACTATGTTGGTATGTTGGTGAGGTCATCCAGGTCAGGGTAATCATAGGCGCTATATCGTAAGCGACTGGACTCACCTCAAGCAAGTCCAGCTGCCTACAATATAGCTCTTATCACTACGTCAGTTCAACACCACAAGTAACATTTTTTTCCACTCCATGCAATTACTGGCCCATTTACAATGCCAGATTTTCCGCGAAAGCTGCGAGCGTTTAGACACACAGAGCCAGATTGGCAAGTTGATCCAAGGTGCCCAGTTTTCCGCCTCGTAGGGTAGACATATTGGCTGAACCCTTTTAGTTTAAACAGACTGAGGCGGCCTTCTGCAACGGGAGGGGCTGTTGAAGACTTGTGGGAGGAGCTGTTGATGACGTGCGACCCACTGGCTGATAGCAGGAATTAGCGAGCAGCTAGTAGCAAGAGGGAAACACAAACCTGATGGACACAGTAAAGATGAGCAACTGGGGAGACAAGAAATTGCGCGCCCTCCTTGCCCTCGCAAACGAAGAGGCTATTAACCGTCAGATGACGGGAATGGTGAAGGACGGGCCAACTCCGAGAGAATCGGTGAAGGACTGACCAGCTGCGGCTTCCCTCCCACGTCACTGTTTACATCACACGCTGAGCTACTCGTGTTACTTGCTCACGCCCCCCATTGCCCCGAAAAAAGGCACATTCTGTATAAACAAAAGTAGGCAGGCGGCATTTTGCTGCACTCCCCGATTTTGTTTTTATACTGCCAATGCTGAAAAAACACTGATTGGACTTTCCTGCAAACTTGCACAATTCCTGTTTAAAAGGGCTGCTGACACGTTACCTTTTCGTTCATTTTAGCTGACAGAAGTGAAGTGTTACTGTACGTTGTTACAACAATACATTTTCCATTAAAATCTGATGGGACCATTAACGCATCCTAACTTTACACAAAGCTAGTGAATTATTATGCCCAGAATGTTATGGGCTATTTACTAGCTATGCACGAAATGTATGATAGCTAGCTAGCGTTCTGACCGGACATTAGCATAACATTGCAAGAACATAAATGTTCATGAACATGAGCATTTTCACAATACCATCACACCAAACACCAAACCATCACAGTTGACAGTGATACAGCCTGTGTAACACTGATATAATATTCCAGTCTTCCATTTTTAAATACATTTGAAAGTAATAAAATGTACCTACCCACAGCAGTCAGCTTCTGCTGGGTTACAGCACCACCACTTGGATAAACCACACACAGAACTGCAGCACATCATAATACTAGAGCCGGTAGTAATAATAATGGCAATTTGTTGAGTAAATTTATGATTATGATTACATTTGCTTATTATTATTTCTGACTGTGATGTGACTGTGGCACCTTAACATTTTTTTTAATGCATACTTATTGTATCAATATATTGGGAGGTCTATGCTATAACAGAATGTTTTCCCTTATTCTGTTAATTACTTTATAATATACATTTAAATGCTAATTCATTACATTTTAGATTGAAAATCTTTCTTTTGGTCATTTTCAAATAATGAAAGAGTTGCCTTTTTGTATAGCAGTTCTCATTGATGTGCGTAAGGGCTTTTGCAAATAATGGACAATTTGTTTTGGACTGACTGCCTGCTTCCATTGACATCTACAATTTCCTCAATTTATCCTCACAGCCGTATAACTGCCTCTTAACTACCATAACACAGCTGCTGTCACTGGACATTGAGCATGATTTTTCACGCAGGCTCCTTGCAGTTGCAATATCAATGCAATGTTGACCTGCTTTATGAGCTTTAAAGACTACCTGGGTCTGGTCTAATTCAAACAAGAAAGGGAAATGGATGTCATCAGTCTAGCCCAAAGGTTATAATATCAGATTGGTGGCTGTATTTGACAGTAAATTGTCTTCATTTACAGAGATGCCTCGTGAGGAGTGCATGTGTGCATGCGTGTGAAAAGATTGATGACTGGCACTTTGACGGCAGCATGGAAAAACTGAACACCCGTACGGTTTCCCACTTAATCTACTGAAATGCTAATGCGTGACCGATCAATACCACAGTATATTTACTTCAGCTCTTTTTGCTGATATTGCAATTGCCTGAAACGTCAAGGGTTGTGAAGACTCCTTTTTTCCTCTTTGCCAGAGAGGAATGAAAAGCTGCAATAGAGAGATAAAGGAAGGTTTACTCAGATACTGCCTGATACATCTGCACCAGGCAACCTCAAAACAACCCATGAACCATGATGTGGTAAAGATGTCAACTGGTAGACGTAAGCACGGAAGGCGCTTCCAGGCTTTTCTTGATGGGGCAAAAAGCAAACAGTTTTGACACCATTCACTTCAGAAATCCTCTTCTTCCTCTTCATCCGTAATGGTATGTTGGAACAAGTCAAGGGTTGAAATGCATTCAAGCAAATGACAGCGAGGGTAGATGAGGGGTAAATGCATGTCTCTGTTGATGTGACAAGGGGACACAATGTGAGGAACTTACCAAAATAGATTTAAGGGGAAATTAGAAACGAGGCACAGATGGGTTCAAACACACTTGCTATGTTAGACTACCTTAAATTGTTTTTGATAAAATCAAATCGAAAAAAATTCCAATCCAATTATACACTTTTTTTTCTCTCCACTTTCTATTGGTTGTACTGAAAAACTTTTGTTTAGACAAGATTGTAAAGTGAAGCAATTAACAGACTGAAAGAGATTTCCACTACAAACTTGAGACAGAAACAAAGGGAAGTGAGTTGGTTTCATATTAGAATAAGCAGTACACAATATTGTGTGATTACGACATGCCACTGGATGTTGCCATGGTCACTATGAATATTATATTATTTTGGGATTTCTATTATTATATAGTTTCTGATGAAAGCGATGCAAGAGACTGTACATACAGAAATCCCATCTTTTATTTCATTTTTTTTCAAATACAGTACAGGCCAAAAGTTTGGACACACCTTCTCATTCAATGCGTTTTCTTTATTTTCATGACTATTTACATTGTAGATTCTCACTGAAGGCATCAAAACTATGAATGAACACATGTGGAGTTATGTACTTAACAAAAAAAGGTGAAATAACTGAAAACATGTTTTATATTCTAGTTTCTTCAAAATAGCCACCCTTTGCTCTGATTACTGCTTTGCACACTCTTGGCATTCTCTCCATGAGCTTCAAGAGGTAGTCACCTGAAATGGTTTCCACTTCACAGGTGTGCCTTATCAGGGTTAATTAGTGGAATTTCTTGCTTTATCAATGGGGTTGGGACCATCAGTTGTGTTGTGCAGAAGTCAGGTTAATACACAGCCGACAGCCCTATTGGACAACTGTTAAAATTCATATTATGGCAAGAACCAATCAGCTAACTAAAGAAAAACGAGTGGCCATCATTACTTTAAGAAATGAAGGTCAGTCAGTCCGGAAAATTGCAAAAACTTTAAATGTGTCCCCAAGTGGAGTCGCAAAAACCATCAAGCGCTACAACGAAACTGGCACACATGAGGACCGACCCAGGAAAGGAAGACCAAGAGTCGCCTCTGCTTCTGAGGATAAGTTCATCCGAGTCACCGGCCTCAGAAATCGCAAGTTAACAGCAGCTCAGATCAGAGACCAGATGAATGCCACACAGAGTTCTAGCAGCAGACACATCTCTAGAACAACTGTTAAGAGGAGACTGCGCCAATCAGGCCTTCATGGTCAAATAGCTGCTAGGAAACCACTGCTAAGGAGAGGCAACAAGCAGAAGAGATTTGTTTGGGCCAAGAAACACAAGGAATGGACATTAGACCAGTGGAAATCTGTGCTTTGGTCTGATGAGTCCAAATTTGAGATCTTTGGTTCCAACCGCCGTGTCTTTGTGAGACGCAGAAAAGGTGAACGGATGGATTCCACATGCCTGGTTCCCACTGTGAAGCATGGAGGAGGAGGTGTGATGGTGTGGGGGTGTTTTGCTGGTGACACTGTTGGGGATTTATTCAAAATTGAAGGCACACTGAACCAGCATGGCTACCACAGCATCCTGCAGCGACATGCCATCCCATCCGGTTTGCGTTTAGTTGGACGATCATTTATTTTTCAACAGGACAATGACCCCAAACACACCTCCAGGCTGTGTAAGGGCTATTTGACCAAGAAGGAGAGTGATGGAGTGCTGCGGCAGATGACCTGGCCTCCACAGTCACCGGACCTGAACCCAGTCGAGATGGTTTGGGGTGAGCTGGACCGCAGAGTGAAGGCAAAGGGGCCAACAAGTGCTAAACACCTCTGGGAACTCCTTCAAGACTGTTGGAAAACCATTTCAGGTGACTACCTCTTGAAGCTCATCGAGAGAATGCCAAGAGTGTGCAAAGCAGTAATCAGAGCAAAGGGTGGCTATTTTGAAGAAACTAGAATATAAAACATGTTTTCAGTTATTTCACCTTTTTTTGTTAAGTACATAACTCCACATGTGTTCATTCATAGTTTTGATGCCTTCAGTGAGAATCTGCAATGTAAATAGTCATGAAAATAAAGAAAACGCATTGAATGAGAAAGTGTGTCCAAACTTTTGGCCTGTACTGTATAATTCATCAAGCAGAGCATTAACATTTCATTTCACACGGGGGCTTTTTTAACTTGAACTATACAGATGGATTTAATTCATCAGTCACTTTTTAAAGATAACTTTAATGAAAATTACTTTGAAATCAAACAAATTATGTGGAACAGACAGTTCTGGACGCAGCATGAATTTTGCAGTGTTCAAATCTGATGCTCATTTTATTAAACACAAATGGCCAGAGTATCTCAAATATCTGGACCGAAATTAAAGAAAAAAGAAGATTGTGGAAGAGATAAGAGACGCTGTTGGGCACAAGGGCTAAGCCTAATTAATGTAAGTTCCTTTGAGTGGTGATTTCTGCTGAGAAAATTATTCAAATGAACAGTGTAAGATATGAATTTCATCCATTTCCAGTGGCTTCAAACATGACTCAGCTACTGAATATATCCCATTTATAAGGCAAGTTTTGGGTCAGGCTGTTGTACAGCGGGGATGCCCAACTTGCTTTGCCTGGGGGCCACTTCTGTAAAATGACGAAGGCCAGGGCCCAGATATATATATATATAAATAAATATTTAGGCCAGACCTCTGTTGGGGGGTCCGTGGGGTCCTCCCCTGGCACTTCTCTTTGAAAAACAAGCTCTATTTTGATGTTTTTTTATGCATTCTTGCAACCTTTTGACATTCAATGTACAAAAACAACACCAAAACAAAATTACCAGTGTGAATCAATTTATTTTCATTGTGAATTACGGGCTCCCCAGCACCTATTGTTGGACAGTCTGTCACTTGATCATCACTGTTGTACAGTGAACTCTGTTTTTAGCCTCATTGTACCCTGTAGCTCTAACTGCCTCTGTGTACACTGCGCTGACGTGTGTGTGACCATGGTCCACAGAGAGGCAGTCAGAGCTACAGGCTACAGTGAGGCCAAAAACAGTTCAAATGACGTTTTTCCAAACAACTTTTTATGTCGGGGCTTCAGGACACTTGGATCACTACAGACGAGCAACATGGAGATATTTTATGGTTTCAATTCTGTGTTCTTGGACGTTTGAATCTGGGTCGCCGTCAGCCATTAGGTGTGCAGTTGTGCTGCTACCCACTTCTCCCTCAGATCTCCGTAAGTGTTGTGAGGACTCTAAAACTTCACCAGAGCCTCCCTCGGCATATGGGTGAGTAGATAATGGCTGAATTTTCATTTTTGGACTCTCCCTTTAATACAGCTTCTTTACATCAGTTTAATAGAAAGAGGAGCATCTGTGTTTTTGACCTTATTGAAAATCATACCTCACTGATTTCTAAATACCTCAGTATACTGTGATACCTGCATACTACTGAAGCCCAGCTAACAAAAAAATCCATGCAGAAATGATCAACAACTTATTTGAAAATATTTCTCATGTCATCGTAACCACTGAGAGTGAAAGTTGTGTTTTGGATGTACTACTGTCGGTGATGTGTCAGCGTTTTCGCTTTGTCATAATGTCATTGTGCCACTAATTGATACTGTCTTGACGCATGTCGACGATGACCTGATGCTTTAGTGTCCATGGGATACTCTGTGATGAAAAAATATTTCCTTACCGTATATATTACACATCTTGCGCCAGATGGGATGCCGTTTTGTTCATAGTCTCAGTGAGTGAAAGGAAGACATAAAAACTCTTTTCAGAAAGAAAGAGAATAAGACTATTTCTCAAATTGTTAGAACTATTACATTTATACAATACCTCATTAAAATCTTTATGGATTATCACATATTATAGTCATATCACATTTGATGTATTTAGTTAAATATTTACCCCCTGTTAGCATTTCACCTTCTGTGCCTTTTATGTTATATTTTCCAGCATTCCTTATTTAATACAGTCTTTACTTTTTACTCCTAAGCACCTTGTACAAAAGACCCTTAATTTCTTTTCACATGAAAAAAATTAAGCCAGGCAGGAGGAAAATACCAGTACATTTTGACCACCCTTCTTTAAAATTTTGTTTTAATACCTCAAAGTTTTCAGGGGAGCCACTTTTACAACTGATGGAGCTTGATGTAGTCTGTGGCCAATGACCCACGCAGAAATGTATTGACTGGAGCAGGGCTATTGGAAAGATGTCAGACTCAACAGAAACAGTTTTGGAAAAGAGTCCCCCAGAGGCTGCCTCGGTGGCTTCATTAAAACTTATCATTTATATGTTGGATTTCTGTGCACTGACTGTGGGAGCCATAACTAAGGTTAGTCCAAGAACACTGTGGTTTTGTCCCAAAGGGTTCTTTAACTCAGCCTTCAGCTACTTGTCAGGTACACATAACAAATGGTGTAAATCATTAAATGGTGTTTTTTCGTTCCTTTGTCCTTGTTCTTTTTTGAATTCGACTGCAGAGAAGGTCAATTTAAAACATCAGTTTTTACCAAAGAACAGCTGAAAACAAATTACAGACATGCGGTACAGAACACATTAAGCCACTGTATGAACACTGACAGCTGATGATGTTACAAATTTAGCAGTGCTGTAATTTTCCACCAATCAATCTCAATCAAATTTATGACACTTAAATCTTCACTCAAGTGTTCCTTTCTTGCTAGGGGCCTGAATTATGCCAACTGGCTCCTTTTTGAGATTTAAGTGGATGGTTATTGTTATTTACTAGATCCACGAAAATGTGTTTTGTTCAACATTATGTTGTAGTTGGAGAAGTATGCCTTCTGCAATCAAATATCTTGTTATCAAGTTAAACTGTTATTGAGAAATGACCTTAATTCTTGATATTGTCTTTATTGCTTCAGTAGAATATGACTATTGATGCCAAACAAAAAATTGGTTTCCAAAGACCCGTAATGTACTAGGAGGAGTAAATCAAGCGACAGCTGCCGTTGGCTCCAAAACAAAATCTGTAAATAAATAACTTAGCCTGGTACAAAAATATTCGGTAACACTTTACTTGAAGGTATCTACATAAGGGTGACATGACACTGTCATAACTATGACATGACACTGTCAGGAACATTATGTACATGTCATAAACGTTTATGACTGCTGTCATTAAGTGTCATTAGGTTTTTGTAATGACAAGTTGACATTGTTTGGGTTGTCTTGATTATGACAACTTGACATTAATTAAAGTGACATTACCAGAAGTTGTCTTTGTCATGACAAGTTGACATTAAATTTGTTTGGGATGTCCTGGGATGTCCTTATAATGACAACTTGACATTAACATAAAGACATCTTCTGGTAATGTCATCCTGGTTAATGTCACGTTGTCATTATAAGGACATCCCAGACAAATTTAATGTCAACTTGTCATAATCAAGACAACCCAAACAATGTCAACCTGTCATTACAAAAACTGAATGACACTTAATGACAACAGTCAAACGCTTATGACATATACATAATGTTCATGTTCAGACATCATAGTTATGACAGTGTCATGTCACTCTTATGTAAATACCTTCAAGTAAAGTGTTACTAAATATTCTTGGTCTCTGTGGCTGATTTCAATATTCATTCAGTTGTGCAGGGGTGAATTTTATGTAACTCACCTGTTTGCATTTTATTAAGACTTAAAGTTACGCATAATTCAGAGTGTGGCAGTTTGAGTGACAGGCTGTCACTACAGTCTGCTGTTGAAGAAATGACTCGTATAACTTGAGGTCAGTCTTACAGCCTTAGTGGGTCTACTGAAGATACACCTTACAACTTCACGTACCGCATGATATGAGACAGCAGCGCAGAACAGTTCATGAAACATTGTTATACTCCTCCTCAGATAGTCATCATACCTAACCTTTCATGTGGTGGTTGTTTTGGTGCCGTTTTATGTTGAGAACGATGAAGTATTGCGTGACCATCCCTTGTTTAGCCCCGATGGAAAGAGACGTGTTGATTTCTGCTGACAGCGATATCTCCAACTGTAGGACACAACCACTAACGTGACAAGCAAGCATGATACACCGCAGCTAGAAAAAAGTGTGGACATAATAACTGCGCACGTGGCAATAACGAAATCTGAACACAATTGGTCAGCTGGAGACGCATGTTAGGCACAGGTGGAAACAGCAATGTGTCCTGGCAGTCCACTCGTGTTTGGATCACCAGCTATATCAGGTATTAACAGGCTCTGTGAGTCAGATCCAGCCCATGCTCCTCCACGGCAACATCCTCGAGTCCAAATATACTTCTGGCTCCAAAAAACCCAAGATAGCAATGGCCGAAATGCCGAACTTGAGGCTTCAAAATGGCAAACCAATGGGTGACATCACGGAAGCGACATCCATTATTTTATATTGTCTATGGTGCAAATAGGCAACATATTTTGGTGTATTTCTTCCATCCATCCATCCATCCATCCATTTTAATCCGCTTATCCGGGGCCGGGTCACAGGGGCAGCAGGCCAAGCAAAGCACCCCAGCAGTCCCTCTCCCCAGCAACACTTTCCAGCTCCTCCTGCAGGGTCCCAAAGCATTCCCAGGCCAGATGAGATATGTAGTCCCTCTAGCGTGTCCTGGGTCTACTCCAGGGTCTCCCACCAGTGGGCTCTAAAAATTAGGTTACATTTTAAGCCTGTTGAAGTAAAGCAGGTCTCTTAAACTTATTCAAGTGTAGCTAAGCACAATTGTATTTCCAATGAATAAACAAGCTATTTTCTCATATACTTGTGGTCAGGCCACTGTGGGCCAAAATACATTGATGTAACCGTACTTGCAATATTACCATTATTAAATTTACCCACATGCTGGTGCACTTTTATATGAAACATTCTGTTACAGAGAAGGTTGAACTGTTTTATGTGGCTTTTAGGAACTTGGTATTTGGGATTTTAATGGTACATGATTTTGCGTTTTTCTTGATGATCTGAATCTGAATCTGAACATGAAACTTCTAAGGACTTGCAAAATGTATAGTTAATTTCATTATGTATACAATGTCTATCATTAATACACATCCAAACCTACAAGTAAGCATTGATTATTTCTTCTTCACATTCACAGGCCCACAAGCAAAGCATCCAATGACAGCTTACTTGAAAAATCCAACTCTAATTATCTTTGTTATGATTGACAAGCCCATCATGTCATGAGTCATTCCTCAACAAATGACAGGCCCAGTTCTCCATCCATTTTCTAAAGTGCTTTTCTTCTGATTCTCCATCTCCATTCACGTCTCATTGTGGGGTACTAACTGACTGAAAGCTGAAGTGTATTGACTCTGACTCCTGAAAAGAAAAGAGAGATTTTTGACCAGCAAATGTTGATATGTGTATTTTTTCCAACACTGATCAGAACAGCCACATCAGATGTTTAGATTTGGTTTTTGCAATGGAAAAAAAGAAGAAAAAAGGTTGACTGCTGACATTTCTTTGCGACGTCAAGCAAAAATGGCAATTTATTTAAGCAGGAAGAAAACAATGGAAAAAGGGGCAGTGTTGTGATTCTTTACTAGCTTTCAAGAGTCTGGTTAGAGCACAAGTACTATTAGAATATAAATAAAATGTCAAAATGGAGGATTTGGATGCTTTTCAAGAAGGCTCTCTTTAAAAGATTTGGGAATTACTTTTGCAGATGTGTTGCTTTAATTGAAGTGAACTTATTTATCTTCTGATCTGTACTGTAGTCTGTGATTGTCTGTGTTGCCAACAATTGACCTGTGGCTAAGTCCCGCCCTCAAACACGATGAGCCAATCACAGTGCGTATAGCCATTCCCATACACTCAGACACAGTGTTACCAGGTGTACGATAATTATCGTATTTGTACGATAATTTGGCCCTCTGTACGATGTACAATCAATAATCCCAAAAAAAGGCCAAATGTACGATAATTTGACCGTTTCATGAATGTGTGGTTGTAATCAGTATGCCAGAGTTTTTTGTGAGCCCTGAAGGCATCAGTTGTGTTTCCAGCCATTCGCACTTTGCTTAGCATGAGATACGGGTGACGTTTGTCTCTGAACAATGAGCACGATTGGCTGAGTGGTCAGCTGTACCCGCCCCATGAGGCGCTAGGACCCATCAGGAAGTCGAGCGAGAATGAGATTCAAAACAGAAGTAGAGGTAAAACAGAAGCAAGGAAAATGGAAAATAAAGTAAACACTAGAGTGACTATATTTAAGCAATAACACACGAGGGGGAGTGATGTTGTAGTACTGCCTGCGGCCTCGTGCCTATGACCGAATCACAGCCGTGACGATATACAGTAGCCTACAACATCACGACCTCGAGTGTGATATTGCTTTTATACAACAGGTCAACAACAGCTTAAACAGCAATGCTGAATAAGGAAATGTTGACAAAAGGTGATGAAATAAATTATTTAAGTATGTTATGTAGCTCCGCAAAAACAAATATTTCCCCCAGTCCGTTGTCAGGCAACGCAGCACACACACCAGAAACTCACAAGCTTATTTGTATTTACATTGATCTGCAACAGTGTAACTTCGTCCAGGTCGAACCTGGATGTTGGCACGGCCGGATTCAGCTTCCACTCTCTCATCCTCACCAGTACCTCATCAGATGATCATCGTGTTCGCTTAATTTTTGCTCCTCTCCAGTTTGTCGAGCTCGGCTGATGTTACACAAACACACCTGGAGGTCTGCACAGAAGAGTCCTGGCTTTCCTTTTCCTCGTCCTCTCCTGACGACCACTCATAATTTAATTCAAATGTAATTTTGGGGAAAATATCCATCTTCTTGGTGTAACGTTATAGTGTCAGTTTGCGTCAATGTAGCGAGTGTGACAGCTGGTTAATTAACGGTTGTATTTATATTTATAACACCTGTGAGCGGAGTGATTTTACTGTTACATGTCCCAGTGATGTTATACTCTATATCAGCACTCGGGGAATGCCTCTCGTCCAATCAGATTACTCGGTCAAAACTAACTGTTGTATAATTGTCTATAGCGCATCAGTAGGATTGTTATTTTGGTTATGACGGATGTACGATAATTTCCCTCAAAATACGACAATTTTGAGTCTCTGGTACGATAATCCTACATTTCCTACCTGGCAACACTGCTCGGACATTCTCTGCCTGGACGTTCATTGAAATGCATTACAGAAAGTCAGTTTTGTTCGGTTTTATGAGCTTTTTCTGAGATTTGAAGTTTAAAAATGGTCAAACGGTGTGCATGGGGTACATGCAAGTCCGACACAAGGTATCCTGAGAGGCTGGGTGACGAGGTGTATTTTTTACACTTTAAACCACATCTCAACCGAGAAAAGTGTCTCCTTTGGATAAAGTTGTGTGGTAACGTTAGACCACAACATCAACTCAACGTGAATAGGATTAACAATGATGTCTACATCTGTTCTAAGGTAAGTCAACATCGTGTTTGAGGCAACATATTGTCACTTTGCTGGAAAGAAATATAAAGTTATCTTTAACATCTCTAGCTAACGTTAACTAAAGTTAGCCTAATGTTAGCTCCTAGCTGCGTTGTTCATCATGTCACCTTGTTTGCTGCGAGTTCATTAGCCTATTTTGTTCTAGTTTTGTACTTTGGTGATCGTACATCATTGTTAGCTGTTGTCCAAAGGGCTCTAGTTAAGCTAACGTTAACTTCTGGAGCTTAGCTTCATTAACTTATCTGTAATGGCAGAGATAACAAAGGTTGGCAAACGTTATGCTGAATGATTCAATGTAAATACTGTAGCACCAAACTAACAGAGAGACACTCTTGGTAAAGATGGTAAAAAGGCACTTTAACTTGTTGTCTTTGATGGCGACGGCAACGAGATGCGGTTCACAAGCGTACACTGTGACCTGTAAGTTTTGTCTTGTAATTTAAGCTTTTCATCGACCTTCTCAACAATAAAATGATGAATATATCCCTCCAATGCGTAGTTTAGGCCCTTTTGGTTACTTCTCAATGACATCTGATCATTATGTCCCCAAAAATCATCAATTGCCTCCTGCGAAATGCTGTGTACTGTGACACCTGCCATAGCACCGGTCCCTGAACGTTGATAGTTTGTCCGAGTGAGTGGAGGGGGGCGTGGCTTAGCCATAGGTCAATTGTAAAATGTGGAATAATTTCATTCGAAAAATTGAGCATTTAAAAACTCTCTCTCTCTCTCTCTCTCAGAGAGAGGTATCAGATCACAAAAGAGACAAAAATTATCTACCTCATGCATTCGGGATCCGTCAGTCTCTCCCCGACACTAGGAGACTATTTGGCAGGAGGAGAGCAGCCAGACGCTCAGGTGATGGACCATCAGTAGCAATAGTAGCAACTTCCCAGCACTGGGAGGGCTGGTGCATAACACTAGCCTTCAAAGAGCGTTTCTTGAGTAAAGAAATACTTTACTCCTGCAAACAACCAGTTCCTTATTTAGAAGTCAGATAAAATCATCTTGTCACTGTTTACCTTTAGCTCTGCTGTGTACGCCAAAGATACTTTATCACCGCTTTTACATAGAGCTATGAGATTTTGGCAACAGTTTAAGGATCTTGTGGAGATATGAGGTTTATTCACAAGCTCTTTTTAATACTTTCTGTTTGTTATAATATTCATGAAACCCACAAACAAATGTAAAGAGTGACCAGTGGCACTGAATTATAAAAAAACTAGGTAAAAAATGATCAAATATGGAGATGCAAGGTTTACACCCAACAGCAACAGTATTATCAAGTATATTAACATCTGTCATGCAGCTTTATCATGATTCAGTTACATTATCGGGGCCTGTTTGTGGATAAATATTTGGCACATTTGCAATGTGACCTTTGTTGATCAACCTGTTGCCAATGTGACAGACTGGTGATCCGTCCTGGATGTACTGCATCTCTCCCCCAGTACATGTTGGGACGGGTCCAGCCAGAGATGGGGCAAAAATACATCAAAATGTATTCTGATACAAAATACCTCTCAAATAAATGTATCAAAATAAAATACAAAATACTGGTGCCAGAAAATGTATCAAAATAAAATACATGTATTTTAATACAGAAAATACTTTTTTTTTTCTTTTTCTTTTTAGCAGCGACCCGTAGCTCTATAGGTCACACTGTCGGTCGGTTGGTTGGTCAGCCAAAAATGCTCAAAATTTGCATACTGCAACTAGAGACCATGAGTAACTATACCAGAAAGAATGCCCACGATTCATCCATAGGTGGCGCTATACTAACCGATTCAAATCTTTTTGTGAATAACTCAAAAAGTCCTTGACCAAAAATGCTCAAAATTTACATGCTGCAATTAGAGGCCACAAGTAACTATTGCAGAAAGAACAACCACAATTCATCCATTAATGGCATGATAGTAGCAAATTTGGACGCAGCTATTGCAAATTTGCGCTTGTTTTCTTATAATTTGGTACAGCAGAGTATTCAGGTTTGGGCTATAGGATAAACACAAAGCTCTGGTGAACCCCACAAAAAGGCAGAACAGTCACAGAACTAACTAAGTGTAACTAAGCAAAACCATTAAAAGACAACAACTTGATTATGTACAGTACAGGCCAAAAGTTTGGACACACCTTCTCATTCAATGCGTTTTCTTTATTTTCATGACTATTTACATTGTAGATTCTCACTGAAGGCATCAAAACTATGAATGAACACATGTGGAGTTATGTACTTAACAAAAAAAGGTGAAATAACTGAAAACATGTTTTATATTCTAGTTTCTTCAAAATAGCCACCCTTTGCTCTGATTACTGCTTTGCACACTCTTGGCATTCTCTCGATGAGCTTCAAGAGGTAGTCACCTGAAATGGTTTTCCAACAGTCTTGAAGGAGTTCCCAGAGGTGTTTAGCACTTGTTGGCCCCTTTGCCTTCACTCTGCGGTCCAGCTCACCCCAAACCATCTCGATTGGGTTCAGGTCCGGTGACTGTGGAGGCCAGGTCATCTGCCGCAGCACTCCATCACTCTCCTTCTTGGTCAAATAGCCCTTACACAGCCTGGAGGTGTGTTTGGGGTCATTGTCCTGTTGAAAAATAAATGATCGTCCAACTAAACGCAAACCGGATGGGATGGCATGTCGCTGCAGGATGCTGTGGTAGCCATGCTGGTTCAGTGTGCCTTCAATTTTGAATAAATCCCCAACAGTGTCACCAGCAAAACACCCCCACACCATCACACCTCCTCCTCCATGCTTCACAGTGGGAACCAGGCATGTGGAATCCATCCGTTCACCTTTTCTGCGTCTCACAAAGACACGGCGGTTGGAACCAAAGATCTCAAATTTGGACTCATCAGACCAAAGCACAGATTTCCACTGGTCTAATGTCCATTCCTTGTGTTTCTTGGCCCAAACAAATCTCTTCTGCTTGTTGCCTCTCCTTAGCAGTGGTTTCCTAGCAGCTATTTGACCATGAAGGCCTGATTCGCGCAGTCTCCTCTTAACAGTTGTTCTAGAGATGGGTCTGCTGCTAGAACTCTGTGTGGCATTCATCTGGTCTCTGATCTGAGCTGCTATTAACTTGCGATTTCTGAGGCTGGTGACTCGGATGAACTTCTCCTCAGAAGCAGAGGTGACTCTTGGTCTTCCTTTCCTGGGTCGGTCCTCATGTGTGCCAGTTTCGTTGTAGCACTTGATGGTTTTTGCGACTCCACTTGGGGACACATTTAAAGTTTTTGCAATTTTCCGGACTGACTGACCTTCATTTCTTAAAGTAATGATGGCCACTCGTTTTTCTTTAGTTAGCTGATTGGTTCTTGCCATAATATGAATTTTAACAGTTGTCCAATAGGGCTGTCGGCTGTGTATTAACCTGACTTCTGCACAACACAACTGATGGTCCCAACCCCATTGATAAAGCAAGAAATTCCACTAATTAACCCTGATAAGGCACACCTGTGAAGTGGAGACCATTTCAGGTGACTACCTCTTGAAGCTCATCAAGAGAATGCCAAGAGTGTGCAAAGCAGTAATCAGAGCAAAGGGTGGCTATTTTGAAGAAACTAGAATATAAAACATGTTTTCAGTTATTTCACCTTTTTTTGTTAAGTACATAACTCCACATGTGTTCATTCATAGTTTTGATGCCTTCAGTGAGAATCTACAATGTAAATAGTCATGAAAATAAAGAAAACGCATTGAATGAGAAGGTGTGTCCAAACTTTTGGCCTGTACTGTATATATATATTTATTAAGCAGACTTAACAGTTCATAAACTTTTTGTATCAACAAATAAAATATTCACAGACACTGTGATAATAACATATGAATAGCATTAGGCCTATGTGTACTATAAAAGTCATATAAATAAAAACATCAAGCTCTGCACAGAAAACTGAATAAAAATAAATGGTTAATGAATACAAAAGTGAACAGGCTAACTTAACAACAAGTGAGTAGCCTATACATTTCTCTGTTTCTTTGGCCAGTGGGATGGTAGTAGGGTTAGGGTTAGGCTATTTTGGTTCTTGAGACCCAACCACTGAGTAGCCAGGTTAGTTGCCTTTAAGAACAACTAACTTTTCAAGTATTTCTAGAGTTAAAAAACTAAGAAAAAATATTGCTACATCCAATATTATAAAAATGTGTAGCCTGTAATTTTTGTTTTTTGATTCGTGGATAAAGTATTTTGAGTATTTTAAATACAAAATTATTCCACTCAGAAGTATTTTGTTACAAATTACATTTGCTTTTTATCAGCCTTATGAAATACAAATTACAAAATACTCAAATGTAATTGAAATACATATTTTAAATATAAGTAATTGAAATACTGCCCATCCCTGGGTCCAGCCCCCTGTAACCCTGAACAGGACAAGTGGTTTAGAGGATGAATGGACAGAGGAATGGCTCACTAGTATTCCTTTGACTATGCTAACCTTAGCGAACAAGTAGGATCATTTTTTTCAATGGAAAATAGTAACTGTGACTCATGAGATTATAAGCAAAAAGGGGGTTTGAGACCCATTTTTTTTCAGTTACGTAAACAAAAATAAGTTAATCTACATCCAAATTTTCCAAGCTATACTCATGATCTTCAGTGACCACGCAGTGATGGTGAGAGTTGACTGTAAAACCTGTACGTTGGAAGGTAAAGAGGTTGAGATAAATGAGTTTTAGCACCATGTCTTATTAGTGGACTCGAAGCCTTACAGTTCAATACCCTCCACCTCTCTGTATCTGTTATCTGTTCATAAAGAAGCATCTTTGTATAAAAAAAACAAGAGTTATGCACATTTATCATTATCTGTAATCATTTAATGACATTCATCCCCTCAGTTTCTTGGGCCAGTTCACAAAATATAACATTACTGTGGAGCTTAGTAGCAATGTGAGGCCTATGACCGTGTCTACAGGTCCTCCTGTAACGATTTTAATCAGGAGCTCATTATGTCTCACACACAGAGGCCACTCAATCACATCAATTGATTAATTAAGTGCCAAGGGCGTTTGGGGACCCAGGTGACAATATGATCCCTGAGGACACGATCAAGGTCCGAAAGCAATAGTCGTTAAATAAATGGTTCTGCGGGGTCAGCATAACTGTCGCCTGTACGTAGTTCTACATCTAATTAAAAAGCAAATAGTCTCGCCAATAAAATCTGATAACTTACTGCAAGGACAGACGTTCTTCCTTGCCTTTTCTGGTGTTGCTTTATGGTACACACTCCAGTGTTAAGTCAGCAGGAGAAGAGGAAGAGAGGAAGGAAAGGGATTTGTGCAAGCCAGCATCATAGTAAAGCATGTAATACAGGCTAATCCTCCTCCACTCATGCTGCTGTGAAACCAGGAATACTCAGGGAGCGACGGCTTGATTTGACTCAACCTACAGTAACAGCTGGGTAAATAAGGACCACCCCTGTGTTGGCCATTTACTCACATTCACTGAATAGCATTAACATAGGTGGGAGTAATTCCACCTGCTTTGTCTTGCAAATCATGATCCGGAGTCATGGCTCTCAAGCTGAAAGCGTAATAGAGGAAATAACATTTGGACGTGTTTGTTTGTAGCGCTACTTTACATACACAGGGGTTGTTTAAAAATGCAGGGAATTCAGAATGAGAATATCATGTTCAACTGCATGCCAAATGTAAGCAGCAAACTTCTGTATGATCCAGAAGGAAGATGTGTTCAGTTTTTTACTCTTTTTTATTTCTACCAGGAAGCACAGTATGATGCAATAATGGACATCCCAAATACATTTGTTAATTCTGCGGGTGTGGTCCTCCAGGTGAGGCCAAGTTATGTTCCACTATTTTTGCATTTCTTTTCAATAAAATCTAAAGTACTGTTGTTGTCTTAGGATTAGCTGTTTGTATCTACATAGGGAGCAAGTCCCCATTCACGGAGTCCGCCATATTGCACTGCCATGTCTCTATAGTAGCTCAGAACCAACAAACCAAATAACTGGCTCTAGATCAGGCCAGGGGCGTTTTTACATTGGCCACTGCTTTATTCAGTGTTTCTCAAGTTTAAATCACCGGGTTCATTTGTTTTGGAGAGGAAAAGACCTCTGCGGTTAACCTGTCCCTCGGTCAAAGCCTCAACTTCTGGATATTAAGTTATCAGAGAAAAAAGGTGAGCACTCATTAGCAGGTGCTGGGCTAGGCTAGCCATCCATCTCGGGCAAGCCTAACAGCATCAGAGAAACATTGGTTTGTAACCTCACACTGCTTTATTCAGTGTTTTTACCAGTTTCAATCATTTAGTCTGAATGTTTTGGAGAGGAGAGACCTCTGCAGATAATTCGGCTCCCAGTAAAAACCTCCTGAACAGTTAAAACCCAATCCTAATTGGGAGTTCACGCTTAGCACTTTGAAGATTCAGTTTTCCCTTAAAGGTCAAACGTCAGCATGCAGTTTTGAGGTACTCTCAAAGATTGGTAACCATTTGATCAAAACCAAGCTCTGATTATTTTAAACAGAATATTTTGATTGGTATGATAAGAATTAATCCCATTATATTAGCCAGTGGGTACACTGGCAAGGTCACTTCAAAATCAAGTGTAGGAGTACAATATGTTCACAAAATAATACCAAAACAACAGTTTTTCAGTCATTAATGATGTACAGGTATGTCTCGTTAAAGCACTCGTTATTTTCGGGCCATGATTTTAATGAAGTGTTTCAATCATTCAACAGCAGCAGCACACAGAGCAGTAACCTTCATGTGGTGCAATATTAGTGAAATATTTTAAAAAATCTTTGCTGTGCATTTCCAGTTAGATATGTCTCCTTGATTCTAGCATGGAAGTCGAGGCAAGAGGAAAGTCAGTGTGGGTATTGGGAGTAAAGATCTGTGTGTAGGGATGTGTGTGCGTCTCCCAGCAGTTTGCATCCTCCCCTAGGGTTGACTTGTGCCAAATCAGGAACATGGTCACCATGAAAGGGAACATGGTCACCATGAAAGGGAACCTCACAGCATGTGTTCTCTTCCAAATCTAAACGACTCCTCCCCAGCAGACTGTGGCCAATTACTGCTGCACTCGACTCTGTGGGGCAGAACGTAGACTTCGACCGAAAAGGGGTCGCCTGTCCCACAATCGAACGAGTCAGTCTCCCTCAACTACTGCTGTCAAAGTACCCTTGAGGAGCCCGATTCTTCCTTGTAAAGTCGATCAGCGGTTAGAAGGTTAAGGATTATGATACAGCTTATTTTATTGTATACTATGTTGGAGAGTATATCCTTTCATCCATGCATGGATTGCTAGATTCTGCTGCTCTCCAGACATCCCTCTCTGATGTTTTGCAGCTTTTTTCTGGGGAATCCGAAGGTAGTCCCAGGACATATGAGGTATATAATCTCTCCAATGTGTTCTGGGTCTACCCACGGTCTCCTACTAATTGGACGTGCCTGGAAAACTGCCGTAGGATGCCACACGTGAGGCATCCTGATCAGATACCTGAACCACTCCAACTGGCTCCTTGGGTTGCGAAAGAGTGGTTAGACTCAAGGCTCCCTTTGGATGTCAGCACTGTTTACCTTATCTCAAAGTAGTAGTGGTGGTGGTAGAAACCAATTTCGGACACTTGTATCAACAATCTCATTCTTTCAGTCACCATCCGTACATTATGACCATAGGAGAGGGTTGGAGCATAGACTGACAGGTAAATCAAAAGCTTTGCCTTCTGGCTCAGCTCCCTTACTGCTGTGTAAATAGGCAGTTGTTTGCCTGTATTTTATGCCTGTCTTATTGTATTTTAACTTTTGGCTGCAAAATCTGATGCAGAGGGGGAGGGAATATCACCTACTTTGTGGCGGTCTGCACTCTGAGTGCTTTTCTAGTTATTTTCTATTTTCTAGCTCTTGAATGAATAGCTTCTTAATGTGTTTCTTTTGCACCTTGTCTTGATCCTTTTAAAGTTTTATTTAGGGCACTTTGAATTGTTTAGTTGCTGAAGTGTGCTGTATAAATAAGTTTGCTTTTAATGTTATAAGGTGATAAGATGTTAATATTGTGTTTTCAGCTTGTTTGCTGCCTTCAAATGGCCAAAATAAGAATTATTGTAGGTTTGAAGTGCTTTATGAACAAGTGTGAATTCCCATTTGCCGGATCACGAACTTGGATGTATACAAGCAATCTCACACACACACACACACACACACACACACACAAACACACAAACAAACAAACAAGTCCAACTAGGGTGGGTGGGCTGTGTGGTGGATGGGTCCAGCAAACACTTTTACCTGCGAGAGTGGTGTTTGCTTCCTGTAAGATTATAAAGCCAAACCATGATCTTTTTTCCGAAACCAAACCACGGGCGTGTGTTGCTGAAGGAAGAAAATACATCAATTCGCAATTCCGTTGTAAAGACATAGTGCATTTATTTTGAAAGAGACTGTATGTATACGGTAAATTTCCTGTGAAAATGTAAAATCTATTTTGAAAGAAGACAATGCATGTTACAGGCAGAACTTGACATGGCATCCCAGAACTTCAACAACCAACACACCCAGGGTACCTTGCACGTCGTATCTAGACGTGGAAGGTCCATGACCAAATGTTGATATGTGACAAGGTGGGAGTGAGAATGTGTGGTCTAATAATATTTCCAGAGACAACCAGTTCATGAGTTATAAAAGGGGCGTGGCAAAATGGTGTGCGTACGCTTGTATGTGTGTGTCTTTCTACAAAGTTTGGTCTGGTTACGTGAATTTGTTTACTGCCCCCCATGCCAGTACGCCTAATGGGGGGCCCCTTTTAGCCAATTAGCAGAATTACAAACACACACCTTCACACACACACACACACACACACACACACACACACACACATACTGGATGAGCAACACAAATTTCAGCCTCCTAGTGCAGAAACTATGGCCGCCAAAAGGTGAAGAGATTTTTGTTGACCAAACCAACAGGGCGACCTATAGAGCTGCTGGTTGCAGCTAATAGTGCTGAGTTGGGTTGGGTACATATTTACATGTGTGGAGAGGTATGGTATTGCAATGTTGAGCTGAGGTTATTATAAATAGAGTAAAATTCCAAAAATATCCAATAGAAAGTATTGTTGTGATGGATCCAAAAGGTTGATATGATGACTGCTAACAGCATTTTAAATTGTGTTTTACAATTGTTCTGTTGTTACTGTGACTCATACATCCTTAAGAAGTGCCTGGCTTCTTAATAGAAAACAGTTTGTCCAAATTATTCTCACATTAACCTTTTGAAAGAAATGATTGCACTCACAACCATGCTCTCTGACCAATTAACTTAAATTATTCCTCTGTTTACATTTCCATTATTAGAACTGGTAAAAGTGCATGCAGTTCAAATCATGACTTCCTAGTAAGGACAATTCAAGATATTTATGTGAGAGCCGTACAAGGCCTCTGTACATCTAATGGTAGGAAACTCCTGAAAGACTTCAGATATTTTGACACTTACCTCACTCCATAGGGGTTTTGCCCAGTAAGTTTCAGCATGGATAGATTCCATTTAAGAAGATTGCCTTGCCTTTTCCCTCCACAGAAGGACTGTGTGCTCACTCAGAGCCTATCCTGAGCTGACAGGTCAAATGCATCTCCATTCCCCTGCAGTGAAAACCTTGATGTGACCTTCTCCATCCAACTGGCCTTTTAAGAGAACATTTAATCAATAACTCCATCGTGTAGAGTTTGGTTTCAACACAAGGCAGGGATCTGCCCGTCTCTGACTCGCCTGCCCTGCTCTCAGCTTGAACTCCCCGGTTGTCCCCCTAACTCTACTTTTTATCACCTTACAGGCTCCCAATTGACACCCACATTACTATCATCACTGCTGTCTGTCATATTACCCTCCCACATGATAGGGATTTTAACACAGTGCTGATGTCTTGTTTTTGATCCTCATACATTTATGATCAACACTGTGCTCGCGAACTTGTTGACACTCAGCATTGTTCTGTAACACTCGAGGCCTTTTCACATGTACATGTTGTGCCAATGTATAAATGAGTCTGCTGTTCACAAAAGAATAATTTAATGTTAAAAGAAAATTAACACACACCACCATCATCTCTGAACAGAAATTACCTTTAAATCAAGTTAACATAGCTTTCGAACCATAAGCTGGTTTTACTCACTTCCTGTAATTTGCACTTTCAGAATAAGTTAGGCTACTCATAAATGCTATATTTCATATAAGAGTGATTTTTTTTATAAGAAAAATCCAAATTGATTCAAATTGAACAATTTGTAAATTAATGGAAAGATGATATGAATTTTTCGAGTTTATGGTTGCCATCATGCATTGGGAAATTCAAACAGGAAGTATTGCCATGAAGTTGGTGGGTTTGGTTTTACTTGAGCACCACTTTGTGACCCAGCTTTGGATAAGTGGTTGAAAGTGTATGGATAGATGAACGGACCACTTTTTGTTGTATATATTTTGAAGAATTTGCACAAGTGAAAGTCTTGCACCATTACCTGCTACCAGCTGATGTTGCAACACATTCTAACTTCCATTGTCAAAGTCAGCAGCTTGGTCAGTGGCCCTGTGCTTCGAACTATTACACTTGAGACGTCAGTTTTGGACATGTCAGTTTTCAGGTCAATTGAGCACCACTTTATGTTCTATACATGTTGAAGCATTTGCACCAAAGGCAGTCTTGCACAATAACCTACTACCTGCTCATGTTGCAACATGTTCTAACTTCCATTGTTAAAAGAATACTCTGACGATTTGGGAGGTATGCCCTTTCTCTGTCATTTTCATATTGAGACAACATTATCGATATCTTTTTTGTGTCTGTACGTCCAGTGGCTGGGACTCAGCGGTTAGCATTGCGGCTTAGCTTAGCGAATACAATTGAAGTCTATAGGGGGTCTGTAGCCTACTCATAAAAGTTAACAAATAAACGTTACAGAAACCCTGAAGCTGGTATTTCTACACGTGCATTTAAAATAAACATGTTTAAACATTAATTCGAAAAACGAGAGTCCTTTTTAGTCGTTTTAGAAGAAGTTTGATACACGGAAGTATGGTGTGTTTACGCCCTGTGCTGTGATCTGCGGAGGGATACACCGGTGAGCAGGCACAGGCACAGACGTAGTCTGTAAACAAAACTCAGTTGTTTATTTAGCCTAACGATATCTCCGGACTATAGTTGCAATGGACGACTTTGAATGCGATTTTGAAGAGTTTCTTGTAGCTGACACAGATCCAGAGCCATACCTGTTTGGGCCGAAGCATACAGATTAGGAACTCCAGGTGTTGGATGCTGAGCGGGCGAGAAGAGAGGCTGAATCCTCCAAGGCAGCAGAACAGCAAGGGGCCGAGGGGAGACGGAGGTCAGGGGAGGATTGGTGGTGTAGCTGTGGGGCTTGCCAACCTATGCCTATGGAGGTGGAATCATTTTGCTGCACAGAATGGGATTCGGTGCTACCATCGTTGGGGAGATATCATCATCAGGAGGAAAACTGCCGCAGAGAGTGCATCACAAGGAGTGAAAACTTTGCAGCAATCACTAATCCTGGCGTGATTGAAACATTTTTTCATGTTCCTAAGATAAACTGGAAAAAACACCCCAGGCCTGCAGGAGCTGATGGACAGCTTTCAGTTGAGTGAGTAATATCGCTTTATGATCGTCTGTGTCGTCTCTTTGTTTGCTTTTACCGAGTGACCTAGCGCACCTGTCCCAGAGCCAGCTGCAGCTGTTGCTCACCGGTGTATTCCTCCGTGCAGGGCATAAACACACTATACTTTTGTGTATCAAACTTCTTCTTAAACGACTAAAATGGACTCTCGTTTTTCGAATTAATGTTTAAACATGTTTATTTTAAATGCACGTGCAGAAATATCAGCTTCAGGGTTTCTGTAATGTTTATTTGTTCACTTTTACCGAGTAGGCTACTGACCCCCTATAGACTTCAAATGTATTCGCTAAGCTAAGCCGCAATGCTAACCGCTGAGACCCAGCCACTGGACGTACAGACACAAAAAAGATATCAATCATCTTGTCTCAATAAGAAAATGACAGAGAAAGGGCATAACTCCCAAATCGTCGAAGTATTCCTTTAAATACAGCTGCTTGGTCAATGACACTCGAGATGTCAGTTTTGGACATGTCAGTTTCCAGGTCAATTCAGCTCATTACATGCTACAGCGTCTTTCAAAATAAACTTCTGTCTTCACAGAAAATGTAGGTTTTGCCACTAAAACTACTTCAGATTCAGGCAACAAAATTACTTGGTTAGGTTTATAAAAAAGGGTCATGGTTTGGGTTAAAATAAATGTCATGTGACACATGTCGGTAACTTTGTTATATGGTTGAAAAAATGCAAGTTGACTCATGGTATCACATGGTACATGAACGCCAGTCTCCTGGGTGACAGTCTAGTGTGTGTTTCTCCCCAACCTACTTGGACTTTTTCACTCTATGTTCTGTATTATTGCCATGGAGACATTGAAATTGGTTAAAAGCTCAGGGCGTCACACAGAGATAAGATTTCTTTATTGTCATTGAACAAACATAAAGAGAAATTCAGGTGCACTCAAGGACTGAGCTCATATACAAAAGCAAGTAATAAATAGTAATAAAAATAAATAAACAGATAAATGCCTCCATTCCACTCACATTTTACACAATTGTAGATAGATAATAAGTTATTACACTTAAGAAAAAAAACTTATGTGTTTTAGTGGGTTCGCTTCAGTTCAGAGGTCAGTATGGTCATGGCTTTGGGGTAGAGACTGAATTTTAATCTTGATGGACCTGTAGCGCTTGAGAGTGCCTTATGCGTTGGGAACAGATGCTGAGGGCCACTGACCAGGCTGCAGCTTTTGATGCCCCAGGAATAGGAACGGGTTGCGTATTTTCATTCTAACCATGAATGTACAGACAACAATCAACTGGATACTAAAAAAAATAAGAGCTTGGTCTGAGTACCAGTCACAGACATTTACCCTCAATGTATGACATCTGTGTATTCTGTTTTGGAAAGTTATTACATTGAGAAGGAAGGGGTACGCTTGTTGATGCACAAACCATTGCTTGGAAACTATAGGTTAAAAGTACCCTGTGGAGTTTCTGATGACTGTTGTTTCCATGATTACACACAAGGACCCACATATACACACATGCACACGGCCAGTGGTTTTGGTACTTAAGATGGAATCAAAGCAGCCAGAAACTCAGCGATGCACCCAGTGTAACGTAAGGAAGGACATGCATTTATCATGGTGGTTAAAGCCTAAGGACACACATTGTGCATTTAAGTGAGAAACAGTGAATGTAGACAGAAACCTTTATTTGTAACAAGAAAACTCCAATGAGCGCCTTTAAGCAATTTAAACAACAAGATACTTGTATTACTCCTTTGAAGACTAGTTGAGATAATCAAAAGAAAAGCCGGCATCATGTGGTAATTTCAGCATGGTTCCTCAGCAGGGAAATTTATTTGTACTTGTTAAGAAACACAGTATGGTGCTCTGTTTTATGTGCAGAAACAGGCTGTCCACAGTCCAGCACTCACCCACTGGTACTGTGGGTACTGTGCATTTCCATATATATAGCTAAATGATACCTGATACATATTTTAAACATCCATTCTACACAGCGGACATTGATTGGGTACAATCGATATGTGAAACTAGGACTGTTACTATTCCTACATTGATGTTAACACAGATATGGGACCACTTAAACTGTGAATCAATGTGATCATCGAAAGGAAACATGTCACTGTGACCTCCACAAAGTCATACATAGTCAGGACCTTTTTATCCGAACTGTTAAGTTAACGATTTGCATATTAGGACTGCTTACTCTGTGACTTCCCGGCCGCAATGGTTGCAGTTGAAGGAATAGATTAATGTGCTGAGGTGTGTGCAACCTTCGTGGTTTTACTGAGTTATACTGTGGGATTGATTGATTGTCCTCGTCTTAAGTTTAATTCAGGAATTAAACACCTCAAACGACTTAAAATTTGAAGTTGATCTCAATTAAGGTGACACCTCTCACTGATCCTGTAACACCCATTTTTTTAAAGCTGATTGAGTACCAGTTTTATGTTTATTAAAGTACACCATGTGCTTTGTAATTAACTATATAGCAATTATTAGCCTCAGACTGCTATTGTGCTTTTTAAAGTATACTAAAGCACAAGTACACTGTCATTTCTTTACTTTTAAAGAAGCATACTGACAGTACACTGAGGCTCTTTTACAAGGGAAAGCTTGAGTGAAAAACATCAAAACTATGATACAAATCCTCCCAGCTGAGATGACACTCTGCCTGAGGTAAGATACTGTGCACCTTTCTCTCTTTCCTCCTTTCTCCTGACATGAACAGACTCTGCTCTCACTGCACAGCCAGATGTATTGTCTCCTGACGCATTTGATCATATCTCTGCCACTGTAAATCGCTCTGTGCCTCCACCCCCAGAAATCGGTTGACACATCAAAGTCCCCCGAGGGAGGCTTAATATTGGAGTGCACCACCACTATGTGGGATCTGCATGCACACTCACGCAGGGTCACAGTGCAATTGAGTATTTGGGAATCAAGAGTTTGTTTATTTTGAAATGAAAACTGGGTTATGATGGATATGTCAAGGTACAGCGCTTGACAAAAGGTGCAAAGGTGTATCTATTCTATGACATTGTGTGGGAGTCGATTCAAAGGGTACTCTAATCATCAAAACAGGTTAGACTGCCACAATAGAAATTGTCCACACACTACTTTGCGTTTCAGAGGTGCCTCAAAATTAAAGCACCGATAGACTTATGTTTCATATAAGGCTGCTCTTATTCACTTTTCACTATGCTACGAAAAGTAATGCACTATAATCGGTATATAGCCCATGTAATTTAGAGTTTCGATTCTCTGCCCGAGTCGGACCCGATCCAACCCGTGGGCCAGGCCAGGCCAGGCCAGGCCAGGCCAGGCCAGGCCAGGCCGTAATTTCCCGCCACTATCCTTGGCCCCCCGTTGACGGTGCCACTGGCCGTGATAACGAGTGTGTCGGCTCCGTCGAGAGCACCAAGTGCAGCACGTTGCTGGTATATGACAGCAAAAAGACGGGGACCTCGACACTTAAGAGGTACATGACGAAGGCTTGACGAGAGTCAGCCTTCAATGTCCATGTTCGTATCCTTAAAAAAATGTCAGGTGGAAACCGGGCTCTGGCTCATAATTACAGTTAAAGGGACGGGACGGGACGGGCTGGGACAGAACATGCACGGGCTTGGGTGGGGTTGGGCTGAATTTTTTTGGGCCCGATCTAAACTCTAATGTGATCGTAAGCCAGGAGAGTGTGACGACATCACGTATATGCTACAGGCTTTCCTCCATCATATGATATAGCAAAGGAGGAAGTCAGGTGATGTAGCATAAAGAGTGAGGAAGGTTAGGGTGGTGGATAGGTCGTGGGAGATCGTCATTTGTGTCCCATGTAAAATCTAAAGTCACTGTTAAGTTATTTGAAGTCAGGTATGTACATAACATTATGTAAAGTATGTGACATTAAGTATGTAATGTGACAATGTTACCTTGTGATAAGTACTAAATGTGACAATGGCCAATAAAACCTAACCTTACCTAACAGACGGGCACAAATCATAAAGGCCTAGACACATCAAACCAGTATCAACAAACTAGTGGCGATAAAGGCAAACTGTTGCGTCGTCTCATGTCACCGGAGTCTCGGCCAGAAAGTTGCACTTGAACTCACCGTAAAGACTACAGCCAATGACATAATAACACATATGTTCTGTGCTTGTGTGAGAAGAAATAACTCTTCATACCAGCAGGTGGCGGTAGTTTGTATTCGTCATTCAAAAAGGGAAACTGGAAAACCAACGGAATGGATTCAAGACCGCTAGTTAGCCAGTTAGCACATTAACCAAACAACCAAATGTTAAGAGAACAAAGGATATTTACCATGCTTGTGAGTGAACAGAATTACGAACCATTTCTGCGAAAGAGTTCAATGGCTAACAAAAAAATAATCGTAATATAATGTATATATCATTCGTTTTGATCTCACACTCTCTTGACTTTAGTTGTTTGTTTGCTTTCCTTATCTTCCACACTGATTTAACATGCTAAATTGGTCAAAAAAAACCCCTGATGAGTAGACTAGTGCCAACAGTACGGGACACTGCAAAAACTAGGGCAAGAGACGCTCACCTACAGCTCACCATTGACTGATGGCCAATTGTAGCCTTGGTGCTGTCAGGGCCTTGAGATATGAAATGCTCTTTTTGCATAGCTTATGTACAAACCATTGTATGCGGAAATAATGTTTATATCAAGCTAGCAATAATTCATTCAAATGCTGGTAGATATAATATACGCAAGAAAAGAAAAAAATAGATATATGTACTATATATGTGTTTGTAGAAACTCCAAAGTTTGAGGAAAACAATTGTTGACTAAGCTTCTGAAATCCACCTTGAAGTCAGCCCCCCTCTGTAGTGTGACTAACGTCAGTAATCCATCCCAGCTTCACACCTCTAGTGTCAGGCAAGCCGGTTCAGAAAAATCCTTTGGCTTAAACCCAGATTTGCGTGACCCAGCAGCCTGCTTGGGTACAGGTTTATGCAGATACTTAATCTGTCTGTGTGTGTGTATGTTTAAATGTAGCCTCATTCTCTTTAAAAACGCATAAGCCGACAAGCCAGCCTGCCAACCTGTTGACCACTTTTAATGTAATTAAGTCAGAGTGGACTTTGGTGACCTCAGGCAGGCACGTTCAGAGATACCTGGAGGACGTCGCTTATATTTTAATGAGAAAATCAAATTATCATGGAGTGGTCACCCCTTCGCACCATACATTTATCCACTATCACCTGTACCAGTGTTTTGACATTTGAAATGGTGGCCCTCCAGCTACAGTAACATTTGCATTCAGTATAACAAAGAGGCTGAAAATGTTCTTTTGTGTGAAATAAAAGCTTTGAAACAGTTTTACAACACCGCCATTTTCTTTAATTATACCAGAGAAACAGGTGGATTACAAAAGAATGTAAACACTTCATATGAAAGGCCTTTCATTTTGGAGTAACTCCTTTTAAAATGACAAACACTGCTACAAAGTCGGGTCATGTTAGGTCGAATGCCAATAAGCAGCTTTTCTCAGCTGTAAAAGAGGTCTTGCAATCAACACTTTGATGTTTTCAAACCAGCCTGCGATGACTAACGCTGCTCCAAAAAGGCCAAATCATCTGCACTCACCTTAGAAAGGGGTTATAAAGGTTATGTCTGTTACTCAAAACACTGACAAACTGCAGCGACAAAGGGGAACACAGATCACAGGAAGATCTAACCAACAGGGATGCGACTGACATGCGCACTCTATAAGGAGGGTGATGAAATACTGTTAACTGGCAGGCAGCCTAAAATGAACCACCTTCGTGACAGTGTTTTCAATTGTGATTTAGTTATTTCAAAGCTGAAGTGTTTACATTATTATTCTCCTTGCTGTGTGTGAAATAAAATGTATCATCAAATCAATAGGGAGTAATAATGCTCCTCTGAGCTTGACAGAGCTGTTATAGTTCTGCAAAGTCTTCTTTAATAGCTTATGTGTCATATATAATATGGATTCAAAGTACAGGCTTCATTACTGCAGAACATTGCGCAATAAATTCCAATGCATCCACAGGCCTAGATTAATTTACGCACTCATTCACTCCAGGATGCATCTTTGAATAGCGTTGACCTGCAGGGCCCATAGCCATCTGTGGCCCTTCTCCGCCCCCCTTGCAGAGTGAGAAAAACCCCAGCTGCTCTTTTGGCTGTGGCAGAATTCACCAGGAGGAGTATTTAAAAATCCCTAATCTATCACTCTGCCCAGCCAGCCCTGTCTCCGCTGGCTGGCTTCGAACCTACAGCGATTTGCACTGTCCATTCCACAAGAGAGACATCGTTACTGCTTAGTTAATCTATCACGCAGGGAGGGAGGGATATGGAGAGAGGAGGGGAGAAAGTCATTGGGATCATCCATAATGATTTGGAGATTTACCAGGATCATATGTAAGCGACCCCTATGGTATCAAATGCCAAAGAAAGACGTCCCCTCCAGGGTTGCCGCGGCCTTTTTCATCACTTTTATTATTATTTCATTTCATCAGATTACCCCAGTGTCATTGGATCCCCTGCATCCTGTGCTGTATATTGTATACCAGCTCGACAGGGCACAATACGCCTGCGAGGTAATCGGACATCCTACAGTGATAATAGAATTAGTAATAACTATTAAAAATGTCCGTGGTGGATGTGGTATTACTGAGCACGGCAGAGCAGCTTATACAAAAAGCGGTTTTTAATCAGCCTATTGAGATGAATGACTGAATACATGTTTACATGGCAGGGATATTATAGAAATTAACGGCATGTATTTTCATTAATATACACAGGCTGTGTTGTTTGACAGTAATGTCCAGGAGAAAACATATCTCACTTGCAGGTTCATCACTGCAGTACTCTCAACGGTGCTTTAAAGCACTGCGGCACTGACCCACAGGCAATTTTGTTATCAACCCCGGACAGCCACTGTTGGTTGTCCAAGGTAACAAAGCATTTTCATGTCCGTGTACTGAGACACTCTACATATCCTCCCTGGGTTCGATTTTAATAGAGGCAGCCTTTGGCGTGCCGGTTTAGGTTCCCCGGTGAGCTAAGCTCAGCAGTGGCAAGCGGACTTTGGTTCACCCATCTGACATGTTCTGGGCTATTTGTTTCTCAGGAATGATTGTGATTCTCAACCACATTTCAGAAAATCAATGAGATCTGCTTGAGGGGGAGAGGGCAAAAGAACAGGGTCTGAATACATCAATCATGCTCCTTCAACCATTTCGATGCAATGCTACATACAAGAGAACATGGAGAGTCGAGAACATGTGAATGGATTGACAGGATCAAGCTTGGCTGTATAAAAACATGTCAATTAACCCGAAGGGAAAACAAATCAGGCTCTGATTATGGAGGTGACCCTAAAGTTGAATCAGGGGAAGAGCCTCATGATGGAATGGCTGTGTCGGAAGTCACTCACTACCCACTATATAACATGTTCGCCATTTTGTAGTGCTGTCCAAATGTTTACTGGAATTATTATAATTCATATAGTGGACTCAAAGTGTTCCACCATGTACACCCTGCTGTACATGTTTCACTTATAATGACATGTTGAAGTTTGTTTTACCAGTTTCTTTGCCATGTGTTAAACTGTCACTTTAATTTGCAGCCATCGGACCCTGAAGAGATAAAAATAAATCGGCAATCGATCTTCTCTAGTGTTTAACAGCTACTGTGCAGAGTAGGGCTAAAAACACTAGCTAATGTTAGTGAGCTGCTAGCTATTAGCTCTGATTTGTTCTGTAATGACGTAATGTTAAATTCACAAGTTATTACCTAACTGACTGGTAAAACAAACATCAACACAACAAAGCTGAAACAGAAAATTACTTACATAAAATCATCAACATAAACCACCGCACACTGAACTGAATTACTTTGATTTAATTAGGAGCGAACAACCCATTTAGCTAGGCCTGTTGCGATTTGCGATAAGTCGGTTAATTGCATGGTATATTTAAAGGGAGACAGTAACTTTTCCGGCCGCAATTCTCATTATATAAGTTTAGACAATGGTCTAAAAACAGCAAAATTACAACAATAATAAAAATGGTCTTAAAAGCACAATATCACGCAATATTATCGCTTATCGCAATAATTTCTGACGCAATTAATCGCCCAGCAAAATTTATTGTGACAGGCCTACGTTTCGCCCCTGGTTTGCTCAACAGAATCACACTAGCACTTACAGGCGTGGTTAATATACATGAGTCACATGATTAATTATCAGTTATTTCACTTTTCTTTTTCAATATTTTATCTTTCACATTCTTCAGAAGCATTTTTCAAAATCCAAAAAGAGTAATAAATGTACACAAAATTACATAGATCAAAAAACAAAGCAAGATTCAAAAAGAGTACAAGAATGGCATGTGATTTAACCTCATCCTATTATGTAGATGACGATTTAACAAAGAAAGATAGACTGCAGGTCCTGCTTCTGTCCCTCTACACTGTTAGACGGAAAGGGGGAGTGACAGGGAAGTGACAAGGGACATAGTGGCTCAACTCTCCCTATGGAAATTACCTTTGGAGGGAGATATACGGTAATATTTATATCACAGAAAAGGACTCAAGTCCTGTGTTTAATTAAGTCCATATGGCTCAAGTGTAATCAATTCATGGATCCAAAATGCTTCCTTTCTTAAATGTTGGCTGATCCAATTACCCCCTCTTGGATTGGGTTGTACTTTGTCAATGCCAATAAATTTAAGGAAGTGACAGACCTATGTTTTTTTTCTCATTGTAGTGTCTAGCAATGGCATAATCCAAACATTGCTTACGTTAGTAGGACAGTTTGCAATCATGCTGCCCCGTCTCCTCTCCTATTAATATATTTTATTGTGAGCAGAGCGGCATCACAACACAAACGACCACAAGTACTTTGTAATGTTATCCATTTGTTCGGTTTTATGAGCTTTTTCTGAGATTTGAAGTTTAAAAATGGTCAAACGGTGTGCATGGGGTACATGCAACTCTGACACAAGGTATCCTGAGAGGCTGGGTGACGAGGTGTATTTTTTACACTTTAAACCACATCTCAACTGAGAAAAGTGTCTCCTTTGGATAAAGTTGTGTGGTAACGTTAGACCACAACATCAACTCAACGTGAATAAGATTAACAATGATGTCTACATCTGTTTTAAGGTAAGTCAACATTGTGTTTGAGGCAACATATTGTCACTTTGATGGAAAGAAATATAAAGTTATCTTTAACATCTCTAGCTAACGTTAGCTAAAGTTAGCCTAATGTTAGCTCCTAGCTGCGTTGTTCATCATGTCACCTTGTTTGCTGGGAGTTCATTAGCCTATTTTGTTCTAGTTTTGTACTTTGGTGATCGTACATCATTGTTAGCTGTTGTCCGAAGGGCTCTAGTTAAGCTAACGTTAACTTCTGGAGCTTAGCTTCATTAACTTAACTGTAATGGCCGAGATAACAAAGGCTGGCAAACGTTATGCTGAATGATTCAGTGTAAATACTGTAGCACCAAACTAATGGAGAGACACTCTTGGTAAAGATGGTAAAAAGGCCGTTATCCTTTTCTCATATTCTGAGCCAAAAACCTTAACTTCAGTGGCACTTTAACTTGTTGTCTTTGATGGTGACGGCAACGAGATGCGGTTCACAAGCGTACACTGTGACCTGTAACTAAATTTTGGCTTGTAATTTAAGCTTCATCGACCTTCTCAACAATAAAATGATGAATATATCCCTCCAATGCGTAGTTTAGGCCCTTTTGGTTACTTCTCAATGACATCTGATCATTATGTCCCCAAAAATCATCAGTTGCCTCCTGTGAAATGCCGTGTACTGTGACACCTGCCATAGCGCCGGTCCCTGAACGTTGACAGTTTGCCTGAGTGAGTGGAGGGAGGCGTGGCTTAGCCATAGGTCAATTGTGCGACAGCAATGACGTAATTAATGCTGCAAGGAAAATAACCCGAGTGGTGTCCGTAAGTGTTTTTTCATGTTACAGATAAGCTTATTATATAGTCCTCTACACTGAACTCCCTACATAGGGAGTAGGGAGTAGTGAATGAGTGAATGATTTCGGACACAGCCAATGGACGATCTTTGCAGGCTGGAAAAAAAAAATACAAAAAGATTATATTTGACAATAGGTTCTAGTTCACAAAATTAAGAACTATTTGAAGTGAAACTATTATTCCTCCCTTTTTATGTTGTTTTATGTTCTAATCAAAAATTGGCTCAGTCTTTGATGAGCCCTTTCATCTCTCAAACAGACAGCTTACATTCATTTTCTTGGACATGTATGTGTTGAAGTGGAACATTTGTGGTCAATCAATAATACAGTGTTTTAGATACATGCCTGCTTAAATATGATAGCTGGAATTATGTTATATATGTGCAGCAAACTTTAAGAAACCTTTCTCCCTGTGCCTCAGTCCTGTAGTCTGCCTTGATCTTGTATTCCAATCTCATCGACACAAGAACACTTTCCCTGCTCCTCTGCGCCCCTTTGCCTTTTGTCTGTGGTCAAAAAGCAAACTCTGGTTGATTGGTGGTCATGTAAGGAATCTATTTCTGCCAAGTAATCCAGCCCTTCAAAGCATTTGGCTGAAAAAAAGAAGTGTATTTGAGGTTTCTAGGTCTGTGTTCTCTACAGGAAAACATGGGAAAAATGTCCATTAATCCCATCAGTCTCTGGGAGTTGGGACATTAAACACCTGTTTGAACAATACTAGGCGGATTTGGTATCAGACTGGCAGTAGCTTTTGCACTGCACAATGAATCACCCCATCATGAATGCATTATGAAGACTAAGAGGGCTCGGCTGGGGTTTTAGAGCCGGTGTCTTTGTAATTAGGCCAACTCAAAGCTTAGTTGGTGTACTCAATGGGGTATATTTATCTTCATAATCCTATCCTTTCAATGTAGAATAAGTTTGATAATACTGTCACAACTTTGATAATAATGACAGGCGTAATAAGGTTTTATATAAATAGATGTTTTTATGATCTGTTTTGTTGAATTTCAGGTAGAGAAAGTAAAATGGTTGAGGGATTCATTCACTGGGTGAGGGAGGCGTGATTATGACAAGGATAGCGAGCCCATGTTAATGAGCTTTGAGTAAAAAAAAATGTACATCAGAGTGCTGTGGTGTCTAAGAATAGATGTAACACATTTAACTGTGGAATTTGGAAAGGTAATACAGTGAGTGTAGTAACGTGTGAAACAAGTCTTTTTCCTTGTCAAAAGAATTTGTGCTTTTGTCATGCATTCCTGTGCACCCAGTGATCAAGTACAGACACAGATTTTTAGATCTAACTGCAGAACAATTTGCAAATCACATTAGGCGGAAAGCTCGTATCCCCATAATTTATTGTTTTGATTTATTTTCATGAATCAATGGTGCTGGTATCCCTTTACATCTCTATGTGGGTCTACAAATATTAAACGAATAAAAAGCATTAAAAAGAGCCTCTGACTAAATCTCTTAGCTTGATTTAATCCTCAAACTGTTGGCTCAACCTCATAGCTCCACCTCCATTGAATGAAGTACTGTGCTAAAGCATCTTTGGTGCGGCACACAGCAGAGCTGAAGGTCAACAGTGACCAGAGGCCATTTTGCCTGCCTAAATAAAGGGGCGGTAGTTTGAATAGCTCAGTTTTCTTTCCTCAAGAAAAACTCTTTGAAGGATATCATTACTAATTGTCACAAGCCCAGCACTGTGGTTCGCAGTGGCTGAATTTGAGTTACTATAGCTGCTACTAGTGGCCAATCACTGGAGTCTCCGCCTGCTCTTCTCCTGGTGAATAGTCTCCTTGCTGCAGGGAGAGGCGAAGTGGTCTCTGGGCATGCTACTTAACGAAGGCATCCCTCAATCCGTAGCGAACTAACTAGACCACGAATGAGACCAGAATCCGCCAGCTAGCAAGCTAATTCTTGTCTCATTTGTCGTTGGCCAAATGTATTCAAGGACAAGAAAAACTGAGCGCACACACAGCCACAATAAACGTTGTAACCTGTGAGCTGATGATGACATAATGCAAAGCGCTTAGTGCCTTTAGCCCTTTTTAGATAGGAATTATGCAAATTTGCAGGAAAGCCCAATCAGTCTTCTTTCAGCATTGGCAGTATAAAAGCAAAATCGGGGAGTGCAGCGAAATGGCGCCTACCTACTTTTGTTTATACAGAATGCGCCTTTTTCGGGGCAATGGGGGGCGTGAGCAAGTAGCAAAACGTGTAGCTCAGCGTGTGTCATAAACAATGAAGTGGGAGGGAAACCATGGCTGGTCAGTCCTTTGGCGATTCTTTCACAAGTTGGTCCGTTCTTTCCCGTCATTTGACGGTTAATGGCCTCTTCGTTTGTGAGGGCGTGCAATTCTTTGTCTCCCCAGTTGCTCATCTTTACAGTGTCTGTCAGGTTTGCGTTTCCCTCTTCCTACTAGCTGCTCGCTAATTCCTGCTATCAGCTGTTTCCTGTTAGTCCACCGCCAGTGGGTCGCACGTGCGGCGTCATCAACAGCTCCTCCCACAGGTCATCAACAGCCCCTCCCATAGCGGAAGGGTGCCTCCTTCTGTGACTCTAAACTGTAACAGGTATATAATATATCATAAAACAGTGCAAGTAACAGTTGAAACATGGCTAAAAAACTGCATTAACAAATAGTTTTCATGGCAAACCAACAATATGGAGCAGCCAGATGTAGCTGCTGACACATTCGTATCCTTCCTCGTTGGCAAATACATTGATTAAACCTACAGAATTAGCAAATTAGATTGATGGAAGTTGTAAAAATACTACACAGCCCATATATAATGTAGAAAATAACTGACTGAGATTTGACTGGACACAGAGTGCAGGCTTTTTGGGGAGGCCTGTGTGAAATTAAGCACTGACCCCTGGAGGGTTGCTGCGGCCACCCCCCAAGTCACTAAGCTTTACAGTCTCAGCTACAGCCACATAGTCCATTTATAATCTGTGCAGTGGTTCGTATGTACTCTCTCTCTTTTGCGTTGTGTGATTAACCAGGCACAGACCTTCCTCTCTTTGTCTCCAACCGGCTGTTTATTCACGGGGACAGCACACTGGTAACAACAGAATCACATTAGATCTCACAGCAACCCTGGTGGTAATAAGCTCCATAAATTGCACTGGGACAGCACGCTACAGACTGGCAACCATAAGCGGCAAATAAAACAATAATACAAGGCTCTTTACTTGTTAACATGTGATGAAGAAAATGAAATGACAACATATGTACCTGGTAACAACAGAATCACATTAGATCTCACAGCAACCCTTGTGGTAATGAGCGCCATCCATTGCTTAAACACAGAAAGGAAGAAATCATTCAGCTAACAGTCAGTGAGCAGCTTAGAGGAGATTCCTTCTGAGACTACATCCAAGCTAGCACAGTCACAACGCGGTGAGTCCAACAGTAAAACAATATCAGCACCAAAACACTTGATTATGCATAAAGAAGCCTTTTTTTGTAAACATTGTGACATGTCAAAAATAGAAATATTCGAGCTCAACAAAAACATAATGTAGGGATGCACGGTAATATTGGCACATCATCAATATTAGCTTTAAAATGAACAGAATCAGAATTGGTCAACATGCTTTTTCTTATTTTGCACACAGAATGAATATTACATACACTGAAACGTATTGTATTTCATCACAATAAGAGTATGCATGCATGATATGATGTTAATTCCACGACAGAAAAGACTTGATGATCACGAAAATTAGGTGGGGAAAAAAGTTAATATATCAATATAAGAATCGGTTATCGGTCAATGAGTTGTTACATGTCGCCATATCGGATATTGGCAAAAAATCCAATATCGTGTATCCCTAACGTAGTGTTAAAAGCATTTCCAGAGAGCTATTCAGACATGCGACATACCACAGGGGCAGCACACTGCAGACTGGCAGCAGCCCTTTTTAGATAGGAGTTGTGCAAATTTGCAAGAAAGCCCAATCAGTCTTCTTTCAGCATTGGCAGTATAAAAACAAAATCGGAGAGTGCAGCAAAATTCCGCCTACCTACTTTTGTTCATACAGGATGCGCCTTTTTTGGGGGGCGTGAGCAAGTAACAAAATGTGTAGCTCAGCGTGTGGGAGGGAAGCCGCGGCTGGTCACTCCTTCAGCGATTCTCTTGTAAGTTGGCCCGTTCTTCACCGTTCCCGTCATCTGACGGTTAATGGCCTCTTCGTTTGTGAGGGCAAGGAGGACACGCAATTCTTTGTCTCCCCAGTTGCTCATCTTTACTGCAGTGTCTGTCAGGTTTGCGTTTCCCTCTTGCTACTAGCTGCTCGCTAATTCCTGCTATCAGCTGTTTCCTGTTTATCCACCGCCAGTGGGTCACACGTGCGGCGTCATCAACAGCTACTCCCACAAGTCATCAACAGCCCCTCCCATTGCGGAAGGCCGCCTCGGTCTTTTTAAACTAAAAGGGTTCCACCAATATGACTACCCTACGAGGCGGAAAATTGGGCGCTTCGGATCAACTCGTCAACACTCGCAGCTTGCCGGCAAAACGGCCCAACATTCGCCGAAAATCTGCCAGTGTAAAAGGGGCTAATGATAAATGGGGTGTCCCGCTCAAGTTTGCAGGGGCTGATCTGTGGGGCACACCCTGCCAGTCTGGAGAGGCCCAGCAGAGGGCACTTATTGAAAAGTTAACAGCAGTCCCAGTGAAAAACTATTAGATGGAAGTGACCAGAATTAATAGAAATAAAACACTTAAAATCATAATTACTGTTATGGCAAGGGATGGCACGTGGGATCATGAACCCTGCTACATCTGTTTTATTGACAAAAACCGACTGCAAGTTATATAAATACAATATCATATTTATACAAATTAAGTAATCAAGCTGTGCTCGCAAAGTAAGAGAGTTACAAATGTAACACGTGCTACAAGTGAGCCGCTGAACACACCTGTGCTTTAGTGTTACTTGCAGACCAGAACTAGCATGTATGACATGCGAAGACTATGCTAACTAATGACATGTGGATTTTAGCTGCACAATGTATAAATACACAACTTTATATTCCAAAAATACCCCTTTTTACTTTGTTTGTGCCAAATTGCTTTCCCAGCTGCCCTTACCTGCAGAGTTGATGAATCCTGCTGATATTTCTCAGAGATGTTTAGCGCTGCACTGGCCACGTGCCACTGTGATGACGTCGTGATGACATTTACATAGCAAGTGAAACCATGCACGTTACAAGTGTAATGCATTACATTTAAGGTGATTCTCCCCTATCTGGTCAAAACTCTTGTGACTCCATTTAAGCTTGATTCTGGTAGAATATTATTAATGTAATGACCAGTGTTGGGAGTAACATGTTACAGTAATATATTACATTTTAGCAGTAATGAAGTAATATAACACGTTACCAGCAGGATTTGGGATGATATAACACGTTACCACCCAAAATAAACTGTTTAGTGTTTTTATTTTTCATTTATTCACACTGATCCACACCACTCCACTTCCACCAGTGTGCCACCAGAAAAACATTCCCTGAAGGTTGTTGTATGTTGTCATGTTATTCATTCTACATTATAGAAGGGTGCTGGTGATTGTGTGCGTTATCATGTCCAGTGTGTTTCCATTTATGTTCCTACACCATATCCCGCTCTGCCTCTGTGTCCTAAGGCAGCGGGGATAAGAAGCTGGCCTCTGCTTTCTTTTCCTCATCCTGATCGTCGGCACATCTTGCCTGAGTGATGTCAGTATATGTTGTTTTTCCATTCACATCCCATACAACTGCACAGCAACACTGGCACACAGTCCGGTTCTTATGCATAACTCAGCAGGTGGGTGGTATGGTGGTACAGTGGTTAGCATTGTCCCCTCACAGCAAGAGTGTTCCTGGTTCAAACCCAGGGTGGAGGAGCCCTTCTGTGCAGAGTTTACATGTTCTCCCCGTGTCAGCGTGGGTTTTCTGCGGGTAGTCCGGCTTCCTCCCACGATCCAAAGACATGCAGTTTAATTGGTGACTCTAAATTGGCCAAAGGTGTGAATGTGAGTGTGAATGGTTGTCTGTCTCTATGTGTCAGCCCTGTGATAGTCTGCTGACCTGTCCAGGGTGACCCCGCCTCTCGCCCAATGTCAGCTGGGATAGGCTCCAGCCCCCCCGTGACCCCAAATAGGATCAGCAGTTACAGAAAATTAATGACTAAATTAATAAATGAATGAAAAGCAGCAATATTGGACATTGCTTTCTACCTTACAGCGATGAAATGTAGAATATTACTGCTGCTCTGTATCCACAGTTGATTAGTATAATAAATCTGAGTAATAATTTATGAGTAATTCATCTTAAATTTCGAACCCAGTAACATAATACTAGAGCAACAAACTGCACTGATACCATTTAAAACCACCCCTCCCATGTGGTGTTTGCCTGTTTCTGTACAGTATAGAGTCATTACCACAGCAATGAATGTATTGTGTAAACAGGCAAGAGCTGGTAATTGCGGGTGATTCCCAAAAGTTCCTGTGTGCTTTATTTTCAGCATCAGTGCATTATTTCCTAATTATCTTGCTGGACTCTTAGTGGAGTATTTGGACAGGCATTTGTCTCCAGGCAGCAGCATTGCAGTCAGTGTTTTCTCTTTGTGTGTGTGTACCTGCAGGCAAGGCCTCGTTGGAGATCTGGCAGTGAGCGAGCGCATATGTGGTGAGTCATCCTCGCACTGTGGCTCTGATGACACGCCGCTGCATGCGCTCGAGCACATGGTGGGTTACACTTGACTACAGGCGATTAGGGGGACTCAGTGATCTTTAATCATGTAGTCAGTGTCATGCCCCCTCCATGCGTACAGGCCTCGCTTCTGTTAAGTTCAGAACTTAAGGTGTAAAGCAATTACGTGTGTGAGGTACTTCAGTTTCACTCAAGATATTTCCATTCAGTGAGACCTTTACTTGATGGTATATTTCAGAGGAAAATATACCTTGTTCTCCGCTACATTCATCTGGCAGACGTAGTGTGACGCTTTGCAGCATAAGGTTTTAAGGGTAGCACGGTGGATCAGTGGTTAGTGCTGTCGCTTTGCATCAAGAAAGACCCAAGGCCTTCCTCTGCTGAGTTTATATGTTCTCCACGTGTCTGTGTTTCCTCCGGCGGCTCCGCTTTCCTCCCACAGTCCAAAGACACGCAGGTTAGGTGTCCTGGAAACTCTAAATAGCCCGTAGGCGTGAATGTGAATGTGTTTTGCTGTTTATATGTGTTATCCCTGTGACAGACTGGCAGCCTGTCCAAGGTGTACCCTGCCTGTCGCCCACTGCATGCTGGGATTGGCTCCAGCCCTTTTGCGGCTATGAGCAAGATAAGTGGTAATAGAGTATGAATGGATGGATGGATTACATTACATTGTATTTATTCAGCTGATGCTTTATCCAAAGCAAGTTACAATATGTAACCAAAAGACTGCAAGAATCATACAAGTACAAACATTTACTTCATCAAATATGCTGAACCTCTTAAAGTGCTACATTTAGAAACAACACGAGACAGACAAAGAGCTATTAAAGGTTAGCAGGTAATCTTGGTGACTGTTTTTGAACATTATTGCCAGCACAAATGAAAGCCAACCACAGATTCACTTTCTTTTTGGAATGAGCTTTGTTAGCTTGGCGCTTTGCCTCGCCATATTTATTTTTTGTCGGCGCTGTGTCTGATTTTCGTACCTTCCTCTTGGAAGTATGCTACTTACAGTCTGCCACCTGGTCACTTGCTTTTTATAAAATCCTGACCTCACATGCATGCTGTGCCCAGAGACATCCTGAACACAGCAAGACAAGACGTAAATTAGAAAATACACGCAGAAGGAAGGAGTCTCTATCGACAAATACACCACCACACACTTCTAATGGGTCATAAGTGATGATTAAGAGGGATTACTTTTGTATGACTCTGTACATTCAGGACTTGAAATACTTTTTTCTCTGTGTATATTAGGGCTGCCCCTGACTAAGAATTTTTAGTTGTCATTTAGGCCCATTAGTCGACTAGTCGCCCGCATGTTTACGATATTAATTTATGTATTAAATTACATATTTTGGGCGGGGCAACGCAGTGGTTTGAGTTGAAGGTGTGAGAAAGAATAGTATCAGTAACATTGTTAACACTGTGCTATATTACAGAGAAATACAAAACCGTACTAATGAACCTTCATTAATATAGGCCTATATTTTATCTACAAGTGCACGTCACACACTGAGCGAGCCGCCTCTTAATGACGTTGTGGGCTAATGGGCATGTAGCAACTTCCATAAGAACCCATGAAATCAACTTTTATATTTTTCCGCGAGAATAATCCGCGCGGATATTCACCCTCAGTGAGAATGGACTTTAAAGAACAACATTTTTGATCTTTCAATAAATAGGAAAATGAATACGTTAAAAATAAATAAGTAATGAAGTTGAAGAATATGCAAGCTAAATAAAAACAGATTAATAAAAATAAATATACAATGATCATAAATACAAAATTTAAAAAATAAAATGAAAAACAATAAAAAATAATTATAATAAAATAAAACAATTATAATAAAATTAAATAAAATAAAATAAAGGAGAGCTCAATTAAAAGCCAGGCTAAAAAGGTAGGTTTGCTGGGTTTGCTTTTAAGAGCCTAGAGTGGTATGCGCAGGCAGTGAGAAGCACGCCAAAGGCAAAACAGCGCAGCTAAGGAAGACAAAACTGTATATCGGCATATTGGTGATAAAAATTACTGATACCGATAACCCTAAAAATTCATAATATCGGCCCCGATAATCAGCCAGGCCAATTATCTGTCGACCCCTATTTAAAAGCACTGTTGCAGGATTTTTGTACACAATCATTCGTATGCCAGTGTCACGGTGTATTTTAGCTGGTCTTTGTAATGCCAGTTGCACTTTTTTGTGTTTTTATGGTTCACTTCTAGTATTCATTATCATACTTTTTGGCTTTTCTTTGTAGTAATCTTACATTGTGTTTTATATTGCTTGTTTTAGAGCTGTACATTTGTATTCTGTATTTTTGTTCTATGTTGTCTGTCACTGAGATGGAAGATAGTAAAATAAAATAGACTAAGAAGTAAAGCCCAATATAAAGCGATGCATCCTGTGTAGTGATATATTTTGGAATGAACTTTGAGTCACTGGGACACATTACATGGAAGTTGATGAAAAAACTGCCATTTTTTACTATTAAAAAACACTATGTAAAATAAATGGACTACTCATTATTGTAAATATGTGCTGCATGAAGCCAATGTTGTATATTTTTTTAAATAATATTTTTCACTAATGTTGGCAAGTCAGCATGAAAGTATTGAAAAACATAAATTTGTGATGATCCTGAGTCAGCCCCCCCCCCCCCCAGCATTTAAACTGACAGATTGGAGGTGAGCTCACTGTCCTCCGACTGCCAACATCATGACTGAGGGAGAAGTTGCCACTGGGTCTGGAGTGAATGTCTGTTGAATATCCAACTTAAAACTAACTTCACCACAGTGCTGCGGCGATCTCGACTGGCTTGATGGCAGTGTTTACATCATACTGCTGTTGTGCTGTTCTCTGTCTGTCTGTCTGTCTGTCTGTGCGCTGTCAGTTTCCTCTCTTCACACTGCGATGTTATCGGTTATTAATTTGTTTTTCACTGTGTGAGAAAATGGATGTGCAGCTTGAGAATGTGTGAAAAGTCAGTCGCTTGAGAGTTGGCAGTGTACCAAGTAAAGCTGAGAATTACCTGCAAGGCTTAAATTTTACATGCACTACCATGCATATCCGTGCAGTATGTCAAGCTCCATCTTGTTTTTTTAGAATAATTCTGCATAGCACACCTTCAATATGGATGGATGCACAACTCATGATGAACTCATGAAACATGATGCATTGTCAAAACAGCTCGCAACATATGGAGTTAGCTGTGACAAGTTAAAGCTGTGATTACAAAAGACGTGATTATCTCCTGCTCATATAGGGTGTAGGTGTGTTTCTCAGAGGTGGCTTCAACAGTGCAACAACCAAGGTGCAATTATAAAGTAACAAGGGATAGGTTCCTTACAATTAGTGCTTTCATTTTGACACTCGACTGCATTTTTTTTCTGATTCTATACTAAAAGATTTTAATTTTCAGTTACACAAGGTAGATTGTAAATTATAAACATTATTCCTAATTGAATATTACTCCATTATGGTATGTTGTAGCACTGGGCAATATATTGATGTTAAATGTATTGTAATATGAGGCAAGGTATCCTAGATTCCTAGATTTGGGATATTACCTTTTTACTGTTGGTAAACAGTGATGTTTTTTGGTAGGCGGGACTTAGCTGGAGGCAAAACAATTCTCCACAGACATTAACTAGTGCTAGCTCGCGAGTTCTGTTGGCTTGTTTTAGACAATGGAGGAAGATGATGTAAGTGGTGCATTACAAATACTGATTCCAAGTGTTGGAGCGCAATCTGGCACAAACTGGACCGTCAGTTAATTCGGAGAGCTGTCGGAATGTACCGTTCAGTTATCCAGAGCACCGCACTCTATCTGGGGAGACGGAGCAGCAGAGTGCCGAGCGCAGTGAACTTGGGATTAACTTAACTGTTCACTAATTAATGTAGAAATAAAACACTGCATTTCTTTGACCAACAGGGCTCTCATTTTAGTGTAGAGCATCAGACTGAATTTACGAACGCACCATGTCAGGTCACTCACTCCCCGGGACCGCAAGTGTTACTTGAATAAATTAACACTGACCAATGGGACCAGACTGGCCGACCCGTATGCTCTCACTCAGTGGATGGATGATGTCACAGGAAGCTTTGTGGTTGAATACTATACCAATTGTACAAAGAAGGACGACACTTGAACCGTTTATTTCAGTTTGTTTTGCTAACGAAGCTAACGTTAGCTAATGCGCTAAAAAGTTAGTGTTACAGAGAACCCAACATTCCTCTTAATACCTCCCCAGTTTCTGATGAGGTGGACATGATAACCCTTAATACACATAACGCTATTCATCCCTACAACAGGAAATACTTTTTCCCTAACCTGATATGAAGTGTGGCTGCACATGTGAGCATTTTTGATGATCGGCTCCGTCCAGTCCTTTGGTCTCATCTCATTTGACCATAGATGTCTTTGTTTTTGTTGACGGGCAGTGGCGGCTGGTATGTGATAAAATTTAAGTTTTGAGCCATGACTCCTTCTATTCTTGCTCACAACATCTATTCGCTAACACAACAGGATGACATTTTAAGACTCATGTACAGCCCTGTGGTGGGGAGTCATGTTTTGCCTCCAGCTGACAAAGTGACTTCATTGTGACGTTGGTCCAAAAAGGGTCTATAGTATGATAAGTGTTGTCTTTTCCTGGTTTTAAAGGCTGCATTACAGTAAAGTGATGTGATTTTTGAATTTACCAAACTGAATTTGCTTTGTTAAATTTAGGCGGGGTACAGAGGCGGGGAGGCAGGGTACACACTGGACAGGTCGCCAGACTATCACAGGGCTGACACATAGAGACAGACAACCATTCACACTCACATTCACACCTACGGACAATTTAGAGTCACCAATTAACCTGTATGTCTTTGGACTGTGGGAGGAAGCCGGAGTATCTGGAGGAAACCCACGCTGACATCGGGAGAAAATGCAAACTCCACACAGAAGGGCTCCCCCCCCCAGGATCGAACCAGGAACCAGGAACTCTTGCTGTGAGGTGACAGTGCTAACCAATATATCACCGTGCCACCCCATTATATTCATATGACTGATAATTATTGATCAAAAATCCCATTGTGTAAATATTTTGTGGAAACCACTATTAGTCAAGCCTACAGTATCATCGGAATATATTTATATGGAGGTATTTGATCAAAAACATGGGGATATTTGATTTTCTCAAAGCCCTCACATGATGCTTTTCCTGTTGCAAAGCATGTTCTTATCTATTAAGTCATGAACACAGAGCAGTAAGCTTAGCTTTCTGTTGTGTGGTACCTCTGTAATATGACGCATTCAAATGGCTCCTGCCACTTTGAAAGGGTTTGTACTGACAGTGTAAATGCTTAATTTGTAACTGATTCCAATTCAAAGAGACAGAGCCTCCTGGCCAGCCCTAAGCGAGCTTTGCGCAAAAAAACCCCCATCAATGCAGAGGTCCCGCAAGTTGAAATTGCTTTAAAAACAATTCAGTTTTCTTGCTTTCCTGAGTTAGACTGCTCTAATCAATAGGCCACCACTGTTTGATGTCTAGGTCTTTGGCAGGCACTGCTGTGGAGTCAACATGAATAAAGTTGTTTCAAAAATAGCCTTGGCAGAATATTCAGCACTTGAAAAAGCACAGGGCCAAAATCAAAGTCCTCTTTTAAAAACAGCTGAATTATATTGTACCGTGAGCGTGTTGATGGCCTCTTGCTCAGCCGTGCGCTGTAGCCCATCGCAGCTGAAAAAAAAAGGATGAGTGTTGTCTGAAAGCAAGACATGAATTTCACACACAGGCTGCTTGGTGCATAAAAGTACAGCATCATGTTCTATATTAAGACAGCAACACTAAGACAACATATCTCAAAGTGTTTGGTATATTTAGGGAACCTGGAGCCAAGGGAACTTCAGCGGAAATGACCCCGGCCTACGTGTTTCGGGAAGCTTTTTATTACTGTTTGAAAATAACTGAGCAGACATGTAACACTGTAAAGGGGTTTGAATGTTGGGTTTTTTTCCTCACACAGTTTCCTGACATGTTTATGTAATATTTTCTGAAATCATGAGACCTACAGAACATGGACAATCATATTGGCTTTTGCATTGGTGTCTTCAATGAATTAAAGTGCAGTTTGTGCCATAGGCCCAGCAACATACTGTATAAATATCATATAAAATATTGATCAATTGACCATGAATTGTAAGTGCCACCATTGCTGTCCGTCCCACTCCCACATTTACTGTACTTGCATCACACCGTAAGCGGTTATGCCACTCTACTCATGTCATGTGCGATGCCTGCGTCAGTTCAAACGTGACTTTCTCACACATACTGTACACACGTAAACATGACATGTGCGAACGGGCTCGACGGGGAGTGACGTTAGAGTGGGGGCATATCACGGTACATCTTGTTATCTTTCCACATCTCATTCTTAGGAAAGGAAAGAAAATGTTTGCTTGCCAAAGTCCGGGAACGTTACAGTGTCACGTTGGTTTGCATAGTCGCTGGCAGCGCAACCTAGGATGGGATGATCAAGAGATGTTTTATGCAAATGGTCCCTGATTTAAGCACCCATAATTTTATATTCATTCATCTTCTAACCGCTTCAACCACAAGAGGCAGGGTACACCCTGGACAGGCTGGACGCCAGACTATCACAGGGCTGACACATAGAGACAAACAACCATTCACGCTCACATTCACACCTACGGACAATTTAGAGTTATCAATTAACCTAGTCCCCAATCTGCATGTCTTTGGACTGTGGGAGGAAGCTGGAGTGCCCCAAGAGAACCCACGCTGACACGGGGAGTACATGCAAACTCCGCACAGAGGGGCTCCCACACCCGGGATCAAACCGGCAACCCTCTTGCTGTGAGGCGACAGTGCTAACCACCACACCACCGTGCCGCCCCATAATTTAATATCTATATGTATATTTATATATGCTTTCTGTCGGTGTGCAGGGAATTACAGAAACCAAGAGGAGCTTTTTTTCATTGTCAAAGTGGAGTTTCTAATCAAGGATTCCATTTTAGTCTTGCGTAAGTCGTGAACATAATCACAGAGGTACAATTTAAAAAAAGCATTTTGTGTTTCCCATATGTAGACCTTGATCTGTTTAATTAATTTCTATTCAAACTTTAAATTGAAAGTTCAGTTTTTGAAGGTTACCTGCAAATAAAACCTCTCTGCTCGGAGAGACATGAGTCCCTGTGTGTGTAAGTTTTATTTTTCTACTACTACAAAAAAAAGCCAACATTTCAGTGATGCCTCAGAACTTAAGTAATGTTTATGAGCATGTGTTATTAAAAATCAGCACGGTGGTGCAGTGGTTAGCACTGTTGCCTCACAGCAAGAGGGTTCCTGGTTTGATCCCGGGTGAGGGAGCCCTTCTGTGCGGAGTTTGCATGTTCCCCCTGTGTTAGCGTGGGTTATCTCGGGGTACTGTGGCTTCCTCCCACAGTCCAAAGACATGCAGGTTAATTGGTGACTCTAAATTGTCCGCAGGTGTGAATGGTTGTCTGTCTCTTCATATCAGCCCTGTGATAGTCTGGTGACCTGTCCAGGGTGTACCCTGCCTCTCACCCAGTGTCAGCTGGGATAGGCTCCAGCCCCCCCGCGAAACCTCAATAGGACAAGCGGTTAGAAAATGGATGGATGGATGGAGTTGTGTAGTGTTTGTTTGCACGATGTTTTCATGATATGGAGGTTTAACCATCTGTGAAGTTGAGTTTATGATGGTTAATGGTTGGATGATGAGCTGTATGTGTGTAGACATAACGACTAAAACTAATCTTTCTCTCCTAAAATGGCTAATTACAAGTTATGTACTTGTCTTAAACACATTAAAACCATTATTTATAGCGTGTAAAAGAAATTGCTAATTAACAAGTATGTGTGGAATTCAGATATTGAGGTTCACGTGGTGCAAAACACAGCTGACTTAGTTGTGTTTTGTTGTTATCAAAAAGCAGAAATCTCAAGACATTTTCTGACATGCTTTATGAATCGGTGGCCTCCATCCTAGAAATCTCATCCCACTTCTCTACTTGGAGTTTCAGAACATTTTATTGTGTTATTTTTCCATCAGTCAGTCAGAATTTCCAACAGGCCACAATCTCTGGGAGGCACCATTACCCCATCCTACCCCTCTTCCCCTGTTGCTCTTTACATCTCCTGTACCCTCCTCAATCCCAGGACACAGGGGATACTGGGATTCTCAGGATTAAAAAACACAGCAGGTGGGTGAGCCTCTCTGCTGCAAACAGTCTGGCTTTTTCACGTCAGGAAAGCTGAATCAGTTCTCTCTTTGAAGACACAGTTTAGAATTTTTTTCTCCTCTTTTCACTCCAATCGTTCTCTAAACCTTTATTAAACCAGGGAAAGTCAACTGAGTAGGCATTCTTCAGCAAACAGCCTCCTTTACATTCACACAGCTCTTCATGCAGAGGCTTGAGTGCACAGTCTTAAACTACTGAGAGTTTAGTCCTTTGCTCTGCGGCATCTAGACTGTTGTATTTGAGAGAAGGGAGAATGTAAGTTATTTGTTTCCCACAGGCATTAGATGGATCACCATTAATTTGGTACAAACATTTATGTCTCCCTCAGAATTAGTTTTATAACTTTGGTAGTTTTCTTGTTATCCAACACCATCAGATAACAAATATAATAGTTGCCTCTGCATACTTTGTGTTTAGTAGGGGTGTGCCATATCATCTCATGACAATACCAGTATAATCTTTGATATCATATGAAAAATTCACACCGTGATACTCATGATATTTTGACTTGTTGACATTGAAGTCATACTGTTACCCACGGCAACAACAAGCATAGCTGAAAGCGAAATTATTACCGACTCTGCAGTGGTTCCAAAAAGAGGAGGGGGAACTCATTCAGCGGCTCCTCTGGCAGCAGCATATTTGAAGGCGAACTGTAAAACTGTATCATTTATTTTGTTGCGATTCTGTTTTCTTACATTAATATATTTTTTTCAACTAATTTGTCATATCGTCAAGAATATCGTTATCGCAATAATACCCTGAAATATCGTGATATTATTTTAGGGCCATATCACCCACCCCGAGTGTTAAGTGCTAATTAGCAAATGTTAGCATGCTATCACAGTAAACTAAAATGGGGAACATGGTAAACATTATACCTGCATGCTGAAGTTAGCATTAAGCCCAAAGCGCTTTTGTGAGTACAGCCTCACACAGCTGCTAGCAGCCCAGTCGTCAGAGTAAATATTGTCTTTGTAGGCTACATTTCAGCAAACTACGGATACATGACATTTGTACATTTCATACATATATATGATGTGATTACATATATGAGCTGACTTTGTCATTGGAAAAAGGAGGAGTTGGTGGATGGCGTGACACCAAGGGGGTCTGCCCATTGGTCCAACAGCCCATTGGTCTGACATCCCATTGTTCCGACCATATTAAACCCATTGTTCTGAAGTCTTGTTGTTCCGAAATCATCATGATGCCCTGTGGTTAAGGTCTGGTTAGGTTTAGGCACAAAAACCACTTGGTTAGGGTTAGGAAAATGGGACGTCGGACCAATGGGCTGTCGGACCAATGACATGGACCCACACCAAGGCCAGACAGCTGCCAAGCCATCACTACATTTCCAGCAGCGATTTTGCCACCAGAAGTGGATGTTTTCTAGTAAGCCATTGCTTCATTATCAAAAGTGAAAAAAGCAGGTATTTTTAGCCTAAACATAACCACACATTAACCACTGCAGTGCTCACACGTAAAGCTTCAACATATTCGTTACATAATAGCCTACAGATGTTACATATCCGTGGTTTGCAGAAATGTACAATGCCAACATTTATTCTGGGGCTTTGGTTGCTGTTAACAGGGCTCTAGTTTTACATTCCTCTTGATTCAAGGCAAAAGACTCCAAAATACTCTCAGTGACCTTTGGATATTTGGGGGAGAGAAGCAAATCAAGAAGCAATCCTCAAAAGTCCTAACATTTACAGCCAGGAAAATCTCCCAAAAGCAAGTATAAAAAAACCCATCTGACTGTCTTTAGTTATTTTTTCTATGTTTCTCTCCTGTGCCAGTCCCGCATATTAAAACAGCATATGTGTGGACTTGTGCACATGCATATATTGATGTTTTCCTCATCAATAAGAACTCGCAGGACTAAGGTGTGAGAAAGTGGTCTTCAATAAAAGTGCGTCCTGGTCATTTCAGGAGCACATTAGACATAGCCTGTTGCTATGACTACGGTCAGGATAAATTCCTGTCGTGGATCAGAGCTCAGTGGACTCATCCACACACAGACAGGCAGGTTGAACTCTAATTTCCCCTAGCATGTTCGACAGGACTGAATGCAAAAATAACACCAACCCTAGTGGTCCATATGGCTGGTTCTGGGAGGACCAGCTGCTCAGGGCTTTCAAGGCCATAATCTTTATTTCACACTCTCAGTGAGCCATTTTAATTTCTGATGAGGGACCGCTTGTGTGGAGGCAAAAGGAGGACAATGAGTGGGAAGAGTGGAACCACCTGTGTACATCTACATTTAGAGTTTTGTATTCTTGCAATCAGAACGACAAAAATGCTGTATTTTTTTTTAAATCAAACAAAACACATCCCTGAACATATTTCCCATGTGTACATGAGCAATTCTTTATCGAACCCACACAACAACAAAGCCTTTTACACATGCTGTTATCCATGCAATGCTTCCTATGAATAGGAAACAAATTTTGTGTATACTAAAACTCTCTCTGGGCTGCATTAGTAATACCAAGGGAGGCTGGTAATTTGATTTTGCCTATGCAAATTGGATATTTCAGTCAGTCATCCAGGCAGTAAAATAATTTAGAAGGAACCTTGGCAAAACACTAACAGGGCCATGTGTTGTGTATCATTCAGCATCCTCCACAGTGGAGCAAAACCACCTTTAACTGGCCATTTTAACATCACTGGTGATATGGCCCTTGCAATTTCGACACTATACCACAGTGGAAGTCAGTAATCGTGTGAGACACTTCATGTCATTCCAGAATGGGATTAAAATGGCCCCAGATGGTCCAAATTAAGTGAAAAATTCCAGCTGAGTTGGTAATTCAGTTGGAATTTTAACCTGGGTAGCCAAAGGAAGTCTGATAACTTTGTTCTATATTAGATAAAACTCAAAGGGAAATGAATTTTCCTCACAGTCTCAGTCTCACTTTCGGATTAGTGATCTCCAGCAGACAAACCAACACACGCTGGGACCAGTCCAACTTCAAACCAGTCCTTTAGAAGCTGTCCTAAGGTAAATCTCATACTCCACATTACAGAAGAAGAAGATGAGATCCTCCCTGGCTGCACAGCCAGGGAGGATAAGTTATGCTGAGACAGTGAAAGAAGAATCTCATCTTCTGCTTGTGACGACTCGGTAGAATTCAACTTAATGCTGAGTCTGCTTTAATGATTACCTTAAAGGATGTAGCCACTCACAGTCCCCAAATGATTTCAATACAACATGAAAATTACTAGCCATGCTCACAGCATGGCTTTAGGGACTGCAATGTTGGTTGGTTCAACCTGGTCTCACCCCAAAGTCGTCGCAATCTGGCACTTGGTCAGTGAGTTCTGGCATCAGACACCGGCGAAAAAAGCTGGCCTTTCAGGTCTGCATGATATGTGGCCAATTGGCGTTATTGTTTAATGGCATCTGGCAGCATCTTGGGGAAAGTTGGCAGGACACCAACAAAGGTTAAGGCGGTGGAAGTCCGAGTAGGGTGGGCGGGAGGGGTAGTGGAGGGGTCCAAAAACCGCCAACTTTGATTCGCGAGGCTGGTGTTCACTTCCCATAACATTGTAAAGCCAAACCCTGTTCTTTTGTCCTAAACCCAACCACGTGTTTTGGCAAAATGTAACCGCATATATTGTTGAAGGGAAAAAAAAAAAAATCTGTGTTTACTGACAGTGGTTTTCCATTTTTGGAAGATATCCCAAAAACCGTTGTATGAGGATATGTTGCTCAATAGCTATGAATGACATGCCATGAAATGTATTTTCCTCGGAGGGTGACTCCTCTGACTTTTCCTGTAGCACTACCAGGGTGTTGGGATTTTTTGGCCATCAGTGAAATAGGTTTACAGCCATTGAATGAGTTTTCATGCAGTTTGGTGCAGATATTCATGGTGCCCAGAGGATGAATCTTTTTAAGGGATGCCTGACCTTTTCTCTTTTGCTACCAGAAGGTCAAATTTCTCACTTATGATATATCTCATCATCTACTATGGATTAGTATAAAAGTTGGGAGCCAGTCTTAGTTCACAGAGGACGATCCCTACTGGCTTTGGTGACCCCTTAACTTTCCATCTCGTGCCACCTGGAGGTCTCACTTGGCTGCTATCATGGCTGTAGACTCTAAGTCTAGTTTTAATCATAAAGTTCCAATCCTTAGACAACTGCATCATTGCTTTCCGTCTTCATTGTGTTCTGTTATAACAGCTTTCCAGTTTACTCAGACTGACTGGAATTTTAGTTGTTTCTGTGATGGCTTTAGGTAATTATCACACAGCTTTGATACATACTTGATTCTGATTGGTCATATACGACATTCTACTGTCTGCTATTTCTAAATTGCAGCTATGGATAATAGACTGTTGCTATGGGCGCAGTTTTGATCATAGACATTTTGGGAAACAATAAAGCCATTTTTAAATCAATATTTTGTGTCAAATGATTGATTCCTTTAGTGATTAGCTGTGTAATAAACGGGATAATGTACAGCAAGTGGTCATTATTACAGAATTACCTCTTCAGGGTAATTCAGGGCCACTTCACAGATATACATGTACCTCATTAATGACTGAAATAAGGATTGTTTTGCTGTTACTCTGTGAACATCCTGTGCCGGTAGACTTGATTTGTCAAGTGACCCGGCAAGCGTAGGCGTCGGAATCCTGCATCACCTCGTCAGGGTTTAATTTGCAATGACCCAGTTGCCTTACTTAACTGCAGTGTTGGGCAGTAACGCCGTTAGTTTTGGCAGTAACTAATACTCTAACGCGTTAGTTTTTAAATTCAGTAACTCAGTTACTGTTACCAAATGGTACGTTACTCCGTTATTTTTGGCCAGGTTTTAAAGCGGCGCGCAGCTTGCTGTATTCCATCACAAACTTAAGTTCTCATTCACTAAAACATTTTAGCCCTAAACAATAAAAAATAGTCAAATCAGATAGAGGTATATGAACAATTCTTACCAGAGCATCTTAATGAAACACGTTTCTCACCATCTCTGAAGTCACTGTCGATCTGCTGGCTTCATCACAGTGCTGTAACATTACATAAAGCGGTAGCGCTTCGGTAGAATTTTAGTCCCAGTAACATTATATCCAGTGACGTGATATCCATTGTTATCTCGAAGAAGCTTTTGTTGTGGACAGACAATGTCTGCGGTGGGCGACAGGCTCGACAGTAACGTCAAGTAACGTTACGGTAGTTGTAAAACGTTTAAAACACAGAAGACTGTTGCATGTTTCCTATACCGTTCAATTGTTTTGTCAAGTTGTAGTCTAACAGTCCCTTGGTTAAACTCCATCCGCTGTCGCTTAGGTGCTGTAGCTACGAGCCAATACAGTTAGGAAATGTTTTGGGCTGCAGGGCTGAGTTTCCCAAAACATGATCCTTCTTAGCAACGTTGTCTTCTTTGTGGCTTAGAAAACTACACTGCAAAAAAGAAAAGCGCCTAGCGCCCTCTAGCGTCCCCACTTGTCCCCATCTACAGCCTGGACGTACTCAGAGTACAGATGACACTAGTGTGCGTGCGCCAAGGTCATGGCGTGATAGCAAGTCGAGTTTTTTTTTTTTTTTCCAACCAAAGGCACCCTTAAATTTAAAGAACATCAGAGGACCATAAATCTCAGTAGCAGAAATCAGCACTCATGATTTAATGTGGCTGTTATGGAGCGGATCGTATTTGAAGTGCTTCCATGTCGTCTTAATCAGACTGGTCGACATTATTGTAATGTCAACCAGATACTAATAATGGAATAAAGTGCTCTGAGATAAACAACTTTGATTTTTGTAATTGTATTAGAGAAAACAAACACAAAGGGCATCATAAGTCACGATAAGCCGGACCAAAGGGCATCTCTGGTGGTAATCTGAATCTGTTTCATCCTTAGTTAAACTGCAGAACAATCTTATGCTAATGCTGAATTCAAATTTATGAAACGGAAATTGCTGCGTTTAATAGTGCAATTAATCAAAAGGGTGCTGATGGTCTCTGGGGACCTTTCTAATGCACAGTGGGAGGCAGCTATAGAAAACTGCACTGTGGATTAAGTGAGTCACTGATTCATCGCTGTCGACCTTCATATCCATTTGGATTTATAAGCCTTTGATGTTGAAATATGAATGACCCCGCAGAGATGTGAACGGCACCTTTCAGTCGGCAGATGTATTGTGTGAAGGCATGCACGATTGGTTCGTGTATTTGATCACGTTGCGTTGGTCAGTGAGTAAACACATACAATATGCATGTATTGTGTTTTCATTACTGCTTTGCTTGTAGGCCTGCATGCTATACTCACAAGAAAACAAACACTCTCACTTGCTTCTTGTCCCCCGTCCACACAGTAGATGCTAATAACACCATTACAGAGTGTACACATCTGCCTATCCATCCTGAACCCATATTCCTCTTCTACTAATGGACTGTCATATGAAAACACACAAAGAGCCGATCACATCTTTTATTACTGGCAGGTTTTTGCTCTCCAGTGGGAAATGTTGTTTTGCTGTCAACCCATCCCTCTTCCCCGGGCTTATATTTGTGGAGACAGCTCCCAATTAAACACAGGAGCCAATGACACATTTCAAAATAATGCATGCCAAGAACTGGCTGAAATTGAGAAAGTTGCAGCTAAATCTTTCATTTCAGCTTGTGATGTGGACAGAATGAGGCAAGGGGAGCTCAGCATTCGCACAAGACAAAGCTGTATATTCACACATGCACGGATGAATCACTCCAATGGATGTGCACCCTGTACTACAGATATGTAGCGGCTATAAGTTCTCCATGGAGAGATTTAATGAATTTATTATAAAACAAAACTGCATGTGGTTGAATTGATTAACCACACAGCGGCCTGTCATAAAAATTGAATTCATTTATGCTGGGTTTTTCAGGGATATCTCACTAGAGGCCGGTCAATGGAGCTTAAACATTTTTCATATTTCTTTTTTCATCAGCATCAAAACATAAACCCTCCAGCATCTCGACTTCAGGAGTAAATAAATCTTAATGTGTAAATCAGAGCACCACAGTGGAGCTTTGAAAAAGCACTTAACTCAGTTAGAGCAATTTAGACCCAGGGGTATGAGAAACTATGAACTATAAAAGAATGGGCGAGGAGAAAATTTGGAAAACTTCCTAATATGATATTTAATCAATTTTGTTTAATCAAGAACTGATTCTTAATTCAGGAGGTCTAATTGGAACAGAGACTGCACACTGTGGGAGCTGAGGCAGAAAAAAATTATTATGTGGGACAAACTTCCAGGCCCAGGGCCATATCCAAATACTAAAGTGAAATATTGCATTAGTTGTTTGCAAAACAAGCAAAAAATTTATGAAGACACACACGCTGGTAATTGTCAAAGTAAACCTTTTAGCTAATAAGCATTATTTGCGCTATATACATCCTCCACAGGCTTACATGATCAGTGGTTACAGTTCAGTAACTCAGCCTCTGGAAGCACACAATCATAAAACAGCACTTCACTAAGGATATTATGCCCAAAGCCTCGCCAAACATCCAGCGCTGCGATGCCAACTCAAAAGGTATTAAGTGGCATTCAAATTTCTGTTCTCTCCGCACCTCAGACGCACAGCACACCCCTCCATCTAGCAGCATTATTCAAGGTTTATGCAAACTCATAATGCTGCTAAATTGCCTGAGCAAAGTTAAGGTGCTTAAGTGTAGGTCCAATAATCTGCCAGTCAGGAAAACATGACAACACTTTGCCAAAAATCTGAATTAATCCTAATTTTAACCTTGCTTCGCAGGCCTGATTACAAGTTACAGTTTCCTTCCAGAGTAAAACAGATTACATTTTTGCTCAGAGAACACAGTGGTGTGTGTGTGTGTGTGGTGGGGTATGTGTGTGTGTGTGTGTGTGTGTGTGTGTGGGCAGGGGGGGGTTATGCAAATAACTCAGCTGATATTTGAGTCTGAATAATGCATTTCATAATCAAAAGTGGAAAACGAACACTGGTTGGACATTTTGTATATATTATTGTGACTGATGGAATTTGCCCAACAGCAGTCCCAAAGTTCATCAACTGCTGTGCATTTCCTAACACGATGACCCGCAGTGGCACAGAGCTGCCGTGCTTTTACAGTGTTCCCACTTTGATTTATGCTGTTTTCTGTGGCAATATGAATGTCAGATGTACTGTAAAGGTTTTGTTTTGATTACAGAAAATATGCATTTACCTTAAAGCTATAGAAAATATGCATCATGCTTATTAAGTTGGTTTTCCCTTTCCGAAGTAGATTTCATCTTGCCTCAAAACATATATTGCATATGCAGTGCAGCAGAGTTACACAAACACATGAATCAATTATTAAACAGATCCTAAAGCTTCTGTTTGGGTCAGCAGAGGACACGTCTGAAATTATAGAGGCTCAAAGGGAAGATAGGATCCGTCTCATGAGATGTGTGTCTTCCATACATACTCTACAAGTGTAGACGTCACCTTGTGGTACCTTTTTAATCTGTAGTCCTTATAAGCCGTGATGACATAGTTTATAAACTGAGTTTTATCGCCATGTTGCACTTATGTGTTTGAGTTATTTTGAGCTAATGAGACACATTTATTCTGCATTAATTGTGAATTAATTGTGTATTCCTCTGAAAACATTTTACCTAATATTTTTGTTCCTTATTTATTCTAATGTATTGTTTTGCTCTATATGCAGATTAGATTAACTCTGTAATTTCACACCGTTTGGTTGAGTTAATTATTCCATGTGACTGGTGTAAACGACAAGCAGGAAGAGAGTCGACAGGAATTCTGATTGGAAGCCTCGGGTTTGTAGTCCTGTTAAAATACGGAGGTAAGTGGCCACATGGATTATAATACAGTCCTCTGAATGATTATTTAGTATTTCTGTGGTCTGCTTGATTCATAATCATAATCTGGATGTTTGAGGCCTGACGGCTGACTTGACAGAAAAACTAATCACAGCTCAGAGCAACATCCAGGACTGTTCTCGGTCAAAGAATATTAATGTTAACTGCTAGACCGATGGGGCTCATTATAATATTGTACAGAAGCAGCAGATTTAGCTCATATTCCCACCTGGTAGCCTCAAGTCAGAAATCTTGAATTCCGAGCACCTTGAGGGCATTTTTCCCTCCAGAAAAAAACAAGTGTTAAGGTAATCTGCCGATATTCAGCTGCTGCAGAGTCATCTATCACTCCTTTTAAAACTAATCTCATAATATTGGATTTGAATGTGCATGTTGATGAGTCAGTAGATAGCGATTTGTTTGGAGAAAGCCTAAAACTACCTACACTGGCCTTGTTCCTATGTAATGATCTGCCTTGAGTGATATTGGCAAGGTATAACTCAGAGAATTAAAGAATTTATACCCTTTCATTACCACAAAGGAGTCTGCACTGTCTCCTGTCTGTGCTAAGGACTCCAGAGATGAAAAAGACAGGGCCAGTAAGAAACAACTGTGAATAAAACATGCTTTTCAAAATATTGAAAACCATTGACTCAGAGAAAAGAAATCGTCATTATTCATGTCTGACTCTGACTGAAGCACTGAGAACGAAATAACTGATAAAGCTGTAACATTTTACAGTAGGTGTCAAATACTTCAGGTCAAAGCCAGTGCCCGGTTATTCAGCATAACAAATATTCTCATTTTTTGCCACAGAAAATATAACAAATATCACCTGATTTGGAAATGTAGCCACCAGTCTGTGTCACGTATCATCGTTCAGTCAAGTCAGAAAGCCTGGCGACACATGAAGAAACCCCAGAAGATTGAACATTTAATGCTGTTGTGAAGTTATTTCCGAAATCCTGAAAGACTTTTCCCAAATTTGTACCTGTTTTTGGTCCGACATCCCATTGTTCCGACCATATTAAACCCATTGTTCCGAAATCATCATGATGCCCTGTGGTTAAGGTCTGGTTAGGGTTGGTTAGGGTTAGGAAAAGGTCATGGTGTGGGTTAAAATGAAAAAGAAAGTGGCAGCTGTGAGCCTGCTTGGCCTCAAGCCTTTCCCAGCTGGCCCAGAGCCAGTCGCGGCGCACCATCAAGGCAGAAATACGCCCGCCGGGAGCCGTTCAGCACTCCCCACACAACCTAGACCCCAGAGTTAATAACAGGAGGTTAAGGTTATTTATTCTCTTCGCTCTATGACACTTGTATCTCGAGCAGTAGCCTACATTTGTTGCATTTGCTGATCCTCTATGGTACACAAATACAGTATAGCCTAGTATAATCACATATCGGAACAACGGGACGTCAGACTAATGGGATGTCGGACCAATGACATGGACCCAACGAAAATAGGCGGTGAAAAACACCAAACACCAAGTTTCAGCCCAGAGAGCAGTGTTCTTGTCCAGTGAGATTATAAAGCCAAACTCCGTTATTTTTTCCCAAACCTAACCACGTGTTTTTGTTAATTAAAGAAAAAAAAACAAAAAACGTCAATTTGCGATGTTGTACTGACGTAGTGCTTTTTTTCTTAATAAAGAAACTGTATGTGAATTTCCTGTGAAAATGGGAGTGCATTTTGAAAGAAGACAATGCATGTAACAGACAGAACTTGACATGGCATCCCAGAATGTCAACAACCAACGTGCAAGGTGGTATTTGTACATGGAAAATCTGTATGTGACGAGGTCGCAGTGACAGTGTGTTGGATAAATCAGTGCATACCTACTTGCGATACCAAAATCTTGTCCTGTTGCCTACAGAAGATACGAAGATATCTGTTTATAGAGATTTGTTTGTTTCTTTCAATACTTTATATTTTCATGCAAATCACATGTTAATATTTTTAGTTGCTTTACAAAAAAAAGCTTCAGTAAATCAGCCATGTTGCCAGTCATGTCAGTAATGTGATTGAGCGAGTGATTTTGTGTTGATAAGAAAAGGTGGTCTTTGTTTGTTCAACCATTTTTGACTGCAGTCAGTGATGAGAAGAGCTTCTTCTCCTCCTAACTGTTCCTCTATTCATTCCAAACAAACCACTCTTGCTCAGTTGAATCAATATGGTGTTGTGTCAATCCATGTTAAAGTCACAACAAGCATTTATGTAAAAATGTTACTGATAAGTGCTTCAGAAACATTTCAAGGAATCACTTGTGAGGAGGCTCAGTTTGCTGCTGTCTGTCAAGCTGACAGTAGATGGTTGTGTTTTCTTGTGTCGAGGTAAAGACGTTTATCTGACAGGAAGCTATTGTCCTTCCCAGCATGAAAGACACCACAGATACTGGTGCCTCTTTACCTGAATTATATGATGATGAGACAGCTGCTTGTGTTCATGTGTTTAGCGGAGTAAAGGGATCCTTTTGCATCTGATGGATATATATGAGCCTTATCAGACTCTACACACTATCAGAATCAGACACACTTTAAAAGCAGAGTGTGATAACAATGAGAGGATTTGTTCTGGTGGCAAGAAAGCACTGATATACTGTGTGGACAATTTACAACATTAAAAAATCAGCGCACATACTGTGCACATTGCTCACAGATAAAATCACATATAGTGTTCAAGAAGATGCCATGGACTTTATACCTGTAATAACTGGACCCAGTTTTTCTGGATACTCTGCATGTACAGCAGCTGCTTTATTTACTGACAATATTCTGATGCTGTCAGATTCCTTAAAAAAATTAAATTGACCTTTTGAGGCAAACATATAACATTACAATTGTAGGAAATGCTTTTTTGCTTAATTAGAAAAACAAAACAAAAAAACCCCATCTCAAGATAGGAAGTCCACAAAGAGAAATAAATTATGCATCAGAATATCTGGGGAGCCTAATTTGTGAAAGCCCATTTCAGCCAAGTGTGATTAATAAAAATCAATATAATGAGAAACGATGAAAAATAAATGACTTTGTGCCTTAAACAATAACTTGAAAAAGAGTAAGTATCTCAAAGATAATAACTTAGCATCTAAAGAGGTAATTAAATATGATTTAGTATGTTAAAATATTTTTAATTATATAATATATTATTATAATTAATTAATTATTTATATTTATGTAATAATTTATATATCAATAATCAATGACTAATATCCAAATAATTACTTATCTCAAAATTATGACTTGGTTGTTCCAAAATATTGACTTAATATCTCAAAATTAAGTAGTATTTTTAAATAAAATTACTTAGTATGATTTACTACCTTAAAATATTGATTTTCTTATTTCAAAATAATGACTTAGTATCTCATAAAAATAACTTAGTATGATTTAGTATCTCAAGATATTGACTTATTTCAAAATTATGACACATGCAGCTAAAAAAAACGACTTAGCATCTAAAAAAAGTGACTTAGTAAAGTTTAGTATCTCAAAATATTGACTTGCTTGTCCCAAAATATTGACTTAGTATCTCAAAGTAATGACATCTCAAAATGACATAGTATCTCAAAAAAGTAACTAACTATGACTTGGTAACTAAGCTAACTAAAATTAATGACTTGGTCTCTCAAAATAATGATTTTCTTACCTCAAAAATATTGATGTAATCATCTCAAAATAATGACTTAGTACCTCAAAAAATGACTTATGGCCGGTAAACACTGTGCGATTTTGTGCTGTCCCAGACGAAAGAGAGCCATCGTGGAAGAAACATGGTAATATCTTTGGACGTGGCTCTAAAGCGGTGGTCTTACGTCGCACTGTGAGACAGGTTCAAGGACGGCCGTTGTCAACGTCTTGCGACCAAAGATAACCTGAGATAAAATTCTGACGGTGTTAGAAATTTAGGATGACTATCTCACAGTGTGACAGCTGCTACGACCTACGTCTACTAATCAACCAATAGAAATGCAGCACGAAATGATACAATGGTCACCGCGACACCGGCGCTAAACCCAAACAAATGATCGCTTGCCATGGAGGTGAAACGAACAAAAAGAAGTCTGTGGAACTCCCAGAAAGAGGAAAGTTTGGTGGAGCCGTGGCAGCAGAAGCCTTGTTTATTTGATGTTTCCTCCAGCTGCTATCATGACTGCGAGAAAAAAGACGCTGCATGGAAGGAAATTGCGGAGGAACTGCAACTTCCAGGTGAGCAAGCTACCTATGGTGGCGCAGATGGATGGTGCATGCTGATGAGGTTGCATATTGACGTACGTCATAACCTGCGATTCAGTAGTAATCGGCCATCGTACAATCTGTACACATCAAAGTTGACGTCATACCAAAGTTTATTAGATCCACGTCTCACAGTGTGTCATGCAATGGTCTTTAATAAGATTGCTAAAATGACACAGTGTATAGAGGGCATTAGTATGATTACTTATCTCAAAATACTGACTTGCTCATCCAAAAATATTGACTTAGTATCTCAAAGTAATGACATCTCAAAGTGACAGTATCTCAAAAAGTGACTTAGTATGACCTGGTAACTCAAAATAATGAATTAGTATCTACAAAAACAAAACAAAACAAAACAAAACAAAAAAGACGTAGTATCGCAAAATAATGACTTACTTATCTCAAAATAATTACCTGGTATCTCAAAACAACTTAGTATTTTTTTTTTAAAAAAAAGAGTTTTCCAAAAGAGTGATAATGAGTGACTTTCTCAACTAATGAGGAAGGTTTTTGAAAAAAAAAAAAAGTCTCAAAATATTTTTTTATAATTTAATTTTAAATAAATACATCCGGCATATTTTAATGAATATGACTCAGTATATTATAATAATGACTTATTATTATTTTGAGAAAGTTTCTCACTATTTTGAGATACTTACTCATTATTTCAAGAAAGTTGGTTGATTTAGTGGCTGTAAGGTTTAGTTTGTGAAGTTTGTTTAGTTGTCATGGATGAGAAGCATTAAAAGTGCTTGGATAAAAATGGAAATTTGAACATCTATAATTTCTGAACAATGGGGCAATTTATCAACTTTACTTTTAGATTCAATAGTAATCAGTGTTTGGGTGATATTTTGAACTTCAGATTAATCTCTGTATTTCAGATATGTTTTAGATGAAAAGTTAAAGTCATTGCTGATGCCCAAGTCAAAACATGCATCAAAATATAAAGATTTCAACTGCGCTTTGAATAGTGGAATAAGTATTTTAGCTACTTTCTGAAGTCAGTCAAGTCGCTTATGACCTTCATGTTCTAAGCCTCTAAGTCATTCATTCCTTTTGACATCTGTGTTGCAAACAACCATGCATGTGTGACGTTGAATCTTTTCCAAGTTTTGAAATGTGCTCCTGGTACACTTTTAATCGTATAAATATCCATGAGCTTTTCAGGATTTGGCCAGTGTCAATCTCAGCTGTTGTGACACACACACACACCCCAATATACCCAGAAGGATGTATCAACAATACAGCCCTCTAATACACGGTTAGTGTCAGTCACTCTTCAGCTCGGTTGCAAACATTTCAAGTCGCTACTTTTCAAAACTGCCAGGTTGAATGAGCAGTAAACATAATACATATCCATCAAGATGACAGGCCTTCTGCTTTTTTTGGGCCTGTTTCATTAAGACCTCAGCCTCATGAGTCTATTGATGTGTCCAATGTGATGTAGCTGTAATCTGTTCATTACTTTGTCCGACAGTAGAGAAGCATGCAAAACAATTTAACATGGGTCGATGCCTTGTAGAACACAGGAGACAGACCAAACCTCATGGTGGCTTAAAGGAAATAAAGACTTTGACATTTTGTCATTTTGAGTGAAATATAGGAAAAAGTAAAACAAAAAATATTAAATTTGCAGCAGAAGTACAGGACACAGATATGGCAATGACATATTGATGATATTTCAACACAAAAACTTACATTTACAACATTTCATTGCTTGAAAGGGGATTAAAGCACTTCTTGAAGGTATGGCACATCACACACACTTTGAGCCTCAGTTCTTTAGATCAGCTTAGGATGACGTGTGAATAGAGAGAAAGCTTAAAAATATGAAAGGTAAAAACCATGGAGTGGAGAGGAGATACTGAAAGAGGGAAGTACTTGCTCCACTGTGTGCATTAAAGAAAAGAGCCTGTGAAATTAAAGAAAAAAATATCTAATACCTCTCACGTCTGGATAAAACTTCACGCAAAGTTTGTATAAAAAGAATAAAGAAATACAGGACAATCTTACTCTGTTTCTTAGTAACATCTATCACTGAGCTGTTCATAATTCATGACTTCCTAATTAGTTTGATGGATTGAATTTATGGTGAATAGATTTTTCCAGCAGTGACTCTCTGAGAGAATTGGCAAGGAAAAAGGAAGCAATTACAATCAGCCATTAAACTTCATCATCCCCCTCTCCATGCAGTACTTTACATCCAAATGTTGTTCAAAGTGTTGCAAATATTAGAACAGATAAAGCCTCAGTTTACAGATTTTACTCTTTATAGTACAATGAAACACACAGATGATCAGATAAAGATTTCTTCCTGTTTTATATATAACAAAATTCTGATTTAACTTATATCCAGTGGAGAATAAAGTGAACTAACCTTGAGTGATGGTACATGACAATGATATCCTGATGTTGGAGCATTCGGTTTGACCACTCATACTTTCTCTTTACCAGTCAGGCCATTTTGCTATTTGTACTAAACACTGACAAAAAGCAATGTGCTATAAGCCATTTATTCATGAGCCAGGAGGCTTAAATCATGTGACCTATGTGCAGCAGGCAAAGAGTCAGGACACACAGAGCGCCAAAGTAAGTGTAGGCAGGTGGTCTGGATGGTGGATATGTCAAGCAAACATAGAACTTTGACCCAGGAGGCCTGTGTTTGTGTCCTATGTGAAACTAAATGTCAACTTAAGAGTTATTTTAAGTTACCTACATATGTAACGTCACATTGTCACATCAAAGAAACATAGGACTTTGACCCAGTAGACTGGTCTTCTTGTCCCACATTAAACCAAAAGTCAATTTTGAGTTTTTTTGTTAGTTATAGACGTACAAAATGTTGAGTTTTTACACTAAAGATACAGAATTTTGACCCAGGAGACTGGCGTTTGTGTCCTATATGAAAACAACAGTCAACCCGGAGTTTTTTTTAGATTATTTTTGTCCTTAACACCACATCATCACATCAAAGAAACACAGGACTTTGACCCAGGAGACCAGGGTTTGTGTCCCATGTGAAACCAAAACTCAATATTAAGGTATTTCAAGTTGCGTATGTACCTAAGTCACATTGTCACATCAAAGAAACACAGGACTTTGACCCAGGACAACAGTGTTTGTGTCCCATGTGACACCAAGGATCAACATTGAGGTAATTCAAGTTGTGTATATACATAACGTAGAAACCAAAAGTCAGCGTGGAGTCATTTTAGGTTATGTACGCATGTAACTTCACACCATCACATCCCAGAAACACAAGACTTTCACCCAGCAGACAGGGGTTTGGGTCCTTGTGTGAAACTAAAAGTCAACAATGAATTTTTGTGAAGTACGTTTGTAGAAAATATCACATCACTGCATCAACGCAACACAGAACTTTGACATGGGAGACTGGGGTTTGTGTGCCGTGTAAAACCAAAAGTTAATATTGAATTATTTTACATGCATACATATTTTCAAGTTGTCGCGTCATGTCACTACATTTCGACGTCCAACCATGATTCCTTCCCTAAACCTTATCTAACTAAATTGTATGCTATCATGGTGTCATTGTTAGAGGATACATTGCTCAAGTTATCAAACTGGCATCATAAATATTAACTAGGGATGCACCGAAATGAAAATTTGTAGCCGAAGCTGAAGCCTAATAATATTAAATGCTTGGCCGAATACCGAATACCGAATGCTATTTTTCAGTTTTTCATTAGTTTTTGCAGATGAACCCCCTCCAGATTAGTGTTGTCACGGTACCAAAATTGGGACCCGCGGTACAATACCAATGAAAATATCATGGTTCTGAGTAGTATCACGATACCACAGCAAAAATGAGGCAGATGTGCCTTTTGTCATTTATAAAAAGATAAATCACTTTTCTATAATACATCACTGATATTTCAATGGAATAAATTACTTACTGACTTATTCATACTTCAAAAACAGCATCAATAAGTGATGAACATAGGGGGGATCAAAATAAAATAAATAAATAAAATAAAAATCAACCAGCCACCCTCCTCACCTGACAAGTAAAGAACAGTCCCTTCATAAGTAAAGAACAGTCCCTAAAGTGCGGTGAGGTTTGTGGGCCGTTACTGACACAAAGACAGAAATGTTAACGGCTCGTTTCTCCTCTGATACGCCACATACTGTGTGCCGCCATGGCTCGGCTGTTCAGGTACTTTTGGGCAGTCATGACAACAAGTTATTCACCTGGAGCCGGACTTCTCCGTCGCCGGTAAGCCATTACCATGCGCCGCCGTATTTGACAGGAATACGTATTCCTGTCCGTGTCTGTGACCCCCGTTCAACCCACAACCGCCAGGATTCGCCGTTTCGTTTCTGCTGCTGGTTGAAATCTGTACTCACACAGCGTGCTGAATGATTTATTTTGCCCGCACAAAACTATTTTTAGTCACAAATGCGAGTGCTGTGACGGACGGAGTAAAATATCGCCACACTGCCGACATTTTACTCCATCCGTCACCGCACGCTGTTTGATTGCATTATCAAAACACGCCACTATTATTCGGCCTTGCTTTTCACTTATTCCACCGAATACCGAATGTGTGTTTTTTGCAATATTCGGTTACCGAATATTCGGTGCATCCCTAATATTAACCCTGGCATAGTTCACAATCCAGCTACATGGAATTGATGTACTGATCCATCCTAGTGCACAACTGTGCAAAGAAATAATATTTTGTTTCAATACGGCTTAAAAGAAAGAGATAATCTGTTAATGTGTTTTCAGGAATACATTTCAGATTCAGAATTGAAAGGACAATACTGTAACATTAGCAGTGCTGGTTTTTACTGTGAGACTGAAAACTTAAGGGTCCAATAAAGGGGCTGGAGAAAAGTTCCTTTTTTAAACCTCTGCTGACATTCTTCATCTTCATCTTTATCTTTACCTTGAGAGTAACAAAATAATGAACGGCCTTGAAGGAGCGGCATTAAAAGCTGTCAAATGAGCATTTTAATATTATTGTAATAGCAGCTCATAATGTCAAGACGTGTAATAGTTCTAGGTAGGGCTTTTAACAACAAATTAGTACTGTGTCTTAATAACGTTTTTCACCCCAACCCCCCCCTCATATTCTTGCATCATAGGCTCCTGTATTACAAGAAGGCAGCATTAAGCTGTGCAAGATTTGGAGTCATGGAGACCTGACAGTGTTGCTGTGAGCCTAAAGTGATCATGTAAAGTAGAGAATAAACAAGAACAAAGGAACAGTTATGAGTAAAACAAAGAATAAAATCAAGAAAAGGGTTTTTGAACAAAGTAGGTGACATGATTTTAATGAATCCTCACAGGCACAGCAGCTTGTAATACATACTTTATTGAAAAAATGTGAGATTAATTATGAGTAATGCTATCTGAGTTATGAGTAAAATACATTTGCAGAAATCTCCCTTTCTGCTGTGCCAGAACGATAACTTTTTTTAAAAAACAATGAACATTTGCTTATCTGTGTGTGTGTGTGTGTGTGTGTGTGTGTGTGTGTGTGTTTTCCTAGGGGCAAGTATGCCCGAGAGAGACATTCTGCTGTTGAGAGATAACTTCTTTTCACATCAGAAAACCTATTACTAAAAGGCATGCACCAAACATAAAAGCAAGTACAATAGCCCACCGTCGCACTCCGAGATAGAAGAGCAAAGCAGTTCTTCTCATTGTGGAGATTTTCAATATTTGGTAAAAGGTTCTGGCATTAAAAGTGCAACGTGATAAAACCACAGAGGCTCCCTGAGAACAAATAACTTTTTCATTTTTATGTATAACTAGTTAACTCTTAAAAGTATACTATGCAGGACTTTGCTCAAAAACAATGTATAGACCCATACAGAAATAATCGTCAAGCATCACTTAAAGTGTGTGGCAGTGTTTTTATCTGCAGAGACTCTACCCTCCACCTGTGTTTGCTTTTTATTTAATGTGTTTGGGACATCTCTGGGCAGTGGTGTGTAGCCCCCAGCCAATAACAGCATGCAGGTGGGGTTGGGATTTTACACAAAAGGTAGCAACCAGGTGCAAGACTGTAAGTATTATGCATTCAAGAGGAAGCTTGCAGACACAGCACTGAAGAACTGCAGATACAATGAGGTGAAAAGCGTACATGGGGAAAGGTAAAGTTCTCTCAACAGCCAACGCCAAGCTCTTTCCAAAACAAGAATGAATCTGAGGTTTGCTTTTACTTTCATTTTTGCTGGTGAGAGGAGGAGATGCTGATGAAGTGATGCAAAATTGGCCTGTTCTTTTGTTGGACAAGTAGGAGCCGGCCAACCCAGTCTCACTCCAAAGTCATCGAAATCCAGTGCTTGGTCAGTGACTTCTGGCGTCAGATAATGAAAAAAAAACAGCCGTCCTTTCACGCGGGCATGATACACCGCTGGTCACCTTTATTGTTTAATGGGGCCTGGCAGCAACTGGGGGGAATGTGTTGGGACATCAACGAAAGTTAAGAGGGCATGAGTCCAAGTAGGGTTGGTGGGTGGGTCCAACAACCACCGACTTTCACCCAGGAGGCCGGTGTTTGCTTCCCATAAGATTGTAAAGCCAAACCCTGTTCTTTTCTCCAAAACCAAACCACGTGTGTGTGTTGGCAAAACGTAACCATGTGTGTTTGTTGCTGAAGGAAAAAATTGTAAGTTCGCAGTGTTGTACTGACGTGATGTGACTTTATGTAAACCTTAAACGTCCTGTGAAAACAGAAGTGTATTTTGAAAAAAGACGATGCATGTAACAGGCTAAAGTTGACATAGTGTCCTAGAACGTCAGCAACCAACGCACCTAGGGTACCTTGCATGTCGTATCTGGTCGTGGAAAGTCCATGACCAAACGTCGATATGTGACGAGGTCTTTCCCGCCAGATGAAAAGTCCACTATTACCCACTAACATCTGGCTTTTGTCTTGAATGGAAAGGTTACAATCAACATGAATTCCCAGGATAAATGACCCTGCAGTAGTCATGGTTATTTATTGGCTCCCACTGGCTCTGATAAACTCTGATTGGCAGTGATGGAAATATGACGCCCAGGTGGACATGCTTATTGTAACTACCATCCATCTCTGTCCAAGCAACACTTAAGCACTGTTACACGTTCATTGGCACTGAGTTTTAAGAAACACTGAATAAGAAAGAGATAAAACACCTCAATGTTTTTACTGACCTCCCTGCCTCCGTGCTGCTTTGTAAACTTTTCGCTAATTATATATGCACTTATTTTACTGGAAGAAGTGTTTTAGTTAGCTTGCTCAGCTATTTCAACAAATGTACAACAGTAGCTTGCAGTGTATGTAAAAGCAGTGTAAAGGCAGGTGGGGCAAGTTTGAATGTTGTACAGACAATTCCTCCACAGTATAGCTTTACCTTTGTGTTTGCAGAGGTGGTTTTTCACCTTTTTGGCTCAGACAGTGCAGCTGCCAGCAGAGTGGTCATTCTACCATAGGCTTGACAGAGAGTGACATTACTCAAAACATGATCACTGAAGGAAAAATACATTTTATCACACTGACAGCTTCCATAATAAGCAAAACACAAAGTTTTTTTTTTTAGGACATTTACCAACTCAGTTGCAGCAAAAATATTTTATTTGGTCATTTTGGCTTCATAAGTATGATTTAAAACAACCTAGAGAGGCAGGACGTTCTCCCTACTGACTACAATACTCCTGCTGCTAGTGTGCATGACATGTATTGGATTATAATAAATACAAGGCTGGATATAATCCTCGCCCACTCACAAGCGGCATGTGTGATTTTTAAATCTCAGGAAAGTCAAATATTAAGATTGCTATTCCATTAGCTGAGTGAGAGCAGGTTCTGACTAAATGTAATCCAAGCAAACGAAGCCACTGTAGAGTGGAAGTTAAACCAGGAAGCACACTTCTTCTTCAGCGCTCATAACAAAAGGTCTAATATTTCCCTTAAGCACTTCACTGCATTAATTTATCCCCCGTCTTCCTGTGTTTGTTCCCAAACCCATCAGCGCATTTCCTTTTCTTTCTATTTACTCCCAAACCATTTATCCCCTCTGTCTTCGGGTACTTCCAAACCTTTTAACCAATCTGTTCATTTCCCCTTTTATTCTCATGTTGAACTGCTACCATGTCACAGTGACGGTGACAGGAACGCCACCTGAGAGCAAAAAAAAAAAAAAAAAATACCACTGCACAGGAGATGTTTTTTTCCCTTTTCCATGCTTGTCACTGCCTCAGTCTGCCAGTTGGAGTTCAGCACTATAATGCCATTGCTCAGACCCGAGGCTACAGCTTTAGCTCACTGACACAAGCTAACATACAACAGGAGCAGCGCTACAATCCAGGGTTGTGTCTATAATTTATGTTGCTAATAATGTATGGGTTGGGCAAAATATCAGAGACGTACAATTATATTCAGTGGGGGATCCTCCCCGAAGACAACATAGGCAGCTGCCCGGGGCACCACCCAGAGGAGCCCCCGCCCCCCCAACACACACACACATACACAAAAGAAAATTGGACATAATAAATTAATAACACCAAAAAAAATTCCAACATAAGGGAAATGATGGAGTGGAGCGTATGTGAAAGCACTAGAGTCACTAATAATACATAGGTTGGGCAAAATAACACCTACCATTATATTCAGTGAGGGTTCTTCCCAAAGGCAACATAGGCAGAGGAGCACCGCACCCCTCACCTCGCTCGCTCAGTGTGTGACGTGCACTTGTAGATAAAATATAGGCCTATATTAATGAAGGTTCATTAGTACGGTTTTGTTTTTCTCTGTAATGTAGCACCTTGAACTCAAACCATTGTTGCCCCGCCCAAAATGTATAATTTAATAATTAAATTAAGATCGTAAACATGCAGGCGACTAGTCGACTAATGTTCCTAAATGAGGACTATTGGTCGACTAGGAAAATTTTTAAGCGGGGGCAGCCCTAATTTTTATCTCACTATATAATGACAAAAACTCTGTCTGTGGGTGTCTCTGTAACATGTTTTTCTCCTCACTGACTTGGTCAATCCATGTGAACTTTGGCACAGTGGTAGAGGGTCATGGGAGGATGCCAATGAAGCAATATTACATCAATTGGCCAAAGGGGGGCGCTATAGCAACCGATTGAAATTGCAGCCTTTGAATGGGCATATCTCATGCCCCGTATGTTGTAGAGACATGAAACTTTGCACAGAGATGCCTCTCCTCATGAGGAACAAATTTGCCTCAAGAACCCATAACTTCTGGTTATATAGATTTTCCACCATTTTGAATTTTTTGAAAAACACTTAAAATCAATCGCTTCCTAGGAATACTAGGAATATGATACTTCAGCATGGCTCTCACCCTGAGCGCCACAGGAAGTCATTCTTACCTGTGGCCATTAAACTGTACAACTCCTCCCTCTGATGATCGGACTCATTTGGCTATTTATAAAACAAAACACACAATATAATTACTCATTCTTATTTCATTTATAACGCTGCAACCATTTCATTGTATATTGTATATATTTCAGATTGTCTACTTTACTATTTTATTATTTATTTTATTTTATTGTCTACTTTAATATTTTATTTTATTTTATTTTAATGTCTACTTTAATATTTTATTTTATTTATTTCATTGTCTATTTTAGTATCTTATTTATATCTTCATCTTCATCTCGTTTCCATTCATGCTGTATTTCTATTTCTACTTTGCACGGAGCATTGGAACAAAAACAATTTCCCCCTGGGGATTAATAAAGTATTCTGAATCTGAATCTGAATCTGAAGTTTGAGCGATCTGTATGAAACTGGGTGAACATAATCTAGGGACCAATATCTAAAGTTCCCTCTTGGCAAAAGTTGGAAAACTTACTAAAACTGAGCTTCTATAAGGCAATGAATATTGCGGAGGGTGTGGCTCATCACATAAAGGTGTATAACATCTCAAGGGTTTCACTGATCACTGCGCAACTTTGTAGGCATATGACCACACATAATCTGAGGGGACCCCTCCATTATTGACCCCATCAAACAAAATGGGGGCGCTAGAGAGCTAATTTCTTATCTAGGCCTAACCGCCATATCGATTTTTACTAAACTTGGTAGATATGTAAAACAGGACGCCTCAAGGTGACTGGAGAAATTTAACTCTAATTGGCAACTGGGTGGCGCTATAACAACAGAAAATGGCTAAAATGCGACCGATGGCTGTGGCTCCCCCTGTGGACCAATGTTGTTGTTTTTTTTCTAATTTTTGGTATGACTAAGTCATGGTATGGTATGCTGTACATAATGACGGAAACTGTCAGTGTGTCATTCTGTCTGTCCCACATTTTTCTACTCACTGACGTGGTCAGTCTATGTGAAACTGCACATAGGCATTGAGGATTGGCACAGGTAGAAGGTGACAAAGCTACCAATGGGTATGGACTAGTTATTATCATTATTTTTTTTAGTTATGTTGTATATTTGTGTTGATTTCTCATTAGCTTTTGCTCTTGTTAGTAATAAATACAGAAATACTAAGTAAATAATATTTTTTCAGGGGGCGGAGAGCTTGCTAAGGGTGCTTAATGTGCTCGATCTGGCACTGGTTATATTGCAATTCAACAGAAGATCAAACTTCAGCACCAAAGGTCTCAGAACTAGCACTTTGTAAGCTTTAAATTGTATTGGATTGTTGCAGGGTGTGTTTCTTTTATATTTATTTGAGCAGCAAAAGTATTTTACAGGCAAAACACCCCTGGAGACCAACTTGTTCTATAAATGAAATATTTTAACTGAATATTATCTGCCATTCTCTCCATACAAACATTTATGCCTTTCCTATATTTATGATAAATGAGCCATGACCTTTTCCTGCTATAGATCTTTTCATAATTTATGTGAAATTAGTCATTCAGAAACTTCCTTCCAGTCTTATGTGACAGTCAATATATACGGATAGTTCTCCCAACAGGGTTTAAATAAATCTATTCCTCACGTGTGCGAGCAAGTGAATCATCATGTCTTTTTTTTTATCGCAGCACAAATCCAGGAAATCAAATTGAAATATCACTTGGCACACTGAGCAATTCTGCTCCCTCTGTCCCTCCTCCTGCAGCACAAAGTGCAGTCCCACCGTGTGCTTGATGTTCAGCCACAGGCTAGTCAGCTGTTGGCCTCTTTTTTTTTTCTTTCTTTTTTTTTTTTTAATGGCCTACTTTCCAACCAGGATGGAGGTCTTTGGAACCTGGGGATAAACACTCCTACATCTGTGCTCAGTGCCTTACAACTTGCATTGTGGAGCTGCAGCTGTACATCGAATTGTGCTCTCCAAATGTATCTCACATCTGAGGATGGTACAAACTCAGCTGGAAAGGAGCCAGGTAGCTTTAACCATGAGCCAGTGGCAGCTGCACTGCTGATCTAATGCCAGTGTTTTGTGAAACTCCTCTGCCTGGAATGTAGTTTTTAATGTGAATTGATCCGTTTTATTTTAACATCATACATGAATGATTGTACACTTTCAAGTTCCTACAATAGAAGTAGGACTGTGTAAGTTATCTATTTAATACTGACTATTGTGCCCAGCTGACGGAAGAAAATGCTGGCATTGTTTCTGCAATCCACATTGTGTAACATTTGTACATGTCATACTAAGCATATCGGCTTTTCATCAGTGACACAGTTCAAATTACATGTATATGAGCTGAGTTTGTCATCTGGAGGTGGAGGGGATGATGGATGGTGTGAAACCTAGACAAGGTGGCGGCAAAGCTGCAGACCACTGTTCATGACTAACAAACAACAGAACCTGAGTTAGTGAGACATCACAGCATCTTCAGCCATGATTATGGCACCAAAACGGAGTGATTTAGCAAGACATAGATGGCAATTCCAGCCTTCATCATGGCACCAAAATTGTGTGATTTTTAGTGGGACATTGCAGCTTTTCCAGCTGTGACTGTGGCACAAAATCAGGAGATTCAGCAAGACATTGGCAGCATTTTCAGCTGTGATTGGAGCATCAAAATGGGGTGATTTAGCAAGACATCGGTTGCATTTCCAGCTGCAATTGTGGCACTAAAGCCGGGTAATTGAGTGTGACATAGGTGGCATTTTTCAGCTGCAAAATGGGGGTGATTCCAGACGTCAGGGGCATTTCCAGACACGCTTGTAGCATCAAAACGAGGTTAATTAGCAGACATTGGTAGCATTTCCAGCCGTAATCATAGCACCAAAATTGGGTGTTTTCAGTGGGACATGACAGCATTTCCAGCTGTGACTGTGGCACAAAAATGGGGTTTCAAGCTCAACATGAGTGGCATTTTCAGTCACAATTGTGGCACCAGAATTGGGTGGTTTCAAGCTCGACATTGGCGGCATTTCCAGCTGCAATTGTGGTAACAAAACCAGATGATTTTTAGCTGTACAACAGTGGCATTTCCAGCTGCCATTGTGGCAACAAAACCAGGTGATTCAGCGAGACATCACGAGACATCAGAGGCATTTCCAGCTCTGATTAAAGCATCAAAACGGGGTTATTTCACAAGACATTGGTGGTTTTTCTAGCTGCAATTGTAGCAGCAAAATTGGGTGTTTTTTTAGTGGGGCATTGCAGCATTTCCAGCTGTGACTGCTGCACCAAACTGATTGTGGCACCAAAACCAGGTGAGTTGTATTAAGACATTGGTGGCATCTCTAGCTGCAATTGTGTCACCAAAACCAGGTGATTCAGAAAGACATCAGGGGTATTTCCAGATGTGCTTGTAGCATCAATAATTAGCAAACATTGGTGGCATTTCCAGCCATAATCATACCACCAAAATTGGGTGTTTTCAGTGGGACATGGCAGCATTTCCAACTGTGATTGTGGCACAAAAATGGGGTTATCAAGAGAGACATAAGTGGCATTGTGAGTCACAATTGTGGCACCAAAATTGGGTGGTTTCAAGCCTGACATCGGTGGCATTTCCAGCTGCAATCGTGGCAACAAAACCAGGTGATTTTTAGCTGTACATCAGGGGCATTTCCAGCTGTGATTAAAGCATCAAAACGGGGTTATTTCACAAGACATTGGTGGTTTTTCTAGCTGCAATTGTAGCAGCAAAATTGGGTGTTTTTTAGTGGGACATTGCAGCATTTCCTGCTGTGACTGCTGCACCAATCTCTGGTGATTGAGCGAGACATAGGTGGCATTTACAGCTGTGATTGGAGCATCAGAATGGGGTGATTTATCAAGACATTGGTGGCTTTTCCAGCTGCAAGTGTGGCACCAAAACCGGGTGAGTTGTAGTAAGACATTGGTGGCATTTCTAGCTGCAATTGTAGCACCAATCGTAGTGTTTTTAGTGTGACATTGCAGCATTTCCAGCTGTAATTATGGCACCAAAATCAGGTGATTCAGCAAGACATCGGTGGCATTTCTAGCCCTGATTGCGCCATTGGAACCGGGCATTTTAAGCTAATCTATCTTCTACATGAAATGTTCAAATGTTACATATCTGTGGTTTGCATAAACAGTGCCAACAGTAATTCTGGCAACTGGGTTGGACTACACCAAACAACAAATATCCGTGACTGTCATAAGGATAATCTCATTAGAATGCCGTTATCTCTACAGTCTCTGGGAAACTTTGGGCTTAATCACATGAATTCTCATGCTTATTGCTTACAGTAAATGACCAGAATAAGGCAAAACGTCTGCCAGCATTTCAGCCACAGAGGATTAGTGGCAGAGGATAAAAAAAAAAAAAAAAAAAAATGTCCTTAGATTCACTTTTACTAACAACAGTCACGCAGCCCGGTGCCTGCCACCGTGCAACACCGAGATAACAATCAGCAGATAATCTTAAATGTGATAACCTACAACTAGTGACACTGTTTCTGTGTCATAGATGCAGCACTATGGTAACGGAATGCAAATAAAAACAAACCCCACACTTCCTTTATAGTCCAAAGTTAAAATTTCATTACAGTGTTTTTCCTTTGTGTATACTTTGTCTTGTGTACATGCTCCCCTAAGGGAACTCATTGAAATTGTATTTATTTTTCTGCATTTATGAATGTTGGTGTCCTCCTTCGTGTGTGTTTGTGTGTGTGGACATAAAAATTGCATTTCAGATAGAGGGTTTATGAACACAAGGGTGTCCAAAAAGTAAATAAAGATGCTGTAATTTAAAGGTCCCAAGTCAGTTCTGGCTGAGGACCTTTGTTGGATGTCATATCTTTGTCCTTGTTTGCCCAAGTGTTCTGTGTGTGTGTGTGTGTGTGTGTGTGTATACTATCAGGTCTCCAATGAAGGTAAAGATGACAAAAGTAATCTTGAAAGTCTAAATACTCTGCAACACTACAGTATATGGTTTAACCAAGTACCATTTGACAGACTGGTCGCCTCTTTTCACTGCAACTGGACCCATGAAAAAAAAAACTTGCACCATCAGCACAGCTTTAAGTCTCAGTTTTAATGTTAGCTGGTGTCCGCTTTCCTCGTAGAAAACATGCCCCTGCACGATGGGTCCTCCTCAGTTGGTGAGTTTGATCAAGGGACAGGCAGCTTATGTCGCTAATGAGCAGTAACTATGTGAATTTGTTGAATCAAAACACAGAAATAACTATTTGTATCAACATGCGTGGGCTAAACCACATGTTACAGATAATAGCGCACCGTGAAACATGACAGCTCATCTCATAGCAAGGCCCACTCTCAGCTGTCACTCAAGTGATGTCCACACTGAGGCTCCAGGCTTCGATGCTGTCTCCCGCATATTGCTGAAACAGTTTTAGCCTCTTTTTTTTTTCTTCCCCATATATTTTTTATTTTATTTATAAGTTTAAGGGTATTTACAGAAAATCATATTCAGAAAATTTCATAACACCCCCACCCCCCCCCCCCAACCCCTCACATATCAACAGGAAGGGTTGCATGTATATGCACCCATACACATATATACACATATATACACATATGCATACACATATACACATACACAAAACAAAAAACAAAAACAGAAAAAAAAAAAAAAAAAAAAAACCTAAGTCAAATTTCATTTACAAAGTTTTTCAGAAATTTTCAAGATTTAGTCCGCCTCATTCTTTGTGCATGAAAGCAAGAAAATCACCCCATACCTCATCAAAGGCTTTTGGGTTCTTCTTCAAATTATACATTATTTTTTCGGGTGGAATATAAGATGAAAGCTCATTCAGCCACACATTAGAGCATGGAGATGCAACACTTTTCCATTTTAATGCAATACACTTAATTGCAGCTATCAAAGCCATTTTAACAAATCTGATATTATATTCAGAACCTAAAGGTAATATGGATTCATCTCCCAGTAATACTAACCTTGGATTTAAAGCAAACTCAAAACCAATCACTTTTTCAATGGTATTTTTTACAGTTTTCCAAAACTCGTTCAAATGGGAGCATGACCAAAACATATGGACAAGAGACCCAATCTCTATTTTGCATCTAGGGCACAGAGCAGAGAGATCGGGATTCATTTTATTTAAACGCTGTGGTGTGTAATATACTCGATGAATCAAATTAAATTGTTGCAGTCTATGACGACTGTTAAATAAAAATATCTGGCTCTTTCGAAAAAATGGTTTTCCACTCTTCAGTTTTAGCCTCTTTTGAACAATAGAAAAATATGAATGGTTGCAATTTAAAATTTCTTACACAAAAAGTGAGGAAATTCAAATTCTTTTCTGATTTTTAAATACATGGGCCAGACCCCCTGCTTGCCCCTTTTTATCCCCTTATCCGCCCATAAAGAGGTGAACGGGGGCGGGGTGCATGTAGGCCAGCAATAATCATGTTCATCCTACATATAAGCAGTTATAACCAAAGTTTATTTTAACCAAGATATTTACCATTGCTTTATTAAATATTGTTTGTTTCATAATGAAAATAATGAAAACCCCCTCTCCTGAAAATGTTACGAGTCTATTTTTGTTTTCTTTATTTATTAATTGTTTGTATACAACCGTTGTGAAACTAAATAAATCAATTAATAATGCAGTTTACTTTTTCAGAGGCGCAGCCATTCCTGCATGTGACTGAAGGTGCATCCTGTCTTATGTATGTCCTATTTTTTGCGCCGCTATTGCAGTGACGGGAAAAGTTCACAACAAACATAGCAAACAATTTATGAAAATTTAAAGAGCAGATCTAAAAATAGCAAAGACTCCCTGTAAGACTGCCAGCTTACGTATTGATGTGCATCATCCGCAGTGGAATCTCATCAAACTGAATTTATATTCCTGCCTGAAATGATTACAAATGCACCATATTAATTAAAGTGAGTTTTTCTTTGTGGGAAATGACCCTCAGAGTTTCGTCTTGGTGGTCGTATTCAGCTGAGCGCTCATGGCCATTAAACATGAGACTATGATTAAAGCATAATGTAAAATACACGGGTCCTACCAGTGACTTAGGGCACACATCACCTCAAGAGATTCACTGGTGACAGTGAGTCCAACGTGTGGCTCATCTGTGAGGCGAGGAGGGTGATGAGTTGTGGATTCTGCTTGAGAAGTTTTCAATTTCTTCCCTTCCCGAGACTCACCAGTGAGGAAAATACACATTCAGAAACATGCCACACAAAAGAAGAGGCAAGGTTTAATGAGTGCCACAAGGCTTTCTGAGGCTGAAATGCAGCAGGAAGGACATATACATGCATTTAGCACAAGTTTATGCATTGCTTTATTATGCTGTACCCTTTGGTAAAAAGTGCTTATCATGCAGGGGGGAAATCTGGGATGCACAAAGTGTGAATGATTCTTAAGGTGCAGCCATATCCAACGGTCTGAGCGCTAAGTATTCAACAAAGGTCAAGTGAACGACTATCTTGTTGAGGGAACAATCATCTCTGCAACGTTTCACTACATTCTGTTGAATTGTTGATCACAGATGGAAGAAAAAACCCCACACAGCTATACGTTCCCCCCTCTTCCCCTCCTTTGTTTTTTCATTTACATTGTAGTTTCACTCCACTGCTCAGCATTTACGACTGCCATAAATGGATTGTTTTGTCCCACCATCAAATCAATCTGCCATTCCCACTGACACACGACATTTGTTTTGTGCTTGAGGTGTTCGAAAAGAAACAAATGGGAAATTGGCCATCACCTTGGTGTGAAGTCTTCGGGAATCCGCTCGTTCCCAGTCACTCGCATCCACTATTGTTGATATCCCTGCCCCTAATACGGCCGTATCAAATGAAGCAGTGCGGTATTATAGCGCTGAGTTGGATGACTGCCATCACAAAAGCAGTGAAATGAATATATTCCTGGCGCTTTTTCGAGGATGGAAATTTAATCAATTGAAAACAGGTCGGGGGTATATTATTGAAAGCTTGCCAGTGCTGCCCCATTAATAATGACCTGATTCAAAATTCAGAAGCGGTGTAATTTGTAGACAGAAACTTTAACCAATGTCTCACAAATAAAACCCTTTCATACAGATATATGGTAATGTATGTATAAAGTTGCTCCTGGAGCAGACATAATTCAGTTTGGCTTTGCTGAGTGACTCCTGGCATGTAAAGAGCATGCACTTAACACAGTGACAGATGTAATAAACTAAGGTCGAAATGTTAATCTGTCCCACAGTGATATCCACATTACATCATTATTGTCATATGGACACTGACGCCGGGCTGTAACACTGATGAGGATTTATTCTTTTTTAGTGAGGAGCATAAAAACTGTGTGTGATATTCCTGCTACCATCTCTTATGATCTTGACAGACACACAGATTTGTGAGAGCATGTGAGAGTACGGGTGAGAGGACTGGAGGAGGAGGAGGAGTAATATATGAATATATAATATGTTTGGCACATGAAAATATGGCAGACTGAAACGTAAACCTCACATCAGAATTTCTGTCAAATAAATAGGCATTTCAGACGCACAGAAATAAACGAAATTTCATTCACTTATTTTCATTTCGCCTGCTCCTAATCTATCAAGGTGGGATGCAGACGTTCAACAACAGATGTTCTTCATTATGCTGTTGTTTATACAGCACATCTAGCTTTAGGCTGCGGCACATTGAGCAAAGGGCTGATTCCACTTATTGGATACACAAGAACAACAAACCTATTAAAAATTGTGGTATGAACAACAGTATTACAGGCCCAGAGGAGACGCTTTCATTAATATTATTACACATTTGGAAGACAACCAATGAAACAGCAAAAACGTCCCCCTTGTTTCTTTTGTACGAGGGACTGATCATTACTCCACTGTTTGGTTGGTATACTGAACTTGGAAGTGCACACTGCAGGCAATATCTTGTGCTCTCACGTAGTGTTGTGATCTACTCACAGGGGAGGAGAGAGGCTATAAAATCCAACAGCCTGCAGCCGAAGCTTTACGGGGTAGACGAATATGAGTTTCCTCCATTTAAAACAAATGGATTCTGCTCTGACAGAATGAACAAGAGCAGAAGCTTAAACAAATGATAATACTTTTTAAAGGATAGTGGGTAACAACACTGTACTTTTAAGTTCCTGGGTGACAAAATTTAACAACTTCTTAACTGGATCTTTTCACAGCGTGATCAACGACACTGTACGGTTCTTCAAAGCACGCAGCAGATTTTCACAGTGCCCAATTAATCACTTACATATACACAGACACTCACACATTCACGTTTATTATTAGGCTGCAGCCTCCAGTGATCATTGTAATTATGATGGGAGTAAAAGAGGAAGTCAGGTGACATAGTGTAAAGGCGGATTTATAGTTGACGGCAGCTCTATGTATAGCTAATGCTGTAGCCTACGTTTGGCCTATGTCGTTGTGAGCATTTATACTTGTGTGGTGGTGTGTTTCACCTCCAACACACAGTTACATGGAGTTGTTTTGTAAGTGCACACATTAAACATGACTTAATATCAACAATATCAAACACAAGTGTACAAATCGGCTTCATTATAACTCACAAGGTTCACAGACGAAAAACTTGTCTTTTGCTTGACATGTTTTACCCACAAATGCAACATGCTAACATTATTAGCACAAGCTTATGACATTTTACATTGCATAAATTAGTCTAGTGGCTAGCAGAATTTCTTCCAGTCATATGAGGACAAGATAAATCACACACAGGACCTAGATGCTATTTTGTGGAGCTGTATTGCTTTCAAAGTTGATTGTTTCTTATCTGTGAAAATAAAAGTAAATAACAGGTTTGTTTCCACTGAGGGAAATTTCTCTGGAGGTGCACATCAGGTGACTGTGTAGGGTACGTGCCTATGCAGAACATACGTCATAGGTACAGCGTCAGTTTGATGCATACATTCAAATCCCACAAGCTATAGTGCATAACTTCTGTCGCCTCCCAGCGGATAATGTGTTATTACAACTAATAAGCCAGCGGCACTTCCATGTACACAGAGTAACACTCACCACACACCGTACACAGAGTAACACTTGCCTTTGTGGTAGGATCCACATACTAATTCTAAAAATATATATATTGAAATGATATATATTGAAAAAAAACGCGAGATGTTAGAGGAGCCGATCGGCTTAATCAGCATTGTGTCATCTCCTCTAGTAGTGGCTTGGGTGAAACGGACATTTACGGACCTGTAGAAGTTACGCACTATAGCTTTAAAGATGGGTAGGAGGACTGGGTGGCTGTAGGGGTCAAACTAACACAGGACTTTCAACTCAACTTTATTTGTATAGCACCTTTCATACAAAAATGCAACCCAAAGTGCTTCACTTGGCAAAATCAAATTGAAGGGTAACATAAACAACTGGAGATAAAGTTTTGCAAGACTAGAAAATTACAACAATGAGACATATAAATATTAAAAAAGCAAAATAAACAAAACAGAAGCAACGAACAAAAAACATGATTAAAAGTCCACAGAATAAAAAGAAAGTAAATAAATAAAACAGAATAAACTATGACCCATGAGACTTCTGTTTGTGTCTCACATGAAACCAAAAACATGGGCTTACTTTAACTCAAGTACATGAGTTAACTTATGTATCATACTTAATTTACGTTACATATGTAACATAACTTACCCTACATACAACCTACTGGCAGGTGCAGTTTGCCCCTTCTGAAGCATTGTAATGGCAGTGATAACAACTGGTAACATCCATTAAATTGGCTGGTAACATTTGAAAGAGGTGATAACCCCTCTTGAATTACCCTTCTCATCATCGTTGTCATGCAGTATGTGGTTAGATTATGACCATGTCAACAAAAGAGTGATTTTGTTTCCCGTTTCCCCAGGTTCTTACAGAGAGTTGTGCTTAATTTCTGCTTCCGACCTCCTTTCGATCTTCTTATGACCTCCTAGATTTATCCTGTGACTCTTGGTTGACACAGCAAATTTGAGTTTGTCTTCAAAAAAAAAGATTCAATTTAAAAATTTCATACATTATTAAAGTAAGATCCTCCAAAAAATTTGATCTGCACTTAAATCCGGAGGGGAGAAATGATGGTGTGTCTTTGTAAATGCTTTATAACTTTAAATCAAAGCGTTCAAGAAGCAGCCTCAAGTGTTTTTCCTTTTCTAAGCCTTCCCTCTGACACTACTGAATACTAACAGTATTCTATGTCTTTGTATCCATAAAGAAGTGCAGTGTTACTCATTCCAAAACACACTTAATGAGCATTATTCTCAGGTCAAGAGAATAAACTCAGCTTTCTTTTGACACAAATTTCATTCTGAGCAAAATGTTTTAATATTCCAGTACTTTCTCCTCTACTTGAATTCATGACCATGGGTGGATATTCAAGACTGGCATTTAAATGGGCAAATAGCTCCTTCAAATACGCAATTAAGGATACACAAAGAAATTGTATTGTTTTTCTTGCATTATGCATCAGAAATGTGTTGACACTAACTAAAGCAAAACAAAAATGACTGGCAGGAAGGCCTCTGAGTGGGACAGCCATACCTGGTAGATAAATGTAATATCTCTGTATATGTATATGTGTGTGTGTGACTGGCAAACACTTTTCCTACAAAAGTAAATTCAAATAGTTTTCAGCCACTGCCTCTTTTGCCACAAGCTGGCCACGTCTAATATATAATTATAAATTTACTATGAATTGACGCCTCAGAGATGCCAAAATAAATTGTTTTTCTATGAATAGTGTGCATTGCTCACATTGTGTTGCCCTAATTTCGCCATGTTGTTTCCTATGTTCAGCGTTCCCTCTTGGATTCCAGACAAACGCAGTGTTGATTCTCTCCATGAATATCAAATGCGAATGAATATTAATCAATTCCCCTGGCAAGCCTCAACCAGAGTGAGTATGGAATCAAACTGCAAGATGTCACAGTGAAGAGCAAACACCCCGCTGCTCCTCCGTCTAACATGGCCTTCCACGTCTTAAAGAAAAAGCAATGTGAGGTATATTTAGCCGGCGGAGGGGATGTGCACCCCTGACCTCACTCTTGACAAAGCAACGATTACATTAAAAGTGCCTCCACTTCACAGGAAAGTCAGTTTAAAACTTATACGGGCCTTATTTCCCACATTCCCTGGTTGTGTTGAATATGCTGATGCAATCTTCTGCCCGGAATTTCAGATAACACCAGGGAGCCGACTGGCAGGGGAAAATCTATTCAAACTTCCATCAAACTGCAGACACAGAAAGTGGAATCACACAGATTTAAAGAGGTGCTAAATTTTATTCATTACTCTTAGAACAGCAGTAACAGCTAATAACAAACAATAGAAATCCTGTTAACATGCTGTCGATTTTGTTGCTAAAAAAAAAAGTCCTTAGCAGGAGAACCATCAGCGCTCACATTTGTTTCTATAGGAGGGCGGCTTAGTATGCTGGATTTAATACATGAGTTCTTTGGGGAGTTTGTGTGGTGTGTGGAGAGGTGCTTACTGAGGGATGGAGGCTGTGGAGTTGTCTGGCTGCTTGGGAGACCATGCGTGCTGCTGCACCCAGTGGGAAGCTAATGACCGATGCACACTAGCTACGCAACGAGGATCTCCAACACAGCTCTCCAGCTCTCTCTGGCAGATGGGATTTTCTCCAGTAATTGGAGCTGAGAGTGGGTGCACATATACCATTTTGGGGGAAAAATGGCAGATATGAGATGCTGGGGTTGATGCAGAAATAAATACATACCCAGTGTACTTACAATGCTGTAGCTTACCAGTCACTGTCAAGGCAGTGATGCATCACACAAACCACATATTTTTATACAACTAATATTATATGTCTTTTTTATGTTGTGTTGAATTAACATTTCAGATATTCTACTTAAAAATTCTGAATCTTACTTGTTGTTCTGGGACATGTTTTCATGTGAACAGCCCTGGAAGATTCATGTCTCACCGGTGTTGCATGAAAACAGAATTGAATCACTTTGGAGGTTGTGAATTAATGGAGTGGTTTAATTCGCTTTAGGCATAGTTGACTGCCCTATTGTTAGCTGTCCCAGGAGAAAGATCGCCCAGGTGTGTTATGTGTGTGTGGAGAGAGCCAGGTACAAAAATAAGTTTGCTGCTTACAGCTGCGTGTAGTACCATGCAGATAAGAATGCAATATGCAACTGCATGCACGCATGGTCGCCCAACACAGAAACACATGGGGAAACGCCACAAACCTTTGCAGACAACCTTGATTTTATCTTTTTTTTGTCATCATCTTAATGAAGGTGGTAGGACGAATAAAAACTCATGCACTATGGTGGCATCCCTCAGTACATGAGGATGACATAGAAGGAGGGGGCTTTGCCTCATTTGAATTATGTGGGGTGGAAGGTAGCATTGGGACAGACTCATATGTTCGCATAACTAGAGATGGTGGCAGCTAGTGTCATTGTGCCGCTGCTTCACTTATTACCAAGAATTCCAGCTGTTTGACATCCTTACTGCCTTATTTTCAACTCTAGTTGTGTTTTATTTTTTTGGTTTCCAACATAGCAACCCAATCACCAGAATAAATGTTGGCATTTTCTGTTTCTGCAAACTATGGATATGTCCCATTTGTACATTATCATTACATTCCAGTCTTGGCAACCACGGATGTCTTAGTGCCACAAGCATGGCTGGAGATGCTGCAGAAGTCTTGTACAGTGGTCTGCAGCTTGGCAGCCATCTCGTGAGTGTCACGCCGTCCACCATCCTCTCCACACCCTGATGGCCAAGTCAAAGCATATACATGTAATCAGAACTGCATCACTTCAAGAATATTTAAATGATGGGTATGAAACATGCAAATGTAACATATCTGTGGTTTGCAGAAACGTACAATGCCAACATTTCCTTCTGGAGACTGGGCTGAGAATAGAACCATTAATGGAATCAATAGACAGGAAAAAAATAGAGCAAGGTATAAACATTAGCTGGGCTACAATTCTTTAAAGCAGTGGTTCCCAACTGGTGGGTTGTGGTCCTAAAGTGGGTCATGGGTCCATTCTGAATGGACCGCAAGTGACTCGCAAACATGTCAAGTTTGTAAAGCACAGACCTTTTATTTTTAAGTGTTGTTTACTCCTGTAGAATGAGTGACTAACAGACAGCTACTTGACAGAGACAGCAAACTAGCTCGACAACATGGCCAAACACAAGTATAATGCTGAATATATTTAACTGTGTGGACTTTGAACTAATAACTAAGGACAAATCTGGACCCTGTGGCTGGACCAGTTGGGAACCACTGCTTTTAAGTATATTTTCGGTAATGCAATCTAGCTTTCTAGCTAATGGCTACTGATAGCACATGGTCAAACAATTCTATGCATGGGCATTATTATATGCTTTCAAGTAGCATCTTATTGCAGTAAAGGTGGGACCTTGGCTAACATGTGCTTTCCATGTTTGGTTGCTTTTTCGGGCACGTCTGTATTCTGTTACAAGCCTGATATGTTGAAAGTTGTTGTTATGACCAGATACCCGCCTTAGCCCAAATGGACCTAAGGGGTCTGGGCAAGGTAGGGTTCGGCCCTAAAAATGACAGACCTACTGTCTGTGTTGGGCTACAGCTTGATCAGTGCTGAGATTTACATGACAACACTTGGACGCAACACATAGGTTACAGTAAATATTAATGTAAGTTAGCGTTAGCTAGCTAATGATGGATGAGGTGAAACAAAAGTTGTCATCACGTACACTGAAGCTTGGTGTACTTGCTCAGGGTGTTCTGGCCATTCCAGCCAGCAGCAGCAGTGAACAGAACTTTTGTGTTGCCGGAAGAACCATGGAACAGAGGAGGACAGGGTTAGGGCTGAAATCCTCTTACTTCATGAGATCTCCAAATAACTCACAAAGGTTGGATTGTGTAAATAGTTCAGTCAACAGTGGTTACAGTGTAAGAAGAGTTCATGAAGACGAACACGTCAGATGCACCAATAGAACAGCTGATATCATTGCGTTATCTGTGTGTTAAAACATTCTACCGATAGTCTATATAAGCCAATGCCTTGCTGGTCTTTCGCAGTACACAGGCAAGCTGTAACCATGGTAACGACACTAATGTGATAGGGACAAACTTAGTGCTTATGTACATTAACTGGGCTCTGGTCAGTTTTAGACATAAAAAACAGAATGTGTTCGTGTGGAGCTTGGTTACTCTTCTCTCTGGCCCTTGGGTTGAGTTTGGACAGGAAATTGAGGCCTGACCTGCCTCTACTGTGTATTCACACATTGAAAACTGGTGATAATTTCGACTCCCATACCATTTGAATGCAGCATATAAAGCATAGGAAAGGTAGAAATATACCATTGCTGGTAGAAACAGACCTTTTCTCGTGGTAAACCTTTTGACTTGTCGCAGTAAGAAAAGCACAGGTGTAGCTAATACCATTAAGGATGATTTCTTTTTTAAATTTAGGTGGTGCCAGTGAGCCATGCAGTGAGTCAGCACGCACAGTACCAGAGCTCTGGCACTGAAACGCCCAAATGGAACACAGCCATAATTAATATGATTAGTAACACCTGTGTTTGACGAGTCAAAATGTCCACTGTGGGAAAGGTCTACTGCGAGCTCATTTTCACTTCCCTCTTCCTTCCAAATCTACTATGAACTGTGGACAGCTGATGAGAGATTAAACACAGGTGTGTTACCTCCAGTGCTGCACATTATTATGCCTCTGTCCGTGTTGCTGAACAAGCTCAGCACTACAGCGATCCTTTTGTGTGGGGTTCTCACGGAGGAAATGCAGCCTGCGTTTGGTCAAACATTGTATTTTGACTGTCCAAGAAGCTTTGCAGCTCATCAAGAAATTCCACAATAAATACTTCTCACTCTAAATGTAATCATGTTCTGATCATGCAGTGTAATCATGAACTGCGCTCACAATATTTATCAGTTTTCTAGAACTTGGCAGCTTTTGAATGTGTTCAGAATATGCACATAAATCAGTGGTGGCCACAGATCTTTTAGTGCCCCGAGCAGAATTTCAATGAATTGAAGTATGTGAACAGGTAGCCTAAGAACTACTTAACATACCTATGAGTGAATCATGTTGATGCATGTTGAATTATAAGTGCAATTTAGGAAAAAAGAAAAACAGAACTGCATCACAAATACTGATCGCTCACATTATCCTTCTATTCCTGAAAATACACGTTGCTGTCAATACCCAGCATTTATCAGGATAAATGTGCCTTTTGCAACAATGCATGAAGGTGTGAACACAAGTTGTCATCTTGTGTTTCGTGTCAGTGAAATAACCTTTAAACCAGACAGCGCAGCGTGACAGACTTGGCTCTCATACTGTGAAACATATTAGACCCAACGTGTCTGCATGTGGCAGAGCTTCCTGCATCTTTATTCAAACAAATAAATATCAGTAAAGGAAATTACATGTTGCGAGCAAGCCTCTTCTTGTTTGCTAACTGGTCTCTACTGGTTTGACCTGCCCACCATTTACTTACAGATAGTATACAATTACTGTAATACATAGAAATCACCAGGGTCTGCGGGATCGAAGGCAGAAGGTTTACCTACATGAACCCTGTGGAGTTTTTCTCTGCTGAAGAAGAGGAGAGTGGTGGGTGGTTGCTGCATGGTAGAAAGACATGGACTGGAGATATAATGCTTTCTGAGCAACAGCCCCTGTTGGCAAGTTAAAGAGATGTGTCACATACTGTAGGGAGCTTTGAGCACAGAGCAAAGGTAACAGATGTAGAGCCTTTCAATCTGCAAAACATAATGCTTGTAGAATAAAATCCATTGTGTTTTTTTGTGTGTGTTTGAGGCGATGCTCTCAGTGGATGGAGCTGAAATGATGATGCATTTACAAGACAAAAATAAGAGAATGAAATATAAATTGGTGTAACTATGTAATTGACAGTCTACCTGTGCTTGTGACGGAGAGATATCAATATTCATTTCCATTACCTTGCCTCTCACTGCTGGCAGCGCTACGCTTAGAGCTCATTTGTGACTCTGAGGAGTAATGACACACAAGTCACTGTGATGCCGAGCAAATGCCTGCTGGCCACAAACACAGCAGAGTGATATAGAGTCCACCAAAGACGCTTGCTTTCCCACATCTATTTTGACATTTCTCAACATTTTTTCTTCACGTTATTTGTTTGCAAATGATCCTTACTTGTTCATTTCTTTTCATCTGACACGTTCACTGGCTGGCTAGCAAAGCAGTTTCTCACATGAAATGTATTAGTCAAGCATGTTTCTCTTTGTTCTCCTCCTGCAGCTGAGTACAAAGCACCTACTGAGAACGAGGCACTTCTCAGATTCTGATCCATTGCTTCAGTCTAATGATAAAAAGGTGGAGAAGCTTTGATGATAATGTAAGATTTGTGTGATTACTGCGCAGGGTTATCTGTTATTAAATGCTGTAATAACAGGGTTAAATAACCGGCTTTTCAAGTGTTGCTTTTGTTAAGAATGTCCAAGAAAAATAGAAGAAAGGAAGAAAAGAAATAGAGGTGTGACTCCTGTATGTTCAAAATGCAATTATGCTTTTCACCAAACCTACCAGACAGCAGCTTTCGCTTCATTTAGCATCTCTTCGGTGCCTGTTCGTTGAGGAATTCAATTTTCAGCTAATTTTGAAGGCTTCGCCCCCTCTTTAGTTATCTCTCTGAACTTCTGATTCCTTTTGAGCTTGCATGCAGTAACGATCCTCAGGCGCAGAACTCTGGACTTTTCCTGTGTTCAGGTTAAAGACTAAAGGTTATTGCTGTGGAAGTACCTGCCTGTGATTTTCTTATTCTCTTTTATCTCTGCAGCTATTGAACCGTCTCAGATCTAACCATTTCATTTTGTTTTTGAGCACTTTGAAAATTCACAATAATTTTTCTTCGTTGTAAAAAATGCTGTATTTTTTCAGACAGATTTTGGCAGTAATATTTGGCAATACAAACTTAATCACATCTTGGGGACCATGTATTATTCCCTGACTGAATTTGGAAAATTGGATTGGTTTTTGGCAATCAGCCCATGAACACATCTAAGTCATATCCTCTTGTCTCCTGACCTTGAAAGGGCCATGTTAGGTGAGCTCTTGGAAATAGCTTTTGGAGAAAGTGACATTAAACTCACCTCCCCTGCCGCCCTGGAAAAGTGGTGGTCTGATCCCCTCTTGTTATCCAGCAGAAGGCAGATAGTGACTCCCTGACAACATTGGGACTCAATTGCCTGTGCTTATTATCCTTTGGCATAGAAACATCTCACGTCCTGCTTGCTGCACAGGCTGACCTCTATTCCATCACTTAACCGCTGATGATAAGATGGGGGAGACTCGAGCTGACTTATTCATGTCGAACCAACTGAAGGTGAATACACAACATGTCAGAGTTCTCAGGTCAATCATGTTGACACATGTCCGTTGTTCGATGAATCCAAACAGTCATGCTGAAGGTTAGTTCTACATATTTAAGTGGCAATATCTATGAAATTGGATTTTGGCAGGAAAATAATGTTTAGCTTCGAGGACGATTTTTTTGGTTCTGGCAGGTTGCATTATTGACCAACTTGCACTGAGTAGTGTGTGGTATAACTCTGCATATACCTATGAATAATGACTACACGTACCATTAAACATTCAATATCACTCCCTACAGCAGCTAGGGTTCATTCTGGAGGAAAGGTCAATGGTGTAGGGTTTGGCGAGCCTATTCGATATCTGCAAGCTAAACCAATCAATGCTCAACCTTATGAGTGGGACTTCGAGCCACAGGGTGTAGGTCACGCTCACATATTCATGTCAAGATTGGAGGATATGAAAAGATGAATGACCCAAAGAGATATTAGCATTCTTGGGTCATTGAAATATAACACTTAAAGTAGATGTACAAAATATCAGAAGCAATATCCTATTACTGCGCTACACCTCCTTTTCACAGTCTGTATGATGTCTCAAGGCTTAAAAGCATTTATCAAACCAGCAAAGGATTGCTGCCATTTATTTCTAATTTATACTTTATTCAGATCCCTATATCGAGGCAAAGTCCAGCCCCTTCAGGTGAACCACCATGGGAACTAATTTTGGAGAAAATATGAACAATACTTAATGGCAAGAGACCAATGATTTTTTGATCTTGTTTGAATTGTGCTGTGAGTTACACATTTGTTATTTTAAAAGATAAATTTGCAAGTCAAGAAAGACATAGTTCATTATAAAAGAGTTTGCGACTGTGAAAATAAGTATTTAGAAAGACTACAAATGTTGCGGAAGTGACATCATAGCTTTCTCTCATAGCCTGTTTATTTCGTACCAGAATACAATCACACGAGAAACAGGTCTTGCTTGTTACTTTGCTTCCCAGCTGATAAAAAGATGAAACACATCAGGTAAGATAATGTTACATTTGTTCGTGGAACATAGCACGAAATAACCTTGCTAGCTGGTGTTGGTGACATAATTAATGTGAGACGAGAGACATAGTTCAGTAAGTGGTTTCACACAAACCTAAATGGTATTACGACAAACCTACAACAAACAGCAACTTCCCTGACTTGTTAAGTGATCTTTTAAGTTGACAAACATGTAATTCATTGCACAGTTCAAACGGGATGGAAAAAATGGTTTCTCTTGCAACTGACTACCATTCTTATTTTTCTTTCTAAATAACGTGTAATGGGGGACACCTTAAAGGGACCAACTTTGGCTCTCTATTAGCTTCCACAAAGTGGTCTTTAGTCTTCCTGGGGTCCACACAAAAACCATTAAAATTAAAAGCAAATTAAAAGTGATTAAAAGTGAAATTAGCTCTTTTATAAAAGGTACGAGTCTCACTCCTACCACTATTTTTGGCTGAGATATACCATCTAGAACATGGGATCATAACTTTCACATTTCATATGGCTTTATTTGGTGATATTTATGGTGTTTCTGTGTCATAAACAACATCAGCTATCATAATCACAACTGATTTCAATAAGGTACAATGTTTGAAGCTGGCTGAGTGTTGTTTGATCACTGATAGTACTGTTGTGAAGCCGACTGACCGACTTGTCATTTGGAGCTCCACCTAGATCTTTTCATGGAAAAAACACTGTAGAATGGTCATACTTAGAGCAGTCTTCTTCAAATTTGACATAAGTGTTCACTGATAGTGTGCCTACAGCCCCACAGTGTCATTTACCTGCTCAGATGAAGCCACAGACAGTTATTCATCCTGAAACACCTTTTTTTTTTTTTTTTAAGGCAAAATCTTCAACTTTTTACTGACTTCACTGGCCCATTACTCTGTCTCTGTATCACCTAGATAGTTTCTGACACTTTCATAAGAAACTTCAGAGAGTTTTCTTTCTGACAAGACCTCATACATACATGTAGTCAGAGCGGTTCAGAAGCTACACTCATTTTAATTTGGGTGTGTCATTTTAGGCGTTTTTGCAACAAAATGGGGGTGGAGTATTGACAAATGTCAATGTCATTCAATTTTCTAAATAACATGTAATGGTGGACAGCTGAAGGGAACTGACTTTGGCTCTCTCTTGCAGTCCACACACAAAAAAATAAATTAAAACAATTCAAAATCAGTCTTAATAAATCAAGAAAACACACACACAAAAAAAACTCAAATGTAGGCAAAGGATCGGAAAGTGAAATGGCACATAAAAATAAAAAACACAGGCGGCCTACAATGGAAACGAAATCGATATTGCCACAAATACAAAGCAACTTAATACTACTCCTACTACTACTAATAACAACATCATGTATATCATGAAACATGTATTAAATAGATACATGTCAGAGCAAGGGGACTGCCCATGGAGGGGCGCCCCAGGCAGTTGGGGGTTTGGTACCTCTCCAGTCCACACTCCATATTTGGTCCAGACGGGGACTCACGCTGGCGACCCTCTGGTTGCCAACCCAAGTCCCTATGAACTGAGCTACTGCCACTCCAAACAGAGGAACAGAGCAGTTCTCATCATACAATTCATTGCTGCACTTGGCACCAGCAGATGACCAGATCTCACTTGAAGCATATTACATCAAAAAAACCAACAACAACAAAAAAAACAACAACAGTGCACTAGTTTGTTACAAAAGAAGACATTGTGAATGACAAATGCCTTGATTTCAATGTAGCTTCCACAGTGCGGCCATGATCCCTTTTGCATCTCATACACAATGGCACTGAAAGAACAATGAAGGACTAATTTGGTTGCTCTGTTCTGTTCAATTTGAAGTTGTTTTTTTAGACGTTTCTCAGCTGCACTCGACCGGAGGAGTCCAGTCCAATATCAATCATAACAGAAAATGAGACATATGCAGAACATATCCTTGAAATTGCAACGCTCTTTCCCGTCATGAAAACAATTTAATCAGTGATCAGACCAAGATAGCAAAACAACTAATTTAACACCAGCGATTTGGTCCTGAATGCATCAATTCAGCAGGTGAGCCTTACAAAATTAACTAATATGAGTAAACTGTTCTGCTTTATTTTCTTTTGTTTCTGACTTTTTGTGTCTGCTTCATTGAAAGAGTGGGCAGTGATAATCTGTGGTTTACCCACTTAATTTAGCATTTAATAGAATGTTTACAAGGGTTTGGAAAAGAGCAACATGCTGCAACTCTCTAAGAGCGGATTTGTTTTATTTTCTTTGTTTTTCCCATCATGTGTTCAGCTGTTAATTTATTTTGAGGTTTTCGTCGCCTCCTTATCGATAATTTATTCTGTTATCTTTTTAATTTACCGTTTGGCGCATGAGAAGGCAATTACAATATAGTTGAGTTTGTGCCTAATGTGCTGTATGAAACAAAAATGACAAAAATTCTATCTTTATTTAAATGAGAAGTTGCACTGCATTAATCATGCTTTGACATAATATGGCAGCTTACATGGACATCAACGCCGGCACGTAGAAATCACTGAGTGTAAAATTGGTCTTAAAAATCTTATTGAATTTATAATCAATGTGAAATAACGAGACTGAATAAAAAGCTAACCTTTTCAAATGTGATGTAATTTTTAAAATATTTTCTTTTAATGAACAATCTACTTGTGTCATGTTAGTGTTCCACAGACACAAATGATTTGTCAGGATGGACGTTTTATATCACCACATGCATGTGGACACTCTGAATCTGTGATATCCTATCGGTGAGTGTGTCAAAACATCCTCACATGCCATCTGTCCACGTTTTCAAAGGTGCAATGAAAGAGATCGTGTAAACTCTGTTAACACACACACACACTCTCACAGAAGTCTACTAACAGGCCTTTCAAGGGCTTTTGCAGACCATTAACGTGTAACACGCATTTAATCGTGTCCAGAAAAACCATTAATGAGACGAGGAAGCACATTGAAGCATCTGTGGTGACCTGCAATGTCATGATGCATGCATCTCAGGTAGCAGAGGTTTACATAGGTGAACTTTATGGTTTAATGAGACAGAGATGAGTGGATGCTTGTTGCCAACTTAAGTGGTTGCCATGTAAGTAACTATCCAATTGTGGAGGTTGCAGAATTTGGTAGAAGCGTGCATACTGTGGGCTCGAATAAAGATGGTTCTTCTGTAATGCCCAGTTCAGACCAATGATTCGCGACGAGATGAAACTGTTTTAGAACGTTGCTGAGAAAAGTTGCTGCAGTGTGAACCGGCTGGTCTGAGTTCAACTGAAGTCGGCTGATGGTGGCACCTGCAACTCTGCTGGTCAAATCGCCAGTGGCTGGTTTTAGAACGTAAAGCTCGTCACCTGAAGGACCTGTATCTTTTTCGTACTTTCAGAGTTTTGGCTATAATTCCAATTGATTATGACAACAATATGAGTTCAGGATACGAGCAACTGAAGTATTATCTGTAGAATTCAAGAAACAGAATATTTGATCGGTTGTGGCAACAATTAACAGTGACACAGTTTTAAATTGGACTTGCTTTTTATTTTTCACACCACAAGTGTTGCTGGAGGTCTTTTGACATTTTGCATTAGTTCAGGTACATGCAGGGGATTCTTCAATCTTTATCAGGGGGAAGGACCCGTTTGTGCCACTATCGATTTCTGGTAATTTTCAGGTTTTGTTTGATTTTAAATTCAGAAAAGTCTTGGCTTTCAAAATATGAAACTTTTATTGGCAAATACACACAATGAATACAACTTTGAAGCTTGTAAAGACATGATGACAAGCTAGCAGCTAACACTTGTCAACCGCACAGTGGTCCTACTCAGCCCCTCCCAACCCTCCATGTCTGCCTGAAATTATGAATGAAAGACTTATTGTTATAGTAATAACACAAAGTCTGGTACAGTCGGTTTTCATCTGATTTCAAAGTCTTGGCTTTCAGAATATTAAACCTCTTAAAATCAACAGGGGTGCTACTGAGCTAGTTCTAAACAGCTTAGCATCACTCATCAAGAAGATATGTTGAATTTAAAATTTTGTCAGTATGGACCAGTGGCAGCTGCTGGTCTTTCACACAGGGGAAGCTCACTTTAAGTTTACATCATAAAATTTGTCATATTGTAGCGAGGCAGTAACTTATAAAAGGAACATTTAACTGAAGCCGTTTTTCAACCACACTCATGCCACAGAACCACAGCAGAACACACCTCAAAGATTTTCAGATGGGCTTAAAACGGTGAAAATGAGCTCTATTGCTTATGGAAATAAGGAACTCCGGATGGCACTCTGTCAGAAGACTCCACTCGCAAATATCCCCATGGGCCCTGAAATGCGACGATGCCGGTGTGTATTTCCAAAGCACTGTCAATCACAAAGGGGTTCAGCCTTTTAGACAGTTCCTCCAATCATCATGCATACACCGAGCGTCCTCTCCCGCCTACCGCTACATTAGGTCCCAGGGAAGCTGAGCCTCCCTGGAAGTGACGATTTTGTCGCATTTATCCAATGACCGTCTCGCTTTGTTGCATGAAAAAAACCTGCTCAGTGCTGTCTCATAGGAATGCTTGGAGGCTCCGCGTCCACTGTGCTGACACGAGAATGTATGACAGGGAGGTCGCGTTTGAAAACTGGGGATAAACAGCTGATGTTTGAACATCATAGTCATGATGTGAAACGCATCCTAGCGCACGTTTAATGCAATGTAAATTCTTATTTTAATGTAAATTCAATAGTGCATATTTGACCATTTCTTCTATGAAATTTTAGGGGAAGTTCAGCCTCCCTTGTTGTCTCAGAGCAATCGCCCCTGGTATGGACCTGATTAACATCGTTAGCTTGGTTAGAAATAATGAGCATCCAAGAAAAATTCTTTCAGATATTCCACCATGGTAAACATGCCAAGTCCAAATATTTTTCCAATCCTTGATTATTTATATTCCTTTAGTCTTTACGGGTCCACCAGTCAAATGAATCAAAGTGGTTTTTCATTCAGAATTAATCCAAGTGTGAATGTTGTCATTTGAGGTCCATTGCTAACTGTGTATGCTAATTTCGTTCCACAAATGGAGTGCAATTCTTCTGACATATTTTCTTGTCTTCCTGCTTGGTGTTGTTGGGTGCGCTTGTTTTTGTTACCTTGCTGGGTACAAAATAGTGTCCCCCAGCTTCTATGTGTATTTTTCAATCCGGGACAGCCTGCGGAGCATAGCAAACGGCATCAGTTCAGTGGGCTCTGCAAGGTACCTTTGCGGCCACCATGCTGCAAACTTTGCCTCAAAATCTTAAATCGGTGACAGCCATTATGTAATGTGAGATATTTCGGTTAGCTAATAATCTTCTCTTCCCATCAGTGTCCAGACAGAGAGAAGATGGATGGCAGGCTAACAGGGAGGAGCATTTTGGTCATTGTGCTAACAAGGGGGCTGGCGTTCCTGCTCAAATTGCCTACTGGGTGCATGATTGAAAAACTATGTTTGGTATTTTTTGGAAGCTAAACTGACAGATATGTGAATATTTGTGGTAGACATCAATTTATGCAGAAAATAAAGCAAACCAGACAGTTTAAAGCAACTTCCAGTAATAGCCCAATCACTTATGATATTAACGCAACACAGATATATGTGTGACACAGATACAGACAGTAGCTGTGTGTTATACCTCCTACTCCTCACTTGTCTGCTCAGGCTAAAAATGTTTCAACTGTGAGTAAAGAACTCACAGTTACCCAGAGTTTTATGACTCCACTTCTTTAATGTAAAAATGGAGTGAGAGTGAAATGGAGATAGCCTGGAGTGGAGGAAAATAACAACTGGACTCAAGCTTGAAATCTGTCTGTCTGAGCTGTCACACACACACACACACACACACACATATACACAGACAAACCACTCACAGAGACTGGATGTGTGTTTTTGCATCAAACTTCTGTGCTGTCAACGAACAAGGCTATTGGCTATTTGTGGCCAAAAGATGGACTGCAAAAACAGTCCAGCTGTCAAATATGGCCAAATAAAACAAGACAAGTTGCATCTGAACACAGCTTGCTTGTGGGATGTGGCAGTCTCTTTGAGTGAGGAGGAACACTCTTAGTTTTAAAACAACTGCTCTGCACTCCGGGCAAAATCACGCCCCTCCATTCCCGCTCCGCACTGCAGCTGCTCGGAAACACAGGCAGCCCCTGTTCCTCCAGAGTTCCCTTTTTAAAGTGCAATGAGTGGAAACCCATCTCACCAGTTGTTGGTCTGATTCACAGAACGTGCCTTTGTCCTGACAACCACTTACTGTACCTCGAGAGGCTGCGGCTTCACAGAGTATACTTCCAGGAGTACCTCTGTCTCATTCCTTGGGTTTGTTATTGAGAGAATCTCTTTACTCCCAAATTTTACGTTTAAATATTAGTTGCCAGATCCACAATCACCCACCTCAAACACTACACTGCAGTTTGAGATAAAAATATTCCATTTAAATATATCCATCAAATATTTATTGAACCATAAGCACTCATGTGATTGTTTGATTGTATGTAGCATCCCATTTCCCTTTTTGTACATGAATATTTTTATTTGTATCTCAGTTCAGTTTTAAAGGGACAGTTCATCCCAAATTCAAAGGCACATATTTTTCTCTGACCTGTAGAGCTATTTATCATATGTCTGGACAGTTTTGATGTGAGCTGCCGAGTGTTGGAGATATCAGCTCTAAAGACGTATACGTTGTGTTACTCAAGATAATCCACAGACCTTGTTGTGAGCAGTTTCATGCAGGAGCTACTTTCTGTCTACCAAAATACACCCGCCAATCGTATCACTACACAGAAGGAGGCGTGCATCTACTCATGGATGAGAGGCTCATGCTCATTACAACATGAAATATAAACATTTAAGGCGTCCTCCTTGGATGAGCTGCAACTTTAGCTAGCTCAGTAGTGCTAGGTGAGCTAGCAGTAGATGCACGCTTCCTTCTGCGGGGTGATATGGTTGGTGGGTGTAGTTAAGCAGGAAGAAAATAGGTCCTACATGAAAGTTCTCACAGCAAGGTCTGTGGATTATCTTGAGTAACCAGGTCATGATTTCTGTAAAGAGACATTGCTGTTGAGTTTTTCAGATATACCTTTTTGGTGCTTTGAGCACCACAAGCCGAGCGCCTTCTAGTTCCACTGTGTTAGAGAGAAGGCAGATATCTCTCCTGCCAATATCTCGGACATTCGACAACTCGCACAAAAACAATCTAGACTGAAAAAACAAAAACAAAAAAAACTTTATTTGAGGATTTTCAAAAACAAATCTTAACAACTCAGTCATAAATATCTTCACAGGTAGAAAACCAAAGAACATGTCCTAGGACTTCAACATCACCAGTAAAATAAAATACATACACAGCTGTAGAGGGTCTACTGCTGCTTAGTTCGACCATTATGATTCCCTACCCTTGACATACTCGAGTACAGGGCTCCAAATTCTGACAAATATTTGAATCTTATTCTTATTGGAAAACCTTAAACTTTCTAAATACAATACCTTCATTAACTCTCTTGTCCAGATATCATATGTTGGTATGCTTGCACTGGAGCATTTTGCAGCCGAGTGTGAAGCAGTTGGGATGAGAGTCAGCACCTCCAAGTCTGAGGCCACGGTCCTCTGTCGGAAACCGGTGGTTTGCCCTCTCCGGGTTGGGGGAGAGTTACTGCCTCAAGTGAGGGAGTTCAAGCATCTTGGGGTCTTGTTCACGAATGAGGGTAGAATGGAGCGTGAGATGGATCGGCGGGTTGGTGCGGCCTCTGCAGTAATGCGGGCGCTGCGCCGGTCCGTTGTGGTGAAGAGGGAGCTGAGCCAGAAAGCAAAGCTTTCAATTTACTGGTCCATCTACGTCCCAACCCTCACCTATGGTCATGAACTCTGGGTAGTGACTGAAAGAATGAGATCGTGGATACAAGCGGTGGAAATGAGTTTCTTTCATGGGGTGTCTGGGCTCAGCCTTAGAGAGGGTGAGGAGCTTGGACATCCGGAGGGAGCTCGGAGTAGAGCCGCTGCTCCGTCACGTCGAAAGGGATCAATTGAGGTGGCTCAGGCATCTGATCAGGATCCTCCTGGGCACCTCCTGCTGGAGGTGTTCCGGGCATGTCTCACTGGTAGGAGGCCCCGGGCAGACCCAGAACATGCTGGAGGGATTAAATATCTCGTCTGGCCTGGGAACACCTTGGGGTCCCCCAGGAGGAGCTGGAAAGTGTTGCTGGGGAGAGGGCTGTCTGGGGTGCTTTGCTTGGCCTGCTGCCCCCGCGACCTGGCCCCGGATAAGCGGATGAAAATGGATGGATGGATGGATGGATGGATGGATGGTATGCAGCCTGACTTCTACCTAAGTAGAATAAGTTTCTTTGCCACAGTCATACCAAATGAAATGGCCTGAGTTTCATACTTCAGTGAAACTCAGTGACACAGAATCTAACGTAAAATGTTCACGATCAAGGTCCAACACAATCAATACATTATTGAACAAAGGATCCTGGTAGGATCAAGTCCAGTTGGAGCAGCCTCAATTAATGCTCAATCTCATTAGTCTTTTTAAAAATAATTTCATTCATGTGGAGAAGACAGTTTTATTAAGCAATGGGTTAATAACTATCATTTGCCACCATAATGTAACATCATATGTTTCAATTAATGGTTGTTTGCTCTGTTTTTCAGAGAGTAGGCACCCCATTTTTTAGCAAATCTCTTTAACAGACATTTTAAGAAAGGTGCTTAAGTGAAGGAATTCCCTTAGTTTGTTTTTGTTATAACTGAGTGGGAAGATTTGTGAGGGGTGGACTCCGATAGTGAAGCAGAACCCACAGTAGCTGATCTCAGTGTTATTACCAGATATTCATTGAGCAGTGTCAGAATCACAAGGTCATTATTCAACCCAGAACCCCCACCATCAGCGTGGAATAGTAATTGCTAATGTGCACATTACTGTAAGTACAATTCTTTCTTCATTTCCTCCTCTGACAGTGATGTCATGGCACTGTGCATGGATACTTAGCTCCAGCATGATGAAAAATTGTTCCTTTTGTTAAAACCACTTGAAATTAATATGTGTAGCACTGCAGATAAAATGACACACTACTTTACACCAGCCTATTGTCTTGCCAGAACTAACGGAAACACTTTCATTGGAGACTTGACATGACAGCACCTGGCACATCACAAACATCACATTAGTGTCTAATTATGCATAATATGGATAATTAATACTAATGAACTATTCCTTTTACAATATTACAATCCTAATGGCTCAAGAGCATCGCCACAGATTATACAAGTGTGTGTGTGTGTGTGTGTGTGTGTGTGTGTGTGTGTGTGTGTGTGTGTAATATTGTAGCAAAATAATCCATTTCCCAGATGGTGAAATTTGTCACCCTCCATAATGTCACAGTCATGAAATAATAATTAAAAGCAGTGATACTAAAGCCTCTGAAATGTTGCAGCTCTGCTGCAATAAAGTTGTAACCTGTTCCTGCCTGTTGCCAACTAACTACCCTGCAAACAGAGAAACCCTTCAAGGCATTATATTGCCAGCACTATAGCGTAACCAGACTTGCAAAGGCTGTTACTCAGGCTACAGCAGAAAGTTCAAGCATTTGCACCATAAAGCTTCGTTCACAGAGCGAGCCGGCAAAGTTTTCCGTACAGTCCAAATCCTGGGGGGAGCCACCAATGACTGAGCTCAAAATCCAATCAGACGAGGAAAAGAACAAAGAGGATTGATCGCACTCTACCTGTTCATTCCATGTAAAGTATGGAACACAGTGCACTGCGCTGCAGGGTAATCCAGTCAAGGAGAAAGGAAAATGTAATATTGGTCCGCAGAGTCTCGGTAAACAGTCCAGCAGTTCTAGCAAAATAATCCATTTCCCAGATGGTGAAACTGAACTGAGATGATCACTTATTTGTCTGCCGTTCCACTGAATTTAAAAGTTGATTTTGAGTGTGGAGCAAATGCTCATGCACATTTAACATCATGATGTTGTTTTCTTTGTTTAAGTTCACCTGGACAGTGCACAGTGTTGGAGGCAAATGCTCCAGCCAGAGGAGGATTCTGTTTTGTTTTTGTTTTGTTTTGTTTTTTACATTCAAAAAAACTGAACAAAAGGGAAATGGTGGAGTCGAGTGTATGTGGAGAGCATTAAAGTTAGAGAAAATGAAGGCAAAAGCCATTTGGGATGCAGTACAAAAACAAAAAGAAGAGAAAATCTGCACATATTATATTCTCATATTGCTTGTTATTCATATTGTTTGAAAGCTTTTTTTATTTATTTATTTCTCATTAGCTGTTGTTGTTGTTGGTAATTCATACAATCGATTTATAAGAAGATTAGGGATTTACCAATATGGATTTTTTTTTTCAGCAGATACTGATAACCGTTAATTACTCATGGCTGATAACTAATACAATAACCATCATTTCAAGTTTTGTATTTTGAAAACAAGTGTATAACCTGTAGTTTATGTGCACCCGAGGGTAAGAAAGGCTGAGATGTAGAGAGAAATATGGATGACTTAATATCCCATAGCCCTGATTGAACCAAATCAACCTGACATCACTATTACTAAAACAACAAAAACAAAGAACAGTTGTGACTCTTCATACCTGCCGACATTAAGCTGTGAGAAAAGGGGGATTTTCTGGGGTATTGTCAAATGGCCTACCCTCAACACCCCTGCCCCCATATAACCATACACTACAGATATATAAATAAATACAAGGTCTCTACTAACAGAGATATCCGACAGCTGACTCATATGAGCATTGGCAGGTCCGCGTTACATCTGGTGTATGAAATGTTTATATCGTCACGCTGCATTTTTGTAAATACACCCAGGAGCCACCTCACTGTCCCACGATAGACTAGCCTACAATTACCAAGTAGAATAGCAATGAGCTTCTGATTCACCTCACACATTAACATTCAACTCAGATAAACAAGCAGCTCATATACACACACACACAGCCAGAGAGGTAACGATACCAATAATCACTAACTGTAGCATCACATGGCTAGCGGTTATTATAAGTTTGATAACACAGTCGAGTCTTTTAAAAAGCTTGGTGTTGGATGGAAGCAGCTGCTGCAAATTAGCTCGTGCTAAAACTCTGGAGACCGTCCTTCAGCGCAGTCAGAGATCAGACCCTCGGCACAATCCTGTTGTCTTCCTCTGGAACTGTGAAAGACGTCCACACCACTACAATACATGTTTGGCCCTCTAGGCAGCATGCTGCAGTTGTTCTTCTTCTTCTCTGTGTTTATTGAGAGCTCGCAAACAATCTCCAAAGGTTCATGTAACGCCACCCACTGTGTCAGATGTGTTGATGCTGCCCTTGTTAAAGCCACTACAAGGAACTTTTAACTGGATATGCAAAAGTCTCTCGTTTCTGCTGATGTCTGTGCGTGACCTACAACAGCAAATGAGACCATCGGTGTGAAGATAAGCTATTTCTATATAGTGTATATCCATACCTTTAGGAAACTGTCTCCAGGTCTGCCCCAGGTCGCTTCCAGGACGAAGCGATTTATGGCACTCAGACGGCACACGTCATCTTACCTAGCTGCTTACATTTATAGTTACTCTTATAAATAGTCGCTATTCCTCCTCCTCGACCCGACGGAGTTAAAATAGCAGCAATCATCGGGTAAAAGTTCTGTGAAAGCACTGGACTCACCAACAGTCAGCCAAGTCTCAGTCACACAGAGAAAATCCAATCCTCGGGAAGTCAGGAAATCCTTCAGGATAAACGTTTTGTTCGCTAGCGATCTAGCATTTACCAGCCCAATCCTGGCAGGAGCCGGTGGGTCCACGGCGTTAGCTGTCCGGGGAGCCACACACCGAGGCCGCAGGTTGCGCAGATTCACCCCGCGCCAGCGGGGACAAGGAGAGCAGGGGCCGCGGGGCTGGAACACCTCATCCAGGCCGACGACAGGTACCAGCCAGGCGTCGACAGGGTCCAGCGAGTAAATAAAGAGCCGTGGAAGTGCTCACCAAACAGGCCTTCAGCCTTACCAGCCGACCGCTGTGTTTACCCCGGCGGCAGTGGCGCTTACGCCGGAGAGGTGGAGCTGGGGCGCGGCAGAGGTGAGCTGGCATCCCCAATAGGAGCGGGGGCAAAGTTTTCCCGTCTTGTTGTTTCATTCATCCCCAAAACAAACACATGCGCGAGCCAGGTAAGCGTCTTTACGACAATATGCGCTAGAGCTCATGGGAAATGTAGGCTTCATTCTGGCAAAACACTACCGCTTTTGTCCACAGGGTCGCCAAAATCAACTCAAAATGAAAGTTCCTTGTAGGGGCTTTAAGTCAATGAAAGCAGTTTTGCCTTGTATTATCGGCGCCATATATTGGCTATAATTTTAATTATCGGAATAATGCATCATTTTAAAAATGTCCTATTATCAGTTGATAATTTATCTGCAGATATATTTAATGCTTACCTAAAAAAGATACTACATACAGCACTACTACAACTACTAACAACAATAGTTGTTCGGGGCTTACCTAAGGCCCAGAATGTGCAATGTCTGGACTTAATACCCAAAGTCAGGCTGAAATAACACGATGGCCTCAATAAAATGATTCATGAACATAGCCTTTATCGTACTGTTATCTGTACTTACATATTATAGTGCTTTCTTTATCTTTGTAATACCATATGCAACATTCTAATGCTACCACTACTATTTATAGATGTAAACAAGTGAAGAATACACAACCAAGGATTAAACTAAGAGATAATCTCATTCAACAACACACATCACAGGGAAGCTTTACTAATAATCCTGGACTCCAAAGTCCTATCTGGGTCCTTAACTTCAGTCTGTGCTCTGTGGGCTGCACATTTTCATGTCGTAAAAAAAGATGCTTACATTAAAAAAAATACAGGCAACAAAAAATATATTAGATTTATTCCAGCACCTCAGCAACAACGTTTTCCTGTAAATGACTGCCAGCTCGACTATCTGGTTTCGCTTCACAAGAACCTAATGTTGACAAATGACACTGTCTTGTCAAGGTGGTTTATTTATGGTCGGCATACAGTACCTATTGTGGGCACAGTTCAGTGACTTGACGCTCTGACCCACCTCCAGCATCTTGCATCTCAGCTCTCCCACTCATTCTGTCACTGCTCGTCAGAGGCAGCTCCACCTGTGTTCAATAACACACAATAACTTGTTTGGACCTTTGCTGACCTTGCTTATAATAAGGCAATAAATGAATATTTAGTCACTGCATGTTTTCTACTGACAAAAACTCCTCTTCTCCACTCTTATTTTTCTTTCCAAAGTAAAATGAAGAGAAATCGCAACGGAGGAAGATAAGTGGGTCTGAATGGTGGTGTTTTATGAAAGAATATAATAATTTATGCATGAAACAAAAGCAGGTGCCTTGAATTCCAAATCTTTTCTTATTCCCAGCCTTAACCTCAACAAAAGTGGCAGGAAGGACAACTCACCCCTTCCCCTACCTTGAGCCCTCCCTGTGCAGTGTTTATTAAATCACAGAGCACATGAACGCTTTATTAAATGAGAAAATATTGAAATTCAGACATTCCTCTCCAGTTGAGTTTGTTCTCACACTCCTCTGCTCTTAAATTGATTTCACGCTCTCTGGCTATCTGCATGGGAAATAATGTGCAGCATTATTAACTGGGAGAAGGGGAGGAGAAAATCACAGGGGAGGACAGGAGGCTCTGACTAAGAGTCTGGGCCCCAGATAAACGCCGCCAGTCTGTCATCTAAAGCCGCATCCAAATCTAAAGTGGGTATTCAGTCCAAATTAGCATTGTTCTGTTGATGCCGTTCTTCTCCTAAGGACTGAGCCATTTGAGCTTTGGGAAGCCTGTGTTGATGAGCATCTCCACTTTTTCTTGCCAAAGATGCCAACCTCTTCTGCCCTCATCAGGGGTAAATTGATTTCAATCTTCTCTCTGAAGACCTGGTTGCAGAGGAAAGTCAATATAATGATGGTAAATGTTAACTCTTTGTTCTGCTTTTGATTGTTGTTTCTGTTGAATTAAACTCTTCCCTTTTTAACATCGTATTGTTTCCTTGCAAACCACATTGTAATTGCAAAGTCACGAGCTAAACAAATCACATGTTGATACAAAGACCTGATTAACTAAATTATTTATCTTCCAAGCTCTAATTTATTGCGTTGCATATATTGGTCTCTTTGTATTTGGCAGATATGTCCTGTTACTCACACTTTTTACTTAAGTTAAGTTAATTTCAAGGAATCAGTCCCCCAGGATGTTGCAATGTTGCACATAACAATTAATACTGATTAAGAAGGCCAATTTGTCCCAGGATGCTCCCTCGATCTGGTGGAGGTGGTGGGAGAAAGGAGAATGATAGCCAAGCTATCATCCCTCATGGACAACATGTCCCACCCCATGCAGGACAGATTGACAGCACTGGGCAGCTCCTTCAGTGACAGACTGCTTCACCTGTGGTGTTTGAAGGACCGATACCACAGGTCCTTCTTTCCTGCTGCTGTCAGACTTTACTACCAACACTGCTCCCAGTGGACCAACACTAAAGCCATGGACAATCAATGATTGCCCATGTGCAATATATGTATATCCTAACTGTGAAATCATCTACATGATATGTGCAATAATGCCCAGTCTCACTCCGAAGTAGTGGAAATCCGGTGCTTGGGCAGTGACTTGTGGCGTCAGATACTGACCAAAAGCCGCCCTTTAACGTTGGCATGATACGCTGCCGGTCGCCGTTATAGTTTGATGGTTCTCTGCATCAGGGGGATACACGCCGGGACAAGAACAAAAGATGAAAGTCCGAGTGGGGCGGGTTGGTCCAACAGGCAACAACTTAAATCGGGGAGAGCGGTGCTTGCACCCCGTAAGATTATAAAGCCAAACCTTGGTTTTTTTTCGGAAACCTAACCATGTGCGTTAGTTGTTGGAGGAAAGAAAAGGTCAATTCATGTTGTTGTACTGGCGTAGTACATTTATTTTGAAAGAGACTGTATGTAAACGGTAAATTTTCTGTGAAAAAGTGTACTTTGAAAGAAGACAATGCATGGAACAGGCAGAACTTGACACGGCGTCCCAGGACGTCAACAACCAACCCACCCAGGGTACCTGTCACATTGTATCTGGAGGTGGGAGGTCCATGACCAAATGTCAATATGTGACAAAGTCAGAGTGAGAATGTGTTGATCTTGCTTTTATTTTTCACTGCTCACAATCATCACTCAAGTGCAAAGTCAGTTTATGCTTCACTGTGCAATGTCTATACTATTCCATCAGCCAATAATGTGAAATCAGACATTCTCTTTTATATGGCTTTGTGTTCTTCTACTGTTTGCTTATTATATTACTCTTTGTTTTGTACAGTTTACATAATACAAGGTCGTAATTCTTTTCACCGATGTGTACTTATACATTGCTTTGTGTTTTTTTCTTCTGATACTCCCTGTTTGCACTGTCCCTCTGCTGCTGTAATGTTGCAAATTTCCCCGCTGTGGGAGGAATAAAGGATTATCTTATCTGAATTAAAACAATCCCTGTGCATTCTGCGTGACCTTGCAATTTTTACCAATCACTGCAACTTCACCGCAAATTTTGACCGATTAAATCAGGCAAGTTCTTATTTCACTGTAAAGCTGCACATAGCAATCATGCAAGACTAAGCATTTCAGGCCACAGCAATCCCCAAAACAGCCTGTGAAATGCTGGAGGGACATTTTCTTTCTGCAAACTTATCTACAAGTTATCAAAGGTGTGCATGAGCCTCCATTTTCCCATTCCCAAAAATTCCTCTCTAACATTTATTGATCCTTCCTCTGATTTAACTGTGTATGTCATCAAATACCAACGCTTTATCACACCCCTCAGCGTCTTCTATCAATGCACAAGGCATCCTTTAGCACTCAGCTCATAACTAAATCCAATGTAAACCAAGTACTGGTAGCAGTATTCAACACTCAGAGCAACTGACGTAGAGCATAGAGCGAGATAGTCCATGTAGTGGGGTGGTTAGGTCAAACAAACACAGGACTGTCACCCAGGAAACCACTGTTTCTGTCTCGTTTTAAACAAAGGGCCTGTCCCAATACCCACACTTCTCCTAGAAATATCCACTTGCACTTGGTTGTGCGTGTTCACGTTTAGGCTAGTGGTGTCCCAAAACAGAATTGAGGTAGTGGAAATTGTTTCCAATGCTTAAAACCCACCCTAGATTCCTAGGGAGCCCCGACCCACACTTTCAACGAAGTGGAAGATGAAATTTCCCAGAACACCTTGCGAAGTCAGCAACTTACTGTACGATCCGAATGTAGGTTGTACAAACAACAGCGTCAAAATATTTAAACAAATCAACTTACCCGAACAAAATCAATCAGGACTAGAAGACGTCGTAGGCGCCTCCTGTTTCCAGCATTTCTTCTACGTTAATTCATCAGACGGAGAAGAATAAACATAGCACACGCTACAACACAAGCGCTGGAGCCGGCATTTTCATTGTGTCACTACTACGTGTGACGTATGCCTGCACGTCGGCCACACTGATTTGCATGAAGTGGTGTCCCATTTCTTAGGGAAAGATCTCAACCCTAATATTTCTTACTTCCCTCATTAAGGGTTATCTCACAAACGAGGGCACTCAATACCAAGTGGAAGATTTAAGGGGTAGAAATGGGACAGGCCCTAAAAGTCAGTGTCATTTTAACCCAAACATAGGTTTATTTTCTAAACTTAAACCGAAAACCGAAAGTAATTTCGTTGCCTCAACCTAACAGAGTAATTTTGGTGTGTAAACCTACATTTCCTGTGAACTTGGAAAACTGAAGCTTGAGAGATACATTATATTGAGCATCATCAGTTGAAGCAAGGATCCATTAAACAGTTTTTGGTCAGTGGCATTTGGTATTTCACGAGTTGGAATTGAGAATGTTTTCAGATGATGTAGGTGTGGGTTCAGATAGATTGTTCCCTGTAACTATATATTGGGTATCCCACTCCAACAGTGTGGTTTTGAGGGTAGAAGTCCACAGAATACTTGGAACCGCAGACATCTCCTGCCTCTGGCCACCTGTGGGCAGATCAATTGTGCTGCCAGTGTAGATCCATTTCCTGTCTGCCCTAAATGTTGTTGCTGTTAGGTTCATCAGTAAAATAGATCCTGGCATTCTCTTTGTGGTTTGTGTTTCAACCCTGAGTAACCTATCCATGTTCGCTACGTCATGCACACTTCTGAGCGACCGAATCAAATCTGTAATAGTAATCAAAATCAGTTATAACCCCAACACATACTCCATTTTTGCATTTCTAGGATCATATGATGGCTAAAAATGATGTTTACACAACTGAGGCTGTTTGTGCCAATAAGTGAAGTAAAAAAAAAAACAAAGCTGTATTTGGTATTTGGCTGTCCTCAATGGAAATATTAAGATGCTGCTAAACTGGGGGAAAAACCCTGGTAAGAATTCCCCTGTGGGCCTCATACTGGATGTATCACAATTTATGTATATAGTAGTTAATGACGTGCAGGGAATGAATTCAGCAACAAAACCAGAGCAAATACATTCATCAATTCGTTGTTTGTGTGGCCTAGTGCTTCCTCCATCATCAGGGAAAACAAATGCAGCTAAAAGGCCCCAAACATGACAGCTTGAAAACACATTGAGTCAGATAGCTGGCAGCAACATTTCTCGGAGATAAAACCAAACTCCTCATCAGCTGCCCAGTATCACAAGTGGAATCCCTTGATGATGGCAGGAAAGCAAATTACACAGTTTGAGTTCAACTGTACCGGTTTAGAGCTCAAATCATGTCGAGGACCAAACTGTGTCGATCAACCAGTCTGGGCGTTTGCTGTCATGCTGTTTCATAGCCCACTAACAGATCTGCTCAGCAAACAAACCTCTGTGTGAATACCAGCAACAAGGTGATTAAAGCCTCAAACTGTGTTTCACTTGCATAATAACTTGTTGTTTACCACAGTGTGTGTTTATCTTTCTCTGAGTTTTGTGTAATCCATATGCAATAACTATGTTTGCAGATGCGATGACAATCTACAAGGCATGCTTGCTATTTAATTTAATGCTAAACAGGTTAAAAGAGATGATAGTATAATGAAAACAGGTACCTAATTACAATAACTGCAGTGGAGCTGCTCTACAATAGAAAACAAATTGATGATAACAAGTACAAACTTCAGCAGCAGTCTAGCCTCTTACATAACCAGAAAAGAAAGTGCAAATGTTAAGCCCCAAACATCCTAACAGCAAACACTGAACTACAGCAACTCTGAATCTCTCGTGAAATGTCAGAAACTTGATACTCGGGGCCAGATTTAGAAAATGTGAATGGAAGACTGGAGAGAAAAAAATGTGGCTTCACACATATCAGTTCAAGCTTTTCTAGGCCCTTTTTTGGGAAGCTGATACGAGCTGGCTAATGCATGAGGCCTTTGACTTCATTCAGAAATTACACTCTGTTTGTCTCCAAACACACTCGATGATCAGAATTAATCAGACCTGTCTGTAGATTGATGACGAAAAGCACATCATTCTTTGACTTGATTCTCAGAGGATTACCATGTTGTGCATTTAGAAACATGAGAATAGACATTGTGCAATATGGTATTTGAATGTTATACAACTTCCAAAGAATATATTACCATTTGGAAAATAATCATATCTGCTTTTTTGTTTTTGAGAGTGAGGTAAAATAAATCAATCAATTAATCACATGTCCGGGTGATTGATGTTACACGTATCTTCATACAACGGTGTGTATGATATCCAAAGTTACATACTTCACGTTCAGTTACATAGATTAGGTTTAGGCAAGTAAAGCTACATAGTTTAGGTTTTGGAAGGTAAAGTCACGTAGGTAAAGTTTAGGAAAAGAAATGTGGTTGGGTGTTGTCACATTATATATTAAACATACTTTACGTGCCCAGTGTAAAATTACCTTGATTAGATTTAGGCAAGTAAAGCTACATAGTTTAGGTTTTGGAAAGTAAAGTCACGTAGGTAAAGTTTAGGAAAAGAAATGTGGTTAGGTGTCGTCACATTACACATTTAACTTGGCGTTACGTACCCTAATGTAAAGTTACCTAAGTTAGGTTTAGGCAAGTAAGGTTACATAGCTTATGTCTTGGAAAGTAAAGCTACATAGGTTAGGTTTAAAGAAAGAAATGTAGGTGGGTGTCTTCGCATTACGGCCAATTTCCACCAGATGCGTGTTGGTTGTGTCTGCGCTCCAGCACGGCAGCGGAGCCGATAGGATTCCATTCTAGTCAATGTGTGTGTTTCCACCAGCTGCGGCTGTGCTGCGTTCCAGCTCCGTCTCAGCTCCGGCCCTCCGGAACCCTCTGCAACAGATACGCAGGACTTCTATTTTTGCCGGACGCCAGAGCACTAGGCAGCAATTCAGCACAGAGCAGATCGTGCGGGGCAGGAAGTCGTGTACAGAAACACAATAAAACATCCGGTTAATTTTCAAAATAAAATACATAGTGTTCACGGCGGATCATATTTCCCTGCACTACACCTTGAAAACTACATAATGGGCAGAGGCAGGCCTAAAGTCAACAGGTCAGAGGTTTTCAGACGTCATTTCACCCCGTTGACACCATGGACGAGGAGATATTAATCATGGCAGTGCACCTAGATGTCTTCCGGCGGAGCTGCAACACACTGCACAGCAAACGCAGCCGGTGGGTATTGACGGACGGCGGAGCACGCAGTGGATAACCAGCGCTGTCGTTCCGCAACAGACAAGCATCCAGTGGAAATCCGGCGTTACATACCTACTTAACATAAAGTTACGTAGGTTAGGTTTAGGAAAAGAAAAGTGGGTGGGTGTTGCCATGTTACATACTTAACGTCAAGTTACATTCTTATTTTTTTTTCCAATGTTTTTATACATTTATATTATTTAACTTATTTATTATTGTGTGCCTGTGTGTGCATGTTTTATTTTTTTTATTACATTTTTTTTTTTTTTATATATACTTTACGCTCCTACTTTGGTTGTATGCATTACAATGACAACAAATGCTCTCTATGCTATTCTATTAATGTTAAGTTACGTACGTTACTTTTAGAAAGTAAAGTTCAAGTTAATTTGCACATTTAAATGTAAAGAACAGAGGAAAGTAAAATAACTAGAAAAGCACTCAGAGAGTGCAGACCTCCACCAAGTAGGTGATATTCCCTCCCCCTCTGCATCAGATTTTGCAGCCTGCATCACAGTTAGGTTATTTGCCTCACTATCATTATTAGGTTATATATGCCTTCACCATGGAGACACTGTGGTGTATTTATTTCGTTTTTATTTTGTACCATCACAGAATATAATATGTTTTTTTGTATTTTTCACTTTCTTTTTTTTCCAACACAGAACATTAATTTCAGCGTTAGAATTACAACAATATTTAGCAAGTAGAACAAGACATGCTTTCCGGCCACCAGACGGCGCTATTTTCACCATCTTTAGAAATTGGAATTGCTGCTGAGGCTGTCAGAGGATAGACTTTATTTATTATTTTATCCACTTTGCTTCAACCGATCACCACCAAAATTTTATCATCTGTTCCTTCTCCCATTATCCACCTTACCTGAAAATTTCATCAAAATCTGTTCATAACTTTTTGAGTTATTTTGCAGACAATCAGACCAATGCCGGCGAAAACATAACTTCCTTGGCGGAGGTAATAAAAACAGTTTACATGTGCAGTCCTGGCAGTCACCGTGCACAGCTGTTGTTCACAAAGAAATAGTTCCAGCACATAATTCCCCCCTAAAGCCACAACTTGTTGTTTTTACATTTCTGTCTATGTACAGGTTAAACAAAAGAGATGCATTGTGCAGCTTTAGAGTTGTTGTTAAGCGCATTTCATTTTTGAACTTTGGATGAAGCCCAGGCTAGATGTTTTACCCAGCTTAACGCTAAGCGAGGCTAAACACACCCCGACTCCAGCTCTGTACTTTATGCACAGACATGATATCAATATTTTGATCTCACTGTCAGAAAAAAAAAAAGTTCATTTCTCTAAAAATGTTAAACTAATTCCTTTAACACACAAAATCCAATCTGCATATAATCCACATATTTCCACATATTTACATTTCAGAAATCCCCAATCAGGATCAGCATCTTCGGTACACAAAATAATCCATCCATCCGTCTAGGCTCACCTGCTTCTGATTCAGTTCACATGTCTCAGTCTTTGCTGTCAATCTTTGATGCACTGTTGGCTCTGAATCATTTCTCAAAACACTGAACAGAACATACAACGAAACAGGGACAGCGTGAGCAATAAATTGGGATGTGAGGAGGATCTGGTCAGCAAAAAAATAAATGAAAAAAAAAAAGAACACACAACAAACCTTGCAATCTGGCTCATGATGACACAGAAAGTGCTTTTTAATCTAATAGAGCGCTTTTGAGCTGTGAATTAGTGTGTGTATGGAGTGGAGGTAGTAATCCTCAGCTTGGCATGAGCTGGTGCTCTGAGTCCTCCTACGCTGCTACAGGGTGACACAGAGAGTTCTCTCAGTGAATTCTCCTCCAGTCTTTGGCTTGTTAGCGATGTATGTGAATATTTGCAAACAGTCCTGGGAGGACCCTGTGTCTGGTCAGATACTGGATAACATTCGCTACACTACTCATTGGCCTCGCCAGCTTTTTGGCCATGTGTCATCTTCACTGTCTGATGCTAACAGTACTACATTAGACTAGAATAGAACTTCATGCTCCATTTGCGCTTAAATACACCCTGCTTAGTGCAGTGACCTTGGAACAGCTTGACATCTGGTGCCTTGCTCAAAGGCATTTTGATGATGATGGAGGGTTTGTGTAATGCTAGCTGCTCTCCAGTCACTGGCTCGCATTCCACTTGCATCACTACCAACGCTGGCGTCATCATATTAATATTTCAGCTGACATGCTCTCAGTTGCACATTTCAGTTTACCATCTTTCCAAATTCAGGAAGTGGAATTCCATGTTTCCTTTCTTTAACTTCCGCCGCTGAGTGAGTCACTCCATCCAGGACACAGGAGGTTGGGGAGAGATACACGCTGAAGGCTGGGGACAGATTCACAGCATATCAGTTCGGGGAATTGAAGCATTGCTTTGGAGGACAGTGACTGAGTCTCCAGGGCCAGCAACTGCTCTGTTTTACCCAACCAGACATCTCTGCTGTTTCCCCTGCTAGCCTCCTGTGTCCTACTGTCCTCTCACTTTGTCAAACTGCAGCATCCCGGGAGACAAAGGTAAAAGGAAAATGGGGAAAGTCTACCTTTGCAGGCTCTACCTCACAGAGCATGCCTCATGTATACATGAGTTTATTTCTGCCCATGTGATTTCAAAAAAGGTAGTAGCGGTGATTTTCGATGGAGCACATTTAAACAAGACTGAACTGAACCTTCGGGATGCTAAAGCTGACAACCTGAGCCAAAAAATGCAGGGTTTTTCTGGATAAATTCAACATAATTTGGCAAAGTGCTGCAATCAAATATGTGCAAGCACCCATTGCTTTCAGATTACTTTCTTACTTAAAAGCTGCATTTCTACTGTTTTTATTACTTGATCGTCACAGTGAAGATAATAACGATTGCCACTGTGATAACATTCCATCGCAGTAAAATTCTGTCTCACAATATGTAATAAACCAATAAGCAGCATGTTGGGAAATAAACAGCCTTCAAATTCATTGATGTATTACTTAGTGTGTTACTCTTGGATCATCGTCTCACCACCTACAGCAACACAACCTCCCTAGCGCAACCCACTGCATTGTTTTTCAGTCTCAATGCCCACCCGGACTGTGAGTCTGAAGTAAAGCTTCTCTAAAAGTATGCACTGTCTGCAGATGCAAAGTACAAGACAGAGAACGAACTTTTGTTAGTAAGTGTTCAGCTCATCATTATTTTAGTGTTTTCTCCTGAAAATATTCCCCTACATCTCTCGCCGGTTTGATTCAGAGGCCGAGCAGATGGAAGAGGCTTTCGTGAGACAACTGATATGACCACAACTGCTGACACATGCAGAGATCCCACAGCATCCTGTACCAGAGCTAGTCACTACGCATGGTCTCAAACTTGATATACGGGCGGCACAACAATTCTACAAAATGCAAAAGAACAGAGATTTTGAAACGGAATAAACAACAGGTGGCATTGCAACTGTTTTTTTGGTTTCAACAGACACACAGTGCCATTAGCAAGACAAACCACTCTGCCATCTTGTCTTATAGAGGACAGCTTGAAGTAACAGAGCTTTTGGGCCGTAGGGTGCCATCGGTAGAAAAGAAAGATGGGGGGATATGAGCGTCAGATGGATGTGTTTGCAACTTAGAACAGAGGAGCACCTGTTTACTTGTGGTTTGAGAAGGGTTTGACTAGCACTAACATTTACAGCCCAGTCACCAGAAGAAAATGTTGGCATTGTACATTTCTGCAAACCACAGATATGTTTCATTTGTATGTTTCATATGTGTTATATAAATGTGTTGTATAAAAGTGATGTACTTCTAAATACATGTTTATGAGCTGACTTTGTCATCAGGAGGTGGAGGGGATGGTGGATGGCATGACACCTATGCGAGAAGGCTTCCAAGCCAGACCACTGCAGACAACTGTTCAAAAACAACAAACAGCAAAACCGGTTGTTCATAAGCGAAACATTGTGGCGTTTCCAGTGGCGTTTCTGCCACCAACCCTGGGTGTCTCTAAGCAAAACATTACAGCGTTTCCATCAGTTTATGCCACCGAACCTGGGTGTTTTTAGTGAAACATCACAGCTTTTTCAGCAGTGTTTTTGCCACCAATCCTGGGTGTTTTATACCAACATGTGGCATTTCCAGCAGTGTCTGTGTCACTGAACGTGGGTGTTTTTAGCAAAACATTGCCGTGTTGCCAATGGCTTTTGAGCCACCAAACCTGGGTGTCTTTTAGCCACACATTGTGGCATTTCCAGCAGCTTCTGCCATCAAACCTGTATTATTTTTAGCAAAACATCGCAGCATTTTCAGCTGTGTTTTTGCCACCAAACATGAATGTTTCTTAGCAACATGTGGCATTTCCAGCACACCAACACTGGGTGGTTTTTAGCAATATATCACAGCATTTCCAGCAACTTGTGCCACCCAACCTTGACTATTTTTTAGCGACACATCACAGCATTTTTTAGCAGTTTGTGCCGATGAACCTGGGTAATTTTAAACGTCACATCACAGTGTTTCACTGTGTGTGGCACCAAACCTGAGTGTTTTTTAGCGATACATTGTGGCATTTCCAGCAGTTTGTGCCATCAAACCTGGATTATTTTTTAGTAAAACATTTCTGCATTTTCCAGCGCTGTTTGTGCCATCAAACCTGGGTGACACATGACAGTGTTCCCAGCTTCGTTCATGCCACTTAACTTGTGTGTTTTTGTTAGTCATCACAGCATTTCCAACATGTTGTGCAGGTATTATGAGCCAAAACATGACCTTTTCTTAACCATAACCAATTAATTTTTGTGCCTAAACATAACCACACATTAACCACAACATTGTTGAAAGTTTAAACATTTTTGCAACATAATACTGTTAAATTGTTACACTTCTGTGGTTTAGAGAAATGTGCAATCATTTACTCTGGTGACTGGGTTGAACATTAACCATGGTAGTATTTCTTGGAGATGACGAGAAGCGAGTTTCTTGGCAGAGAGTGGCATTTGTGTTGCTCCTCTTGTCTAGCATACCAACATATGCAAATCACCTCTGCAGCCTACACCAGCAAACTAGCACTCTCTCTTCTTCTTGTCTTTTTATCAGACATGTTTGAGCCCCAGACAGCAACTGGACACTTTCTTTAAAACTGGAATGTTTGAGTCAGGCGATACTCCACTCTGTTATTTTATTTACCCAATTTCCAGTCTGGAAATGAATAAAAGAACATCAATAAACTTAGATGTGAATGTTAAACTAATTCATGTTCTGCTGAATGTTTCCAGAGGGACTACTTTTTGCCACCTTCGATTTCACATCTCATCCACCATTTCACAGAAATTAGAAACAGATAAGGTGACTCAGATCACTCAGGAGGGCGAGAAACACACCTTTGCAGTCACATTTAAAAGCTTTGCCTCGGGCTAAATTCATGAGAAATTTTGAGTGTTTTCATATTTCTTGGTTAGAAAAGAGCAGCAGCTCCAACGATGCTTAAGAACAGTAAAATACCTAACTGCAACATATGATGGAATCATGCACAGCTTGTCTTTTGACAAACATGTCATAGCTTTAAACTATAGTACCAGCAACACCAGTTAAGTAAGAACGCCTAAGATTTACCACATGTTTCTTTTTAAAGGAAGATAAACTGCACAACAGTTAAACACAGTTATTGAGCCATCACCCTTGTGGAAAGAGCAGGTTTGAGCTGAGGTTTGTTGCAGTGGCACAAAGAAAGAGAAGTGCGCTGATAGCATCCTATCAAAGGAGCTGTCATGGAATGTTGTGTCAAACCCTATATGCAAGTGGTGTTTACTTCTCTGAACAACTTGTCCCCTTGCACTCCAACAAGGCACTCATGCATATACGCCTGTCAAGGCAGAGAAACACTTTTTGTGTAATTCAGGGGTGTCAAACATACAGCCTGCGGGACAGAAGCGGCCAACAAAAGGGTCCAATCCGGCCCACTGGATGACTTTGCACACCTAATACTGATGCACTTGTGAAGGCTAAGATGTGCCAGGTTTCAGAAGCAAGTTAAACCGTAATTAGCTTCATGTAAAATGACAGCCGAAACGCCAGAAGAATGTTGGCATTGTACATTTCTGCAAACAGATACGTTACATTTGTATGTTTCATAAGTATCATATCAACGTCTCTAAAGTGACACAGTATACAAGCAGACTTTTTCATCTCAGATTCAGATACAGACAACCTTATTAATCCCACCAGGGGCAACTTGTTTGAACAGCTTGCCTTGCACGCATACTATAACATAACATACAGTAACATGTAGACACATAAATAGCTGAGTAATAAATACAAATTTGTGTTCAGTGGAATAAAAGAATCTACAAATAATAAAAACGTTAATAGACTGATTATCAATAAAAGAGGCAAAAACACAGCAAAGACACAAATTTACAGAGAATTTAAAAGATGAATAGTTGAGGGAATAAAAGATTTTGAATACTGGTTGGTTTTCGCCTGTGAAAACATATCCAGAAGAAGCTAAAAGAGTTGTGGCTTTTTGGAGGATTTGTTGATTGCAAAAACTGATCAAGTCCCGTTGTGTCGCCTTTGTGATCTTAGAGCAGAATTTAACAATACTATTCCGACTATTCTGAAGGTATTTAGGCCACTCTGGAGGTGCAGGGGATGGTGGATGGCATGGCACCTCAGCGAGAAGCTTGCTAAGCTGTAGACCTGTTTGAGACTCCCTGTGTTTAAAGATAAATGATTAAAAAAAGAATATTTTTAATTGAAAAACAGAGCCATTTGCTTTATATGTTTTAAAAAAACACACCTTAAACCCATCTGCATCATAATTTTCTTCATCAATTTTTTTAACCTCTCTAACTCCGCCAGGACGTCGACATCCTCACTCCCCCCCACCTCTGTTAAATGGTATCTCCCAGGCGCAATACGTCATCAAACCATGTGATGTTTGGTATTGCCGGATTCAGGAAGCTCTTGACTTTTCAAAAATAGCATCGTTTTTCATTTATTTCTTATGGATTTCACGCCTAAGCACACAAAGTCCAAAATCGCAGTGAGTGGTGACAAGTCATGTCATGCCGTTTTTTGATGGGAAAAGTTAAAGGATTATTCGCGATCTTATGTGGAGCCATTAGCAGGGACTTAGCTCTTTTATAAAAGTAAGAGTCTCACTCCTACCACTATTTTTGGCTGAGATGTACAGTCTAGAAAGTGGGATCATAACTTTCACGTTTCATATGGCTTTATTTGGTGATATTTATGGTGTTTCTGTGTCATAAACAACATCAGCTATCATAATCACACCTGATTTCAATAAGGTACAATGTTTGAAGCTGGCTGAGTGTTGTTTGATCACTGATAGTACTGTTGTGAAGCCGACTGACCGACTTGTCATTTGGAGCTCCACCTAGATCTTTTCATGGACAAAACTCTGTAGAATGGTCATACTTAGAGCAGTCTTCTTCAAATTTGAAATGAGTGTTCATTGATAGTGTGCCTACAGCCCCACAGTGTCATTTACCTGCTCAGATGAAGCCACAGACAGTTATTCATTCTGAAAAACATGTTTTATTTTATTTTAGGCAAAATCTTCAACTTTTTACTGACTTCAGAGGCCCATTACTCTGTCTCTGTATCACCTAGAGTGTTTCTGACACTTTCACGAGAAACTTCAGGGAGTTTTCTTTGCAAGACCTCATGCATGCATGTAGTCAGAGCGGTTCAGAAGCTACAGTCATTTTAATTTGGGTATGTCATTTTAGGCGTTTTTGCTACAAAATGGGGGTGGAGTACAATTAAATTGTCAGTAGCCATCTCAAATGAAATTATATATCTTGACTTTATAAGCTATAAAATCTATAAATATACCATAAAAACTATTCCATTAAATGATACATTTCTTACCTTCTTTGATATTTATGCCAAATATGCAGTGATGATTTTTGGGTAATATGTATGTTGATGTTGTTTAATGTCAAGTCTCTACATGTGTCAAGACAATACATGCTATAGGATGGTATATAGGATAGTGTGATAGGGGCCTGTCATACCTTCCTTACTCCACTGATTTATAAGTCAGAGGATAACTGAACTTGCTCCCTCAATAGCTTCCACTTTAGTTTGATGTGATAATGTTAGCGTTGCTACACAAGAGTGGAATGTGTGGAAACATGCACATGTAATGACAGTGAGGAGTAAACTGACTGAATGTGGAAAAACCGAGACATATAGTCAACACTATACTTATTTCTCCCTACGACACCTCTAGCTGATCATCATCACTTTTCGAGGTGGATATATTCTCAGAATGTACTTTGAGTTCTTTACACTTGCAGTAAATAAATGGTAACATTTGGTGGCGTTGCTTTGACATCCCTATAAGCACACATGCACACAAAGGAATAGACACCTTTGCACAAGTGAGATAACCAGGTGCCAACTCTGATTAACACATTTGGGTATCTGTAATAGAAAGCAAAAGAGCGGTCATGCTCAATAAATCATTTTTACACCTTTGTTGTGAAGCACAAAATCAACAAAATCAACAAAGCACAATACAATATTTTTCTTTTATAATTATGCATTAAGACATGCATGTATTCTCTTTTTAAAGCAGTGTTTATACAATAGATTACCCAGATGTCCACAGTTATTGTATAATGCAAAATACTGTGGTGTTAGATGTGTTCACATGTTGATGTTTGTAGGGTTGTAAAACAAACAGGTATTTCTCAAAGGAGATTATGACAACTGAGACTTACAGATGAAAGCCCAGCGTCATTAAGCCTGTCTTCAGTTTAGGTCAGTTACAGTAACATGTCACCTCTTCCTCAGCTAATTTCACTGCAGAATGAATGCAGATGGTCAGATGACTTGTGAGCTCACTGAGTCCTGAAGCAAGCTGAGCAGATGGATGTACAATTTGAATATGTCCGAAAGAACATGCTGCAAAATATGATGTTGTGTCCTTCATGAACAGCATTTCATTGCTTCAAATCATCACTTGTTATGGTATGAATGCAGCTATGTTTGCTTTGAATTTGACATTCTGGCCCAAATAACTTCTTATTCAAATCACTCAAGGTCATTTTGTTCTTGAGAGAAGCCTCATTACAATGGGACAAGAATGTGATTACACACAGCCACTGAAAAGAAAAGAAAAACAGAAATGATGTGTCATGTTGAAGTGATTATTCAGTTTATTTATACAAGATGCGTTTCTCTGTTTCAGATTCATATAAAAGAAGTGGACAACAGGCTCTTGCTGTGGTAGCTGGCCTTTCTTCTTTCAGTTTCAGATGTTACTTTGGGCTTCTGAATGGCATATTTTTCTTTTCATGACATTTACAGTAACAGAGCAGACAAGCAATGAAACCATTGAAAAAACTGCTTATTGATAATCAGTATAATCTGTAGCTGAAGCTCTAAAACTATGCATTTTTTAATTTAAAAGGCCCAGTGTGTGGGATTTAGGGTCATCTGTAGGCAGAAATGGTATATAATATTCAAAAATATATTTTCATTAGTTCACAATCACCTAAAAATTAGATAAGACTAGTCCATACCCATTGGTAGCTTTGTCACCTTCTACCTATGCCAATCCTCAATGCCTATGTGCAGTTTCACATAGATTGACCACGTCAGTGAGTAGAAAAACGTGGGACAGACAGAATGACTGACTGACAGTTTCCGTGATTATGTACAGCATACCATACCATGACTTAGTCATACCAAAAACTGAAAAAAAAAACCCCAAAACATTCAGCCACAGGGGGAGCCACAGCGATCGGTCGCATTTTAGCCATTTTTAAGCATTTTTCTGTTGTTACAGCGCCACCCAGTTGCCAATTAGAGTTAAATTTCTCCAGTCACCTTGAGGCGTCCTGTTCTACATATCTACCAAGTTTAGTAAAAATCAATATGGCGGTTAGGCCTAGATAAGAAATTAGCTCTCTAGCGCCCCCATTTTGTTTGATGGGGTCAATAATGGAGGGGTCCCCTCAGATTATGTGTGGTCATATGCCTACAAAGTTGCGTGGTGATCGGTGAAACCCTTGAGATGTTATACACCTTTATGTGATGAGCCACGCCCTCCGCAATATTCATTGCCTTATAGAAGCTCAGTTTTAGTAAGTTTTCCAACTTTTGCCAAGAGGGAACTTTAGATATTGGTCCCTAGATTATGTTCACCCAGTTTCATGCAGATCAGTGAAACTTCCTAGCAAGAGATCGATTTGAAGTGTTTTTAAAAAAACATTCAAAATGGCGGAAAAACTATATAACCGGGAGTTATGGGTTCTTGAGGCAAATTTCTTCCTCGTGAGGAGAGGCATCTCTGTGCAAAGTTTCATGTCTCTATGACATACGGGGCATGAGATATGCCCATTCAAAGTTTGCAATTTCAATCGGTTGCCATAGCGCCAAGTGATGTAATATTGCTTAATTTGCATCCTCCCATGACCCTCTACCACTGTGCCAAATTTCACATGGATTGACCAAGTCAGTGAGGAGAAAAACGTGGAACAGACACACACACACACACACACACACACACACACACACCCACACACACACCCACAGACAGAATTTTCATCATTATATATTAAGATAATCCTTTATTCGTCCCAAAGTGGGGAGTTTTGCAACATTACAGCAGCAGAGGGATAGTGCAAACAGGGAGAAATCGGTAGAAATAAATACAAAGCAATATATAAGTACGTAAACTGTATAAAAACAAAGAGCAGTATATTGAGCAAACAGTATAAAAACATAAAACAAAAGCCAAGATTTATCCAGGGAACGTTCCCTGATGCAACAGATGCAGAACAGTAACAGGTTCCCTCATTCATACTTTCTAGACTTGTCCAAATCTTGTGGTGATCTAATGAGTTTTCGACACTTGGAGAAAATAAAAGTGTACGCTGGGTGGCTCTACAAGTAAATTTTATTAGTGTAGAAACGGACAACATGCAAGTTTTTGTATTTTGGTATTCCACTCTGGAAAAAAAAACAAACAGCAAAGTAAGCATCAAAAAGAGGCAGAATATAATAAAGAGACAGACTGATTTCACATCATTGACCGCTGGCAGTAAAGATATTGCACAGTCTGAGTGGCAGAATTTAAATTATTGCATGTATCATGTGTGGATATTTCACAGTTAGTATATACAGATGTTGCACATGAGTGATGACTGTCAATAGTTTTAGTATGTTGGTCCACTGGGAGCAGTGTTGGTTGTCACCTGACAGCAGCAGGAAGGAGGGACCTGTGCTATCTGTCCTTCAAACACCACGGGTGAAGCAGCCTGTCACTGAAGGAGCTGCCCAGTGCTGTCAAACTGTCCTGCATGGGGTGGGACATGTTGTCCATGAGGGATGATAGCTTGGCTATCATTCTAATTTCTCCCACCACCTCCACTGGGTCAAGGGAGCATCCCAGGACAGAGCTGGCCTTCGTAATCAGTCTGTTGAGTCTCTCCCTGTCAGCTGTCAACCACCTGTAAACCACTCCATAGAAGATGGCTGATGCCACCACAGAGTAAAAGAAGGTCCTCAAGAGTGCCGTGTACTCCTAAGGAACTGAGTCTCATTAGCAGTCTGCTCTGTCTTCTCTTGTATAGTGCGTTAGTGTTGTCTAGTCTAGTCTATTGTTCAGGTGAACACCCAGGTACTTGTAAGATTTCACCTTCTCAATGTCCATTCCTTGGATGTTCATTGGTACTGGGGTAGAGTGTTTGCACCTTCGGAAGTCTACCACCAGCCCTTTAGGTTTTCCTGCACTGATCTGGAGGTGGTTCCTCTGGCACCAGCCCATAAGGCCCTGGATCAGTTCTCTGTATTCCCTGTCGTCCTCGTCTGTGATGAGGCCGACAGTTGTGGAATCGTCAGAGAACTTTTGTAGATGGCAGTTGGCTATAATAATAAGCATCGTAGTGTTTTTGTTACCTTAGAATGAGCCATTTATATCCGCCTGTGGAATGGGTCCTCTCCTGTCGAGTCCGCCAAGTCTGGCTCTGTATAGGGCCATTTGCGTCTTCACGTCTGCCACCATAGTCTGCCTTCACAATCGGCACTAGATGACACTAAATTTTAAACACTAAACCTTTAATTACACAACATGCAACTTGAGCAGTATGTCCAACACATTATCATTCCAAGTCGTTAAATACAGTACTTTTCAGATGCACTGTCAGTAGCTCTATATGTCAAAATATGATGCGCTAGGTACCCTCCTGCATCAGTTTTAGGGCTCATTTATGCTCAGCGTTATATACGGATACGAATACGGATACGGATGAAGCCTTCTGTCCGTGTTCCGCGTTCATTTCGTCCGTATTTCTGCACGTTTCCATAAAGTTTACGGATACGGGCCAAACGGAGCAGTACCACCAGGAACCGTGGGGGCCGTGTTGCTGTCACTGCCCGATACGTAGCTCTAGTGAGACACGAAGAAGAAATAACAATTCAATTTCTCTAATCGGCAGGCGGCAGTACTAAAGAAAAGAATTCTCTGTCCTCCAGTCGCGATGTATTTAACGGCTTCACCGACCACCGCCTCCTACAACGCTGCCTCTGTTTTTGTCTTTTATGCAAGAGGTACGTTATCAATATCTCCTCCACAGTTGCCATGTTTGTTTTTGAGTTTGTTTATGTCATAACCTTTTGACTCTGGCTGCCTCCTGGTGGATATATTGGTTAACATCCATGCCAATGTAAAGTACACATGGAAGTATGTGGGCAGTGACAGTAACATCGTTTGAAACGGACGTATACATTTTCATATGTAAAGGGAGCATAAATCAGCCCTTAGGCGTTCAGGGATGGTATATCAATTTAAGCTTGTTAAATGCAATGTGCCTTTTTTAAAATACATTTCTGTACAGTTTCTGATCATTACATGCATAAATTTACAAACTAGGTAGAACACTTCATTTTTAGGTTTACTTCCTCAAGCTAAGGCAACAAAAGTCCATGGCTTAAAATAAGTAATGTCTGGAGTTTGTTTGACCCATCCACCTCTTCCTTCCCACCCTAGCTGGGCTTTCTTGCTCTTTATACTACAGTAGTTGCCCCCAGCGTCACAAATAGCCACCGCCTGCTGCGCATTATATAGCTGCTAAGGGTGCTTCTGTGGATCAGTGTCTGCAACCAAGGTCCACTGACAAAGCATCAGTATTTAATGAGTTGGGCGTGAGAACAGGCTGGTGTGCCATCATCAGACAATTGCTGTTTGAATCTGTTTCTCAACATGCTATGAACGGATACCAGTATATGGTTGCAGTTTGCTTTTTGCTGGTGAAACCACCACTGAAAACAAACAGCCTAAACCAGCAGAGACTTTCTATTACGACTAATATTTGCTGTCTAAAGAGGGACTTTGATGGAGGAATAATACCAGATGTTGCAGACAGAATGAGTCTTGACACCAGAGGCTTTTGAACAGATGAATGTGTGTCAGTAGCTCTTAACGAGGCTGTGGGGCAACACTTCCAATGAAAGTGGATGTGATTGGTGTTTCATAGGAGTTGTATTACCAACCATAGGAAAGGCAGAAGAACCAAGTTCCCCTCGAGCTTTTCAGTTTCCCTGTTAGGTGATGTTAAGGAGGTGAGCACAGCTGGCTGCGCTCATCCTTTCCACTTTATGCTTTCTAGACATTACAGTATATCTATACACTAGCAACTGTGAACTCATCTTCACATGCAAATTGCAGAAAGTCCAGAGATGTTTAGTCCCAAAACTTTTTTTCTCTGTTCTTTCAGTGGTGTTTACTGAACCAAGGAGACAGTCTTGTATAAGTGCTCAAAGACTGGCTGTTTGAAGAAGTCCAAACAAAGCAACTGCTCTTTTGCAGGACTCAAAGTGAGTGGAAGTAATGAAGAACAGACAGTCAGAGCTTCAAAGAAAATGTGCTGGAACTTTCAACCACATAAAATATGTTGTATTGAAAATTGAACATATTCTGAAAATTTTAAAAAGGGAGCCATAGTAGGGTTGATAATAAAGTTTGGATTCATGATGCTGTGTTTGTTGCTGGTTACTGGTTAGCACACTGGGAAGTGAAGAATACAACCATTTACCTTGTTGGCTGTTGGCTGGCTGATCCCAGCTGACATGATGGTAACGATTTAACGATTTGAATACATTGTGTAATAAATGAAATAGTTTAATCCATCCATCCATTTTCAACCGCTTATCCCAAGCCGGGTTGCGTGGGCATCAGGCTCAGCAAAGTACTCCAGGCATCCCTCACCACAGCAACACTTTCCAGCTCCTCCTAGGGGATCCTGAGGCGTTTCCAGGCCAGCCACGATATATATCCGTTCATAGTGTTCTTGAATTACAAATCCAGCACAAGATAAGTCTTGCTAACATTCTGTGCAATCATTGCCAGTTCAGAAAACATTTTAGCATGCTCCTTCCACCACCATAAACCTAAAAAGGTTCCTTTGGTGTCTTGAACTTGATGCAGGCTGTCACCTCATTTTCGGACTGCAAAGTTTCTTTGCCGAAGTCCAACACATCATTGATGAATGAGACAACGGGGTCAAAGGTTCAACTTGTGGCATGGACTTTCGAAATAAAAGGAATTGTGGTTTGATTTTAGTGATTTAGATGTCAAAATACTACAACGCATCTTTTTCATTGCATTTTTGCCCATGCCCGTACCTGTGAATTTATAAACCTGCTCCTGACCTGGTGCAGGACCCTGGTTTGGGGCAGCATTGAGTCCAGAGTGATACAGAGAGCTAAACAGACTGTCGAGCTTACGATGGTTTTACCAGGCTACCAAAAGCCTATTTCACAGACAGCCTATTATCCCAAAAACAAATGTCCGTTGCTCCGAAATCCCCTCTCTCCAAAAATACACACTCCCTGCAGTGAGACAACCAAATGACCAGAAAAAAAAGTTTGCATTATGTTTCTGTAGATTTGTCATTAATGCTGCGATTAGCGTGTCTATGTTTAAGAATAAAACCCATTTGGTTATGGTTAGGAAAAGATTGTGTTTTTGCTGGTACAAAAGTCACTGAAAATGCAGGGATGGGCTGGTGGGAAGAAAAAAGTGAGGGTTAGTGACTCAAACACTGCTAGAAAACTGAAACCAACTGCAGGGAATGTGCATTTCTAGAGCAATGGGTCTTTGTTTTTGCGAGAGTTGATGGAAAAATGGGCGTTTGGTTCAATGGGAAATGTTTAGCACTAATGTGGTTTCAGAATTTTGGGCCATCGGAACAACTGCAGCCTGTAGCATGTGCAGCCTTGTTATGCCAAATAAAAGGAGAGGTTAGTTACTGTGTCTGTGTACTGTGTTTATTTACAGCAGCAGCTTCTGCTGTAGCTGTTTGATTCAGAGTGACTTTGACATTGTTGTTGCTCCAGCTAAGAGGAGCAAACTGGCTAAATCTGGTGCTGGTTGTTGAGCCTGCTTCCTGAAAAGTGGCAGCAGTTGAAGCTGTGATTGGCTAAGACGTGAAGATGAAACAATAATAATTTCTTGATTTTCAGATGTTTATTTATCTTATTATTGATTTTATAATTAATTCTAATATCAAACACATAGCATTCAACATGTTTCTAGAATCTGATAAGAAAAACAAAGTGATTGTCATCATCACACTCACACACACACACATCAAAATCTTTAACATCCTTTAAAAAACATTTACACCCTTCTCAAGGGCAACAGCCACATTGCTAATTACAATAAAGTTTAAAGCTAGTTTGGAAAGGAATCAAAAAAGCAGGTAAAAACAATCAAATATTGGAGGAATACTGACTCCTTAATGTTCTCTCATTCTGGTTTCATTCCAAGTCTTCTGTGCACGTCTGCTTTTAATAGCACCTCAATCTGTTCTACATACGTTTTATCGATTTAATTTGGTTCATTTGAAATCTGTGGCAATTTATGGGTGGATAATTCCTCAGACACAAATGTCTGAATGTGATGGAGATCAGAGAGTCAAAACAATTCATCATTTCTGTCCATTCTTGATTTCCTGTACTGAGCCCACCCTGTCACTCCCCTCACCCAGGAAGTCACAGCACATGCACGAGGGCTCATCCATCCTCTCTTGTGTAAACAACCACCTCCTCAGACTCCTATAATTTCTCCCGACACGCAGTCTGTGTATTGTCTTGATAGTGGTGTTAAATTTGAGCCGTGATAAAATACAAATCAAACAGATGCTTTCGCTGTTAGAAATTTGTGCAATACAGTGATGCATTGTTCTAGGACAGATCAAGGTTAGTCTTGTGCGGTCTCTCTACATGAATTATAAATAGGTTCTGCAGGTGTGTGTTTGTGTATGTGTGTTTTGTGCGTGTGTGGCTTTATACAAAAACTGCAAGAGAAAGTTTACAGGCCTGAGAGCTCATTGCCCAGCAGAGATGAAGAGCCTGTGTTTGATTTGTGCAGTGTTGTCTTGACCAAATACAAACTGAAAAACTGTGTTTAATCTGATAAAGTTTGGGCTGGCTGCAGCAACAACACTAGACCAAAGTGTATTTTTCTGTTTTTTATATTGGTCAGTTGCCCTCTGCGTAAGACACACATCCATCCACCCATCCATTTTCATCCGCCTATCTGGGGCTGGGTCGCGAAGCAGCAGGCCAAGCAAAGCACCCCAGATGTCCCTCTCTCCAGCAACACTTTCCAGCTCCTCCTGGGGGACTCCAAGGCGTTCCCAGACGAGACGAGAAATGTAATCCCTCCAGTGTGTTCTGGGTCTGCCCCGGGGCCTCCTACCAATGGGACATGGCCAGGACACCTCCAGAGGGAGGGGCCCAGGAGGCATCTCGGTCAGATGCCCGAACCATCTCAACTCACCCATTTTGACGGCAGCAGCTCTACTCCGAGCTCCCTCCGGATGTCCAAGCTCCTTACCCTATCTCTAAGGCTGAGCCCAGCCACCCCACAGAGGAAACTCATTTCGCCGCTTGTATACACGATCTCATTCTTTCGGTCCCCACCCAGAGCTCAAGACCATAGGTGAAGGTTGGGACGTAGATGGACCAGTAAATCGAAAGCTTTGCCTTCTGGCTCAGCCCCATCTTCACCACGACGGACCGGCGCAGTGCCTGCATCACTACAGAAGCCACACCAAACCGCAGATCCATCTCATGCTCCGTTCTACCCTCACTCATGAACAAGACCCCGAGATACTTGAACTCCCTCGCTTGAGGCAGTAACTCTCTATTATCAGGTAGCTCTAGTAAGTCCTTAAAAACTCTCCAGCTAATTCAGAATGCAGCAGCACGTGTACTAACAGGAACTAAGAAACAAGATCATCATCATTTCTCCTGTTTTAGCTTCTCTGCACTGGCTCCCTATAAAATCCAGAATTGAATTTAAAATCCTACTGTTAACTTATAAAGCTCTAAATGGTCAAGCTCCGTCATATCTTAGTGAGCTCATAGTGACTTATTATCCCACCAGAACTCTGCGCTCTGAGAACGCAGGGTTACTCGTGGTCCCTAAAGTCTCCAAAAGTAGATCAGGAGCCAGAGCCTTCAGCTATCAGGCTCCTCTCCTGTGGAATCATCTTCCTGCTACAGTCCGGGAGGCAGACACCGTCTCCACATTTAAGACTAGACTTAAGACTTTCCTCTTTGATAAAGCTTATAGTTAGGCCTGGCTCAGGCTTGCCCTGTACCAGCCCCTAGTTAGGCTGACTTAGGCCTAGTCTGCCGGAGGACCCCCTATAATACACCGGGCACCTTCTCTCCTTCTCTCTCTCTCTCTCGTATTCTATTACTGCATCTTGCTAACTCAGCCATTCTGAATGTCACTAACTCGGCTTCTTCTCCGGAGCCTTTGTGCTCCACTGTCTCTCAGATTAACTCATACCGCAGCGGTGCCTGGACAGCGTGACGTGTGTGGTTGTGCTGCTGCCGTGGTCCTGCCAGATGCCTCCTGCTGCTGCTGCCATCATTAGTCATTAGTCATACTTCTACTGTTATTATACACATATGATTATTGTCACACAAGTATACTGCCAGATATTAATACATACTTTCAACATATTGTACCACAGTAGCCAGAACTATAACTATAATATTATTTCTTTCATTAATGTTGTTGTAAGCTACTGTCATTACCGTCTGTCCTGCATCTCTCTCTCTCTCTCTCTCTCTCTCTCTCTCTCTCTCTCTCTCTCTCTGTCTCATTGTGTCATACGGATTACTGTTAATTTATTATGCTGATCTGTTCTGTACGACATCTATTGCACTGTCTGTCCGTCCTGGAAGAGGGATCCCTCCTCGGTTGCTCTTCCTGAGGTTTCTACCATTTTTTTCCCCCTGTTAAAGGGTTTTTTGGGGAGTTTTTCCTTATCCGCTGCGAGGGTCATAAGGACAGAGGGATGTCATATGCTGTAAAGCCCTGTGAGGCAAATTGTGATTTGTGATATTGGGCTTTATAAATAAAATTGATTGAATTGATTGATTGATTGAACTCTCCCCCAACCCAGACACACAGTGGCAACCTTAACTATGAAACACAGCAGGCGTTGACATTTTTTGACACTTTGGACAACTAACAGTATAACGAAGTATAATGCCGGGTTCACACTGGACGCAAAAGTGCCCCAAATTGCTAAGTGTCGCGCTTCCACCCAGTAGTAGTCGCCTGGCCGTTAACACCAGAAGTGCATTTCTTCACACCGATCAGCAAGAGATTCTCCTCTCTGCTCTGTTTAAATCACATGTAGAGCCACATCTCTCCATGCTTGTGTGTTTATGTGTCTGTATGCGTGTGTGTGTGTCTGTCTGTATGTGATTGTGTGTGTGTGTTTCTGCACATCTCTCTCGCTGTCGTTAGACACAACTGACAAATATGTGGAGGCACGGGATGCCTATTCTTTCATTTATCATAGACCATTTATATCATATTTAATTTTCATTTTATATCGTGTACAATGCATTTTCAATGAGTTTTCTGTCCAGATTTGCTCATAGCTCCTGGAAAAAAAAGACCAGGCGCCAAAACTATCACTGCAGATCACGTGCCGGCCAGGGCGCCTGGAGCCATGCCATGTCCAGTGTGAACAGCCCAATCAATTAACATGGGCGCTGGGAGCAAGCAGGCAGCACTCCAAATCGATTCAGAAAATCGGCATGTTTTGCGTCGCTTTTACGTCCAGTGTAAACCTAGCATAAATAGTAAGGGAAAGACGCCATAGGATGAGCAGAAGGGGTGGTGGACGGGTCAAACCAACTCCGTATTTTACCCTGGAGACCACTATTTGTGTACCCGTGAATCCAAAAGGCAATTGCGTTATCTCAATAATGTAGTTTGCTTGAATGTGTAGCATGCTATGCTACTGATGTATTTCATGTGATATGTAGCGTATGTCATTTGATGTTATATCACATTAGTAATGAGCATAATTATTTCAAGCCAAACCATGTTGTTTTTTTCTAAACCTTACCACGCTTTGTTGCCTAAACTCAAGGAAGTGAACCTAAAAACTAAAAAGTATTTTCCCTATGTTCTAAGTTTTTTTTTTAAAAGAGACGGTATGGCTTTTACGAGCAGGACCTGAAAACAGTTTTATTTTGAAAAGACACAATGCACGTTACTAGAGTGAATTACTGTGCGTTAACTACATCTTACATATGTACAGCAATATACGATTTAGCTTAACTTATTTAATGCAATGCACAAGATAATTTCTTTATATAAAATCTTTATCTTCTCATACAGTAGCCTTTTTTTTTTGCACTTCCCCATAAAAAATATTTATATTACATTTCTATTGTGTGTGTGTATATATAGATGTATGTGTAAATTAAATGATGTAGCCTACAGTTTTTTAATTAGTCAGATTCAGAGGTGTTGGCGTGTGTATTTTCGAAGTGAGACTTGCTGTTTCTTTCTGTTCTTTACGCTAAAATAACTTAATTGCCTCGTTGCTCCAGTTCTATACTTAACGTGCAAATATGAGAGTGGTATCAATCTTCTCAGCTAATTCTCGGAAGGAAGCATTTTTCTTAAAAATGTTGAATTATTCCTTCAAATTCACACGTGGGAATTCTCTATTTGCTACATCCCTCCTGAATGCCCTGGTAGAAATGGTATCGTTTTGCATGAGTGCTTCCTGCATTAACTTTGTCGACCTCTGTGGCACAGGATTATGTTAAAGGCCATAGATACAGGTTTAATAGGAATGTGTTGTTTTTATACCACTGTTTCCCGAATCGTTAGTAATTTAAACACTACGCTGCATTCCCCCTTTTTTCCATTAATTGTACACTTACCTTGGTCTTATTGTAGAGGCCTTGTTGGTGGACAAGCATAATTGATGGTAGAATGCAACATTTTTTATTTGGCCTCAAGTTCAGAGCAAATGCATTTACCTTGCACAGATTAGTTTCGAATTAAACTTATATAACATGGGGTCTAAGCAATCAGACCTCTACCGGTAGCTCCCTGCGACTCATTTCTTTGAGCAAGTTTAATTATTTTTAATGGCAAAGTCAGGCTCTGCATATCTGGCGAGAAACAAGGTCCATTCCTCATAAATTCATTATACTGTTGGGCCTGGGTAGGAGGTGGTGCTTAAGGCAAGTAAATGTCTTGTGTCATTTATGGAAATGCAGAGAATGAAGTTTGCTGTGGTATTTTGTTTTGATTAGACTGCAAAGAAAATTACCCATCGAGACAGAAATAATTAATTGTAATCAACCTGTATAATAACCGTGCACACCCTGAGGGATGGCACATTTTCAAATATGTTAAGATGAATTTGTATCAGATGTGTCGGTGTGTACGAGCAGAGGTTCTTCTTATCTTTAGTATGAAGATCCAAACAAACTTTTGATAGCTTATGTGAAATTACTTTATTACATAAGGAAGCATTATCTCAAAATGACTCTTCACACAGTTAATCAGGCTTAAAAATAAAACAACTATTGAAGGAATGAACCAAAGATTATTTTTTCTTCTTCTGTTTTTTATCTAAATCATCAAAAAATATGATATTTTGTCTTTGTAAAGCACCAAACATGCACATTTTAAGGGAAATATTTGCTTCTAATGGAGATGACTGTTGCTGTTACTTTGTTACCATGGTTACTTCTGTTTTCAGCCTGCTGTTGAAGCATCTGATGTGTGTGTGTGTGTGTGTGTATACATATATATATATATATATATATATATATATATATATATATATGTGTGTGTATATATAAATCTCCCCATGGGGGTGGTGGTGTGTCTTCCTCAAGCTCGGGTCCACGCTCAAACGGAATTGGATCTGGGGAATTTCGAGGCCAGGTTGATGCCTTGCCCTGGCCTCAAAATTGGTCTTGGTTTGGACTTGGTCTGTAACAACGTATGGGTGGGTGACTTTCAAATGAATGTCAGCACCAAAGGTTTCCAAATATAACATTGCATTTTAAAGAGATGATCAATGTTATTCGCTTAGCCTGTGGTTTTGATGTTTTGACTGATCTATATATTGACAGTGGATTAAAAGATTTGCTGAGATATCAGTGGCTGCCTTCTTCTGTTAACTGTCATTGGCCTGTGTCACATGATACACAGTAATGTACTTTGTGTGTGTGTGTGTGTGTGTGTGTGTGTAAGGTCACACGTGGGAAAGGATGACACTGCCAAGATTATCTTATTAAATTTCATGCAGATTGGAGTTTTCAATTATGCAAACATTACTCAGAGTCAGAGCTGCTCTCCAGACAGACATGATATCATCGGTTGAGTTGAACCTACAGTAAATGGGCGGAGCCTGAAATCCACCTCCCATGAGTTTGCTGGCTAAGTAATACTACACTGAGGCTAAGGGAAGAGCCAAGCAGTAAGAGAAGAGGAAACTAATACTGTGATTCCTTCTCACTGAGAGAATGTAATCTAGCTAATTATTTACTGTAGGTAAGCCAGTTAACCTTACAGTTACTGTAAGCTAATCTTGTTAGCCTGTCTACCTGAGGCAAAGACTACCAACATTTGAGCTGTTTATGGCTGGTTCAATTGATCAAATTGGGGAAAAACACAAGGAGCGCTCTAAGTCCATAAAACAGGACACAAAGGGGACAAGTTAAAGAAATAAGAAAAACAGATTCAATAGCTATGTTTCCATCCAAAAGTGATTTGAATCATTGGGAAATGCGCATTAAATGAAATACGAATCCTGTGTGTTTCCATTAAATGTACGGACTTACGAACTCGCGCAAGTTTTCCACAGAACCGAAACAAAACAAGTCTCGCATTCTTCTTCTTCTTCTACGTTTTCTGGCGGTTGGCAACCAGCTTGTAAATGCATTACAGCCTTTCTGACCCGGAGTGTGGATATCACCATGGAGAGAGGTGCACTATGTCAGACTTAATTCAAACATAACTGTTTCCATCCCCTGTTTTGCGAATCAACATTTTTTTGAATCAACCAAAACCCAGCTAAAGTGAGCGTATTTTAGTTTGTGCGAATCAGGGGATTTTAATTCGAATTTTGGCGTTTCCATCATAATTTTCCCATGCAATACTTCTAGATGTGCATCTAAACAGGCTGATGGAAACATGGCTACAGAGAAACAGCGGCACATGTGGATTAAACACCTGTTTTCTGTCTTGAGGAGTGGAGTCAACTAATGTCAGATGTTAGAGCCTTGGATGCAATGACAATGTGCTTCGACAACTTTTCTGTATTTTGTCACTACCAAGTGGCGTTTCACCAAACCTCAGGGACTGGTTGACCGAGTAGGTCGAAAATAGTACCTTAAGTTAGCTAACATAAGCTAGTAACATTAGCCTGACAGCAGTGCTTCGATGTGGGAACTGCCCATTGGTTCGACATCCCATTGTTCCGACCATATTAAACTCATTGTTCCGAAGTCCATTCCGAAATCATCATGATGCCCTGTGGTTAAGGTCCGGTTAGGTTTAGGCACAAAAACCACTTGGTTAGGGTCAGGAAAAGATCATGGTGTGGGTTAAAATGAAAAAGAAAGTGACAAACACATAAGCCGTGAGCCTGCTCCACCTCAAGCCGGTCGCGGCGAGTCATTCAGCACCACGGACAGTCGGACTAATGGGATGTCGAACCAATGGGCTGTCGAACCAATGACATGGACCCCTTCGATGTGCAGAGTTGAAATACGAAAGACAGTGAAACTCAAGCCTTTACTCACCTGACTCAAAACAAGATGGCAGTTGTTTCAGACGTGGATCCAACCGCACACAGGGTAGTTATAGTTATCTAGTCCCTTGAAAACTTTCACAAGCTTGGCGTGTAACGTTAGTTAACATGGTTTTACTAGCCACTGTGTCCAGTTGTGGTATTATCGGTCAAGTTGTGGATAAAAAATCATATTTTTTTGTTTTGTTTGGATCCCATCCAACATGCAGGTTCAACCTACTTTTAGCTGAAAACACACTGGCACTGCCACAATGCGTCATGTGACACGTGTCAAGTGCCGCCCCTAGCACACACCGGACACATCGCACTGCAGCTTATTAACAGACAACCACATAAAGTAATTACTACGTTTACTTAAAGGTCTGTACCTCCTCCACCTCTGCGTTAGCTTAAAATTACTTACTTACTTAATTTCTTACCTGAAGAGCTGATCTCCAGAGCTTTAACTCACCAGGCAATATCTTTTTGGCCATCGTCTTTCTAATGACTGGCTTGTGGGTCGCTCAGTTCGGGATAATTCTCAACCTCAACAACAAGTCTCTCCTTGTCCAGTCTTTGTCACACACGAGACAACAACAACAACAGAGTTCTCTTTATGCATCAATGGTGAGAAAAGGAGTCGAGCTGCCATAGGAGCAGAGAAAATGGGCTGCTACAGAAGCTGGTATGTACAAGCAGAGAGCTAATGGGGGAAAAGTGCATTTAATTCCAGGGGCAATGAGGCTGGAAATAGGATGGTGGCATAAAGTGCTGCGGGACGGCACATCCAGGTGCGCCTGCATGTGTCTAGTCGCCACCAGTGTGGGGTTGTGTGTTGAGAATAATAGGGGCATATCAGTGTGTTTTGCCCCTTTTTTATGTTACTTTCCTTGATTTCTAATTCACACAGTATAGCTTTATCACTTCCTGAACTTAAACAAGCTATAAGGTACTCAGGATCGGGAAAGACACAATCTATTGTAGCTGTTCTAAACCTGTCTGTACTCTACATTTGCACTACACTGCAGAAGTCAATTTTGGTTCAAGCCACTATCATTCTGAAATAGATTAAAAAAAAATCTGTGTTGTTCAAATTTCAATTTGATAGCGTTCTTTAAGCCAGTGGTTCCCAACTGGTGGGTCTCAGTCGAAAAGTGGGTCACAGGTCCATTCTGAATGGACCGCAAGTGACTCATGAATGTGTCAAGTTTGTATAAAACACACTTTACTGCACAGAGGTTTTATTTTGAAGTGCTGTTTCTTGCTGTAGAGTGAGTCACTAATGGACATCTACTTGGCAGAGACAGCTAACTAGCTCAATGACATGGCCAAATGCCAGTGTGACGCTGAATATATTACACTGTGTGGACCTTGAACTAATGACTAAGGAGAAATCTGGATCCCATGGCTGGACCAGTTGGGAACCACTGCTTTATGGGATACGCCAACATTTTTCAAGTGACAAATTATCTGCCCTGCGAATGGTTTTCTATCATTAGCATGTAGCTTGTTAGCTTGCCACAACATAACCAGAACAACAAAAACAAACCCCTTCCAAAAACGGCACTGTTTCACCTTTACCACCAATCAAGTCTGAATGTTTACATCTGCACCAACACCATGCTACAGAGCAGCATAGTTAAGTAACAGAACTCATGGGATGCTGTCAGCTGGTTTGCAACATGTCACAGGCTCTGAGACAATTAATGTGGGTGTATGAATCCACTTGAGCTCTGTGAGGATGTGTGTGTGTGACTTCCTTAGAAGTTTCACTTTCAATTAAATCTCACTTACAAAGCAATTCTCTAATATTGTAGTGTGTGTGCAAGTACTTATTCCTGCTACCTCAGTCACAGCAGAGTAATTACACTACTGTGGAAGCAGGCTCGTTAGTAAAGTTAATTGTAGATCCCTGTTGAACACGACCTGTTCGCTACTGTACATAATGGTTTAACGTGTTGTGTTTTAATACGATTCATTTCAAAACCAAACATTTATCATAACATTTTACGTGCATCTATGAGCAGATGCTGGTCTGTATGATCCAGTTATGTTCATCTGTGTAACCGTAATATACTGTGTAGTGACTGCAGCGAGAGGTTCTCCCTTAAGTGCAACACACACCGCCGCCGTACGCCACGCGTCAAAACGCCGGCCTCCATTATATTCTATGAACCAACCCACACTGGTGCTGGCCGCCGCGCCGCGCCACTCTGCTTCAGCCCACTGCTCTATTTCCAGCGCGGCCGGCGCTCATGGCGGCGCTGCGAGAAAAGCCTTTTATATACGTCTCGTCTTGTAGGATCAACTCCGGTTGTTTCAAATTTTTAATAAGACGACATTGATAAGAAACTCGTGAAATTCAAGTTGTTGTTGCCTCAAAGTTTTTCCTCTTCTTCTTCTGTTACTAGCAGTTGGCAACCGTTGGCAACTAGTGTAGGTACAGCCACCTAGCGGGCTGGGGTGGGAAATACATGTTGATGGTGCCGCTGCGCGCCGCTGCCAGTGTGTGTTGGGGGGCGGCCCTTGACGGTCACAGCGCTGCGCCGGCGGCGGTGTGTGTTGCACTTTACAGAGCTCATTACCAAAAACAACAACAAAAAGAAAAGCCTGTCTGTATCCCTCTGGTTTAGCCCAGTCATCTCTGGCAATGGCTGTATACAGTATCCATGGAAACAAGAAAATAACCTGGCAGAGCTGAGGAGGACACTGGCACAAAAGAGAGGTTGTTAAGTTTATTGCCTGAGAACAAAACAAAGAAAGACAGCGGACACTTACTCAAAAACAGCAACAGATTTTAATTTGACTTAATTAGAAGAAGCCTTAGACCTCACAAGTCACACGTGTGATGACTCATTCTCCAGGAGGCTAATGTCGGTGCTATGAGCTGGCCCGAAGAACACTGATATGAGTGGTTTTGCTATGTGAAAAAATGACTGGGGCAACCCGTAGCTGCAGAGCTCCTTGTGGCTTTGACAAAAAAATTGAATGAATAACGGTTATTGTTATGTCAAATTTTACTTTAAATTTCTCATGGTTGTGGGCCTAAAGTGATTATTACATTTTAGTCAGGAACACTTCAGTCAAATGAAAATTTATTTCAATTTGAAGTAGACCTCTCTGCCCTTCTGCGTGCCAATGAGGAACGCTTAAGGCGGAGAGAGCACACCTTTCTGCCCTTCCATGTGCAAAGGAGGAAAGCCTGAGGCACAGAGAGAGCAAACCTCCCTGCCCTTCCATGCGCCTACATGGAAAGCCTGAGCAGCAGCAAAGAACAGAGCAGCATCAATGACAAACACAAATGACATTAATAAATTAGACACAACATGAAAAGGAGGAGCTGGGGTGGAGGCAGGTTGCAAAGCGGCTTGCAGAGGAAGCAGCAACAGTAGGCAGGCCAGAGCAGTTTAAATAGGATGCCCTCAATGAGATTTGCCAATTGGTTGCAGAGAAAGGAATCATGTGATCTATCAGCTGACTCCATCAGTTGATTGGGCTGTGTGATATCAGCTAATGTAGCTGGGATGTGAGCTGAGCTCGACATCGTGTCCTGCCTGAACTAACGCTATGCTCAAGCGTAAATACACACAAAAAATGTTTTAACAAATAGTCAGTTAAAATGTGCATCATATGTTTACAGCCTAGCGCCTTTTCCTCTAAATTTTGCCAAACCTCAATAGCAGTCCTATCTTGAGTTTCTCTAGCAAAGCAAGCTATGGATGATTGGTTAATCAAAGGATATTACAATTCTTGATATTCCGTTGGAAACTGATGCAGCACAGAGTTCGTCCAGCTCACTTCCAACATCCGTACAATGGCGGGAGGATGTTAGTTCAGGTGGTGCCGATCTTCTCCAGCTTTTACTCGATGTTAACGTGAAAACCTCGCCTTGGCTAGCTAGTGGCTAGTTAGCAGAAGTCGATGGAAGTAGAGTTGACAAACTGGTGAGTTGATGTCCTCATCACCATATGTCACCACCGTCCAATGGCAACCACAAAAAGCACCACGTCTGAAAAACATCCGTGTCTGTGTCATATACCTGGGGTTTGGAAACCAAATCAAACTGACCAAGAACAAAACCCTGTATTTGACAAGCTTTAAACCAAGACATTGGCAACAGGAGGGTAAGATTATCAGACAATGGGCCTCTGGGCATAGATATGCAGAAGTCCCACCCCCAACCCCCCATGTCTAGCCTCATTTTGTCTCATTGTGCATTTCTTTGTAGTTGTACAGCACCTTTTTTTGTGGTGTCGTATGTGAGGTTTTGAGTCTCTTTGAGGTAATTCAGTGTCTCTTTTGGTTATTTTGTATCTCTTCGTGGTTGTCTTGCCGTGTTTTCGTGGTTATTTTGTGTCTCTTTGCAGTTCCTTTCCATCTCCTTGTAGTCATTTTGAATCTCTTCCTCACCAGTACATTTTAATTTGAGCAACATTTTGCGGGTGAGGGCCCGGGGGCTCCCCCTTACACCTTGAGCCCCCAGGCCTGTGCATGGTAGTCCCATTCAGTTTTCCTTCCATGATTGGCATTCAAACTGGAAATCGAATGAAATAAAATCTAGTCTGTGTAAAAATATCTTAAATTCCCACTCAAGTCACGCCGTCTGTAACCTCAAGAAGATCCTGCCAAATACAAGCTGTACTATTTAAAACGTGAGGAGTTGTTGCAGTAAGTCACATGTTGTCGACAGCCGTGTTTATCACCCTATCAGCTTCCAAGGATGCTTGTAATGCCTGCTCTCATTTATTTGATACAGTGAGAGGCTTAAGCAGCCACCCAGTGATTAAATGGAAATTGGGGAAAGCCTTTATTTGAAATGTGCCACGACCATGGCAGTTAACTCAGCAATTTGGAAGCAATGCTTTAACACTGCCCACCTGCATGAAATATATCCTTTTTTTATAGAGCACTTGGCTGCATGCTGCTCTAGTGTTTTTTCCCCTCAGTAATCTGTATCCTCTCTGCAGCAGTTTTTTTCTGTTTCTTTTTCTTTATCAGGTGTGCAACTCTGCAACTGCCATGAATTATCTATGCCTGTGCATCTGTGCCTCTGCACCATTTATACACAAATAAACACCTTGCACATATTTGACTGACTGCACCAGCACTTGTTTTTTACTACATCCCAGTCTGCTCTTGTCTCAGAAGTGCAACACAACACACCTGTTTTTCACTGTACTTTAAAGAGCAGCAAGCTCTCAGCTTATACTGCTTTCTTGGTTTCAGACATCACAGAGCCGTGAGTCTCTCGAGTCCCCCTTTAATGTGTCAACACAGTCCTCAGGTAAATTCACCCCATGAGCACTCGGTCTCTGCAGCTGGATGTGTCGCGGGTCCTGTCAAAACAAGGAATGTGTTTATTAGCGAGCAGATACTTCCATACTGGATCGTACCATTGTTTCAAATTGCTGAGCCTGAGATAACCAGAAGGTACAAATTCAGATCTATTGTCTCCAGGGCGAAGCTGTGCAGCTCAGGCTTCCAGTTAAAGCCGCTCACATCCTTAATGGGGTCAAAAGTTACACTCTGCTGCAGTGCTCATCATTAATAAGCAACAGTTTTTCCAAAACTTTTACAGCCACACAATGTTTCACTGTAGATGCACTCGGGCTCCTCACACAAACACTTACTCATCCACACTTTACCACTGAGCTAATTCACACAAACAACTGAGCCTGAAGACGGCCCAGAGGCCCCTCAACAGCAGTTTAGATGCCTTTGAGCAGTGTAATGTAATTTGGCAACATACGATGGAAATGAGGAAAAAATATGATATGATAGTTTTGTTATATTGCACAGCCCTAAATACAATTTAAGCATTACTAGTCTGGAGTTTCAAAACATCAATTGCAAAAGCTGTCTTCTCTCATAAATGGCAGTCCACCCCAAAGTCCCAAGTGGAAAGAGGTGAGCTGTATACCCATCAGCAGCTGTTAGAATCAAATGAATGGGCTTTTTGTTGCAAACAGTCTGTAATTTTTGGTGACAACGCCAGGTGGTTCCTCCAACCTCACGTCAGATTTAAAAGTGGCTGGTGCAATAGTGACCTCAACGTAGAGAAAGTTTCTTGAGACAGAGTTTTTCAGAGTGAGACAGAGGCCAACAGAAGATGACTGGGTGTAGGCAGCTCACAGATGTACTCTAACTAAATTAGTCAGGCTGTTGTAGAATAAGAACAAAATGTACTCAAGCAGCTCCTCTCTGGACAAATACAGAATAAATGGACAAAATATGCATCTTTGTCCAGTTAAGTGTTGAAAGCTTTGTACTCCACACCACATAAACATATGCAAAACCAAAGTAACAAGCAGTTGATGCAAATACACAAATAAAAGCACCGAATGTGTGTTTAGCTTGCTCTGCGCCTCATGTTGTCCCTTTTACGATGCAAACTCTGCAAAAAATCAATTATGTGAAATAGAAAAAGGGGACGTTTATTCTTTGAATTGAATTGAGTCAAAGAGCAGAAGTCAACACACTGGTGAGAGGCTTGTATTGTGTTTGTGCAACTTGCAGAATCAACCTGCCAAAGCTGCTTTTGTGTTTCCTCAGACACTTCAGCTCGGGTTGTACTGTCTACTATGTAAATGTACTTCTTGGGTACAAATGTATTTGCCTATTGGTTCTCTGTGCACTTTGACTGCGAAGTTAAAAGAACAAGTTTCTTGCTTTTTTACCACCCAACTGTTTTTCAATAGGCAATGTAGTTTAGTTTAGGTTATTTGTAAAATACATTTACATTTTCAAAGGACTTCAGTTAATTTTGCACCAACACCAATAAACTGCCTTATCACTTCCTGTTTGTTTGCTTGCCAATCATCATGTTTACTTGTTATGCATTTTGTCACTTTGCAACAAGAGAAACAGAGAAGAAAAGAGACGGAAAAATTAATTGTACATGTTCTGTAAGGCAAGGCGAGTTTATTCATATAGCACATTTTATATACAGAGACAGCTCAAGGTGTTTTATAAGAGTGGGCAATATAATAATATCACAATATTTCAGGGTATTTTTGCGATAACGATATTCTTGATGATATGAGAAATAGTTTTTAAAATATTAATTTAAGAAAATGGAATTGCATTCAATTGCATTGAAACAAAAATTATTTTCTTTAGTTTGTAAACAACAATACTAACTCAGAGTGAGATTCAGATTCTGTATACAATATTCATAGTTAAACAAAATAAAGTCTACCACAAATTACACATTTAAACAGCTCCCAAATATAAAAAAACTAGTCCATACTCATTGAGTGCACAGTTGCCCACGTACAGTTTCACATGGTGTGTGTTTGGGACACAGGTCATAGATTAAATAGTCAACTGAGCCCATTAAGAAGAGCAAGGTATTCAGAGTTTTTGAAAAACGTGGGACAGACAGAATGACTGACTGACAGAATGACACACTGACAGTTTCCATGATTATGTACAGCATACCATACCATGACTTAGTCATACCAAAAATTAAAAAAAAAACCCAAAACATTGGGCCACAGGGGGAGCCACAGCGATCGGTCGCATTTTAGCCATTTTTAAGCATTTTTCTGTTGTTATAGCGCCACCCAGTTGCCAATTAGAGTTAAATTTCTCCAGTCACCTTGAGGCGTCCTGTTCTACATATCTACCAAGTTTAGTAAAAATCAATATGGCGGTTAGGCCTAGATAAGAAATTAGCTCTCTAGCGCCCCCATTTTGTTTGATCGGGTCAATAATGGAGGGGTCCCCTCAGATTATGTGTGGTCATATGCCTACAAAGTTGCGTGGTGATCGGTGAAACCCTTGAGATGTTATACACCTTTATGTGATGAGCCACGCTCTCTGCAATATTCATTGCCTTATAGAAGCTCAGTTTTAGTAAGTTTTCCAACTTTTGCCAAGAGGGAACTTTAGATATTGGTCCGTAGATTATGTTCACCCAGTTTCATGCAGATTGGTCAAACTTCCTAGGAAGAGATCGATTTGAGGTGTTTTTAAAAAAACATTCAAAATGGCGGAAAAACTATATAACCAGGAGTTATGGGTTCTTGAGGCAAATTTGTTCCTCATGAGGAGAGGCATCTCTGTGCAAAGTTTCATGTCTCTACAACATACGGAGCATGAGATATGCCCATTCAAAGTTTGCAATTTCAATCGGTTGCTATAGCGCCCCCTTTGGTCAATTGATATAATATTGCTTCATTGGCATCCTCCCATGACCCTCTACCACTGTGCCAAATTTCACATGGATTGACCAAGTCAGTGAGGAGAAAAACGTGGAACAGACACACACAGACAAAGTTTTTGTCAGTAAGATATGGTAAGATATAGTAAGATTTACCCTGGGATCTATATATATAAAAATCAGCAGGTGATTTCCATCTATTTGAGCAAAATCATCAGTTGTTATAAGGCATTCATGAACAAAAACTCTTAAAACCACTTGTTAAAAGTAGTTCAGTCGGTGCAAATCTTCTGGCAGTTTGTTCCAACAGGATGACATGATAACTAAAAGCAGCATATTTCGTTTTCACTCTGGGAACAGTTAGCTGGCCTCAGCGGGCGATTTGTCAATTTTTAACAGGGGGACAGACCCACCTTGAAGCCGACCCTGCATTATGATTCAGTGATTCAGTGCCATTTCTCTGAAGTTGTACCTTGTATTTATGCGACGAATACATTTATTGATGTGAAAAATATTTTAATGTCTGTGCCCTCAGTTCAGATCTGAGTGGGTATGTTTGCTCAAAAGATGCTCTGTGCTTTGACTCGTACCCGCGCTTCACACTGCTGTTTTTAATTATCACTACAGTCATGAAACATATGATGAGATGTAGTGGTTTGGAACAGCCTGTGGGGAGAATGAACATGTATGTGTCTGTGAATTCTTCATTAAAAGCTTGGTTTTTCGTGTCTGCACTCTGCAGTTCCCTCTTTGGAACACAGCATGTGAAATTACTTTTCTCTGACTCACTTATTTCTCTGACATTTATCTCTCATCTCGTCTCTCCCTGTGTGAGTGTCTCACACTCACTTGAGTCGCAGTGCTAATTGGAATGCACAGGTATGATCGACTGAGTAGCATCATGTAAGATAGTCTGTGAGTTTCCTGGCCACTTTACCAGTGCTACAGATGCTGTGCAGTTTAAAGGAGAAATGCTCTGTCAAAATGTGATCATTCACATTAGAATTAGAATTTATCGGTTACAGGTCTGGATCCGGATAGGACAGTGTCGGGTCTGGACGTGGGTAATGTAGAGGGATGGTAAATTAACAAAGACTATGGTGTCCCCCTCATCCCCCCTTAAATTGGGTCAGTAACCTTAACTATCAAAAGAACAATTTTTGACCAAAAGATATTTTTAAAAAAATCTGCCTGGAGTCTAAAAACATATTGGAGCCTTGTAGTAAGACTACATATTAAGTCTAAATTAGCCTATTGACATTAACAATTGGTCTAAATAAGCATTCAAGAATATGTTTTACCACAACATGGCTCCTCTGCAGTGGGCTATTTATGGTTATTTGGTAGCTTAAGTTTGCAGTGTTGGTGGTGAAAGCTTCCGAATTTGTCCAGCCATCATTAAATTCTGTATTTTCCTCTGAGACTTCTATGGATTTAGAGTTCATTGTTAGCCGAGCTAGGGAGGCTCAAGATGAACCACTGCTGTTGATGTTTGGCAAAATTTAGAGGGAGCTGCAGGTTGCCTGGGAACTGCCCATTGGTCCAACCATATTAAACCCATTGTTCCGAAGTGCTGTTGTTCCGAAATCATCATGATGCCCTGTGGTTAAGGTCTGGTTAGGTTTAGGCACAAAAACCACTTGGTTAGGGTTAGGAAAAGATCATGGTATGGGTTAAAATGAAAAAGAAAGTGATAAACACATAAGCCGTGAGCCTGCTTCGCCTCAAGCCTTTCCCAGCTGACCCAGAGCCGGTCGCGGCGCACCAACAAGGTAGAAATATGCCCGCTGGGAGCCGTTCAGCACCGTGGACCGTCGGACTAATGGGATGTCGGACCAATGGGCTGTTGGACCAATGACAAGGACCCAGGTTGCCTACCCCTGGGCTAACCTGTTCCTTATGACCCACCACAGACCACAGTGCCTGCGTGAGCACAGCGTGTGCATAATGGAACCGCCTGTATTTTCCTTTTTTCATTTATTAATTTTTTGCACCCATGTTAACGGATTAGAGCAGCCACACTGCCCGTGTAAGCAGTGCTGCTCAGCTGTGGAACACCAACAGATGTGGAGTTAATTATTAATGACAATGCAATGGCTTGCACAGCTCCATAAACTAGTGGCATACCAGCTTTTATGGAAATACAGTATTCATACCAGCAGGTAGCTCTGAAGTAGTGCCACGGAAACAACGCTGTCTGAGTGAATACTACACGCTTGTGAGCCGCAGCAGTTCAGCAAGGTTACCGTCATGCACTGCTCACACAGGCAGTGTGACCCGGGCATTAGGAGCCTTAGGGTTCAAAGGGAAGAAGTAGGTCAGAAACGTATTTAAGACCTGAGCCATTAAATAATTTATACGTAACCAGCAGTAACTTAAAGTCTGTTCTATAGCCAGTGCAGAGACCTGAGAACTGGTGTTTAGCTTTCTTAATCTTTGTGACAACTCAAGCAGCAGCATTCTGAATGAGCTGCAACAGCCTTCATGTTTTCTTGGAGAGACCTGAGGAAAGACCAGTATAGTAGTGGTCTAAAGACAAAGGCATAAATTAGTTTTTATAGATCCTCCTTTGCAGAGATGGAAAGTATTTCAGGTAAATCTATACAGAATATGTATTTAATTGAGTGTTTTGTAATTTGTGTTTTTGCTAGATGGGAAAAAGGAGCTTGTATCTGTGTTTTTGAAATACTAAAAATACAAAATGTTATACGTCAGTTTATTCTCTAATAAGGCACATTTTTATCCCCAGGTGTAAACTGTAGAGAAAAACTGCTCAACAATTAGTTACCTAGAGTCTTTGGCTAAATGCCAACTAATCATGTGACATGTCCTGGGGGATGGTACTTGTCTTTCTCTTCTACTATTTTGGACTCTATCATACTCTGCTGCTGTAATGGCCTTTTGTGTCTTTAGCACTCATTCAGTTGGTTGCCTGTAAAGTTGGAGAGCTTTTAAATTTACTTACTCCACAGCACTTATGAAAAAGGCATCTGCTGAATGTCCAGTTTTATTGACTTCTGTAAGAACTAGTGCATCACTAAGGCTGAAGTGTTCAGTCTCCTCAGCTGCATTTCAGTTGGCTGTTCACTCAGTCAATAGATGGTCGCTTTGACTGACAGAAACCACACAGCATGCAATACTGAATTCACAGCCATCTCCACCTCCAAGATTGGCCACCTCAGATCTATGATGTGGGAAATTGGCAGAGCTCATGTTTTCACTCTAGGGGGGTTGAGAACGGACCCATACTGAGGCTATGAAATGCCTAAAATGTGATAATATTAGTTGTAGAGAATGTATTTTTCTATTTTCAAATAACAAATTACTTGTGCTTTAATGAAATACATTTTCTTTTACCAGTATTTTGTGTCTTATTTCAATAAATTTAAAGAGCAAGTATTTGATATTTGTAACAAGATAGTGTTTGATGTATTTGTGCCCAACCTTGCTCTTTAAGTCCAGTTCAGACCAAAGATTCACGACAAGACTTGAAGAGTTGAAACATGCAACTACTTGCAACGCGCCGTTCTGCAGCGTTCTAAAAACCCACATTAATGCAATGGCATATCATCTCTATGCAACAACTCTCTGTACTTCTGTTTTGATTTCCAGCTTATTTAATGGCTCAATGTAATTTGTAGCTTCTTGAAATATGACCATGAGGATGGAAACCGAGGGCTGGACAGAGACAGAGCACCTGCTGCAACAAGTGAACACGCCATGACTTGACCAGCGGACTTCACTACAAGCTGATTGGCTGAAGAAACTGGTGACTTGCTTTATGTTCTAAAACCAGTTGCTGGTGATTTGACGAGCTGAGTTGCAGGTGACACCATCAGCCGGCTTGAGTCAAGCTCAGACCGGCTAGTTCACACCGCTGCAACTTTTCTCTGCAATGTTCTAAAACAGTTTTGTCTCGTCCCGAATCTTTGGTCTGATTTGGGCTTTTGATATGTATCCTGAAAGTCTCTCCATATTTTTAAGGTGATAATTGGCTAACAATGTTACTGACTTGATATGGCTCTTAAAATTGCGATCAGAATCAATAATAACATCAATATTTCTGTCTTGGTTTTTTGACTTAAAAGAAATTAAGTCAATATGAGCCTCCACTATTTGCCTTTCTTACTTCATAACTACATAAAACAATGGCAGTTGAAACAATATGAAAAGGTCTACCTAAAAAAATATATATATATCAGTGTAAGTGTGCGCTACATTAAAGGGCCAGTGTGTAAAATGAGTTGAAAGCAGTGACATCAGTGGTCAAATTCTAGATTGCAGGGCTCACTCGCTCACCCCTCCCGTCGGGTAAATGACGGTGGCCTCGTAGGGACAAAAAGCCTTGCACACGAGTTTTTCAGGAGTAGGTCTATCTTGTGACGAGGTGAATGTTTATTTAGAAATCTAAACCATGTTACGATATTGTAATGAATCCCTCACGAGCAGGAGACCAGAGGAGCGTTTGGGAAAAAGGCCCGTTTATTTGAGCACTCCAAAAACTCCGGTAACACTCCAGGGGGTAAAAGACCAAACTCCAAACAAGTCCCAAACTCTGACTCTTCTAGCATAACACACCCACTCCACTCCATAGACGTCCAGGGCTGTTCCACACTACTGAAGCTGCTCCTCTTTTTGGAACCACCGCAAAGTTGGTGCTAATTTTCTTTCAGCCATGCTTGTTGTTGCCGTGGGTAACAGTATGACGTCAATATGTCAACAAGTCCAAATATCGCGAGTATCACGACATGAATTTCTCATATGATAATAAAAACTAAAGCGGTATTATTGTGAACAAGATGATATGGCACACCCCTACGAAACACGTTTGCCGATTCACCTATCTCCGCATTTCAAATCAGTTTTAGTGCAGCATCACGGTGATTCTATGGGCTTAATAGAGAGTATTGCATTTGTATTTTATTCTAAGCAGGCAATTTTCTCATGTAGTTATTTTGTTTGTTGCTTTGTTAACGCCAGGCGCTAATTGCTGATTTGTTTTCTTGATATTTTTAACAGTTTAGCAGTTGAGATATGTGTAAAAAAAAAAAAGCAAAAAAACAACAACTTGCGAGCTTTAAATTTCCACACAGATGAAAATATTGTAGATGTTTTTTTAAGCTTGTTTTCTATCCCATTTCTGCTAAAAATGACAAAGTGCTAACCCATAAAGGCAAGTAATTTAACCGCCTAGAGAGTTTACTTATTTTGCCCTAATTAGTTGAGCCAACTTTCCTCCTGGCTGCCCTGATATTGTAGTAAATGGTTTTGAATACCCCTCAGCATGTTCTCAGCAGTCATTTATATCTGTGGGTAAAATATGGAGTTGCTGGCTGCATGCTGGCCATCTCATAGTAATGGCTACAGGATAGTAATTCTTCCCTTTAAAGCTTATGCTGAAGCAATAACTGTAAAATCGTCTGATGTCCTCTGGTTCATTTGTTAAATACTAACACTCAGCAGACCGTCTGGCTTTTGATAAGGAACACACCTTGAGCGAGATTCATGTGCGGTGGTATTGATGTGGTTTAGATACAATAACAAAGTAATTCCACAGTCACGCGATGATTGAAAGTCAGGAGGGGAAAAAAGGAAAATAAAAGTATTTCGGAGCACTCTGTATTATTTTATAAGACAACTGATCTCAAGGGCTCTCCCTCTGTGGTGTAATTTGAGAGAAACAGGATTTTCTCACCCTCATCTTTCTCCTTGTGACTCCTTTTAAATAATTGAAAGCTGAGCAAAGCCGGGCAATTCTGTCCCACTGAATGAGAGAAAATTCTTCTGTGGGCTCCTGCAGTGAGACTGTTGAAAAAGCCAAAACAGCTTAGATTTGTAATATCTCTACAGCTATGGGGTCTCCAGCCATTGTTGTACTGCTCATCCCCAGGGCTTTCCAAAGAGAAAGTCATTGCTGAGACATTCAACTGGTTTGTGACATCTGCACTATTTCACTCTGAGGGATTTGGGTCTCAGAGAACAGCTGTGTTGATCGCAGTCTCTGTCGTGTCTCCGTTGGAACTTTAGGATATCAATTGCTCTGCTGAAGGTACTCTGTCATGCAGTTATTACCTCTGTAGAAAATGAGTGACTGCCTCTTGAAATTGCTGTACACGATAAAGCACGCTCCATACAATAATTACGGTGATGTCAAATGTAAGTGATTTTCAACATGTCTGTACTTTTTGAAAACAGCCTGTAATTAACATCAGTCAGTATGGAGGACTTATACTTTGATATGCACATCAAGCGTAGAGAGCACAGTTGATCAGGATGATGACAGAGGTTTAAATGAATAGATGTGAATATGCTCAGTTTTGACAACATGCCTTTGAGTAGACACAGCTGTGTTTTGGGAATTATTGGTTTCTGGAATACGAGCACTCAGGGATTCAAGCGCTTCCATTAACTGCTCGGGCGGTTGTTTAGGCGACCACATACTGATGTTTATGACATATAGTAGATGTTCATGGTTGAATGACTAATTTAAAGGGTTTTTTTTGCATGAAAATCCATATATGTTGACAGTTACAGTAAAAAGACTTTGAAGTACAGCGTTCTCATGCACACCTTCTGCTGGAAAATTCACTCCATTACATTTTTTCTTTCATGTAATCAAACATGACGAACTTTCACAAATGCAAATTTACTACCATTTTTTCCCCTAAACAGATGTGACAGGTTCTATCATAGATGTGCTTTAGCTCTAGCCTGCTTCTAAACCTTTATAACACCGGCCTCATCTCAGCTATGTTCAGTGATTCCAATGTGTTTGGTGCTCATTGACCGTTGTTTTTCATGGTTGGGGAAACAAACAAACAAGCTCCAAGCAAACCCTGCATAGGTTGCATTTGTATGTTTTGGTTTTTTGTTTTTTTTTTTACAAATCATATCAGCGTTTCTAAAGAAATGTAATGTACGTACAGTACAGGCCAAAAGTTTGGACACACGTTCTCATTCAATGCGTTTTCGTTATTTTCATGACTATTTACATTGTAGATTCTCACTGAAGGCATCAAAACTATGAATGAACACATGTGGAGTTATGTACTTAACAAAAAAAGATGAAATAACTGAAAACATGTTTTATATTCTAGTTTCTTCAAAATAGCCACCCTTTGCTCTGATTACTGCTTTGCACACTCTTGGCATTCTCTCCATGAGCTTCAAGAGGTAGTCACCTGAAATGGTTTCCACTTCACAGGTGTGCCTTATCAGGGTTAATTAGTGGAATTTCTTGCTTTATCAATGGGGTTGGGACCATCAGTTGTGTTGTGCAGAAGTCAGGTTAATACACAGCCGACAGCCCTATTGGACAACTGTTAAAATTCATATTATGGCAAGAACCAATCAGCTAACTAAAGAAAAACGAGGGGCCATCATTACTTTAAGAAATGAAGGTCAGTCAGTCCGGAAAATTGCAAAAACTTGAAATGTGTCCCCAAGTGGAGTCGCAAAAACCATCAAGCGCTACAACGAAACTGGCACACATGAGGACCGACCCAGGAAAGGAAGACCAAGAGTCACCTCTGCTTCTGAGGATAAGTTCATCCGAGTCACCAGCCTCAGAAATCGCAAGTTAACAGCAGCTCAGATCAGAGACCAGATGAATGCCACACAGAGTTCTAGCAGCAGACCCATCTCTAGAACAACTGTTAAGAGGAGACTGCGCCAATCAGGCCTTCATGGTCAAATAGCTGCTAGGAAACCACTGCTAAGGAGAGGCAACAAGCAGAAGAGATTTGTTTGGGCCAAGAAACACAAGGAATGGACATTAGACCAGTGGAAATCTGTGCTTTGGTCTGATGAGTCCAAATTTGAGATCTTTGGTTCCAACCGCCGTGTCTTTGTGAGACGCAGAAAAGGTGAACGGATGGATTCCACATGCCTGGTTCCCACTGTGAAGCATGGAGGAGGAGGTGTGATGGTGTGGGGGTGTTTTGCTGGTGACACTGTTGGGGATTTATTCAAAATTGAAGGCACACTGAACCAGCATGGCTACCACAGCATCCTGCAGTGACATGCCATCCCATCCGGTTTGCGTTTAGTTGGACGATCATTTATTTTTCAACAGGACAATGACCCCAAACACACCTCCAGGCTGTGTAAGGGCTATTTGACCAAGAAGGAGAGTGATGGAGTGCTGCGGCAGATGACCTGGCCTCCACAGTCACCGGACCTGAACCCAATCGAGATGGTTTGGGGTGAGCTGGACCGCAGAGTGAAGGCAAAGGGGCCAACAAGTGCTAAACACCTCTGGGAACTCCTTCAAGACTGTTGGAAAACCATTTCAGGTGACTACCTCTTGAAGCTCATCGAGAGAATGCCAAGAGTGTGCAAAGCAGTAATCAGAGCAAAGGGTGGCTATTTTGAAGAAACTAGAATATAAAACATGTTTTCAGTTATTTCACCTTTTTTTGTTAAGTACATAACTCCAAATGTGTTCATTCATAGTCTTGATGCCTTCAGTGAGAATCTACAATGTAAATAGTCATGAAAATAAAGAAAACGCATTGAATGAGAAGGTGTGTCCAAACTTTTGGCCTGTACTGTAAGTATATGAGCTGACTTTGTCATCTGGAGGTAAAGGGGATGGTGGATGGTGTGACACCTCAGTCAGAAGTCTTCAAGGCTGTGGGCCACTGCAGACTTTAGAAGACCAACAAACAGTCATCACTGTGTTATGAGTGGCTTTCTAGGCACCAAACGTGGGTACTTTTTAGCAACTCTGGGTTCTACATACAGAGGAGAGGAACCCACAGATGGTCCCAAGCCCTGTTGGAGGTTCAGCAATAATTGTAGATGGCATAGCTTTGAACAAGCCCATTCCAAACAGCAATTTTTTACGATGATGGCTCTACACACAGAGGAGAGGAACCCATAGATGGCCCAAATCCCTTTTGGAGGTTTAGGAATGACTGTTAGTGACAGGGCCTTGATCATGTCCATTCCAAACACAGTGATTGTTTTCAATGTGGTGGCTCTACACACAGGAGAGGAACCCAAGATGGTCCCAAGCCCTGTTGGTGGTTCAGGAATGATTGTCAAAGACAGAGTTCTGAACAAGTCCATCCCAAACCGAGAGATTTTTGTTATGATGGTGGCTCTACACACAGAGGAGAGGAACGCAACAGATGGTCCAAAGTCCAATTGGCGTATCAGACATGATTGTCAATGACAGAGCGTTGAACAAGTCCATTCCCAACACAGCAATTTTTTTTATGATGGTGGCTCTACACACAGAGGAGAGGAACCCACAGATGGTCCAAATCCCTTTTGGAGGTTCAGGAATGATTGTCAGTGACAGGGCCTTGATCATGTCCATTCCAGACACAGTGATTGTTTTTAATGTGGTGGCTCTGCACACACAGAAGAGGAACCCCAAGATGGTCCCAGGCCCTATTAGTGGTTAAAAAATGATCCTCAAAGATTGAACAAGTAAATCCCCAACATAGTGATTTTTTTTCTTACAGTGGTGGCTGTTCACACAGAGGAGGGGAACCCATAGATGGTTCGTATCAGTGTCAGTTCGCGTATCAGACATGATTGTCAATGACAGAGCTTTGAACAAGTAAATCACTGGGGATAGTGCCACAATTTTTTTTTTTTTTTTTTTACCAAGACATTCCTGCATTTCCAGGATTGTGCCACCAAGACTGGGTGATTTAAGCCAAGTCATGATCTTTTCCTAACCATAACCATGTTGCTTTTGTTTCTGAGCCTAACCACACATTAACTGCAGTGTTGTTGGAATGTAAAGTTTCAACATATCTGTGCATAATGTACCAATGTAACACCTGGTTTCCAGAAACCTTCAATAACCAGCCTTTATTCTGACTAATAGGTTGAAGGGACACACCTGAGTGAGAGCTCTGTGCTTGACTTTTGACCCTGGTCCCTTCAGGACCAATGGGTCTTCATTTAGCAGTGAGCAAATGCTGAGATACTCTTCTATACTCCTGTGGGGTATATACACCTGGGACCGTCACTTTTGGAACAACAGAATCAGTCAATATGTTCTAAATGATCAATTAGCTGCTAAAGAGACTGTTGTTGATGCCTGGGAATTCAACAGCTTTGGGGTGCTGCCTAAAGATAAAAACGGCTTGTCATGATGGAAATCTGCAACAGATTTCTTTACTGGTTAATTTTATTCATATAGCCCAATATCATAAATCACAAATTTGCCTTTTGGGGTTTTACAATCTGAAAAACATATGGTATCCTGTATCCTCAGATCCTTGTACAGTGTTTGATTGTCTGCACATACTGGGTTTATCAAAGTATGGACTATGGATATACTATCCAAATATATGTATATCCTTTGAACGTTTGTTGTCTGTGCCATAACAATTCTAAAAAGGAAATTAATATTTAAAGGGGTACTTTCATGGCATCACCCAGGTGTCTTGGCTTTGGTGTGGAGACTACACTTGCAACCTGCATTGCAAACTGGGGCACATACTTAAAGTAGGATTTTTACCAGACCGGGAGGATGTTGCAAAAAAATTCTGTGAAGCTGCATTGTGACAAGTAAGGGATTTTTTGGAGCTAAAAGGCAGAGTATCTCTTTCTGCACTGCACAGATTCTGATTATTCTTGTTAGGGACCTCGGCTGACATGGGGCCCCATTGGTGCGCAAAAAAACTAAATTTGACCGCCTAAACATGCTCAAAAACTCACAAGAATTGGCACGCATGTCAGGACTGGCGAAACATTTGATGCAATGAAAAAATTAACCCCAAAAGTGCCAAAATGGGCTCTCTAGTGCCACCGAGACACTTTAAAATGGCCACTGCAGCCCGTAGGAATGTAGTAGAAAGATCAAACCAAAACTGGCTAGTTCGTCTCATCGAGACCTACAAATCACACACTGACACCCCTGACCTAAATCCAACAGGAAGTGAGCTAGTGCCTCTGAAAGTAACATGAGCAAATGTGGAGAAATTGTCAGCTGTGAGTTAGCGTGGACAGGGGTCTAAAATCATCTAAAACTTTTGTCTTTCACTGTCTACGTGAGCTGGAGGGCAAAACAGCGTGAGTCTGAGGTACCGCCCAACTCTGCTTGCAGCTTTAATTTTATTTTGTCTCTTTTGTCTCTTTATAGAAGTACAATAGTAAATTGCAAGACTGGCCCTTAAATATAGAAAAATAATCTAATTGACTAAAAGCATCACACGGTCATTATTTTTTCCATAATTCAAGAATGGTGAAACAAGACTTTTTTTAAAAAAAAAGAAAAAAAAAATTAAACATAAATCATATCAACACCAACTGTTGAGATCAAATTATTATATTTGTCAGGATGTAATTTATAGTAAAACTATGATCAATAACACCAGATGTCTCAACATTTCTGATTCTGCCTCCACGAGTCCACTATCTTTTGTTGTGTTATTCTCGTCCAATGCGATGAACCTTTAACATCACTGAGATAACATGATGGTAGGGCCTCTGGAAAACTACTCAGACCGACAAAACACAATATCAGGAGGAAGATGGGGAAAATAATGAAAAATGAAACCCATACTCACCTGCAGATATCTTGGAACAATGCTGACAAATGGGAGCAGCAGCCCGGCTGTGCTGTTTTCATCAGATCACGTCATCTATCTCGCAACGGCACCTGCCTCAGCTGCCCCATCGAATTTCAGCAGTCCGGCTGTCCTTGAGGCAAGTAGGCAGAAGCCAAATTATTTGCACATTGGTTAGCCACTTCAAGGTGAAACAACAACTGAGCTCTCAATTATTTCACACTGGCATATTCAGGCCTTATACGCAGGGGAATTGGAAATGGAACAGAATTATAGGATGGATTGGCCCCTTACCTCCTCACCTAGTTACCTTGATAATTATTGCTCAGATCACCTTGGTAATACATCTGCCTGCAAACACTCTGCTGTCCCCTAAAGTGAGCACAAATGATAGGTTCAGTATTGACAGTCGCTAGCAGTGGGTCCGTTTTAGCAGGCTGCCAAAAAGATGGTTTTAATAGCAGACAGATGCAGTCTTTTGGCTGTCACATTTTTCGAATTGGGAACTCATGACTCTTTCATGGGGTTGTTAAATAAATAAGGAGGGTAGATTGAGTTGCCTAAAGAGACGTGGGCTGTGGCATATGGCCCAGGCAAAAATGGGCCTCAACAGATCGCCTTTTTGGACGCCATCCTGGTGCATGCTCGATAGCCACGAGTCAGCCAAGACCGTAAAACAATAGCAAAGCAGTCAAAAGCGAGTAACAGAGGGGAGTCAGGTGGCTTTTTTTTTTTAGCAGCAGCAGGGCTCGGGGAAGTGTTTATTGACTATGCAGAACTGTCTGCTCAACATCAAAGCAACCCCTAAGTCCCCTCATGGGAACCACGCCAGACATAAACCCCTGAACCCAGAAGGATCAAAGTCTCACCCACTTTTCAACTTAAAGCACATTAAATACATATGAATATTCTGAATATTATGTCACACATATAAATAGACAACCCACCATCAGGAAACTATCTTGTGTGCATATCATATGGTAATTACTATGGGTATTTTCAGAAAATGTATTGGGAGTTGAAAACATCACTTTTTTTCCTGGGAAGTGAATTTATGCATATTTACCGATCCACTACAGTAGTGTGTGTTCATATATTTGCATGTATTTTAAATAACATCATATGCTACACTATAGTTGGCACATCTTATAGTTAATTATCCAGAAACAAGTATGAGCGTGTCTCAAAAATAAACTTGAGATCAAACTTTTTGCACTTCATTAAGGTCATGTTTACATCTATTTCCGTCTTTACTGTACAATCACAGTGTCTGCTGTGTTAGTGAGGCACCCTGTAGTAAACACAAGGTCATTTTCACCTCAGAACCATCCAATAAATGTACTCGAGGACGCACAGGGCAGGTTAATATGGGATTTGGGCCTTTATCGGTGGAGCAATGTCCCAGCTAACAATGATATAAAGCAGGCTCACTGCTGTCTGGCTGGTATGGCAGCCTCTAAACTTTATCATTCAGTCAGAGGAAGCCGGTAACAAAATAAACTGTCATGTCCAGTTTCCCAACAATCCTGAAGAGAGAAGTTCAGTCAACAGCCTCCAGAAACAGACACATTGCTACTCACTCCTGAACAAAGGATGCTGCTGCTTTGATTTTGACTTTCACTGAAACAAGACAAGACACTCCTACTTTGTTTTGTGTGTCCGGTCTCCTCAGCAGAGCTGCAAACTGCTCAGCCTTGGGGATTTGTTGAAAGTAGGAAGTAGTCATGGTCTGTTCACATTAGAGCTGATATACTGAATGTGATGTTTGTTTTTTAATCATACCCTTATGTATGGATGAGTGTGGGGAACACTGAAAACAGGGCTTTGCTTTGGAGATGTTCTACTCCATGACATATCATGCCACGACAATAACAAATACCACTAAACTCTATGGCTTTACTATCCACCGGGTGTGGCCTCAAATGGATACTTTGCCAATTGTCAACCAGCGCTGTATCATAACAGTGTGGGTAGTATCTTGCACACTCTCAGGCTGTTGTTCGAACAACATACTCAACATATTCTCACTCCCACCTTGTCACATATCGACATTTTGTCATGGACTTTCTGCATCCACGTATGACATGCAAGGTCCCCTGTGTGCGTTGGTTGTTGACTTTCTTGGACAGCACGTCAAGTTCTGCCTGTTACATGCATTGTCTTCTTCTGTTTTCGCAGGAAATTTAACGTTTACATGCAGTCTCTTTAGAAATAAATGCACTACGTCGGTACAACACCGCAAATTGCTGTTTTTTTTTTCCTCCAACAACTAACACACATGGTTAGGTTTCGGAAAAAAGAACAGGGTTTGGCTTTAGAATCTTGCGGGATGCAAACAACGCTCTCTCTGGTGAAAGTCGGTCGGACCCATCCTTCCTACCCCCTGCCAGCCAAAGTGGAACTTTCGCCGCCCTAACTTTTGTCCTCGTCCTAAAGACAAACGACTGTGTATGCAGATGTTAAAGGACACCTTTTTTCGCTGGTTTCTGACGCCACAAGTCGCCAGTTTTAAACGACTTTGGAGTGAGACTGGGCTCATATTGTGCATCTGCATTTTCTTACACCTGCCAGCACAGAGACAGAGTATAGAAGTGAATCAAGAGAGACCCACCTTTTCTTTTTTCTCTCAAACTCAGATCAAACTGTAAAACTAGGCAGGGCTGATCAAATAAAAACCAAGTGTTGTTCCCGTATCAACTGTTTCTCACCTAAAATGTCTCTTTAGAAAAATGATTTAGTGCACTGTCGGGCTGCAGTATGAGAACTCATGAACAAGAAATGGACGCCATACTGTTTCCTGTACTGTAAAAACGGAGGCTTAAAAAAGTAAGCTGTGCTAATCAAATATGAACCATGATTCTGTAACTGTGTTGCCTATTTCTCAACTTAAATGTTTTCAGAAACATATTTTAGCTTACTGTTTAACTATAATTTCAGTTTGTTAGCCATATTGTTTCCCTTGTCACAACAGCCAAGCTTGCATTACACCAGCAAGCGTTTATCAGGCCCCCAGAAGGTGCACCTGGCTTTGAGTCCAATTTTCATAGTGGCCAGACGGTGGAGTTACATCTTCTGTGCCTGTCATGTGATGCTTTGAAGCCCAAAAGGACACATCCCCATAGACTTACATTGTGAACGAGATGTCCGTAAATCAGTGGATAATTGTTTTGGAGCCTCACAATCCCCGCATAATGACTCATTTCACGATATGAATTTGATCCATTTGGTTCTGTAACATTTGAACGTCTAGGAGAACTACCCAATTAAATCATTTTATCCCCATGGGCTAAACCAGAAGTAGCCGAGTCCGCTGGTGGAAGTCTCCAGTGTGACTGCTCTATGGGCCCAATGATGGAAGGCAGCACCAACAATCCGGGTAATTTCATATGTGGCAATTGAACATTTTTGGCTTCAAGCACCACTGAGCAACTTTCACAGGTATGAACAGGGTCCTGCCTCCAACACTGTATCCAGTTGTCTTTATACATCCATGGCGTTTATTGGTCCGGTGTGGCAAAGTGCGTTCTGATGGTTGTAGCTTTTCTACCTCTTCAGCAAAAGCCAATGCCACAGCCCTTTCCCTCTGTTTTCGATGCACATGTAGCACCAGAGTCAAAGGTATCTGTACCTTTTTACTGCATAGACAGCCCAGTTTTATGAAAAGACAATCTTTCCAACAGTGAAATACTTTCTTAGATGCATACTATGTGTTTTTAGCAACATAGCTTTGACAAAATACAAAGATAACTTTGGCTTTAAAATGATGTTAGTACTTTAGCAACTGTTTTGTATTGAAACATCACAGTAACTTACATCATCACTGTTTCCTGAAATTATTTTTTTAGGGTTATAGTTATAGAACATTTTTGCACGTAAGCCTGTGTACCCTGTGTGTTAAGTAATAACAGCCCCTCTGCAGTCGCACTGAGATCATCTGGCATTTTAAATCTATTCATTTAATCCTCCTCTCCTTCCTCTTTCCCACCACGTACAGTACATGAAGTACTCAGCGACTGAAAGTGAAGTGACTGAAAAAGCAAATGATGTAATGTTCAACTAAATGGCACCTTACAAAAAAAAAAAGGTCATTATTTTTCAATGCCTCTAAATGTAAAAGACAGAATTCAAACAGGGTCACACTTAATGTGCCACAGTCCAGCGATACATACTGTGCTATCCAGGAAGAAATAATACAGGCCGTGATTGTACAAAATTACAATAAAGAACAAAAAACAAAAAAACTGCTGCTTTCAGGGGATGTCGGACTTAATATTTTGTGTTTTATGAAAATTGTTGTCTGCTGCTACACCCCATTTTTCCTTAATAATGCGTGAAAATGACAATTTGTAGCAGATGAAGTTGGAGCTATAAACTGTAAAATACCAAACCACTCTGTTGAGCATGAAAAGTTCTGTCCCCCTAAGCTGAATTCATCACATCTCATCTTCTTACTGTTATTTTTTATGTTAACATAACAAGCATTTTGATGCTCTAAATAGATATTAAGCTGGTACATCATATTTCACCTGTTATATATGACTTAAATTGTGTGTAGGGTTTTTAATTGGAAATGTTTTAGATCACCTTCACTCTCCTGAAGCACCTGTGGCAGACAGAGTACAGTACATTTGTCTGATAATTGATGCTCGTCCTGTCATGTTTACATGCTTATGACACGTTAATATGCTGGTTGCTCTTTCCAATGCACCTGCACCTATTAACGGATTATTATATTCTGTATGTTTTAGCCCATTAACTGCAGACTGTGTGTACTTACATTACTGCAGCCTACTTTAGAACCAAATTTCAGATTAATTTTGACTTGTATGTGCCTCAAAAAGCCCCATTAGGATGTGAGAGCTTCTCATTGAATATGATCGTGAATATTTATCTCAAGTGGGACACTGTGCAGTTATCAAATAAATCATGATAGGAAAAAGATATGATAGTTATGAAACCCTGCCTGAATTTCTGTTTTAAACAATATGATGGAAATATCACTAATCACAAGGGACAGGTTTTTGTTTTATGAAAAAAAAAAAACCAAAAAAAAAACATATCAAATGATGCATTTCATTAAAATGGGTATTTATGTGTTATGTGTATTTGAAGTTAATATGAGTTTAATGTTCAAATTCAAAATTAAGCAAGGTTAAATGTCCAAAATCTGGCTTAGGGACAAAAGAAATATAGCAAAAACCAAACAAAAGGCCACTTTACATCTTTATACGGTGTATATATACATACATATATCTAAGTAGTGCCCGACGAGGTGTCCATTATCACTGTTTAATGGCCAGCGTGGCTTTTCGCAGTCAAAATCTAACTCTTTTCACAAGCTATAACTTGGTTTCCATGGTAACACCTGAGGGATTACTAGGGATACACAATAACATTAGCATGTCATTGGTATCGGCCGATATTGGCTTTAAAACGAACTATCCCAATCGGCCAACATGTTTTTTTTTAATTTTGCACATGAATTAATATTACATACATCAAAAAGTATTGTATTTCATGTCTCCATCTGCTGGTGGGTCATCATGATGAGAGTATGCATCCATAATATGTTGTTAATTCCATGAGAGAAGAGACTTGATGATCATTAAAATTAGGCAGGGAAAAAATTGCATATATCAATATTGGTATCGTCAGATGAGTTACATATCAGCATCAGATATTGGCAATAAATCCAATATTGTGTATCCCTGGGGTTTACCTCATACCTGGAACGGAAGGTTCTTATGTAATGGAAATGTTTTTCACTACTACAGTAAACAGGACATACCTTAGATACGACCTAGCAACCGAAGATATTCTATGGACCCCTTTGGACCGGCTATTAGCCAGAATGCTAACGTCATGCTAGTAAGATTCAAAGTCAATAACTTTGCATACAGTTGACAAACAGAAATATAATTTGAAAGTAAGTTTAACAACAAGGCTGGCTCGCTATTTAGCCATGTCACTGTCCCCAAATCAGTATCAAGATTTTCACGAACAAACGATACGTCATGTGTAACGTTACTGTTGGTCACAGCCTGAGGTAACCAGTTAAGTAGCGGATGGGATGTGAGATGAGTGCTTAAATTAAGAGGAGCGGTGTAGTACCTGAAGGGTGTGTTGCAGTCTTCCTCCTGTGGTGTTCAGAAAATGAGGCATTTACTCCCGGTGTTGGGAATTCATTGTAAACGGATTACAGATACTGATACTGTTATGTAGCCGGCCCATTAATTTAAAACAGTAGCAGACAGTTGTACCAGAACTGCTTTTTAGGTGTACATTATCATTTTTTAATGGGCACCCTGAGGCCAATCAGAAATCGAGTATTCCCCCAGACCATGGTATAAATATATGTTAATGACTAAATTATTTAGTGAAAAATATGAAATATGTTTTTGTTTTTCGTATTTCTGTCAGGGACACAGCAATCACGATAGCTGAAGAATCACCCATAAGTAAACAAGCAATTAAACAATCGTTTATAATACACCTTATTGTGTATTTATATGATTATCTAAGGGCTAATGCCAGACAAGGTGTTCATTGACAGTTTTTAATGACCGACGTCGAGGCGTGACTGTCCAAAAAATTGTTTTTCCCATGCCAAAACTTGATTTCCTTGGTAACACCTGAGAGGTTACCTGAAACTTGGAACAATCATTGCCACCCCAAAAGGTTCTTATGCAATGAAAACATTATTTGCTACTCCAGTAAATAGGACGAATCTTAGATACGACCTAGCAACAGGAGATATTAGTTATTATATATTAGTTAGATATTAGATATGAGAAGAAACTATTTGATAGCTATTTAAAAAACACCTTATTTTGTATTTATGTATGATTATGACTGTTACACTGTCTTAGAGCTGTACTGTGAGACAGTATGGAAAGAGTTGTTACTGTATGTCTACTGACAATGACATTATAATGTGTTTTAAGGTTTATATGCTTATATAGAAAGTGCTAGCATTAACTGCAACACAAATATACAATATAAAAATAAATACCCTTGATGCAGTTGCGTAATTAAAGTGATTAAGATGTGAGCACTTCCAGTATGATGTATGGCATTTCAAATAAAATGAAGAGTACTCTTGATTATCAGTCCACTTATGTCTGTTCCATTAGCATGCCATTGGGATTAGCCTGTGATTTAACACCTTTGTTCATTTTATTATATGTAAAGTTTGACTGACAGTGACTGAGAGAGATAAATTAAGATACAGCAGGTTTAGTGTGGAGTCAGACGTAAACAGGGGCTTTAATCTGACCCTTTGATATGGAGATACTGTAATATAGACATGAGACACAGCCTCCCTGCCACGAGTTTATATTTTACATCCAAGCATAAATCTCAAATAACTTGCTTTTTATTTTAGGCATCTGATGCTTCTATTGTGTGACAGCGGCGCGGGTGACTGCAAATTCACACTTTTGTTTGCTTACGTGTTTCCCAGATGTCATTAAGCACTTGGATTTGGATGAGTGCAAGGAACACCCAGAGGTGTGTCTGTATTTTCATGCTCAGTTGAGGAGAGGCGACTTGTAGCACGGTGTCAGAATCCATCAGCCTGTTCCTGACCTAGAAATTTAAGCACAGATCTAATATCTGAGGAATGAAAACAATGGATGTCTCCATTACTCCCCAGGGCTCCGAGGCCTCAAGAATAGCTTCTCTCCTCCTCTATTCTGCCTGTCTGTTTTCAAGTCAGAAGATAAATGAGCATGCTTTGATACAGCTTGAGGAAAAAAAGAACGTCAAAAGTCCCCATGGAGCCCTAAGCAAGGAAGCAAGGATGTGGAATGAAAAGGAATGGGACAGAGATCCAAACTTAATGCAGAGCAGCACCGTGCTTTATGAAACTAGGCTGTCCTACTCAGATCCCTGGTCATTTCCCATAACCTTCAAAGGCTAACCTAATTTCCTCTTGTTTCACTAAGAGACACTCCAAAATAAAACCGTTATTCAGTGCTATTATTCTTTGTTTCAATTTGAAGTTCACTCACTAATTACTATTATCATTCTCTCTTTTAAACAAATGTACAGTGTGAATTAATAATATACCCTATACATATCTTAATGTTTGTGATCCTTTACTAATGGTGGGTAATTAATGTTTAGAGGCCAGCCAAGTGAAGAAGTGAACTAGCAGTGCCCCTGTAAACAAGTAATTAGCGCCGAAACATATGACGTGAAATTACCTTGCGGTCTGCATCATCATTTAATGAGGTATTCAATCAAAGAAATCCAACATTAAGTTGCTTATTTGGTCACTGATAGACAAAAAATACACTCAAATGCTCAGCTAGACTTCAGCTTCTGCTCATTAGGAAACTCTCACTAGAAACTGTTTCTCTTTCATTGATCTGTAATGATGACGAAGAAACTGTATCAAGGTCAATGGGACTCAGCTTACAGTGGCCTGTAAGTGAAATGATCAATGAGGTCATAAAGTTACAGTAGTGACGAATGAAAGAGTTTCACAGCCAGAGATCTCAGCACCTGGAGAAGTGGTTGTCATTGGTACGATCTAGGGATCAACCAATTGTTTCAGGGTGATTCCAATACCACTTCATAGTAATCAAGGCGACTGATCAACAGTATACATTTGCAGTCAAATGAAAATCCTAGTGTACAACTTAGAATGAGATGAACTTCACAAACAGCCGTTCCCTTCTTTGGATGTATTGCAGCCTGCCCTTCCTGGTGTTGATCTGTTTTATAACCTCTGCAATTACACCTCCAAAACACTAGTTGGCGGTGTAGTTTTTATGCCTCTGTGTTCCTGTTAAATGCAGTTAAGTTTGATTCAACTAAAACACCTAAAACACACATGGAACATGGCCTCATAGCAACACCATTAAATAAAGTACAAATTCGGCTCTGTTATAACTTAAAAGGAACTGATGCACCAAGCCGACGGTCGGCCATCTGTCAAAGTTGGACTGTTGGTGAGTGTCTGCTGCCTCGTCGGCCCCCATCGGCTTTTGCGTCAGCGACAGTGGAACCTGGTGATTGAAATCACTCTGACTGGCATTTCAGCCCAGCGCATGAGAGGAGAAACAGGAGTGAGAAAAATGAACAAAAAGCTAAAGTCAAGAGACCAAAACAAACTTGTTATATTAGGTCAGATTATTTTTCTTTAGTCATTGAGCTTTTTAGCAGAAACATTTGATGGTTTGTGTTGCTGTTCACTGGCGCACAGTAAATATGCTTTGTTCTTTCAACATTGAATTGTGTTGTTGATGTGCTAACGGCCTAACTAGCATTGAGACAGTCTCCCGGTTTCCCTTTTTGAAAGTGGATTACAGACGACTGTAGTCTGCTGGTGTGGAGAGTTATTTCTTCTCACGCAAGCGCAGAATGCACATGCAGGTTGACGGTCAGCTGTAGTCTATGTGGTGTGCTCATGTGCAACTTTTTTGGCTGAGACACGGCGATATCAGGCAATGCAGCAGGGGGCTTTTGGTGCCGCTAATTCTCTGAGGTCGGATTAGTGTGTCTGGGCCCTTAGGTTCGAAGACTAAAATGATTGTTTTTTGCCAGACCCACATATACAACATGCTAACGTTATTAGCACAAGCCAATGAAATTTTACATTGTGTAAATTAACCTAGCTTGGTGGAGTTTTCCTGACAGTCACAAACGTGCTGCTGTCCCAAATGAAGGTTTCCATCCTGAGTTCAATGCGTATTGGCAAGTCCACGCTACATACCTCTGGTGTATGACATGTATGTTTTGTCAGTGATCAAATGTTTATAGTTAATGACCTATAATAAACTCGACACATTTATCGCCCACATTCAAGTGATGTCTTACTCCGTCTTTTGTTCCTTGAGGTTCTTGTACTCATACAACTGAAGTTTCATCCAATGACTACTGTTACTACTTGTGGAACGGTGCCATCAGAAACACTGGGTGTTTTTGCAACTTCATGTTATTGGATTTTGATGTTTAACAACTTCAGTAATATCTGCTGCCTTCCGTTTGACATAGTTCCACTCACTGATCAGAGCAGCTCCAGTCGGGGTTCGTTGCCTGACTTATTACTCTTGACGTGCAACACTGAGGGACATTGACACTGAGGGAGGCAACAGAGTGGAGACTGCAGACAGAGGCAGGTGGCAGCATCAGAGCTGAAGTACTGCATTTTTCAATAAATTAATTTTGTCGGCTATCGGATGAAAAAAATATTGATTCCCTTGAATTGTAAAAAAGGTGAATATCATGGCCAATAATTCGTCAATCCTTAGTATGAACCAACGTTATCCAAACCCCACACATACCCAGCTGAAGTCCTGACTAACAGCACCTTCAGAATCAAGATAGGACCATCATGTGTTTAAAAAAGTCCATAGATTGTTTAATACAACATACCATATTCTCAACAATTCAACATCAACGAAATTTTGTTAATTAAAAAAAAAATCTGCATATTACCTTTATTGCACAGAACAATTTGAATGTATTTTCCATAGATTTCTTTTTTCAGATCTTTTTTTCTTCTTTTTTTTGTAAAAAGTTGGCTTGGACTACATGGTCAATATAGTCCAGGGTCAAAATAAAAAAGAAGGAATAACAGAAACAAAAAACAGGATCCCGGGATCACTCGGGACCAAAAAAAGGCTAGGTACAGTAGCCACACTTTGAACGAAGAGAGCATTCATAATCAGCAAGAGGGAGAACCATGAGCCATATCCAATGATTTTTTTTTCCTTTATGCAAAACGGATTACACCAAAGCTGCTTCAGATTGCTCCATGGGTGAAACCATCTGTGTCACTCGAACCATCTGCATATTCTGTCCATACTTCCAGCCCATTACTGTGTCGTTGTCTGTAATGTCATCCATCATAAATAACTTGGCCTTTATCCTCACACACGTTTGCAAAGCCCAGCTGTCCACAGTGTGTACTTGAAAAGGAAAGGCTGTAACCTCAGATTTTATATGCAGGACCAACTGGGAGCATAATATGCGCAGTTCCTTTCCCCCTGACAAACATTGCACATTTCTGGGGAATAGCAAACCTGTTAATGATCCTGGAAGGTAATATTTCCATGGCTTTGATGGGGGTGGGGTGGGGGGGGGAGCATCGGCATAAATAAATCATTGATTTCATAAAACGATCAAGAAAAATAACCAACAATGAAAGAAATATTCTACAGCTTGAGGAGCACATTGTATCCAAAAACGTGAGCACCACAACTTTTATTCCTCACAATCATGTTGAGCACAAAATAATACCGTTACGTAACAGTTTCTGAAATGCAATTTTAAAAAGGCAGGGATAAGCGCTTATGGTATCAAGGTACCATTTTGTTTGATGGCAAAACCCTGGGCTAGATGCTGCATCTATTGTTGGTACAAAGCCCCATCATATCAGCAACATCACACATTTGCTTTCTTTATCATGCCCTCAATCCATGCGTGTGTGTGTGTGCACAGTCTGGTTACATCTGAAAATTAGGGATGAGGGATACTGATATCAGATACTGGGCTCAAACAGCTTTGTTAAAGCATTTCCCCAATGCTAAGATCCTATAAAGAGCCTTGCTGAACAACAGGATTTGCTGCTACTTGTCAGTACTAATTTATGTCATTTGTATTTCTAAAAATAGAATATTTGGACTTAGCTTTTGGCAGATTTTTATGGTGCAGTACTGACAATTGGTCACCCCTGTACCACTGAACCTATGTGTTTTCAGAGCACTTATATTAGTGTATCATTCTGTTTTTTGGGTCACATAATGACCGATGTAAACTGTTTTACAGCAATCGTCATTGTACTTTCTTGGGTTTAGCTGCTGTGACATTCACATTAGGTTCTATGTAGTTCCTCACATACAGTTTTGCATTTGAATTGTGCCATACTGTGTTATGTGTTTCTGCTAATTGCTGGGACAAACTTGTTTTCATCAGGTGTTGTGACACAGATATACATTTAATGGATTACAGAACAATCATCACTGTAGGAAAGGAAACAGACCATACCGTATGTAGCACATAGTATAATGATGATGTACATGAAATGCATCAACGTCGTATAAATGTGCTCATCAACCCATACAAATCCCATTCATAACTTGACATCTAACCTCGGAATTAAAAAAACAAACACTAAATTAAAAAAATACAGACAAAAAACAGCGATGGACAAAATATGATCTGCCCCTCGCATTCTGGCTGTTTGAAGTGTTTTTTCTTTTCTGATATATTTTTCCCAGTATAAATCCACAGGAATATGAACTGCTTATGACAAATCTGACTTTCAATTAATGCCCCCGCAGGCCTCGTAGAAACCACCAGTGCCCCGTAGCACTGGATGTGCTTTCATTTCCCTCTCACTTGTGAAAGTCAGGAATTGCCCTCCTCTCTAGTAACTTCAGTCAGGAAAAAAACATTACTCTATGTTAACAGACCAGGATCCACAGGTTTGTAAGGGAGGAAAGAAAATGTCTTCTTTTCCATTTGTCTTATTTTTCGAGTTCAAAAATGAGTAAATCCCACAGCTCCGTTAAATCATTTTCATGTTAAACTTGCGAGGAGCATCCACCGTGCTGCTGCTCATGCCAGCGTCCGATTTCCGTGGCACGTACTCGATCTCGATGTTGTGCTTGGTGTTGCCTTTACCTCTGCTCCAAAGGAAGAGCAGTACCAAGCAAAACAAGACGACACCAAGAAAAGAGATGAAGCCCATTGTGGTGGCGATGATCAACGTCTTTATATCAAAGGGGAAAGGGGCGTTGGCTCTTGTACCGTTAGCACCAGTTTCTGTGGGCTGGTTGGAGATGAAGGCAAAAGTCTTGTTGGGCTGGTGTGGCCAGTCAGGCGAGTAGCTATGAATGTGCAGGTGAGCAAGAGAGGTGTCATTTCCGCCCGCGTTGCTTGCTATACACACATATGTACCATTGTCTTGAATCTGGGCATAGCGAACCTCGAGGGTGCCGTCTGGCAACACAGAGAGCCTTCCAATTGTCTTGGTGGTGATAAACTTTTTCTGCGGGGAGAGCCACATTATCACTGGAGCAGGATCTCCATCTGCTTGGCAAGCAAAATGAACAATGGCTCCCTCATCAACAAATTTCTGCTGGGGCTTGCGATCCCTAATCCTCGACTTGCGACACGTGAAGTAGTTGGGCTGCAGAACATCCGGGAAGTCTTTGAATTCTTTGCCTTGGACAAACTCAGGGGAGGCACAGGTGGGCTGCTGCCTGTTGAAGTTCAGTCTCCAGCGTCGGCGGAAAACCCATAACAGTCGGCAGTCACAGGCCAGGGGATTATCATACAAGGCAAGGGTTTCCAGGTTGCCAACTGAATGGAAAGCCGACTCCTCTAAAGTGCTAAGAGAGTTTCCAGACACGTTTAGAATCTTCAGGTAGTTCAGACCACGGAAAGAGTAGGGCTCAATCATTGCCAGTCTGCCTCCTACCAGGTGAAATTCCTGCAGACGCAGAAGATCATGGAGCTTATTCCCCTCGATGGTGTGGATTGGGTTATATGAAAGATTAAGAAAGCGCAAATAAACCAAGTGCCGCAGGGCTACATAGGGAATTGTGGTCAGGTTGGCATTTGCGATGGTCAGGGAGGTGAGATTTAATCCATACAAGCAATTTGGGGTCATCGTATCCAGATATGGCCAATTGGCTATTTCCAACACTTTGAGCCGATACAGCCGTTTGAAGGAGTAATCCCGTATGACATTGATATTGAGGAGGCGCAGCCTGAGTGTGATCAGACTGTGAAGGTGGGTGAAAGCCTCTGTTGGCACAGAGGACAAGTTGCACTTCTCCAGACTCAGGTGCTCAAGGCTACTCAGGCCATGAAAAGCCCGGTGGGAGATAAAAACCAGGTCGTTATCACCCACCTCTAAAGACCGCAGGTTGTACAAATCCTGGAACATGTAGTCCAACAGGATGACGATCTTGTTCTCACTTATGTCCAGCTGCGTGAGATTGCTCAGGCCTGTGAAAACGCCGAGCTGGATCAACTTGAGCTTGTTGCTACGCAACCCCAATGTCCGCAAGCCGTAAAGGTTGTTGAACGCTCCGGGTTCTATAGTGGAGATCGTGTTTTCGCTGAGCTCCAGGTGTTCCAGGTTGGGAAAGGTGGCAAACTCGTCTGGGTTGATGGTTCTGATGCGGTTCTTGCTGAGGTCCAGCAGTCTCGTTTCTGCAGGAATGCCCTCAGGAACTGTCATGAGCTTCTTGCGGTGGCACATCACAGAGCGCTCTTGAACATTGCACTCACAGCGGGATGGACAGCCTGTAGTGGAGCCAGACAGCACGGTGCCCAGCATCAGGATCAGAATGGGCTGCCAGCAAGCCACCAGGTAGCTGTGCCCAGTCGCTTCCCCGGCCGCCATCTTATCGGTTACCTGGGGAGACACAGAGAAGAGGAAAAACATTTAGTCCTGAAATGAATCTCAAACAACTGACACACTGATGATTTTTACTGCCAAACACTGTAAAAGATGTTGACATTAAATGGAGGTTGTGTAACATTAAAATATATCAGCTCAAACAGGGATTTTAAGAGAACATTCAAATGAGGTTGTATGACATGGTTTAATATCACTGAGCTGATATTCAAATATGCAGCTCTGCTAAATTCAGCAATGTCACATCATATGAGATGGAAGTAGTGTCCAGCAGTGTAAACTGACAGCAGTATGAACTTCTATTAAAACACTTTCCTTCGGCCACTGTGTCCGTTTTCTGCCACACAGTTAGTTAAAGAATCACAAGTGCTAAAAGGATGCCATTCTTGTGTGACACAATTCCCAACAGAACAGAGTATGAATCCGGGTGCAATATTCATGCCACACACTCAAGATGAATAGAGGTGGGCGGTTACGAGGAATAAGGTATGTGCTTGCATAATTGAGAGTGCTGACAGTTTTGAATTCTGCATCGTTCCATTTTTCCGCACAGAGCTTCAAAAGGTATTTCAAATGCAAGCAGCTGCTGTGAATGCACAGAATTCTATCAGACCTATTTGCTATATAGAAGAGGAAGTACTGATCCTAGCAAGAAAATCAAAGGCCAAGTAATTCTAGTAATCTACATACATCTTGCACTGCACAGTCACTGTGCCTGCTGTATGCTGAACACTATTTCCCCCGCACACCTTGCAGACGATCAATCAGTCAATGCTCTCAGCCTGATATGAAGTGAAGGGGCGCAGCTTCAAGTGGAATTAACAGCATTTTTCAAGACGGTTATCCAATTCATGCTGTGTCACAGACACGTGCTGAGCACATCTGTGGTTTGTTCTGGTTGCATAAATTCTTTTTTCCACCCCTACTCTCTTTTCATCCTACCTCTACTCTGAATTCGCTGTCAGGGTTGAAAAAAAAAAACACAGTAGGGGGGATGGGGTGGCAGTAACAGGAGGATGCAATCAAAGACGGATGGTGGCAAGTGTGATGTATGTGCTGTGGCTGACACACGGCTTGTGCAATCCTTTACGATAAAATATAGAGCATACACCACCAGGGAATTGGATACTGAGAGATAAATACAGGATTTAAGAGTAAAAAAACAAACCATATTTAATATCAATGTCATCTGTTAGCATGCCTCAACTCCTTCCACTAACAATTGAATTAAGTATTTATTTGATCAAGCTAGAATATGCACAAAATTATTCATATTATAGCGTGAATCTGGAGCATCATTTATTTATGCTATGATCTGCAGACAGTGATTCTGAAACATTAGTTGTATGAAGGGTCCAGCAGTAAAAAGGCAAATGGACTTAAAGAGTAATGATTTAGGATTTAAATGAATCATTTAATCACTTAAATTGTGTTGGATTCCAACATTTAAACACATGTATTTGGATTGTTATTCAGTGATGTGATGAAATGTGCAAGAAAAAAAACCCAGACGAAAAAAAATCCTTCACATCTAGTTCACACTCATCAAGACATGTCTCTGGGGGACGCCTGTCTGTGTGTGATGGCTGTTGTCACAATATGTAGAATTTTGCCAGTGGTATGCAGTTTCATCTCCTGCTCTAAATTTGCCTTTAAAGTCGATTGCCAGCCGGTCACATGGTGCTTTTGTCCTGATCCACACAATGTTTGTGGAGAGAAGGATAGTGCAAATGTTTGTGCCTCAGCAGATTTCATGGACCATATTACATGTGACAGATTGAGACTGTAGAGAAACAGGGAGGAAAAATCTGTAATATTATGGTTGACAGTTAATTATGGGGTGACATGTTGCCACCATTGTGGTCAACACTAATAACTTTTTTTTGCTGCTAAACCAATCGACAACTGGACATCAGACTCATCAAAAAAAGGGGGGTTTATGGTTTCGATTTACTTCAATTTCTTTTTATTCCCTCTGAGGTCAAAGTTCAAATTGGGGATTTGATGATACCATCTGTAATCAAGTGAAACCAAGACATTTCAAAACAGGCAGAGATGATGGTGCGCCCCGAGACCAAAGACGTGCAACGTAGCCCGCTGTGCTCCTCGCTGCGTCCAGCCATCCTTAATCATTCTTATACGTTAACCCACATTGATCAAGTCAGTGCTGAGCGCTGCGAGATGGAGTGTCGTGGGGCTTTGTATGGCATGCTAAGACACCTTAGAAGAAGGAGTGGCCTTATTGCCGAGCTCAATTCCATCTGTCATCCTCTATCATGTGGCTTTCGCATATTGGATATCAGTCAATGAGATGCTATTATGTCCAACTCTATTACCACTGACACTGAAACCCAATCAGGAAAATGATCAAATCATAATCCCTTGTTGGTAAAGCTGCATGACTGCAACTTCAGCAGGTTATGGACCCCAGTCAGGCATTTTAATGAGTCCTGGCACTCCTCTACCCAGGGTCAAAGTCCCCACAAAGTAACACTGCACCTGATGACTCAAACATAATTCACTGGATCCTTTTTGAAGTTCTATTCGAAAGAGATGTTACTCAAGTTTTCAGAGTCATTCCTTCAGAATGTTTGCCCATGTATTTTATGACGGAGCAGCTTCACTGCACATGGCTTCAGCAGCAAATACGCAGAGAAACAAGTAAAGACGGGGACACATTAAGATGAAGAATGCCATCCGCGGGTAAACATTTGCAGCTCTGTTTTGTTAATGATCTAGTGTTATCATTCCCTCGCAGGCATGTAGTCTGAATGCAGTTCTTCATTCCAATCAGCACTCAAGTGAGCTCCCAGAGAATTACATTAATTGAGGTGAAGTGAGAGGGGGCGTGCTTCTTAAAGAAAAGAATGTGGTCGACGGGAAGTAAGACAGCGGTGCTGAATAAATGAGGGCCCACTGGTCCAAGACCAGTAATAACTAGATCAATGAATAGTGAGATTAATGCCTTTATGACAGAATCCTCTGGGATCCTGAAGATGTTGCCTGGAATTAGAAGGTAGATGGTGCCCTACAATATGTGGCCATCTCATCAGTGGATGTACAATCATTACAATCATAATTAAAGTCATTAAAGGGTACATTTTCCCATTTTTTTGTGTCTGAGTGACTAATGGACCTGCAGTTTTTGAAACTCATTCAGTATTGAGCAAGACAGCTGCAGCCGGCAACGGCTAAACAAGCTGCAATGAAATATTAATGGGGAATGTGTCAATGTACATCCACTAAAAGTGCTTGTTTTTGCCACTGACAGGTTTAGATTCTTGTTATAAGTGTCTGACAACATTATCCTCCTCCTACCCGAGCTTTTCTGGGATGCATTTTTGTATTTTTTCCTAGCTATTTGGGATGAGAAGGACCTGATAAGTATACAGAACTGAGAATTCCCTTTGAAGTTGCAACTATAAAATTTGATCAGGTTTTGTACCCTGTCCACTTTTGTGTCAGGATAGGCTGCAGACTGACTTCGCAGAGATGGCTACCAGTTTTTTTTTTAATACATGGATTACTGTGTTGTGCTTTTGCTACCACCAGACACATAAAAAATGTCCATGAACGATGACAACAGGTCAAAGATAAGCAGAATGAAGTATAAGGTGCAGCAAACTGTAATGTCCTCATATGACGCAGGGTCAGAGGAGGTTATGAAAGGGGGTCCATGTCATTGGTCCAACAGCCCATTGGTCCGCGGTGCTGAATGGCTCCCGGCGGGCGTATTTCTGCCTTGATGGTGCGCCGCGACCAGCTCTGGGTCAGCTGGGAAAGGCTTGAGGCGGAGCAGGCTCATGGCTTATGTGTTTGCCACTTTCTTTTTCATTTTAACCCACACCATGATCTTTTCCTGACCCTAACCAAGTGGTTTTTGTGCCTAAACCTAACCAGACCTTAACCACAGGGCATCATGATGATTTCGGAACGGACTTTGGAACAATGGGTTTAATATGGTCGGAACAATGGGATGTCGGACCAATGGGCTGTCGGACCAATGGGCTGTCGGACCAATGGGCAGTTCCCATGAAAGGACCCCTCCAGAGATAGACCTCTTTGTTAAACGGTAAGATCTGTTACGTTTAAGCAGAAACAGCCTCAAAATCGCAATCACAAGACCAACCAGACTCCATTAGAATATACAGTAGTTTTATCATTGTAATACAAGCGACATTCAAAGTCAACAGAAATGAAATTAAACTCACAAAAATCATCTTTGTTCATATTTCAACTGTTCCAACAATCAATAACTCTTGTTTGGTTGAGAAGAACCTTTAACTTACCCAGCTGTATGTAAAAACATGCTGACTCTACACATGCTAAAATTACTTATTATTCAAATGGAGTCTGGTTGGTTCAGCAATGATGATTTTCGGGCTGTTTCTGGTTAAACAAAAAGTGTTTTACTCTTTATAGAAAAGGTCTGTCTCAGTAGGGATCCCTTCCATATTGTTCTCTGACTTTTAGAATATTAATCTGAATCGGCCAGTGGCAGAAACACACACTTTTAATAGACGTAAATTGACGCTGCACAAATGCCCCAATTGGTTATTTTGCGGCTTGTTGTGCCCCTGCAGGCTGAAATGCTTTAGCTCAATACTGGAGCAATTTCAACAACTGTTGTCTCCATTAGTCACTTAGACACAATAACATGGGAGAACAGGATCCAGTATGAAAAATATTGAAGTTACCCTTTAAGTCAAGTTTATTGAAAAGTTTTAATAAATTTTGAGCTGTCTTATCGAGGAACATTGGCCACATGAGGGTTTCATTTAACCCTCTTTAAATTGGTTTTCTCCACAAATTTTCATGTTTCAAATCAAAATCAAATTAAAATCTCATCTAATAATGAAACAGTTATTTGTCAGAAAAGAGCATATTTTTCCACAATTCATCTTTGGTGCTTAAGATGTTTTGTTTTCTTGTATACAGAGACAACAGTGCTACAATGAGCACAGCCCAAATCAAAAAGATCAAGCCACCATTCTCATATAATTGTGAGTCTTCTTTTAGAGGGATGAAGATCTTTTTTCAGTCACTGTATTTAAACCTTGTGGTGCCACATGTTTAACAGGTTTTATGCACCCACTTGTTGTAAGCTGTTTTAATTGCTCCCTGTCCTCACGTAGCTTTAACTATCATGCCACTAAATCTTGCTCCACACGTCTGAATGAGGCTGTCTGTCATCATTAAGTTCTCCACAATAAGCACAATCAAACAGAAGTGGGGAGGGGTATTGTTACGACTTAAGCATCGCCCAGAGCTTTAGTTTACCTGTCACAAGACATCACTCCTGAGCTTTGTTAATACCATAGTTAAATACCTGTAAGCTTCTGGGAAATCCCTCAGATGATGCTGACGTTATCTGGAGCACAAAGTGTTAAAAGCCTTTAAAGCCCATTCCCCTGCAAAGTGCTTAGTCAGCTGGCAGGCTAATCCTGAATGGACAGACCCAGCTGCAGAATTTTATTTACTGTTAATATTTGCATGACTCTGATAGTCTATCCTGGGATAATTTGTGGTAAGCAGATGCCACTATACCCAATCTCCTCCTTATGTAGATGTAACAAATGCATATGTTGCAGTATGCCTGTTTTACCATACTATTACTGTCATTTGTCATCATATCAATTGTGTATGCTGATCCAGTTGCTGAGATTATGAATTAAACTGATTGGTAAGATGCTTATTGGTTCACTTCTTTGCAGTAAGTAGCAGTTATTATAACACAGAACATGTATATTGACAGCCACACTTTGGCTAAATCCATCTTAACCAGGAATGTCTGACCTTTAGCTCCCCAAGTAAGATCACTTTCACACTGCTATAATGTCGCCGAGCTGAATTTCGAGAGAAAGGTTACCCTTATGTCATTGAGAAGCTAAGCTGCCTGGTGGGATTGCTGGCTGGAGCCGGGCCTGTGAAATGGCAGGGCTTAAATGTAAGCCGACGCCCGACAGATGGACAGCAAAGCCCTAATCCAGGCGAAGAAGCTGGTTGGTGCAACAAGGTGCAGAATTCCAACGGTGGCCAGCTGTTGTCCTGATGAAACTCTGCCATGAAACCTGTCGACACGTCCCTCCCGAACTTCACCTCCAAAAAGGGTCATATGCTTTCCTCTGCAGGTGCTCTGCTTACTGATGTAGAATTCCATCTCATGGCTACGAATACATTTTATTAGAAAGTATATATTTTAAACTAGGAAAGCATCAACAGGAGGGGCGACATATCATGGATTGTGATAATAAAATAAGCTGATCACGATGAATTTCCATTATTGGGATAATCTTGAGTATCGTTTCCAGCAGCACCCAAAGAGACTCCTCGGCAACCAACAATGAAATGGACCCTGCAAACACAGGCTGCGTCCACACAACCTCAAATACCGCAAAAGATCTTACCGATTAGGGCTGCCCCCAACTAAAAATTTCCTGTGGAATAACCGAATAAATTAAATTCCCACACGGTCCAATCATGTAGGTTTTGATTTATTTTGACAGGGCTCAGCTTTTAATAGAGTTTCACATTTGCTTAGTTTTTCTGCAACTAAGCGACCAATAAAATTTTGCCGACAAATGACCTTTCTGGTCGACTAACTTTGTTCAACCATTAGGCGGCAACCTTATTGATGATGATTCTGTAACACTATTTCACAGCATCACAAACTATGGCCTCCAAAGTGACCAAATTGGAGCAACTGAAATAACTAATCTAATACAGTGATATACAACTTACAGCCAATGGGCCAGATTTGGCAGAGGTCTGGTCTAACCCTTGAATGTCCTCAAATCCAAGAAACATACCTGCGTAAGCCTGATCCGTGTGGAGTGCTGTAACTGTATTTGCCATTAGGGTGAGATGAGTGAGGTCAGTAAATTTCGAAAACCTGAAAACAGGAATTTACTTATTATTACATATGCTGCTAAATATAATCAATGTTTGTATTTTAAGTGGCCCCTGGCCTCCTGTCATTTTGCAAAAGAGGCCCCTGAGCAAAGCAAGTTGAGTATGCCTGCTTTGAAGCAATAAAAACTGAATGTTATAACCTTCATGACAGCAGGATGCATTGCAGGACTTTTCTACTAGTCTGCATTACTTATAGCGAGGTGTACCTAATAAACTGGTCACTAGGTGCCTGTACTGTATATAAGCACAAATATGTATTAGTTTTTCTATCTGAATAAGACCTTTGTGTGAGAATTGGTTTACAAGAGTAGAGCTGAAAGAACTCTGGTGTTTTTTTCCCATCCAAACACACTGTTATCCATCATTTTTTTAAGGGTCCTCAAGCCTTCAGACATTTAATCCCAAAAGCCACACAGCCTGCTGACCTTTGCTCTGACCTTATTGAGTGGTCTGGGTGGTAGGCGAAGTGGTCGATCAAATACATTATTATTGTTGTTATGATCACAGGTTCCATGGTTTTGCTGTATTTTTTATTATTTTCATGATTGCAAATAATAATTAAACAAATTGGATGGAAATGTAAAATTAAGTGGGACTTCCCCTCAAGAGGATCTGTTTACTCACTGTGTGTTATTTTTTAAAATAAAACAAACAAATTGCTAATGATAATGGCAAAACTCCATAATTTCTAAATGGGTGACACTGTGTGCAGAGATCACTACTCTAATGATTGCGGCTGTTAAAACTCTGAAAGTCATGTTTCATTGCACCCAAGATCACCCAGGCTCCTAATTTGGGCAAGCTTTTTACAGATGTGGTGGGGTATTACGTCTGCGAGAGGGAGTGTGTGTCCTTGTGTGGTGTTCCATCATTATTAAGCTCATTAGCCCCGTCTCCCCAGCTCTGTTCAGAGAATCACCATTAATTTTTGCTTCTTAAGGAGATGTGTTTTCAAAGATGAACAGCCTCCAGAATGTCAGACTTTAAAAAAGTGGATGCAGGATTTTGGAAGCACTCAGATCAGCACTCACTAATGAGAACCCACAGTCCTTTCACTACATCCAGAAAGTAAAAATAGAAGCCTGCCAAATAGTGTTGTTTGGAGGAATAACAAAAAATCCAATATCGTTTTCTGATCAAAGCCATTTGAGTTCAAAACAATGTTAATGATGTGTATGATTTGACCACTAACAGTTGCATATTTTAACACCTTTTAACTATGTTACCTTTATTTAAAGGAAGCTACAGGAAGTTAAGTGACGCTAACAAAATCAAAGAAGACAGTATTTCTGACACACAATGTTCTTGTGAATAGTATGTCTGGTATCTAAAAGATACAACCATTACAGTCTAAATGTGGGCAGTATGATCTCTAAGAAAAACTTATGCTAGGTTCACACTACACAACATTTTTGTCCGTTCCGACAGACGCAATGTCAGATTAGGCGATTGTGGGGACATAAAATCATGCCGTGACTTGTCCAACAGACTACACGTTCGTCCATGACCAATTGTTGCTGATCGTCTTTCATGAGGTGCGTGATGTCACTGTGTTCTTGTCCTGTTTTTATTACTATTATCTCAGTCACTATGGCTGTTCATGTCCCAGCTGAAATGTTATTGTAGTAATGTAAAAAGCGCCACCAGATGGCAGGAGCTATACTCTGCAAGTCACTGAATCCTCCACAACAAGTTCCTGCAAATGTTTCACAATAAAAGCCTGTTTAGAAAATAAAGCGATTCTCTCAACCAAAGTTATAAGGGGCTTTAATCTTAAACAGGAACAGGAAGTGCTGAGTTTGAAATGATGGCGCAATGCATTAATTTTATCAAGGCAAACGGGATTAAAAAGTATAAATATAAAAGTACAGAGGGAATAATAAATAATGGCCCGTTTCTAATGTAGTCTGTTTCAAATGACGCTGCTACCCTCTGCAGTTGTGGTAAGTAAAAGCCCCACTAGTATATTTTTTTATTTCCTTGCTTTATGTCCGTCTCAGTTATGAAGAGGTAACATTGTTTGCTAGCTTGATGCTAATGGCAGTACTCACTGGGTTGCTAAAGTCCCACTGCTGTTTCGCACCATCATTTCCCCCCTTTACTAAGTGTAACGTCCCTAGAGGAAATATCAAAAACCCTGCTGCTGTCGTACAGTTCTCTACAGCAGCAGATCACTCTTTGTTTCTATTGGTCAAAGTGACTACCCTGGAAATCGTGAGTTCTCGCGAGAGCTCAATTTGAATTTGCTCAGCGAGTCACTCTGGCAATCAGTAATGATGCTCATTACCCATGCCGTTGGAGCCGAGCTGCACCAATCACATCAGTGTATCTTATAGGCGGGCCAGAGGCGAGCTAAACAGATGATGACAGCGCTGCGACGACGAAGTCCGGAATCAGTCAGTAAACATTGCAAGATGGCTACGGATGAACACCAGTTGTTTGAAACGGCTTTGGCCGCTACAATGAACGAGTTAGACTTGGCTTTTTCTCTAAAAGAGGAACAGAAGACGGCGCTTGAGTCTTTCCTTTGCAAGAAGGACGTTTTTGCTGTTTTGCCGACGATACGGCAAGAGTCTAATCTACCAGTTAGCTCCGCTGGTAGCGCTCTGGATACGTCACCCCGTGTATTGTTCTGATTGGTCGTAGTGTTATCCAATTGCGTGCAGTGATATTTACAAATGCATGCTTGGTGCCACCCCTCGAGTTGGGCCATTTGCATTACTCATAGCCAGACCCTAAATCTTTCTAGATTTGGGTCTGGATTTCCATGCTCCAAAGTGACGGCTGTGACGGGAGAAGTTGTGAATGACAGAAAGACAATCAATCATGCTAAACTTTCTGTTGGAACGTTGTGAGGTGTCCCAGACGTGGCGTTGGTTGTCGTCTACTATGTCACACTACACAAGATGAAACGATGGATTATCGCTTACGGCACTCATCGTCATTCACGATCCAAGCCTACACCGTACGAAGCTGTGTTGGGCTATGATCGGCTGATATCGTGTAGTGTGAACCCGGCATTATTGGCATTTTGGATATGGCACAGGTACACCTTCACTATTCATTTTACTCAGCTACAATAGTAATCTCATATTAGAGCTGGGCAATATGGAGAAAATTGAATATCTTGATATTTTTGACCCCATACCTCTATCGATATTGCAATAATAACGTAGGGTTGACTGTAAGTGCTTTAACAAAATATTTACACAATGAGGTTTCTGATAAATAATCATCAGTAATGTGGATATAACACAAAGTGGGTAAAAAAAAGAGCTAGAACAATCTGGTAAATTAAGAAAATTACCTCACTTAACTGTAATGCAGCCTTTAAAGACAACTCTTATTGTATACATATCCAAAATCTAAGACGATATCTAGTCTCATATCATGATACTGATATAATATTGGTATATTCCCCAGTCCTTTTTCATAGTAATATCAGTAATGCATTCTATGGCCACAGAAAGGCAAAATGTAAGCTGTATCAAACCATTATTAACCAGTATCACAGTATCAGTTCCCATAGCTCTAAAAGCAACCAATTCAATCTCTACACTGATATAACCTTGATCAGATTTCTTTGAAGTGCCTCTGAAGTGCAAAAATATTTGATTTTATTCATGTTGAGTTTTCACTGCGCATTTCTGTTTCTTTGAAGCCTGTCAAGCATTTTTGCATCAAAAGTGAAGTTGTGGTTCACGAAACTAAAAAGTATTCATCAAATACTGATGCTTTGGAAATATGATAAAATGGCTCATTTGCAAACCAATTATGTTAAACAAGTTGCTAATTCTAAAACAGCATGAGCTTTGCATCATTTTATTTTTCTCTATCTGTTCTATCCATTGTTTTTTCTGTGTGCTGCTGCAAGTTTTGTTGATTTGAACTGAACAAGGCTGAGAATCTCTGTGGGGCTTTACTTTGGCACAGCAGTGCTTGAGCTAATTGCTATCATCAGAATGCTAACATGCTCAGAACAGCAATGCTAAATCCTGATGGTTAACAGGTATTACGTGTACACAAGCGACAAACCCCCGGGCTGAAAAATGGAGCCAACATGGAGTTACTAAAAACTGCAGTTCCTCTGATGGCCACATGAGGCTGGCTCCAATAGTGAGTCAATCCCCACTGACCACCATGTTAAAACTGTCCAACTTTACAGCATAAATAAACATGTTTACAGCCTGGTACAAAAATATGTTTGTGCTCTTTAGCTATTTTTCTTATTCATGACAACTGTATGAGAGATTAACTTTTACATAACTCACACAATTACATTTTATTGAAGCTTAAAGTTATGCTTAAATATGGGCGTGGTTTGAATGGCAGGCTGTCTGCTAGGTGTCCCCTCAGCTAATTCAAGTCACTCAACCACCCTCATCTTCCCCAGCTCCACCCTCTTGTCCAAATATGGCCACTTCTGGCTCCAAAACTCCAAGATGGCGACAGCCAAAATGCCAAAAATGGGGGTTTACAAACCAATGGGTGACATCACAGTAGCTACATTCATTATCTATACAGTCTTGTTGGTTTAGCCCGCTAACACTTGCTAATTATCACAAAACACAAAGTACACTACACGTGGTAACTTTACAGTCTGATAGAATACAAGACTTGAGGCTGTTTGGTCCAAACATACTGCAACTGTTCACCTTCTGAGTGGGTAAAAATCTGATGTATTTATTAAAGCAGCTGCAGCACATTTCCAGTGTTTGGGAGCAGAAAGTAACTAAGCAGAACAGCTAGATTGTGAACAATTGAGCTCCCCTAGAGAGAGCTGCTGGAATGGCTGTTTCCTTTTTTCCCCCTAAGGCTGAGAGGAAATGCTTTACAGGCGGGAGGGCTGCTTCACTCACACACACACACACACACACACACACACACACACACACACACACACACACACAGAGTTATAAAATTTCTGTTTGTCTGTGTATTGCTTTGTCCCATAATGCTTTGCCCCCCCACTCCGAGGCCTGATCTTTTGGGTTTGGGACAACTTGCTGACAGAGCCTTCAAGGCTTGAGGCGATTATGTCACGGGGGCACACGGTTACACATGGACTGTTCTCCAAACACTGCAGGAGATGCCAACCTTAAGTGCTCCGGAGCACCACTTGCTGCTACACTGGCAAAACTGAAAGCACTGCAGCCATGGCAATAAATGTAGGAGAAACAATAACCGATGAAGGTCACAGGGCTTTTCATATTTCATACTGGATGCAGATCTTGGATGAGTGTTTCAGCATGTGGGCACAACCTGGCTTGTTGTTTTTTGTTTAGTTTGGAAGATTTAGAGGCCAGCACTAACAAGGCCCCATGAGGTGCTTTAAGAAAGTCTGTTTGGAGTACTCGGCCAAAGACGATATGTTTCTTTTTTACTCAGCAGTTCTGGTCATACTTAAAGATCACAAACCTTGTTTCACTGATGACTAAAAAATGTACATAAAAGGGTAAAAGGTCATAAGGTCTGAGATACTTAAAGGAGCTCCATATGAAATTCACAGTGTATCTGATTCAGTGGTTGTCTGCACTCAGCTCTCAACATGGAGGTGGCAAACAGCTGTGCTTGGACAGAGCTAACAATGTTAACTGGAGGGGAACTGGAGGGTGGGTAGGGTTGGGTACCGTTCATAATTGAACCGATACGGTACAGGTACCGGTATCTGGAATTCGGTACTGGTACCAAACGGTACCTTATTTCGGTACTTTTTAAAGTCTAAACTTCTCAGTTTCAACATTTTATTGAGAACATTTAGGAACAGTGCTGCACGTTAACCTTTGTCTGCACATTATTTTTGTCGCCATTGTTGCTGAGTCTGAGGTGCGAGTCATGTGTTCTCGCTCCACCTCCACCTCAGGTACCGAAATTTGGCACCGATTCATTTTAAGTGAATCGGTACTCGGTAGTACCGACATGAATCGGTACCAAGTACAAAAAGTACCGAGTTTCGGTACCCAACCCTAAGGGTGGGTGCTACGCTTTTGTGCCACCACTGATATATCCGGTAATCGCCGCATGAACACAGTGCATCGGCATCGGATACACATATGGGACTCACATGCATTAATATATACATGCGGCCGACACTACAGAGAAACAGGGATTACACGCACAGAGGTAGTGAGACTTCATCCACTCCTCAGGACGCCATTACTCCACTAAATCTTTACATAACAAGTTGTGGTTTGCTGCTACATTAATGATCTGAATATCATATAGAGCTCCTCTAAAGATCACATCTACATCTACAGCTGCAATGGTTATATGATATATGTCCCCATAACACAGACAACAAGTTCTATAAACGGATTTATTAATCAAACAGGTCAAATGTTAGCTTGTTCTAGAGTCTTAAATGTGAAGATTTGCTGCTTTTCTATCATTAAAATAAAATATCTTTGGGTTTGGTCTTTATTCAATAGACTAAATAATTAACAAGTTAATAGAAAAAATACTCAAATGCAGTCAAATGTGGTCAAAGTTTGCAGATTTTTACAGACATCATTAATTTATTTGAATCAACTGTGCAGCAAACATGAGCTTATTAAAGGTTATTTCAAATTTATGGTCATGGTACTTGAGCTTGGCTGTAGATCTTCAGTACATGAAATAGTCCCCAAGGCAATATGACTATTCTTCAAAGCTGCTTTGCTCATGCTAAAAGAAAAAAAATGATGTGACTGTATGCATGACATGATATAAAGGGCCCCACATAATAACTAGAATAACTTGTAGTTAAGATGCACATTTGTCTTTTGTGAACCAAAACAGTGTTATTCAATTCCTTTGGATCCAAAATTAAGAACCCTTTTCCTTCTCTTGCATAATGTACCCACAAGCTTCTGATTAGGAAGAAACACTGACGCCTCACCATTATTATTGTAATGAATTCACAGGCTATTGTGCAAAAAGCAAAGGAGCTTAGGCAAATAAACAGGTTCCCCCATCGCTGCTTTGATGAGCAGCCACGAAAACATTTACTTACGTAATCATCCATTTTCCCTTCACCTAGGTGAGGCACAATCTTAAATCCAATTTTCATTAAAGGGCAACAGCAAGAGAAAAGTTGTTTTCTTATAATTCTCGCACTAAAAGTTTTATTTGAATATGATTACCTTCTATATGTTGTTAAGTGTGTAAGTCAATATGGAAATTCAGCAAGGGAAGTTCACAACCCCAGACTGAAGGACATAAAAAATTCAGACAAAGTCCTCGTCAACTCGCTCCCATATCCAGCCACAGCATCCAAACTTATTTAAATAATCCACATTTTTTGTTCAGAATAATCATTCATGAGTGATGAGTTAATATTATGCAGCTAAATCAAGCCCTCACCTCCTCTATTGCGCATAAGCATTTGGCGAGACATTGTGTCAGATTTAATTTAATAGTGACAGTACTTATGGAAATCAAAGCAGTCCTCAAGTAGTGCTACTGGGGAGGGATCATTTTTTTTGAAAGGTGAAGATGTTAAAATTGTAAAATTCTACATGAGAACCCTACTGAATATCTCCCAAAAATGAATTCAAGGGTGGAGGGAGGATATAAATCAACGTTTTGAGAGGGGGTACTGAACATATTACTGTTCTCACTCAATTTGTGAGTGAATAAATTTTTCCCACAGATGAAGTGAGTGAATTTGACAGTTGCCCCAAGTGTGTGTGTGTGGGGTGGGGTGGTGTTTGTAAATGGGCGAGCTTGTATGCTTGCTTATGGACCATCCACTGTATCAGCTCCATATACGTCTGTAGGATGTAGCTTTAATAGATGCGACTACACCGCAAGCTACACTAGTTCCTCAATTAAGGAAGTCAACATGGATACATGACTTCATTTTTATAATGAATAATTTAGGCTATATCTTATCGGCTGCTAGGAAGTGTGATGGGCACAGTGTGGAGCGGCTTAGGGCCATATTGACTTTAATTGTGACTGGCATCTGAGGGCTTTCCTCCCAGTGTGGCGAAGAAAATGTCCCCTCTGCTTAGCTGGCCCTGCAGCTCGCAACGACGCCTTTAAAGGGAAATGAGCTGTAATTAGTTGATAGAGAGGTGACCCCGATGCAGAAAATGCCACACTAATGCACTGGGAGCAGACACTGGAGGATACTGCTGTGGCGGCTGTGGTGAAGAACAGCGTAGATCGCAGCTAAAACCATTGGTAAAGGGGAGCGCCAACTATGCATTATTATATGTCATTATTGTATGTCAGCATCTATGTAATGGAAGAATTAGTTCTCGGGCTGAAAAGGTTTGCATTGTTGGAGAAAAAAGATCTTGCCACTTGATGTACAGATCACATATATATGCTTACTGAACATCAGGCAGAGGACAGGAAACATCTTGGAAAGAATACAAACAAAACAGAAATGGTCCATGTCAGGGTCAGTACATGTCTTTGTCACAATTATTTAGGGTGTCCTTATAAAAAATGTAGAGCTGCCCCTGACTAGGAATTTTGCTGTTTGACCAATAGTCTTCATTTAGAGCCATTAGCCAACTAGTCGCCGCATGTTTATGATATTAATGTAATTATTAAATGATATATTTTGGGCGGGGCAACACAATGGTTTGAGTTGAAGGTGTGAGAAAGAATAGTATCAGTAACATTGTTAACACTGTGCTACATTACAGAGAAATACAAAACTGTACTAATGAACCTTCATTAATATAGGCCTATATTTTATCTACAAGTGCACGTCACACACTGAGCGAGCCGCCTGTTAATGACGCTGTGGGCTAATGGGCATGTAGCTACTTCCATGTTTCAGATGATACGTCATGTTTGTAGTCGACCAGTCAAGATGAGTTTACATATCACCTTGGGTTGGTCCTTCACCTTCTCAAAATGATCCCACACTTTGGATTTCCTGCCCGACATGTTATTAACTAGCCTGTGGAATAACCGCAGGTACCAGCCCTGGAAATTAACCTGACTCATGTCTGACTGCTGAGCGTGGACACTTCCTGTGTCTGTCCTTTCAAATTAAATCCCCACATGATCCAGTCATATAGGTTTTGATTTATTTTGACAAGGCACAGCTCTTAATAGAGTTTCACGTTTTTGTTGTTTGTTATTTTTTCTGCGACTAAGCGACCAATGAAATCTTGCTGACTAATGACCTTTCTGGCCGACTAATGTTTGGTTGACTTGTTTATATTGTTCTTTTACGTAATGAATATTGACAAATCATCATCATTTTTAAACTGCTTTGCGGCTGTGGCTCAGAGGTAGAGTGGGTCGTCGACCAGTCCAAAGATTGGCAGTTTGATCCCTGGCTCCTCTAGTCCGCGTGGCGAAGTATCCTTGGGCAAGATACTGAACCCCAAATTGCTGCTGATGGCCGTTCCATCGGTGTGTGACAGCGTTTTACTGAGTAGCAGGTGGCACCTTGTATGGTATCCTTGGCCACCAATGTGTGAATGTGTGTGTGAATGCGGTGAAAGGGAGGCCGGAAGACTAGAAAGGCGCTTAACAAGTGTAGTCAATTTAAACACTCATATCATTATTAGCTTTACAAATCCAGTATCATTCAGGCTTTCTTCTGTATGCATCTATTTTAGGATCACTTTAATTCAGCTACTAATTTTTATAATTACATTGGCATTTTCAAGATTTTCTTTAGATTTCCTTTTATATTTAAATGTGCTATACATGACATTCAGAGTCTGGGCTGGGATTGCCTGCGGACGGCTCTCACCTCTGACATCACAGCAGTGGTGATCCCAGACTATGGGACGGCCCCAGGCAAAGAAGCCCATTGAGGCCCCCAACACAGCTGGTGTTTTTCTTCCTCCTCTTCTTCTTTCTTTCGTTTGTGTTGACTAAAAAGGTATGATCATTTTATTATGCTGACAATCACACCTAATGTGTGTGTAAGACAGTTATAGGTAGCTAGCTGGGGCACTGTGTTGTGCTTTTATGGCAGGTTTAAGGGGCTTACAATATAAAGAACACAGAAGCTGGGATTACAACGCACACACAGAGTGAGTGTGACCTCTCTGCTCAGGGTGCTTGTTTGCTGCTGCGTTAGTGCTCAAAATCTCATGTATAGACCCTTTAAGAGCGTAAATGTTCCATATGACATGCAAGAGCATCTCGTAATGCAGCCCTGAACTGCAAGACTTCTGTGGCATTGAACAGATTAAAGCAACAATCACGCCATGTGTCTCCCAAGGCCTTCCTCCCAGCACTCTGTGTACCATTTTACATCTCACCATAGGCCGTTTTCACCACAAACCAAAGGAACAAAAAAAGCAAAACAGCATCTTCCTACCCTCAACCTTGGGTCATTTTCTCATTTTTTTTCTGAAATGGCATAGTTCTTTCAAAAAGTTGTTTTTGTAGGACATCCATGAAGGTGAACGTAAATCAGAGGCAGAAAGGAGTGTATTTCATGGCTTTAAAATGGATGCCGGTGTTACCAAATCTGTAGCAAGGTGACAGAGTAGATTCAAGACACAGTTTCATTTTGAAACAATACATTAAAATACAAAAAAATGAGGTCTTTCCCTCACATTGTTTTGGATTTATGGCTCTGAAATGTACAGATTCTTGTATAAAACTGCCTGAGCAAAGTCACTTCAGCTTACTCATTTAGGATTTATCTCCCTCACTAGTTTGGGCTCAGACAAAAACACTGCCTCGTAAGTGCTTTATCAAAAATCAGAGTTGCATTATAAGAACTGCACAAGAGCCAGCCAAAGCTCCGACACAGATTGTGTTTCTGCACCACAACAAAACAAAACGTGTTCTTTTATCCTCCATTACTGCGATGTGAGGAAAGTCAAAAGGTAGATTTAACCTCCAGAACAATTAATGACAAGTCTGCGGTGTATTAACTGAGGTCTTCCGGTTCACCCTTTATATAAATAGCGAGGGTATGCGAGCTGTTGTTTTAATGTTTTGACCCAGACTTTCATCTGTTGACTTTCAACATTAAATAAAATGAGAGTGGACCCAGAACAACAAGGCATTTGAAATTCATACAGTGCTGTTCCTGCAGTGCCAAGCAGTGACTCAGGATACCTACTTCAACCAAAATGAATCACCTGATTGTATATGCAAACGAAATGGCGCCTGTTGAGGCATGCAAACTGATTGTAAATGAATTGTCCAGAGGCTTCGGTCTGTTAGGTTATCGATTCAAATGGCTTTCTGCTGGACAACTGACACAGTGGAAATAATTTACAGTATTTAGATTATAGCTGGATTTGTTACAGCTGATATATAAGCTTTTTGCAAGGCTTGCACTGAAGGCATGAATCAATCAAAAACAAAAACAATCCTAGGCTCTTTGAGCCTGCAGGACTGAGATGTTTGGCCAAACTGAGTGTACTGTACTATCGATTTTTCCCAAACCTATACCGCAGCTCATCAATAAATCCTTTGATTCCCACTATCAGCATTCAGTATTTATATTTTCTCCTTTCCTGGGTATCATTTCACTAAAACAACCTTATGTCAGTGCTTTTTTTTTTCCTCCTCCGCAATCTACAGAGAGCGGAGCAGCCCTAGCCGACCCCACCGTGGCTCCAGTGCAGAGATAGGGGAGCTTAATCCATGTCCTCTGAGAGATTGCCCAGAAAGATGAAGCCTTAATTAGCCAGATAAAACCCCACATAATGGCGCTATTGATATAGACTGGGAAATGAGGACTAAGCAGAACAAAAAAAAAACAAAGACTACTGTATATAAGATGGCCGAGATGGGCTTGGGAGACGGTTAGAAAGTAGCTGCAGTGGATGGAAAAAAGGGGGCAGTTCCCTCTCACTCTCAACTCCAGCAAGGGAGCATTGTCTCATCTCTCTGAGCAATCCACCTGCTCCAAATTCTCTCATAAGAAGCTTAGAGAAAAATGCTGACCTTCATATAATCAAAGATTATGAGGAGGAAAACAACAACACTTTTTCGGAGTACTTAAGCAATAGCACTCATGGGAGGTTTGAGCAATTAAAGGCAAAATTACTTATCTAAGCTGTCCTTGTATCCTCCTGTTCCCTATCTTTGGTTCCCTGTAGTATGAGAGGAGGTCATAAAGATAGTGAAATGAAGAGAATCACATCTCACCAGCTCCGCTAATCCTAGGGGTACTAGAGGGAGCGGAATCTTACTTTTGGAAAGACAATCTAGGTATTTCACATGCTACACATGGATCAATGACAAGGTGACCCTGTATAGTAATACCAGATGGCTTTAGGGTTGGCAAAGACACTGCAAATCCCTTGTCAACACTTGTGCACCCCTTAAAAGAAGCTGCAGAAAAATGAATTAGACTGCATTTCTTCTCAGCGCTGGATCCTCAAAGTAATTCTTCTAAAACAGATTAAAAATGGTGCTTTTCGGTAAGCTCACACAGACTATGTGTGTGTAACTGTCTCTTAGAAAAACCTCATTAGATTCTGATTGCAACTCATCAAAGTCCCATCCAGCCTCGATCTGCAGAGCTAGGAAGTGAGATCTGTTCTGCCACTCATGCTTTAATTAATGAGAATGACTGTCTTTTTCCTTTCTGTCCCTGCAAAGAGCAGTGCCTTTGTTGAAGCATGCTGACAGGCAGATGATATGCTTGTGGACACACATATTAGAATTTCATCTCTGTAGTCTTGTCATGTTAGCCTTGTTGTGATGTAACTTGTAGGACACTTACAGAGGAGACAACAGCGCTGGAACACTGCTAACTGTGCTGCAAACATCTTTGCAGCTTTCTCTCAGTTTAATCATCCAGACTGCACACATTTTTTTAAACACATTGTTATTTATAGCGCTGGCATGGGGATGAAATAACAGAAATGGTAGATCAAGGAAGGAAAACCATCCCACCTGAGAGCGACATCATGAAACAAAACAAAGATTTTGCTTCAGGGCAAAAAAACAGTTGTGCTGCAGAACTTTAAATCTTAATGACATTGAAATATTGCATTCAAAACTGAAGCAATTAGTCAAAAAAAAAAAAAAAAATCTTTTCAGTCAGTCAGGGCTCGACAGTCATGGTCGCCAGGTTACTAATGGCAACCATTTTGAGAAATTGGCAACCAATTCTTGGTCTTTGGTTGCCATCAGTGACAAATACTTTTTAACACAAAAATAGGGACTGCAAACACCAAAACGTGCACCACAAATAAAATACATTTTCAGTGTTGGAGAGTGGCTAGTTACATGTTACTACGTAGTGAAATGGTATTTAATTACAAAGTAGCTGCAGTTGTAATCAGTTACAGTTACTGGGAAAAAATAACGTAAATAAATGACAGGTATTGATCAAAATGTTGGTGATTATTAAGATATTTTTTTCAGTAAAAGGTTAAAATATGTAGAATATGAGTTTCATTCAGTTACTTTGCATCTTTTCCTCGAGCATGGATGCCTTCTTTTTGCATTGTCTCCTTTTGGACAATTCTAGCTTTATTGCTCAGTTGATACCATTGCCCATTAATCCTGGACTTTCCACATCTAGATATGACATGCAAGGCACCCTGGATGCATTGGTTGTTGACGTTCTGAGATAAATACTCTTCCGTTCTCACAGGACATTTACTGTCTAAATAGTCTCTTTCAAAATAAACGTACTACATTTGTACAACACCGCAATTGACCTTTTATTTCCTTCAACAACTAACACACGTCTTTGGGTTTAGGAAAAACGAACAGGGTTTGGCTTTTTAATCTTACACTCCTTCGAGGGAAAGTCGGTGTTTGTTGAAGCCTTTCCAATCCTGTACATTTTTTAAATTTGTGACATTAGTGATGTTTAAATGTTACAGAACACTGCGCATAACAATGCAGCATGTGTTTACTCACGAGCAAAGAACCAGATGAACCTTGACCCATGATTAGATAGGATCAAATAATTAATATAAACAGATAAAACACAAACTACAAATAATTCTGTTTGGTTGATGTAATAAAACTTGTACACATTCTACAATGTCACATTTTCATTATAACGCTGATGTATGACTGCATATTATCTTAATTACTGAAAATGTAAGGTAACTGGCAGACAAGTTTTCAGTTCTGGCAACAAAAGCTGATGCCTGGTTTGCAGCCTGGTAACCACTTTGAGAAGTTTGCCTTGAGCTCAGTCAGTTATTGAGTAAAATGCCAAACATTCTCTGTGTCTGTCAACACAATGGGCTCTGGGAAATTGTGATGCTATCTTCTAGTGTTTTGAACATTAATAATTAATCAACTAATCAAAAATGACTAGATTAAAAATTGCTTTGCTTATTTCAAATTTAAAAAATACGACATACAACAGTGTCGGCATAATGCACATGATGAAAATGCTTGGCTATGTCTGCCCTAAAGCCTGGTCATATTTTCACTATTGCTATATTCATCATTATTTAAACATGGTAAAAGCAAGCACAAGAAAATGCACAAGAGCTGAATTATTTATTTGGCATTTGGTTCAGGAATAGGGTAATGATAGATTGTATTAAGGACGGGAAGATTACTCCCGAGGTTTCTTTTTAGGGCATAAGACCAATTTACAGATCTCATTACTTCTCATTATAAGCCTGATTTTCATGTGTAGTGAGAGTTAACCCATAGTTTGATAGAAAGCACACAAGAGTTTTTTTTCCCCCTCCACCTTAAATTGACTCATTCTGTCATCATAATAACTTTTGCGCACCTTTACACCTTTGCCCAGAGTCCCTTGCTAAATCAGTTCTGACCGGGAAGGGTTAAATTGCCTGGACCATCCTCTCGCCCAGAATCAGCGCTCCACAGACCTGATCTCTCTCGCCTCTTGATTCCCACAGGTTCCCAAACTACTTTGCACTTCTGTGGCAGCACGTCACTTGCCGGCGTCCAACAAGGTCAAATGCCATTTCATTTTCTCGCCTTTGATCGCTGCCTGGCTCTTTCATCAGTCTCACCCTCCCCATCCACCCACATGCCGCCACCACTACCATTTCACCGCTTAAACTGCCCTCACTCATCCTACCCAGATTTACAGAATGTGACTGGCAGTAGCCGGAGTTCAAATCTGCCCATCCAGAGGTAATAAATAAGCAATCAATCAACTTGAACTCGTCAAACTTGTAAAGTCAGAGCTATACTTTTACTTTAGAGAGGATTAAAAAAACAATCCAAGTAGACCACACCATGCATTTAAGGTGTGGCACACGCATAAATCTCAAAGCCCTTTGGCAGTAATTCTGCTTCTCTTGTCCTTGAATGGAGCTCCCTGAATTTTCTTTTACTGAATGAAAGCAGAAGCACATTGATTGAATGAGAATATCCATCTCACCTCTCTGTTTAATGAACCCCACCCATACTGTGCAGCTCAGCTTAGAGAGGAGGCTGTGTTTTACTGCATGCTGTCCTGCAAAGGTCCAAATCAAACCAAATATGCCACGACCACAGAGCTTTAGTATTATATTAGCTGTAAAATGGACATTATGTGGGTATCGTGGTGTAGTGATCCCCAAATGGGGCTCCTTGAGGGAGTTCCAGGGGGTCTCCAAAAATTGGGGGATACTTTATCTTCACTAATTAATTCATTATAGAGGTGAGCCCATCGTGAGTCAGAGTCATAAGAGAGACTGTTCTGGTTTCATCTTCTCAGCTGTCATTGACAACTATAGAATTCATGTCTTAATCTTATCTAACAACCAAAATCTGTTCCGATGGAGGTCCCTAAACCAATAGGTTCGTTCGAGATGAGCCAGTCCTGCACAGATTCGATCACCGGCGATCGGCGCACAATGCATGCCGGTTAGTTTTGTGTCCGACTTCATCCCGACTTGCTCTGACGTATTACAAAAGTGGACGGCAATAAAGCTGCGAGAGCGAGGCGGACGCAGTTTTTAGAGCCAGGCGCTGCAGTTGCTCTCCACCGACTGCACCGCCTGGCTCTCACCTGATCTAACAGCTGATTGGTTTAGACGTCAACTCAACAAGATGACGTTTTAGATAAACTACTCATTTTTGTTGAATTCTAGAGATTAAGATTGTATTTGTCTGATCTGAAGGTTTATTCTGTGAACTGACATCATTCCAGACAGGATGTAAGTGTGTCTGTGACTTCCTGCACGGACTGAAAGCTGCTGGAAACTGTCGGGAAACTGTCCGACTTCACCGCAGCTTTTTGTCACCGCCCCCCGCTGCGGCCGCCTGCTCTCGTCTACTTTTCAGGCGAGGCGCAGTTCATCTCGAACGAACCTCTTATCTCATCAAATCGGGGTCTGTGATCTAATGTGCATCAATTTAGGGGCACCAAAAACACTGAGAACCACTGTCCTAGTGCTGTAGGGGTTTAAGATGTTGGCAATGTAATCTGCACATCCCTGGTTTGAGCCCGGCTACCTTTAGTTACATATCAACCTTTCACTCTCTCCTCTTATAAACTACCACTTCTTTGTTTTCTGTCTAATAAAGGCAAACTGCCCCCCCCCCCCCCCCCAAATACTTATAAAATTGACATTGCCCTACCATTATCACTCATCATTGTGTATCTGTTAGATCCAGTGTATTATACCCCCCAGCTGAATATTTTATTCCCATGTAAAGGATTTTGAAATAAAATGGGTACAAGATGGCTGATTATGGATGTACCAAACATTTCAACATATTGAATTATGAATGCAGTGGTTAAGGGCCGTCCACACCAAGAAAGATAACTGTAACGTTAACTATAACGACAACAATGGCAGCATCCACACCAATGAACGATATCGTTGTGTTGCTAGGTTACGCAAACACACACTGCTCGTTGCGGTCGGCAGGGGAGGGATGAGTGCAGCAAATCTACCAGCCACTTGCATATTTCACCAGCATTCAGCTGGTAATGTTAAATGGTGCTAATTTTGGTCCGTGAACGGTGGTGATAATAATCATAAGGAGGCGAGACAGTTGTTGTCATTCATGTTTAGCAACGTGAGGTAATGCTTGTTAGCATAACAGCTAGCGTTGGCTATTCATAAACGTCTTACCTCCGTGAACAAAAACACTCACCACTTATGCCAAGGGTGCGCCCGATTGCGTCCCAGATGTCCCTCTTCTTGGTCGCATCTTTATAAAGTCACTCACTCTTATCATAGAGGGGTGGATTTTTTTGTACCTCGGTGATTAGCCTCTCTCCTACGTCGTCCGCCATGTTGAATGAGTCTGTGAGTGACGTGATGAATGTCTCGACCTGTCATTTTGGATGGATTTTGATTGGCTGTCAGTGTTTCTATCGTTCATCAAATCGCTCTGAAAGTGATCCGAACGATATCGTCGCTATCGTTGTCGTTATAGTTGTAGTGTGGACGCTGCCTTCCACTTGAGTTTAGAACGATTTTTAAAACTGTATATTTATAGTTATATTTATCGTCGCTATCGTTGTCGTTATAGTTCTTGTTGTGGACGGCCCTTTAGCATTGTTGCCTCAAAGCAAGAGGGTTCCTGGTTTGAACCCAGGATGGGGGGTTCAAACCCCGGGGTGGGGGATCCCTTCTGTGCAGAGTTTGCATGTTCTCCCTGTGTCAGCGTGGGTTTTCTCCGGGTACTCCGGCTTCCTCCCACAGTCCAAAGACATGCAGGTTAATTGGCGACTAAATTGTCCATAGGTGTGAATGTGATCAAGAATGATTGTCTGTCTCTATGTGTCAGCCCTGTGATAGTCTGGTGACCTGTCCAGGGTGTACCCCACCTCACAAGCCTGATGAAGCCTCCTACGTGAGGCGAAACGTTGCTTATTTGTTTGGTGTGGGAATAAAGCACGGGAGCAGCAATACATCGTGCGCGACAAATCTTGATTTTCTTAAGTTTTTCCTTTGATGTCAGCACCCATTGGAAAAAGTTTATTCAGAGGATGTGCATTCTTTATATTTGTTTCACTGTACCCCACCTCTTGCCATAATGTCAGCTGAGATAGGCTCCAGCAGTAAGCAGTTATGGAAAAAAACGAATAAATAATAAAACATGAAAAAGAACGCATTTCAAACACCCTGACTTTTTCCATATGGTCACGTACTTCAAATAATTCCTTCAGTTAAAAAATTGTTCATTTTAAATCATGTTAAATGATTCAAGATGTTTCTCAATGGTTTATCTTTAGCTATTTAATGGCAGAAAAATGATATATCTCTGGATATGGAGTCTGAAGAGTTGCTTGCTTTTCTTGCTTGTTATCATAACATTATAAATTGAACACTTTGGGTTTTTTGGCTGCTGCTCAGACTAAATAAGCAATTTTGACACATTAGTTTGGCTGTGGGAACTTGTGATGGGGATTTGTCATTATTTTTGAAAATGCTGTAGAGCAAATCTGAATGCTTGGGGAAAAATAACTAATTAAAATAATTATTAGTCGCATTCATTCTGGATTTTTTAATGTTTGCAGTGTTTATATATTGTCAACATCTTTTAGACATAGCAGCAATGCAGGTGGCCAAGTGGCAAGAGCTCCAGAACTGGTGGTCAGATTCAGAAATAGACAGAACATTATGTTTACATGTCAGAATATACTGAACAATAGGCATATCCCAGCTGACATCATCAGGTATTTATTTACCATGATATAGACTTAGCAGCATATGGCACCTACATTTGGTAGACACAGTAGTTTGTACTGATTTTTAATGCAAACACATTCAGTGACACCGCTTTACTTCCTGTTAATTCTACAAAAACTGAAATAGCTCCTTTTCACGCCTATCTGCAGGTGAGATTATTGCTGCTGCTTCATGTCTTGAAAACTAACATCTCCTATGCCACCCAGTCTGGTCAATAACCTGAAATCTGACCCCTTGTTTCCTCCCCTGCACTTTTGCTCTCCTCCATCGACAGTATTAGCAGTTCTTTGTTACAATATTCCGTCATTCCTTTCTCTCCGCGTTGACAGCGAGTGGGTGAAAGAAACCCAGTGTGAGGGAAGGGAGAAAGAGAGACAGACAAACACACAGACAGAGAGAGCTTTTAGGAAAGTTAAATAGAAAAAGCGCAATCAAGGGAGAGCACCAAAGAGATGGAGAAAGTGAGCTTTTAGGGAACTAAAAGCTTCTGCCCCTTTCATACCTCAAAGTAAGGCCCCCGTTGTCTCGAATCACATGATGAATGGGAGTAGACTGTCAATGGATAAAAACCAACTACACTTATCTGACGCAAGGAGGGTATAATGGGCTTGAAGCACATTAAAATATTTGAATGATCAGAGAACACTTTAATCAATGTGTCACAGAGGGTAGCCTTTCTATATCATGGTGAGCATTTGAACAGAGGTCTCCATGTTCTTCATAAATTCTAATGTGGCTGTTAATGGCACTTTTTGAGTGCCATGAAATAGCAGCAGCAAAAACAAGTACTGAGACATGTTCAGACCTTACTCAGAATGAATTAGCTAAATGGCAAGGAACTGGCCTGCATATTGTTGAGCTAAACCCCCAAGCAAGTCCATTTCAGAAATACTCTGTATGAGAGAGGAGGCGGCACGGTGGTACAGTGGATAGCATTGTCCCCTCACAGCAAGGGGGTTCCTGATTCAAACTCAGGGTGGGGGGCTCGAAACCCGGGATGGGGAAATTGCATGTTCCTCCTGTATCAGTGTGGGGTTTCTCTGGGTACTCCGGCTTCCTCCAACAACCAAAAGACATGCAGGTTAATTGGTGACTCTAAATTGTCCATAGGTGAGCATGAATGGTTGTCTGTCTCTATAAGCCCCTTTTACACTGCCAGATTTTCGGCGAATGTTGGGCCGTTTTGCCAGCAAGCTGCGAGCGTTTAAATGCACAGAGCCGGATTGGTGAGTTGATTTAAGGTGCCCAATTTTCCGCCTCATAGGGTAGACATATTGGCGGAACCTTTTTGGTTTAAAGGAACGAGGCGCCCTTCCGCCACGGGAGGGGCTGTTGAAGACTTGTGGGAGGAGCTGTTGATGACGCCACACGTGTGACCCACTGGCGGTGGATAAACAGGAAACGGCTGATAGCAGGAATGAGCAGCTAGTAGCAAGAGGGAAACGCAAACCTGACAAACTGGGGAGAAAAGGAATTGCGCGCCCTCCTTGCCCTCGCAAACGAAGAGGCCTTTAACCGTCAAAGGACGGTGAAGGACGAGAGAGCTACACGTTTTCTTACTTGCTCACGCCCCCCATTGCCCCGAAAAGGCGCATTCAGTATGAACAAAAGTAGGCAGGCAGCATTTTGCCGCACTCCCCGATTTTGTTTTTATACTGCCAGTGCTGAAAGAAGACTGATTGGGCTTTCCTGCAAATTTGCACAATTCCTATTTTAAAAGGGCTTATGTGTCAGCCCTGTGATAGTCTGCTGACCTGTCTAGGGTGTACCCCGCCTCACGCCCAATGTCAGCTGGGATAGGCTCCAGCCCCCCATGACCCTCAAGAGGATAAGCGGTTACGGAAATGAATGAGTGAATGAATATCCACAAGAAATGGAAAATGTATTTGTTTATATGATTTAGATTTATTCATCTTTAGGGCTTCAACTAATGATTATTTTCATTGAAAATTAATCTGACAATTATTTTCCCAATTAATGGATTACATTTTTTGTTCTATAAAATGTCACAAAATGGTGAAAAATGTTGATCCCCCAAGATGACGCTCTCAAATGTCGTTTTGTCCACAACCCAAAGATCTTCAGTTTACTGTCATAGAGGAGTAAAGAAACCAGTAAATTTTCACATTTAATAGGCTGGAATCAGAAAATTTAGATTTTCTTTCCTTAAAAATTTACTCAAACTGATTGATTATCATATTAGTTGGTGATTCATTTAGTAGTTGACAACCTTGATTGTTGCAGCTCTAGTCATCTTTAGCTTTTGAAATCACAGAAACCTGTAGCAGATCTGGTGTAAATGACAACTTCACTTCTAAGTAGATCCTCGGTCAGCCTACTAGACAAAGGAATTGAGAGTCGAGAGTGCTAGTACAGTACCTAAACACCGAACTGGGTGAACTCTGGATCTCAACAGGGTATTCTAACAGCTATTACATCAGGGAGGTGGGGCAGAAACACAAATCTTGTCCCCACTTATGGAAAATAACATACGCTCCATTCAAGTGTGGCTGCATAAGTGGAGCTGCTGTTGTCCCACTGTTGGGTCTCCAGTCGCCACTGAATAGCACAGTTTGAATAGATGCTTTCAGAAGAACAGATGCAATGTAATTGTAATTTTGCCGCACAATGCTAATCATTACCGCTGCAAAACAATTTATTCAGACTCCAGTTATAAATGTATGTGTGAATATCAAATGTGACAATGCTATTCATTGTCTACACATGGAAAGGGGGGCATTGTAATAACAACGGATAAAGAATTCACACTAGAAAATTATCACAATTCACTAAACGTGAAATTAGAGGGCGCTTTTTACCACTTACTTCGGCAACTTCTATTTAGGTGTGTTAGCTCTAGCTTCCAATCCAAAGCTGTCAGTCTGAGGCCATCCACTGCCTCCGCTGCTGTGATTTACAGCCCACTAGCAGCTTACCAGAATGACATACGTGCCATTCACACAGTCATCTAAAAGACAGGTGTCTTGTTTAAGTCTGCCTGGCAACAGGGGCGCCAGCATTGGTACTGATTAGTCCCTATGCTGTGAATACAAATGTCCTCTCCAGAGGGTTGGAGAGGAGCTTTAGTAAGCACAATAACACCTCCCCAACCCTTGACCCAAACCTTGTCCACCATCAATGCCTTTTTTTTTCTTTAATGATGCATCCTCCAAGGGATTCCAAGTGGTTTATGACAGGATGATATTCCAGTAATGTTATTCCTGGCAATGGTCAGGAGTTTGCATCTATTTAATGTACATGGTATAGAATATAATTTCATTGAAAGCTGGAGGTAGGCGAATTCATGGGATCATTAAAATGCTGGCAATGGTCAAGCATTATTAGAATAAAATCTATATGGATGCTGTATTTACATGTAGACTCAATAGGGTCAGGGCTTGCGGAGGTACAGTACTCTGAGCACACTGTAGGCAAGAATCCATTTCTGCTGGCTGTTGCCATTTGAAAACATGTGGTAATCCAGCTTTTCTTTGTGGACACTTTGATTTTCCACACAAGCATAAAAGGTGAAATGGCTCTCTCAAGGCACCTTTGCAGAAACCCTCTAAAGACATTTTTTCCACAACACTGTGACTCAGATCACAATTAGGTGCACTTGTACCAGCTTTTCTTATATGAATCCTTTAAAGGTGAATGGACCCTACAGGCTCATGTAAATGTATGGCATTTAGACATGCCTCTAACATGCCTTTAGCAAGACCCCTTCATATTCCATAACTAGTCGTAATTTCAGATATTCTCGTTCTTTTCTTTGCGTTATTAAGAGCCCTGGAGTACCTGTCAAACATCCACTTTAAATAAAAGCCAAGTCACAGTAGATTGTGAACATTTTCTACAACAATTCATAACATCACGCGGCTTTGACCGCAGGGAACATTCTGTTTTTGTATATTATAAATGTGGTATCTGCAGCTTTGTGGCCAGTATCATTGGTGCCATAAATACAAGGTTAGCAATTCTGTGTAAATTCTGGATTAGTGTATACAATAATTATGTTAATGCATCCAACATTACAAGATTAAGGGCAATGCAAGCACAGTTGGACAAATTTGATTCCGGGAACAACACAGTGAAAGCCTGATCACTCTGATGAAGGTAAAATGGAGGGCAAAGCATTGGTTGCATGCCCAAATGTGTGTTTATCCAATGCAGCATTTACTGTAGGACCCCAGGATAAATGAGTAGTTATTCAACAGAGCTTTGTTAAAGCAGCATGTTTGTTTGGAGCAGAGGACATGTGCTTTTTTATAATTATTGGTCATCAAGAGGCCTGAAAACTATCACCTATGTGAGAACAGTAAAGGAGTGGACACTGTTGCAAAGAACAAAACCCCATTTCTTTTCTTTCATCAGTGCAGAGACATGTCCTGAGCGTGACAACCAGGTGCTGCAACACAAGAAACAGACACGTGGTGTTGCGTTAGTTCCACTCTATTTGAGGGAACACGCAAAATAAATGTGTTGCTACTGTTATGGAGTTGTGCCACACTGACACTTTCACAATAGGTGAACCATCTTCTGCTCAAAGAGATTGCCCTGCTGAACCTTTGAAAGGTAGACAAAAAAATACTGATGACTTTTAGACAGCACTTGCAGCTGCTCTTCCTGCTTATGTAGTTCAGACAGCAACCACCAAGGACAACAGTGACTTGTGAACAAGGAGCTCCCTCCCCCTCCCATCAAACAGCTACTATGATCCCACCGCAGGCCTTTTATAAACATGCCATCCAGCCCCGGGCATCTACGCATCAAGGCAGTGGCATCAAGTGGAATGGCAGCCGGAGTCTTATAAAAACAACATAATTGCCATCATGGGCAAAAACTCCCAGCACTGTGTCACTGTAGAATTATGTAGGCATCATGACCTCACAACTGGGAGCTAATAAACACCTTGTCAGTGCGGTAGGTGTCAGCTTTACACCCAGGGTGAGTGTCTCCAAGAGACATGATAACGCGTCATAAGCCAGCATTAGCGTGTCGCTAACACTATTGGTCATTTAGTGTGTTGTGAGAAGGCAGGCCTGTGATCAGTCAGCATGCACTAACATCATGGTCCACACCATCACCACCCACTCTGTCTCGACTGCTCCTCTGCCCCAGTCTGCTGACAAATCTATGTGGAAGCTGATCTTTCACGAGTTATGAAAATGCTGCACACGCTCTTATCTTATTGGCTTGCTGTTCCATTCTTTCTGCATGTGATTAAATTACAAACATGCCAACATGTTACCATACTTCACAGGAATATAATGCTGTTATGGGGTGCGTGACTTTCCAGTGACATCTGATACTCTGTATTATCTCAGCAACTATGTAGAGGGTTTAGCTTATTGCAAACATTGATCAACGTGTTGTAATTCAATATAGTATGTCAACAGCAGCATAATGTTGTAGGAGAGGAGGGAGGAGGGGTCTCTGTTACTGTGTCGTATATCCCATGGCAGGGCAGAGAGGTGAATCCTATTGACAAATTGTAGATAGCCAAGGTCAGCGGCCGCACATTTGTTTAATGAAGGCGACCAGGGTGTCTGGACAAAGCGGATCACACACCTCAGCAGCCTCTTGTTGGCTGTTGTACGGCAGCCATGATTCAGTCAGCAGCATCTCAATCATCAAATGGAACAACAGTAAAATCTAACAGGAACAGGATTTTAAGCATGTAAGTGAAGTTTGAAAAGAAAAATCCCATAGGAATGTAGTGATACTTAAAGAAGAACGTGTGATAAGGTCACTCTGAACTTACAGTTGAGTACCACCAAGACACAAAGGGACAATGCCAAAGGCATTTTTAATAAGGGGAGCAAATGACACTGGTGGAGATCAAAGAACTCAGGATGGGCTCCAATGCACCCACAGGGACAGGCTATAATGCACTCATCAAGCCGTCCTGTGCCACACCCTTGCCCGTGCATCTGTGTGATATCTCAAAGTGTATCAGCTATCTATCATCTTGGATTGTGCGCCCAGATAAAGCCGGGAGAGGCTGCTCTGCTGCTGCTGCTGTTGCTACTCGAGCTACGGGAGGCTGCTCCTGTTCTATCTGGCTGTCCGCTCCCTCCGGCTATTTATAACCAATAGAGCTACAGCACTTTATGAATGTCCGCAGGCACAGTATCACACAGTCTTCTGATACTCTGCCGCAACTGTTTTTGGTGTGTCATTATAAGAGGCAGCGCTGGACAATAAAGGAAGGGGAACATTTTCGGGGGGGGGGGGCATTGTCATATATTCTCTGCAAATGCTGCCTTGAATAACAAACAACAGACGGCGTGTGGCACCACAGACACACACCAAGTTTTCATCTTGTGTCCTGCATGTGTAGCTGCAGTGGAAGCTATATATAGATCCCATCAGTGTTGTTTTGTTGAAAATCCAAAGGTCGTTTCTGGGGGTCAATAAAAATGCACGACTCTGTTGCAGCATGAAGCCTGCTTTGCTTTTATACGCTGCCCATTTGAACAGATAGCCATCTTTGCAGATGAATAAAATGGCATATGGGGAGGATCACGACTGCCTCACACTTCCACACAATGAGAAATGTTATCTCATCAGAGCCTATACGTGACCAAATAAAGGCTAGATTAAGATAACATTTTTGCAATTCACCCCCCCTTCTCCCCTGCACACGCACGCACGCACGCACGCACGCACACACACACACACACACTCCCCATTTCTCTCTCCTCTCTCACACACACACACATACACTCTCATTCACGGGACAATTACATTTGATTAATGGTTTAAGCCTTCCTCCTCTCAGACAAGCACCACATAGACAGAGAACTGACCAGAAAAGGAGATTACACTGTAAAAATGCGCACGGATAACGTATCTATAAATTAATTTAGGAATCTGCGATGCATTTTTACCTGCAGAGGACGCGCCTAACCACACTCAAGTCCCCGTTTCTGTCCTGTCAACCGATTCTGCCCTGATCCCTGGGCTTGCAGGGATATTTTAGCCGATGTGACATCGGGATGAGATCCGAGGAGTTTTAGGAAAGCCTCTGGTGTGATCTGACGTCGCCAGTGGCACGGCACAATTCACATATCTGAGGGATGTTTTCCTCAAAGTATAGCCCAAGAGAGATCGCAGCATTCTGGATAGCCAACCTGGCCTCAGCCCCTCCACACATTATTAAACTGCATCGACATGAGATTGAGCCCAGTAATCTGCTCTCCTAATCGGATACTCACCTGCTGTAGCCTTCACTGCTGCCAAGCATCCTTTCGCATTTCTCCCCGACGGCAACTCCCAGCCACCAACACTCAAATTGAGACGCACTATCTCAAGTCCATCGCCTTGAAAGACAGCTTTCAAAAAAAAAAAAAAAAAGGAAGGTGCAGAGGCCAGAAGAAGAAGAAGAAAACACAACAAGCTGCCGTTTTCTTGCAGATTCCCAATGAGTTTCTCCACAACGGCGGTGCCGCGGATCTAAAAGATGACAGCTGTAGTTAAAACAGGCAACCCACACGCACACACACGCACACACACACGGCGCGATCCTCCCTGGGTAATAATGGGACTCCCTTTGCGCCCGAACTCGTCCGAGGATGAGTGTAGAGAATAAAGAAGGAATGCAAATGGCAGGTAGAGAGAGAACAACTCCCACGCACCCGTTCCCGATGCAAGCGCACAGTTCTCGCTCCTTGATGCAGTCTCCCCACAGCCTCACACTCACAGCTCTGTGTGACTGGCTGTCGTCAGCGGCACAGGCAATCTGCTTGCTGAGGGGAGGGACGGAGATGATCGGCGGAACGCACTCTGCCCGGTGTCCTACTCAAGTGTGTGTGTATGTGTGGTAGAACTATGTGTGGGTGTGTGTGTGCTGTGTTTGCCTATATGTGTTTGATCACTGCAGTCTGTTCATTTGCTGGTTTATTTATTTCGACTCTGCCCCCTTTCCTAACCAGCCTTATCTGTCCAGATTTGTCTGTCCAGATTTCAGCCTTAGCGCGCACACACAAACGTTTACGCGCACGCAGGCGCACGCGCGGAGGACACATTTCAAAACAGAGGATGTCTTCTGAGGGGGGGATTGAAACGAAATGGCTCACATTACCCCTGCAACATGCAGATGTTTCCAGTGACAAGCTGCTGGCAAATAAAGAAATACAATCAGATTTAAGTCTCTGGGAGCGGAGTGGAGACATGGAGAGAGGAAGGAGGGAGGGAGGGAGGGAGGGGGTCTATAGGAAAGCAGCAGTTCCTCTTTTGAGAGCCTGGTGGCACTGTGGGCTTCAGATACTGCAGACAAACACACATTGATAACACACAGCCTTTTGCAGGAGGCAGGCCCTGCATGTTGTCTAATACAGATCTGATCCTTTGTCTCTCCTTGTGATTTTAAAGGGGGTCTCGGGCGCAGTCAGACAGACTTCACAGGGGGCCTTAAAAGCAGGAGGAGTAAATATTTCATAGCAGCAAACCTTTATCTTCCATCTCCAATCCAGCGCTCCCATTTCTCTGTCTTTCATGTGATGCCAAAGTGAGAGAAAATCAAATTGTTCTTTAACATAGTGAGTTGAATTCAGCTTCACCGGATCTCAATTATTCTGGGATCATTTCATGATCAATTAGGTCAATTTTAAACGCATCTTAACTCAGTTTTAGTGGCTGAGTTGTAGGACTCATTTGTAATCAGTGCCCACGGTGTACATTGATTAGCTAAGGTTTGTGGGAGGACAGCAAATCGGATGGATTCCTTAACACTAGCCTCTGCTCACCCATGAGAGGCCTTGGTTAGTCATTAGTCTGCCGCACGTTGCAGGGGGGCGAGGGTTCTCTCATTTGTGGAACAAGATTCCACTCACTGCTTGTTACAGTTTGAAGGGTTTGATCTTGTTTGCATATTATTCATTTATTTAGGCATCTGGGAAAATACAAGGAAGACAACAAGAGAAAAATCTGAATTCAGATGTAGATCTTGGGCCAGTGACACCACATGTTCGAATACAGCCAGTTCTCATTCCCAGGTCATCACAACACTTTGTCACGCCCCTTTCACGATGGATGCCTCAGGTGAATATGGCAGACCTTCTGGCCAAATAAAATCTCCAACGAGGAAACAGGTAGCCGGAGCATCGACAAGGAAATCACACACAGACGTTTGAGATGGCTAGGCCGTGTGCTAAGAATGGAGCAGGGCTGGATCACGAGAGTTGCTTTAAGATGGACACCACCTGGCAAAAGAAAACCTGAGGGCCCAAAACCACCTGGTGAAGAACTGCGACACTGGAGTTGGAAAAGATGAACCTATCACGGGGAGAGGCTCAACATGCTGCCAAGGATCAAAAGAGTTCATTGAAGCCTTATGTTCCACAGGGAATGAAGAGGAGTAAATAAGTAAGTTGTCACTCCCCTTGGCATGTCACACCATGTTGAAGGTACCTCTCTGCGTCTCTTTAAGATGCACTGGCCTTCCAACTAATTCCAATGTAAATTCATCCACAGCAATATCTGAAGTTCAGAACAACTAATATAGTATAAAGAGTGGGAAAGGCCACTTAGAGAGGTGATGCAGATGGTGGCTGGGGCAAACAAACAAAGACTTTCAGCCAGGACATGTGATCGTTCATGTCCAATGTGGCACTTCAAGTCAGTGCTGTTTTAATGCAATGTTACATAACTTACGTCCATCTGTGATGTAACTAAGTCAATAACATGACATACATATGAGACATTACGTACTTCTAAACTTAACCAAGTAGTTTTGTTGTCTAACCACGACTGTTTGACAACTTCAACCACCGATTACAGCTAGTTTGACCGAGGAGACAGCTGTGCGTCACTAACAGAAACGAAAGGGTGACCTCAACGTTGGTATCACTAGAGGGGGGCATGAGAAAATGTTGGTATTTGACATTCTGGGATGAGAACATACACATGTGATCTGAACTACGCCACTTCAGAAATGAAACTTTGAAGAGCGAGATAGTAGTGTGCTCGAGGACCGTCTTTATCATACGATACTCAAGAAAAAGACGCAGTGCCTGAAGTTTATTTTTTCTTCCCATGTGCTGACACTTCAGAAATGTTGATGTGATACAGGGGCATCGGTGGCTTAGTGGTAGAGCAGGCGCCCCATGTACAAGGCTGTTGCCGCAGCGGCCCGGGTTCGAATTCAGCCTGTGGCCCTTTGCTGCATGTCATCCCCCCTCTCTCTCTCCCCCCTTCACGCTTACCTGTCCTGTCCAATAAAGGCAAAATGCCCCAAAAAATATCTTTAAAAAAAGAAAAGAAATGTTGATGTGATACATATGAAATGTAAACATGTTACATATCAGTTATTTGCAGAAATGTACAATGCCAACATTTTCTCTGGGTGACTGGGCTGGTGAGGTACATCGGCAGAGACAACAGAACTTAACAAAGAGCCAGCGCTGTATCAACAGGGGCATTCGGCTGTCTGAAACTTTTCTCTGGTTCACTCACTCACTGTTGCCGAGATAATAAAAAGACATGCAATCTATTCAATAGTGAGCAGTAAATTGAGATGTCTGACCCTTCCTAATCATCATCATTATTTTCCTGTCATTGCAGATGGGAGTAATTTTGCATAATCGCTATCATTTCATCTACAATATGCATGACATGGCATTGTGAGATTGTAAGCAAGACTAGTGTCCAGGCACTCCTTTCTTGGGACAGTGAATATGGTGCATTACACAGTAAATAGGGAGTGGTTTTGGACACAGCCTTTAATTACCACCGAATGGCTCCCTGCACTGAGTCCAGCCAGAAAAACTACATTAGAATAAGTTGTACCTATTGACAACACTTATTTAATGGATTGCACATCAGCAATTACCAAACTCTGTTATCAGCTCATATGGTTTTCTTTGCTTTTTATATCAGCCAAATATTGCAACTTTTAACCTATGTTTGTCTCTGGGAGTTATTTTTGATTACTTCAACATGATATAGGGTCATAAAGTATTTTTATTTTATATTTTATTATAGATCAGTGAATGTCTATATCTATCGGAAGCAAATGTTCATTGTAGTTTATAGATGTTTTGCAATGCTTATTCAAAATCTTGGCCCTGAGGTGCCTGGCATTTTATTTTAACTGATAAAGTGTGCAGAGGATTATAAAAATACAACCTGGTTTCACTCCGAAGTTGTCGAAATCCGGCGCTTGGGCAGTGACTTGCAGCGTTAGTCGCTGACGAAAAAAGCCGTCCTTTAACGTCGGCATGATAAGCTTCCGGTCGCCGTTGGAGTTTAATGGCGCTCAGTGGCGTCGGGGAAATGGGGCGGGACAAGAACGAATGTTAAGGCGGCGAAAGTCTGAGCAGGGTGACCGGAAGGGGTTGTGGATGGGTCCAACAAACACAGACTTTCACCCGGGAAAGTGGTGTTTGTGTCCCGTAAGATTACACAGCCAAACCCTATTCTTTTTTCCTAAACCCAACCACGTGTGTTAGTTGTTCTATACTTCCTGTATATTTTGAAAGATACTATGTGTAAACGGTAAATTTCCTGTAAAATTTGAAGTGTATTTTGAAAGAAGACGATGCATGTAACAGGCAGAACTTGACATGGCGTCCCAGAACGTCAACAACCAATGCGCCCATGGTACCTTGCACATCGTATCCGAACCATGACCAAACGTTGATATGTGACAAGGTCAGAGTGAGACTGTGTTAAAAAATAATAAAAAAATAAATTCATGTGTGACAACTATTCAAATCCACTGCTGTCATAAAAAAGGCATTCAAGTATTGCTGTGTTTACCAGTGTTGACACCTGAAAGCAGCTTGCATGCTTTGAGTCTCTGGGATCGGTCACCTGTAATTACTGTATGCAATGTACTTTATTAGTAACTAAAATGAGCCATTGATTGTTGCCCCTTTTTAATATTCAGTGTGAAAAGAGTTTTGCCTTTTAAAAGGTTTTAAACAACCTCACATTCACATTTAAAATGATCTGAAACTTAATGCGATTCCAGTGTTAGGTGGAGAGAGGAGTAACACAACTCAGGCATTATGAAACCCAAATAACATCTCCTGTGTCTCACCCTCCCGACATCATCCGACGCACCCATCACGTGTATATTGCAGTCAAGTTTTTCCACTCGTAGCTCAAAACAGAGAAAGCACTAAAGTATTTGTCTGGTTAAAATGTGTCTCTGTCCTTCTTGCATCCTCAAGCTTCTCCGCACAGACCCTCAGAGCAACTTAAGCCACTCAGGCATCACAGTTACATGTGAATGTCATCAGCATCAGTTCACGCATGGCCAAGGCACCCTTGCTATGAATACAGGGTATTTTCTCTGTATTTTAGAGCTGTTTCCCAGTGCCTGGCTGTGAAACCATTCCTTAAGGGGGGGCACAGGCTTCTTCCTTTTCCAGATCAGTAGTCTACACTTGACCTGACCACATATAAACTCAGCTGCAGAGGTAGCTCAGCAGCTACTTCAGTCTAAAAGTCACTTGACATTATATTTCCCTATGGATATGACATTAAAGAATAAATAAAAGTGGATGACATTTTTATTTGAGCTATGTGAGACATTCATCCGCCGGTCCAAAATGCTTTATGTGTAAAACAAATACACCAATAATCATCTGCATTTTAGCAGCAGTGGTCAAATGTATCAGGACTGTTGCTAGACGAATAAAACCCAGAAAGAATGAGGTTAAGAATGAGGTCAAAACAGGAGAAAATTAGCCTTGGCAGGATGCACTTCACGGCAGGGAGGAGAGAGGCTAAGTTCGTGGTCTTTATCCCCGCCTGCCTCATCTCCATCCTCTCTGCCCCACTAAGAGCTGCAAACAACAACAGAGGTAACAATGGATACCTAGTGATGCCATGGGCTTTGAAAGCATCCCATCAATAATTAATTTGCTCTGCTGTGTTCCTCAACACGGCACGCATGCTTGTCCTTAATCTTTCCCTATACTGGGTGTGAGATGTCTGTCACTCTCGACTCTAAAGATAAATGGGTCTGTGATGAGATGATAAAATAATCATTTGCTTGTTTTGACGGAGTCATTTTCCCTGTTATTCAGCAGGTAAGTGGTTTTGCATACTAACCTGCCAGGCTGTCATTCTCGCAATTTAACTTGGCTGATAAGCTCCACCTTTTAATGAGCACCAGTCCTATTCTTATATTAATACACATCACAGCATTATAATAGAACCACAATAGAGTTGCATGGCTCTTGTGTAGAAAAATGGCTTTTTTAAAAACTAAATCTTAAATGTGTCAGCAACAGAAGACTGAATTAAATTCTGCTGTTTTGGAATGAGTATTTTTTTTCCTGCAATTTGTGACTAATAGAAACTAAAGAGTGACATGCAAACAGTCTTATACATGAGGTGAAAGCAAGATTCACCTGTGGCACACCAGGTTTTGTTTCCATCTTTTGTCCCTTTAGTATCCTTTGAAACAAAACATGACAGCTACCAAAACTATATCTTATTGCATTAGATTGTACAGATGTTAGTGCTGTTTTCAGGGATGTGCAACAATATCGGCACGTCGATTTCGGCCAATATTGGCTTTAAAATGGACTATGGGAATCGGCCAACATGCATATATATGTTGAAAAGTATTGTATTTCATGTTTGCATCTGCTGGTGGGCCATCACGATAAGAGTATGCATGCATAATATGATGTTAATTCCACTACAGAGGAGACTTGATGATCACTAAAATCGATACTGGTATCAGTTATTGGCCGAAAGACTTAACATACTGGCATATCAGATATTGGAAACAAATAATCAATATGGTGCATCCCTAGCTATTTTCTTTCATTTCAATTCAATTCACTTCTTTCAGTTAATTAATTTCATTTTGTGACTCAAAACCATGATCACGTGGATATGGAAAACAAACATGATATACAGTAATATCAAAATGGTGGCACGGCTAAAGTACAACAAATGTTATGTAAACAAAGGAGGGACATTCTGATTATGTGATTATAATAATGAAATTCATTAAAATATAGATGGGTGTTTTAGATAATACTTTGGCAAATAGAACTCTACACAGTTCACAAAGCTTACATTTAACTTTTAAACAAAACATGACACTCATTTCCCAGACAACTGTTATTCCATCCATCCATTTTCGTAACCGCTTATCCCTGAGGGTCGCGGGGGGCCTGGAGCTTATCCCAGCTGACATTGGGTGAGAGGCAGGGTACACCCTGGACAGGTCACCGGACTATCACAGGGCTGACACATAGAGACAGACAATCATTCACACTCACATTCACACCTACGGACAATTTAGAGTCACCACCCAACCTGCATGTCTCTGTGGGAGGAAGCTGGAGTACCCAGAGAAAACCCACGCTGACACAGGGAGAATATGAAAACTCCACACAGAAGGGATCCCCCACCCTGGGGTTCAAACCCCCTCACCCCAGGTTCGAACCAGGAACCCTCTTGCTGTACCACTGCACCACCGTGCCGCCTCTTCGTATTGATATTTAACCAAAATCATGATCTTTCCTAAATCTTAACCAAAGTACTTCTGTTGCCACATGAAATCGGGATTCTTATGTCACAGTCGTGGTCACCAGACTATCACAGGGCTGACACATAGAGACAGACAACCATTCACACCTACGGACAATTTAGAGTCACCACAGGGTGTCCGCGGAGTCTTAAAAAGTATTAAAAGTTGACAAATCAAATGTCGGAAAATTAAGGCCCTTAAAAAGTATTAAAAAGTCTTAATCGCGATTTTATGAATTATTAAATTTTCTTGGCATTCAAGCTTTGACAAAAAGTATCCTTGAATGTATAATTTATTTTCCTCCTTGCGACTATTACAAACAACGATGTGTAGGTAGGCACACTCAGACTGCCACTCGGGGCCGTGGGCGTACCTGTGCGACATCACGCGACGGCGCACATCCAGGCGCCAAACAGAGGAGCAAAAGACAAAAAAAAAATCCTTCTCATCTTATCTGAGTTCTGTTGTATGTTTGTGCTCCATAGATTTAATTGCAAACTACAGCTGTTTAGTAAGTTAAAGAAGTGTTGCTTCTAACGACAGCTTGAAGTGGTGATGAGGTCTTAAGGTTTTTTTTGGAAGGTCTTAAAAAAGTCTTAAAAAGGTATTGAAATTAACCTCAGGATTCCTGCATATACCCTGCACCAGTTAACCTGCACGTGGACTGTGGGAGGAAGCCGGAGTACCTGGAGAAAACCTACGCTGACACAAGGAGAACATACACACTCCACACAGAAAGGAACCCAGGCACCCTCTTGCTGTGAAGCGACAGTGCTAACCACCACACCACCGTGCAGCTCCAATTGTTATACCAGAGGTTGCAAATCCTCTCGTCTCTATTCAGCCCTATCATCTGTGACTTTAGGAATTCTGGTGTTGGTCGCTCAAAAATTACAGATAGCCTGGTGGTACTTTTTCGACTATACGTATATTTTGACTAAAAAGTAGCTCAGTCCATAGGGACTTGTGTTGGGAACCTGAGGGTTGCAGGCTGAAGTCCCCGTCTGGACCAAAAATGGAGTTTGGACTGGTAGCTGGAGAGATGCCAGTCTGCCTTTTGGGCACTGCTGAGGTGCCCTTGAGCAAAGCACTGAATCCCCAACTGCTCAGGGCACCTGTCCGTGGGCAGCCCCCTCGCTCTGACATCTCTCCATTTAATGCATGTATAGGTCCTGTTTGTGCATGTGTGTGTATTTCAGGCCTGTGTGTATGTGACAACAGAGTGAGAACATTGAGTTCCCCCTCAGAGATTAATAAAGTATGTCTTATTCTTCTTAAATAACAAGTCGTTTTTGTTTAGAGTTCAACTGGCTCCAGCCCATGGCTGCATTTGACCACTTCACAGCACAGTTGTTTATTATGTATCTATGTCATAAAGGGCTGAGGATGTTAAAGACACTCTGGAGGGCGGCTGACATATTTCAACAGCAAAGTCAGATGTGATGAAGGAGGGTTTCTAGTTAAACATTCTCACAGTATTTTGTGAGTGAGGGAGTTTCTTTCTTTCTGTTCTTTTGGAGCTGCGCCAGTCCCCTTATCACTAAAGTTTTTGACTTTTGTGTTAAGGTCTTTTTTTAGGTCCAAACAACAGTTTGCGCCATGCTGTGACAGCAGCCCAGCCGCAGCATTGTACAGTTTTTCTCTCAGCACAGGATTTGGACAGCTCTTGGTTAGAGAGGAAGTTCGCCAAACCCTCCTGCTGGAAACAAATAAATGCAAAATCTGTTCCACATACAGCAGACCCTCCTTTAATGACATGAATATTACAATGAAATAGTTTGTTTTTAAGTTTGTTATTTTCAGTAGCGTGCAAACACCAGTCAGCCTCAACCTCTCTACTCATAATTGACTATTATGGTAGTAATTAGTCCATTTCATTTATATATCCCAATATCACACATCACCATTTTGTCTTGAGGAGTGTTTAACCCGTTCAGATCCCCCGTCTTCTAGTGGACGTAACTTTTCTAGGATGTCTAGATCTATGATTACTGTTGTCTGACTCCACCTAAATGCACAGACTTATTTGATTGGAAGGACAGGATGGGGTGTCAATCACAGTGTTCCACATCATCTAAAGTGGACTGCAGTATGGCCACGCCCCCTTTTTCTAACACGCATGGCCGACCATGAGGCCAAGAAGAAAGCACAAGATTTATAGCTCAGGATTTTGTCAAAAACATCAATTTATTGGAATGGATAATGGATCTTACTGTCACTGGAAAATGATTAGACCCTAGGGCCGACATCATGATGACCTCAGTTTGTTAGCTGGAAGCAAAACACGACTCTCGACCACAGGGCTGTAGGCCACATGAGTGACCTGACATGGTGCGTTTGTAAATTCAGTCTGACGCTCTACACTAAAATGAGAGCCCTGTTGGTCGAAGAAACGTTATAAAAGCGTTATTTCTATATGAATTACTGAACAGTTAAGTTAGTCACACATTCACTCGCGTGCTCTGCTGCTCCGTCTCCCCAGACAGAGTGCCGAGAGTGCGCTCTGCCACTCTGAGAGTGCGGTGCTCTGGACAATTGAATGGTACATTTAGACAAATGTACGTACAGAGTGCACTCCGACACTCAGAATGAATATTTCCAAACACACCCTACTCAGACAGACTCGTTTTATCTTCCTCCACTGTCTAAAACAAGCCAACAGAATTTGCTAGGTAGCGCTGGCTAATGTCTGTGGAGAACTGTTTTGCCTCCAGCTAAGCCCCGCCCACCAAAAAACATCACACTGTTGACTGACAGTAAAAGGGTCTGTAGGGGAAATACTGATCTGATATGATTTTCTGATGAAACAGTTTATAATGTATCCTACTGATTATGTTCACAGAATATTTTTTGACAAACTGTTTTCTAAAGATACTTCAGAAATTAAGGATATTTTCAGTCATGATGACAAATACAATGCAATATATATATGCAATGTGTTGTAAAGCATCACTTTATTCCTCAACATCATGTAACTATTGATTAAGAAAAGTACAGACCTGCTTTTTATTCAATGGACACCATGGACAAAACCAGACGGAGGCAAACTGGTCCACAGCTACAGGAATGTCAACAGGAGTGTCATGTTCTCTCTTAACACCAGCACAGAGAGGAACCTCAGATACAGTAGAGCCAAATATTTCCCGCCCTCTTCTTTATTTATTCCTGTCAAAGACAAGGACAGCCCCACTTCCTACAGCAGGAACTCAGACAGTCGTCCTGCTCCTAGGTGTGAGAGGCTCATGCTAAACTTGGCCTGCTAGGTCATGTCAATATTATGTTTTTCCAGGGTCTGCAAGGTTCAAAAATATTCATGCATGGCGGGTGTGTGTTAAAGTCACAATCAGGTAATCAGCTCTGGCACAAACACCTACTCTGGGATTTATATTGGAAATATACATTTCTGATTATTTGTTTGGAAACTGATAGGTATTCAGTATGTGAACATGACCATAAACAGTCCCACTGCTGACAGCTACTACAGTCATGCTTCATGTTTCCTGATTACCCAACAGCTAAAACATTGCAAATATCCAGTGGTTGAAGACATACAGAGAACTTTTACTTATGTAAAGGTAGCAATAACGCAATTTAAAAAAATCTTTATTACAAATAGAAATCCTTAAAAAAATCCTACTATGAAGGATTTTTAAAAAATGTGTAGATTAATACAAAAGTAATTCCCCCTGATTATCACTTATAACCCACTAGAAGTGTGTGGCAGTGTATTTTTCTGCAGAGACTCTGCCCTCTATTTTCTCATTTTGTTTGTGTGGGATATTTTATAGTGTAGATTAGGGCCCGACCGATTTATCGGCTGGCGATTTAATTGTCGGATTGTAGCCATTAGAGAATAACTTTGGCTGACTGACGCCGATGTTAACACATATTTTCATCACTAATAAAATGCAGGGAATATGGTGTTAAACCTACCTCTGTTAAATTGGCAATAATAAGAAGAACTCTGGCACTGTGAACATACATGTGAATGTCTTAATTCATATAGACTTTGCATGATTATTTTATTTCCCAGTGGTTTACTGCCTTTTTGCACATCATATCTTTCTTTTCTTTTTCAGTTTCTGATAACAAAAGTATTTGAAAATAGTAAAATGTTCTTCCTTCAATTTATATCTTTGTAAGGAGTGTTTGAACTATATTTAAGCCATCAAAATCAGGTATTTTGTTTTTTTTTTTAAATTGAAAAACGTAAAAATTTAATCGGCCGATATATCGGATTTTTATATTCCATAATATCGGAATCGGCATCGGCCCCAAAAAATCCATATCGGCCGGGCCCTAGCCTAATGTAGATGGCCTGACATAAACTTTTAAAGTGCAGATGACCTGACATGACCCTAAACAAATTTGGTTATGTGAAGAGAAACAATTGTTCCCAGAACTTGTTATCGGAATAACAGGAAACACCTTTTAATGTGTATTGGAAAGCTTGTGGTTGTGTCAACTGATACTGCATGTTTGTCAGACACTATAAATTGTCAGAATGTACCAATTCTTAAGCTTTTCTCGAGTAGACTCTCAAATGTCCAACCCTGTGTCTGGCCTTGAGATCTGGACTTTATGAAAAGTAGCATGCAGGTGTCAGAACGTAAGCAGCACGCATCTAAGAGGAAGCAACAAAAAACGTAGACACACCATTGAAAAAAATGCAAATATAGTGAGGACAAAAACACTAGGTGGGAAAAGCTTGTTCTGAAACGAGTGAATATACATGAGGTAGCATAATATTAAAGTACAGTTTACTCAGAATTGTACCAAAAGGGGAACCACACCTATTTTGAAAATCCATACATGTCATGCCTATGGTTTAAGATAGTCCAAAAATGTTAGTTAAGAAGAACAAGTCTCTCCTAAATCCAAAAAGTATAGTAATGTAATGTGGAATGTTCAGAGGGATGAAATTATGGATTGGTTTGCCATCGGACACTACACATGTAACAACGGCAACTGTTTTTAGGAACAGAACACCAGCCCATAGCAAATAGGGTTAGTTATACCTGACTGTGCGAAGCCTAATGTGAAACTTTCCTGGTCCTTTCATACTCTCAGTCACTGTATATGGTGTTTTTAGTAGTATTACAATTACAATAACCTTTGAGCTGTAAAATAATACTACTACTAATAATAATAATAAATATATTTGTTTTTGAGAGAGTGGCTCATGTTCACAAATAATCATTGAACATTCCTCCGCCATGAAAATAACATTTTGGAATTCTTAATTTAGGCCGTCTTTCTCTACCTAATTGAATGTACTTAGGTACTTTCCATCACTGTAAGTATCATATTATAGGATGTGCAAGCTTTTATCTGTGTCCATGTGTTGGTGGGTTGGATTAATACCTAAATCAATACCGTTCACCAGCAGTTTGCACAAACATCCCAAACACTGCCACAGCAACACCAATCAATCTCTTTGTGCTGTACCTCTTGTGACCTTTTTAGCAGTGGCTCCCTAAAAGCTTCTGATTTACCACCACCCTGCAACATGCCTATCCTTCTGACCTTTAAATTGAATATACTTTAGTGGCACAGGCGCTTATTACTATTCTGAACTACTTGTGTGCTTCCTTGTGGGTTTCCTGGCAAAAGCAGCACCCAGACTCTTTCTGCCTCGCTCCACTCCCACTGTATGAATACAGGCACATAGACACATGAAGATTTCCTCTATGACACATTCTTAGTAATTTTCTTATGTCAAATCCACTTCACATTATCAGTGTGCATACAGACAGGCAAAGTAATACTAATTAATTGGATCACGGCTTGCAGAGTGGAGCTTCCTCCACCAATGTCGCTTTGCGAAAACATTGTTTTGTTCACAGTTTAAACTGGCTGCGCAGTTATCTCCTTGTGACATGCTAACGATGGTTTACCACTTCATTTATCACATTTCATTTTTGACCTTTTTCATTTCCTAAAATTTCAACTTGCAACATTAATAATGTCATTCAGTCACTGTCTGGTATAAGCTTGGAGGGGATCATGTGTTTGTTAGTGTGTATATCTGTCTGTCCGCAGCCAATATTGCAAACTACTGGACCGATCAGCCTCATATTTTGTGTGCAGATATATGACTGTATGCTCAAGGACCTCTCGTGGTTACAGTATTCAGACTTGTAGAAAAACTTGTTTTAATGATTGTTTTATTCTGTCATTGACTGCTGACCGCTCACTCCAGGAGTGCAAATTTCCTGGAAGTGGGCTCGACTAAAAACAACAAACATGACCTAATCTGTCACAGGCCACATTTTGGCTTTTGTTGCGGCTCAAAAACTGACATCCATAGAAAAGTTTGGTTTCATTTTGAACCAGACCATCTGCAGATTAATTACATAACCAATATGTTATGACCTACAAACGTGGGTGTTGATTTGGATGTGTTTTCCTGTGATATTTGTGCTTCTAATCATGAGTAAGTAAGCAGGATATGTAGTTAAATGGTTTCTCTTTTGTCTGTCTCAAGTGTGTGTGTGTGTGTTTATTGTTGTTGTTTCCTACTTTGCTGTGCTGTAGCCGACAGACAAAGCCCGGTCCTTTTTACTAGCCTGGTGTAGCTACACATTTTGACAAAGGCCTGTCTCAATTAGACGTCTGGTCTGGTTGCCAAGCAGTTTATGTTTTTTTTATGGAAGTTCTTCAGATGTATAAAACCCAGTTATTTGCTACCTGAAATTATGTGTCCGTACCTCGATTACCGTGTGAGTTATTCACATTCCTTTAGTCCGTAAGGGTCCTCAGATCAAAAGAATCAAAAGGCTTTTTTTAATAGAAATAAATCCAAGTTGTGAGTATTGCTTTAAAAGGATAAACTGGTGTTGTGTCCATATGCCGGGTGCTGTAATCCTCAGGTGCGGTAACTCACTTTCTTTTTGATACGGTGTCTGCCGGACCAAGATTAAATGAATGATTCATTATTGACATGTTATCTGAAGCCTAATTTTTAAAAAAGATATATTCATACTGGTTTAAATGAACAATTTGATTGTATTTCCTGATCTTTGCTGAGCAACGGTTTTGAGTGAATGGAATTAAAGACCAGTCCCATATAGACACCTGTCCCAAATACAGGCCTGTTGATTTCAGCGATTTCAGCAAATAATAGCCCAGGCTATTAGTGAAGTTTTACGGTAATGGTGTTAAAAGTCCAGTAATGAACAACATGGATAAAAAAATTGTGGCTGTGTTTTAGTTATTAAAAGACAATCATTCTCATAATTACATCATGGGATATCTATATTACACATACAGTCCCTGTTAGCAGGAGAAATCAATCTCTGCATTTGATTTCTTTGTGACAAGTTTAAAATAAATTTAATACAGCACTGCAGAGCAACTTGACTTTTACATATATATTTTAGAGCAACATTCGGGGCAACATGCTCTGTCATCATGCATCATGAAGCTAATATTAGGGGTGGCAATCACCAGAGGATCCACGATACGATATTATCAAGATACCTAAGTCATGATACATGATGCAATTTTAAATATGTTGCGAAATGCTGAGAATTGCGATAAAATATATTGCTATATAGTGATATTTATTACTTTTTTTACAACTGTAAATTATGTCCCCAACGGAAAACTTAATCAACATCTGTTTTATCTAATAAGACTAGTCCATACCCATTGAGTACAGCATACCATAACATGACTTAGTCATACCAAAAATTAGAAAAAAACCAAACAAAAAACATTCGGCCACAGCAATTAGTTTTAGCCATTTTTAAGCATTTTTCTGTTGTTACAGCGCCACCCAGTTGCCAATTAGAGTTAAATTTCTCCAGTCACCTTGAGGCGTCCTGTTCTACATATCTACCAAGTTTAGTAAAAATCGATATAGCAGTTGGGCCTAGATAAGAAATTAGCTCTCAAGCGCCCCCATTTTGTTTGATGGGGTCAATAATGGAGGGGTCCCCTCAGATTATGTGTGGCCATATGCCTACAAAGTTGTGTGGTGATGGGTGAAAACCTTGAGATGTTATACACCTTTATGTGATGAGCCACGCCCTCCGCAATATTCATTGCCTTATAGAAGCTCAGTTTTAGTAAGTTTTCCAACTTTTGCCAAGAGGGAACTTTAGATATTGGTCCCTAGATTATGTTCACCCAGTTTCATGTAGATCGGTCAAACTTCCTAGCAAGAGAACAATTTTAAGTGTTTTTCAAAAAATTCAAAATGGTGGAAAATCTATACAACCGGAAGTTATGGGTTCTTGAGGCAAATTTGTTCCTCATGAGGAGAGACATCTCTGTGCAAAGTTTCATGTCTCTACGACATACGGGGCATGATTCATTCAAAGTTTGCAATTTCAATCGGTTGCTATAGCGCCCCCCTTTGGCCAATTGATGTAATATTGCTTCATCATTCGCATCCTCCCATGACCCTCTACCACTGTGCCAAATTTCACATGGATTGACCAAGTTAGTGAGGAGAAAAACGTGAAACAGACACACAGACACACCCACAGACAGAGTTTTCGTCATTATAGGTCTGTTCATCTCACCTTAGCCATTTTTCTGCAGCAGTAACATGTAACTTGTGGACTGAAAAGGCAATTGATAAAGTCTGATTTGTATTTGTGATATGAATAATTTATATAATTTTAAAAAAACGTTACTCGGCACTGAGTGACGATACGATATTGCCACACAAAAGTATCGCAATACCATGCTGTATCAATTTCGCCCCCACCCTATATGTCTCTCTATTTGTGAACTAAGGTGAATGGATGAGTAGATAGCATTTCTGTTTGTAGCACTGTACAGGACAGTAACATGTATACACTTACTGAAGTCTTATACCAACACGTCTGGTAGCTATAGTGAACCCACACTTTCTCTCTCACTCTCACACACACACACACACACACACACACACACACACACACACACATTGCCTCACTCATTGTCACTCACCCTCACCCTCACAGTCACTCATTTGCCCTGACTTGTATTATTGTGCTGCTATGTGAAACGCCTGGTGCAGTGAAAATGGAAAGCAGCGTATTTGGCGAGGTTGGAGAGGAAAACTACACTCAATGGGCTTTGAATTGCCAAGATCCTGAATAAGCATTGTAATATGGGCTTGCAGGCAGCAACCAAATGTGCAAGGAATTGGATTTGGCATTACTGACATCTGGTTTTATCCCTGCGAATGCATAACCTACAATACAGATTCGAAATCCTGCACTAATAACATGCTGTCATACTGTAAAGGATATTACTGAGGGACTGCATGGGGTTGTGGGGTGGTCATTTTGGCTTTGCAGTATGACATCCTTGGATGAAAGCTATTTTAATGACAGGCAGTTCAGAGCCATAATGTTGCAAAGGTGTCGCACTGACTCGATAATGACAGTCATCAAGATCATGCAAATCTGTACGAGGCAGCACACCAGAGAACAATCTTTGATTGATTGAAGATGGAGAAATAAGAACAATGATCAGCTAACTACACAGCATATAAGTACCCATAATCATGGCAAAAGAACTTCTTCGAGGTACAGTAGCTTTTAAACAATAGTTCCCACACATGATTGGAAACACCTGAGAAAAGAAGGCTACCTAACTCCTTGTTTACAATCTCCAAGGCTGAAATATTCAACTAATTTCAGATTGTTTGGTGTACACTGCCTATTGTACAATAAAAACTACTTCACAAGACTTTCTTGCCAAGTGACATTAACAAATCTATTCTCAATTTCAGGGGGATAAGAAGGGGATTATTCACACCAATTAGACCCAGCTCTGTTCGGCTAGTGGTCATATGTGCCACACTTTGTCTTCAGTGGTTTAGATTTCCCACTAAACAATTGGCAGGCTGCTGTGCTCTCTCTTTGCTACTCAGCCTCAGTGCAAGAAGTACTGCAAAGAAAAATGATGCTCCCATGCTACTTGCACACACTGCTTTGGGCACACTATCATTCCCATTAAACTAATAACAGTTAGCTTCTTATCTCACAATGTCTTGGCAAAGTCACTTCCACCCTTGAACAAAACACAATGTCTTTGAATGCCGGGGCTTAATCTATCACTGAGGCCCAAATGAGACTGCATAATCCTCTGCAATTTGCCTTCTTGTATTCTACATTATCACCGATTCCTACTGCATTTTTTTAGTACACAAATTTCTCTTTTTGGGGACAATGATGCCGTCCTTCAACTTCATGAGTCGGCCAAATTTAAATGTTTGTATTTTATTTATTTTTTTTATCTTTCTGCTCAAACAACAAAAGCCATTACATTTAGAACCTAATACAAGATGAGAGCCTTCTCACGACAAGTGTCTCCTCTCAGCTCTGTATGCACCACATTTACAAATGTGTGTTTGTTCCTCCGCTAGACTTAAATTAAAATGTTAAGTAAACATTGCAGTTTAAGATTGTAGTGTAACTATTAGGGCTGACCCAAATGCTTTAAAGCTTTGATTGTTGACATGGTAATCAACGTCCAAGTCAGTATTCATAACATTATTCGCAGTCAGAATTTTTGTAAGAAACCACACTTTATTTTGAAGTACAGTGAATTTCTGGCACTAAGCTTTTATGTTGAAGTGTTGTTTCCTGCTGCAGAGTGAGTGACTAACAAACAGCTACTTACCAGAGACAGCAAACTAGCTTGCTGACGTGAAACGCAAATATGACTGTGAATATATTAAACTGTCTGCACCTTGAAAATTTACAAAGATGGGCCCCCAAAAGCCAAGTGCAAGACATGCCACCTGAAATCAACTGAAACCTGTAAGTAACAGCTTATCTGTCCTGCAAAGTAGTCTATTCTGTAGCAATTATGACCAATGTTACGAGGAGCTGCATGATAACAAAGTAACAAAATATAGTTATTATATTTTTGGTGCATCTACTGAAAAATGAAAGTATAACCCATTGTCCCTCATTAAGGGGTTACCCAAAGGAAAATGGAAATTTAGCTATTACCAATTACCCTTTTCTCTGAAGCCATGTGGTCATTTAGTAACAAACCAACAAAGATAACTGTTCTGTCCCTGAAAACAACAAGTCTTTATATCAGATAGGAGATGGCAGTTCATTTTTCTTATTTCTCAGTCTCTCCCTCTTTCCTGTATGGTGTAACTAAACCAAGTTTGAAGCTCCCTTGAATTGCCCGGTAGAAGGGTGTTATTTACTCTCTACATAAATATGTCATTCAGGATACTTCTTTGTCCCCAAAAAAATCAGTTATGTCAACTTTTCTGTGAGTATTACACAGTTTTGTCTAGATTAAAAAGGCCACCTGCTCAACTATAACATGCAGAAGGATAACAATGGACTTTAGACTCTGAGAAGTATGAAACTCGTCAATTGTGGAGAAAACATATGCTAATGTTTCAAATCTTTGATTATATAAAGAAAAATATCATCTGCATAGAAATATTTGTGGTGTTTTGTTCCTTTGAAAACCACTTAGGAGATTAAGATGGATTTTATTAATGATTTAAGGGCATTACTTGACAGGATGATGGCTTTCTTATGCAGTTAGACAGGTGTTTTGCTCAGACTTCTCCATTAAAAGTGTTCATCAATATTCCGGTATTCAGTCATAGACAACTTTGTCTTTCTTTAGAGACAAAAGTTGCAACTGGGTTACTCTGAGCCTGTATCACCAGGGTGAAACCTGACAAGATTGATTTTACCTGGGGAATTACACGCTATGCAAACCTTGATGATGGGACCTTTGCAAATAACAGAGTTTAATTCAGAAATTGGATGAGAACAAGATATTTCAAAAGGATCCTTTCCATTCTTTAGAAACAAAGTTCAAAACAACTTTTCAATTCCTATAAGAGGTGTCAGCCTTGGCAGAGCAATTTGGGAAAATAGGTCCAATTATATCTATGAGGGCTGACAGTTCCTGGGGGATGCCGTCTAAATCAGGGTCTTTTGCTGTTGGCATTGAGTACTAAGGGTGTTTAAGCTCTTGTAGAGTAGAAAGAGCATCAAAACTATTAGTCTGGATGGCAGACAATGATGGACGGTAAAGGGAGTTGAGGAATGGCATTATTTTTGTGCTATCACCTTGAGAGTGAGAGGAGTATAATTTGGAATAAAGACTTGTGGAAGCATTATTTACCTGTCGCATACCGTGAATAACTCAGCATGTTCATTTCTGACAGGGTCTTAAGGTAAAAAATGTAGACCTTTTTAAGACTCATTGCCAACAGCCAGCCGAGTTCTTTTCTTTACTATTATAAACTACATGTTAATTGGGGTTTTGCCATCATACTTAAACATGTAAGCTCTTTTTGTCTGTTTGGAAATTCAACCACATGTAACACAGGTTTCAGGATTCCTTAAAAATCCATTCAAAATTTAGGGAAATGCATCCTTTATGCGTTAACCTTTCACCGGGAGGAACCACACACTCACTGTCAAATTCCTACCCACCACTTGACGTTGGTCATATGAAACTATGACTATACATTCAGCGGTCAATAACTGTAGACGCTGTTTTATCTTTTTTGTTTTATCTAGCTATTTGGGTTTTCATTTTGCCAGCGAGACAAATGTGACAAATGTGTTTCACTATAGACAAGCTATTACGAGCAGCACTTTGGCCCTAGACCCCTGCAGATATTCCGCTCATGGCCTCAGAAACAATGGCTCCATTTTTATTTATTTTTTTCATCTGCAGGGCACCATTCATTGCCAGGGCTACTCGCCTGTCAACTCGGCGCACAGACAATGGCTTCCTGACATGAGAGCTCCTTGTAAAAGATGTTGCCACCCCTCGATCTCTGTGCAATACAGGCACACACATAAAAAGTATGTGCACAGACCAACACACAGTCGCCACAAACAACACACGCACACACACAAATCTAATCTGGCTCTGAATCAAATCCCGTCCTTTTGTTTTTCAGACAGTAAAGGAGGGTGAGGGAGTGGTGTTTGGAGTAGTGTACGCTGGTAAAGTAATCACTATCTCAAGCGGTTTTGGGGTCACCCCCCGCTCCTCACCAACACTGCACCATTCTGAAGGGTTGAGAGATTTCAATCACTTTATAGCTGCCACCGTGGCTTTAGTAAATTGTTGACAGCCAAATCCATGTCGATCCGTTGAGTGATTGCATGCTGCGAAAGGTCTAATCTCATTTTCTCTTCAGCTTCTGACTGCCTGTAAATGAACAAACATTAAGTTTAGGTTTTCAGTGTGTTTCCCTCTATACAATCCAACGTAGCATCATACAGTGAGGGCATTTTATGAATTGAAATATAATGAAGAGCAGTGCAGAAAGTCAGGGATCATCATTAAAGCCTCAAAAGAGTGAGGGACCTTTGACAGAGTCAAGTGCAGTCCATGAAAAGTGTCACATCCTTGAACTGATGCATGTAAGAGTGGCCTTACAATATGAAAACGATATAATTAAATCACTTTACACTTCACAAAGGCCTCACAAAGCCGTGGATGGTCACCGTTCATCAATTTTGCTGATGTCACACACATAAAAATGCTTATAGAAGCCCAGTGCCTCGGGCTTATTTTCAAAGCCTGCACTCTTAATGCTTTTCATGCATCTAATATTGTCACTAAAAGGCATGAGTCATGGAAAAATTATCTGCTTCCTTTAAAACAGAATCATAAAGGGCTATTCCACACAAAAACCAAAGTGTTGAACTCCAAGAAACACGTTCAAAGATAATTATTAAATATTACTGATTACAGTGACACCTGCCTCAAACACTCCTGATTATTGTGTCCTTTGAATCGAATTAGAGCACGAGCAGCTTTGGCGAAAAAATGGGAGACGTGAAAACAGAATCTATTTTAGGATAGCGTTTGATGAATAATGTGAGGAATGAATACACCAAAGATCCTTTAGTAAATGTGTGCAATAACTGCCTATTCAGCCACGTCTACAACCATCCCAGGAAGACCTCGTCAGTGTCTACTTCTTTGTTCTGTTTTGTGTGAAATTCACTCAACCTATTCACCCAGTATTCATCAACTCATCCATACTATCCAAATACACAGTATACTGAAAAGACATATGGACGTACTGATGTAAGAATATGATCATTTTATCCACATTACAACTGGAGTGGAAAGCAATATCATGTTGTTATCATGCCAAATCAAAGGTTCACCCTCCCCTCTTGAGCATTGCTTTCCAATTTAAAAAACTGTCTTCAACACACTGGAATTGTTTGTCATCTGCCGTACATTAGAGCTCCACTGGGGCATCAAAAATCCATTACTTTTTAAACATCATTTGTTTTCTTAGCAGAACATATTCACACTAAGCAAATGACAGACAGCTCACTTTTTAACCCCTCACACATTTCACAGTGAAAATGTCTGAGCTTGCACAAAGCTAATAGCTTGCATCTGATGCCTCATTTGAACAAGGTGGCGGCTTGGACCAAGAATATTCCCACTCTGTCACTTCGTCCCTGAAGGCTAGCTCCATTAACCCTAATGCACTGACAAAATGTCAATGTCACAGGCGTTTAATGCAGCAATCTCTGTTTTTCCCCCCTAAAAGACTTTTCAGGAACAGAAAATATGGTGGGCTGGTTACTACAAAGATGGCTACATTTTACTTAAATTGATTCAATGTGCATTAGTGCTAAGAAAAAATGTTGTCATATCAACAACCGTCATCTTCCGCCGCTTACTTAAAGCATCTGTATAAGCTAACTGCACACTGACTGTGACCACAAAGGACGATCCTTACCTTGTTTCAGGGTTACAAAGTCATTTTTGACAGAGTATATTCACTGAAAGGAGTACTCTCAAGGACAAAGGGATAAACATAAATGCAGCCAGAAAACCTCTGGGGCTAAAAAAATGAAGCCAACATGGAAGTGCTAAAATATAATAGTTTCTCAAAAGGTAGTCTCTATATACAGACTCTACATTCAGTGAATGTAGAGTCTGTAGGCAAACCCCGGAGATCTTGCCTCCGGAAGAAGAGCGGAAGAGCCCTGGTTTCCGGTTGTAGGCTGTTTGTAGTCCGCGTGATATTGACCAATCACGTGTGAGCTGGCTGCAGATGTTGCCAGGTTAAACGGACTGTTCGGTGAACTAACGAGGCGGAACATAATTGGCATCACTGCAAACTCTGAATCCATCGCAATAGTTCAGCATATTTACTTATATATAAACGGAAGTCGGAAATGGAAATTCGCCTCCTCCGCCCAAATCAAACCGGAATGCCAAAAAATCGGGGGTCTGCCCTCAGTGGCTGTATCGCTGTCTGCCGGAAGTCAGATGCCGAATACAGCCGATGGGTTCCGAGAATGCTCAAAAGGGCCCTTGAGGCTGGCTCCAACAATGAGTCAGTCCCCATAGACCCCCATGTTAGAATGCCCAATGCTAGAAAAAACATTTTTGATCTCTATAATTATTTCCCCTGTTCATGACAACTGTAGGGGGTGAATTTTCATGTAACACACCTATTTAAATTCTATTGAAACCTAAAATGATTATTAAGGGCATGGCCACATTGAGTGGCAGGCATCACTACTCGTTTTTTTTTCCCCGTTAAAGGGGTTTTTTTGGGGAGTTTTTCCTTATCCGCTGCGAGGGTCATAAGGACAGAGGGATGTCGTATGCTGTAAAGCCCTGTGAGGCAAATTGTGATTTGTGATATTGGGCTTTATAAATAAAATTGATTGATTGATTGACTACAATATATGAGTCAGATCGACCCCTTGCTTCTCCAAGCTCCACCCTCTTGTTCAAATCTGGTCACTTCTGGCTCCAAATATCCAAGATGACGACGACCAAAATGCCAAACTTAAGGATTTAAAATGGGAGTCCACAAACCAATGGACAGTGGCTATGTACCATAGATATGTAATAACTTTAGATGTATAATGCTAGAAGCAAACAAACCTTTTCAAAACTGCCAACTGCCTTTATTGTGATGGCTGTTGCTGTTCTCTGTAAAGCGTCTTTGAGTATCGTGAAAAGCGCTATATAAATCCAGTGTTTCATTACTATTACTATTGTTATAATTATTATGTATTATTGTTATTAATAATATCAACTAGATACCAGACCCCAAGATGGCGCCTATTCATTCTAATGGAACTTGAAGTCTTCATCCCCATCAGAAGTGATATCACTCGAGGCAGTTATCATATTTCACACAGCTCCCTCAGGAGCCACAAAAGACTTCATAGAACTTTGTTTCACACATGCAGCAGTGCTCCCCAAGACAACACAGACTGTCACATGTAAAATCGGCGGATTTCCCCTTTAAAGCACTGTGGGGGTGGTGACACATTTCGTCTGTGTTCACAGAATCTGTGCTGTGCTCTAAATCATCCCTCTCTCCTGTATTATTAGCCGAGAGCCACAGCTCATGTAATCTTCTTTTAGATCTCATTGTGTGAATTTATTTCTAGGATCATCTTCTTTACCGTGATTCACAAACTCCACCTTCTGTCTTTTGTCTACAGAGGTCCAGTCTCAGTGACTGCGCCATATTCAGCAGCTCTTAAGAACCAGCCAAATTCAATATTATTTGGAGTATACTGGACCCCTCAGGGTGCTGTTATGGGCATTTGACTATATTGGTGATTAGTGCAATGCGCCCAATTTAGATTGTGCAATTAAATTAGGGTTTACTCATTTGGGTCGCATCTTCATCTTTATTCTGGGAAATTATTTAAAGTCCCTGAGTATTTTTCTCTGACCTTGCTAGAAGTCTACCAGCTGCTATCTGAGTTCAGCACCAAACCACATGGTGTATGGCTTATTAATCACAATGAATCAAATGAAAACAAAATCCACAGTTGTGTCTTGTTTGATTTACAACAGTACCCGTTCCAGCATGGACAACCCACTGAGATCCAAAGTCTGTCAGGAACGCAGTCAAACAGAGCTGCATCTGTCAACATTTGCTGGAGATGTTCAGAACACAAACCACGAGGCTTTACTCAACGGAGAACAGGGGTTTTTCTTTTATCACCTTGAGGGTTTTTGGTTTACAATTTGGGGTCAACAGACGTGTCATCAGTACTAAAAGGTACAGTTTTATGAACTGTGATGTTGAACTGCCTCCTCACCAAATAAATAATGAGTTTGGTACTTTACTGATCTCCATATAACATTGCTCTTCTTATGAGTCATGTCCACAAACAGGTCATGCAAGTCGCTGTTGTTACCTTTTTTTGTATGGTGCTAGACCTGCTCTTTATGAAAAGTGTCCTGAGATAACTTTTGCTGTGATTTGGCACCATATAAATAACACTGACTTGACTTGCTGTAGTGTCCTCACCCCAGTGGTACACAAGCCAGAAATGATGTCATGTATTTTGTGTAAAGAGCGAAGGCTCCATAGGTTGTCAGTCATTAGACCCTTTTACACGGCCAGATTTTCGGTGAATGTTGGGCCGTTTTGCTGGCAAGCTGCGAGCATTTAAACACAGAGCCGGATTGGCGAGTTGATCCAAAGTGCCCAATTTTCCGCCTCATAGGGTAGACATATTGACGGAACCTTTTTGGTTTGAAAAGACCGAGGCGGACTTCTGCCAAGGGAGGGGCTGTTGAAGACATGTGGGAGGAGCTGTTGATGACGCTGCATGTGCGAGCCACTGGCAGATAAGCAGGAAACAGCTGATAGCAGGAATGAGCAGCTAGTAGCAAGAGGGAAACGCAAACCTGAAAGACACTGTAAAGATGAGCAACTGGGGATACAAGGAATTGCGCGCCCTCCTTGCCCCCGCAAACGAAGAGGCCATTAACCATCAGATGACGGGGACGGTGAAGGACAGGCCGACTTATGAGAGAATCGCTGAAGGACTGACCAGCCACAGCTTCCCTTGGAGTACGTCACTGTTTACGTCACACGCCCCCCATTGCCCTGAAAAAGGCACATTCTGTATGAACAAAAGTAGGTAGGCACCATTTTGCTGCACTCCCTGATTTTGTTTTTATACTGTCAATGCTGAAAAAAAGACTGATTGGGCTTTCCTGCAAATTTGCACAATTCCTATTTAAAAAGGGCTACTGTCTGAAACACACCCCACATTAGATATGTGATTGTGACTGGCCTGAAGTGGGCCAGGTCGGCTAGAAATCTGTTTGAACAGGAAAAGGACCAGATACATCTGCCAGAGCAAATGGAACATGAGCTCGCAGATTCATTAGGTTCCCAGGCCAACAGTAGACAAGAATAGAGAATTTAAATAACAGAGAAAGGACACAGATGCAACTTTTAGCAGAATCTTGCAGAGTTCCCTCTCCTGTCAGAAGCACTACTCAATCATAGCAGCTTGCTTCTATCAAAATGCTCCATAGAAAGCAATAGGATGAAATCTGTTATCGTAACAGTATCATTTTTCCTAGTTTTTTTTTCAGGTTAGAGGACAGATAGAGCTATGATACAACAGCAATTTCACAGAAGCATGGAGATAGGAGTTTCCGCAGCGCAAACAGGCAATAGCAAATAAAACCATTTAACCTCTTCAACCTGTCTACCCTGTAGAGCCAAATGGCAAATACATAAATGTTTGGGCATGTACACACGACTGCTCACACACACGCACAGCCAAGCAAGCAAACTGTGGAGAGGTTGGATACAACATATATTGCATTCACTCTGGCCACTGCATTGTGTCAGCAGAGTCTCATTATTTTCATGCAGTTTCTGAGGCAATTATTGGGTGGGGAAATGCTAGCTCTGTATTGGTTGGCTCTGTTTGTTCCAGGGTTATGGCCATTTCTCAATGTGTGGCTCTGAGCAACATGCCAGTTCCCCTTGTGGTGTGTGTTTGGTGTTTGTGTGTGCGCCTGTTTGGATGTTAGGGAGCCAGTTGGGATCATTATCGGCCATTTCAGTGACGAAATACTGATGCTGAAAAGGCTGCTGGGAGTTTCAGTAAGTGACTTAGAGGTCAAATGTCAAAGAGGACTTTTGCTTTTCTTTCATCTGGTAATTAGAAGAAGCTAAACTAAACCACGCTGAGCAGAGATAAGCCAGAAACAATACGGGGAGCTTCACGCTGACCCCTGTCTTTTTCTGATGTAATCATTTCCTTGCCACTCACAGGGCCCAACACAGTCCAGTGTAAGAAGAGAAATTTGTCTTGCAGGGCTCACAAGTGGGGATGAGAGTACCACAAATGACTTAATTCTGGACTTCAAATGATGGCTGTTAACCGAACACCATCTCAAGCTCACTAATATGGAGCTAAATGCAGCAACATTAACAGTAAAGTAAGTGAAAGCTGATTTAATTGAGTCCTGAGTGGGTCCTACTGAGATGTGGTAACTGCTTGATGTATGGTAAGGGGATACTATGCGGGATTTTTCAAAAAACAATGTAAAGACTGGTACAAAATAACTTCCCTAAAATATCACTTAACCCCTAGAAGTGTGAGGAGGTGTATTTATCTGCAGGGACCCTGCCCTCTGCCTTTACTTGTATATTTCCATCTTATTTTGCTGTGTTTAAGATGTTCCTGAGCACAGTGAGCAGGTGAGGTCAAGACTTTATTGAAGGGTAGGGAGACCTGAAGCAGTACACATCCAGAAGGAAGCTGCACACATCATGTGTGTTGTGTGTTTACGTTCATTCCAACACATGAGGAGAGAAATGCACTTCTAGGGGTCCCTGACCCGAGACTTCAGAAAATGAGCCCAGGAAGTCTTAAAAAATGAAGTACGGGAAAAAGTATGAGTGTAGCTGCCAGCAGGGATGTGGTGGCTGCAGATAAGCAGTTATGGTATGAAAAAAATACAACACAACAAAACCAGAAAGCAAGGGAAATATTGAGCTGTCACTGGTGTTGTCCATTTGAACCTTTTGTACCAGCCACCCATTGTACTGTTAGCTGTCTTTATAAATTATCCCCGTATGAATTGACTGATTGATGCTTTTGTTTATTCATGTAGTGTAATTGGGATCAAGAGCTCGTTCTCAGTGGTGAAAAATAAAGAAAAAAAACAAGTACAAACACAGAGTGGTAAAATGAGCAGCGTGTGACATGGGCATGACAGTGAATAGTGGATTTTCCTTTTTTCACTAATGACGCATTTATTCAGATAGTCATAGCTTTGCAAGTCACAAGTAAGTCTCAAGTCTTTTCAACCAAGTCCCAAGTCAAGTCCCTTGGCAGCTGTAGAAGCTTTTTGCTTAAGTAAAATTATGCATAGCGCACACAGCAAAAGTTAAAGTCAAATTCCTGCACTTGGCAGAGGTAATATTAGCACAGTGTATTTAACTCTGTTCAAGGTGGAGCTTTTCATTCTTATGTAAATTATATTATATCTAATTCTGTTGTTATATTTTGTGAGAAATCTGAATCGGCTTCATAACCAGCAACATGTCTCTGTTGGGTAATTGTAGTGCTACAGTGTTGTCCTTGTAAGTACCAGTATACAGCTGGCAGTGATATGTGGGATATGTTTTGAATGTGCAGAAAGTTTTGAACATGAGCAGAAATATTGCTGAAACACTATCCAAGTTCAAGTGATTCACATCATCACTGATGTGAATAGATTCCATTTGCACATTTAAAGAGGTTATTCCACAGACAAAAGTAGGTTAGTGTAGTAAACTGTGCCTACACGTGTGTTGACTCAGCAGCGATAACATTAAATGAGAAAAGGTTGAGACAGAATGCCTGAGAGCCTCACTGCAGTATATGCTATTGTTTATTTTTATGTTTTGAATTGTCACCTTTGTCTGAGTTTTGTGTTTTTCTTTACATAAATTAAGATATTTCCACCATAAATTGACCCTAAGCTAAGCCCCTCCCCTGGACGCAGACAGGCCAATCATAACATAGCTGTGCTCCATTGACTCTAATGCAATCGTTTCAGATTTCTTTCATTTTCAGGCTGGTTTTGTGGATTTGGGGTGCCATGTCATAATTCTGACATCCCATTTTTCTGAAAATTACCCACTGTTCCAAAATCTCAATGTGTCGACATCCCATTGGTCCGACCATATTAAACCCATTGTTCCAAAGTCCCGTTGTTCCGAAATCTCAATGTTGCAATGCAGAAAGTTGAAAAAGCAAGCAGCAAGGGAAAGCAGCAAGAGACCGTGTTGTCTTGTTGTTTACTATTGCCATGACGACAACGGTCACCCTGTTTTGAGGAAGTAGAATCGATGTTGAAAGTTATAATTTTAACCCAAACCATGATCGTTTCCTAACCCTTAACCAAGTAGTTCTTGTGCCTAAACCTAACCAGATCTTAACCATGAAACAGTTATTTTGTAACAATGAAAAATGAGATTTCGGAACAACTCGACTTCATAACAATGTGTTTAATATGGTCAGAACAATGAGATGTCGAAACATTGAGATTTCGGAACAACGGGTCATTTTCGGAATAATAGGATGTCAGAATTATGAGCGGACCCCGGATTGTGAGCTAAATGTTGTGCCTGGGGCACGTTGTGTATTAATGACACTCGTTACCTGGAGAGGTTGGAAAAAGATATACGTTTCTTCCCTGTTCCAAAACCAAAATCAAACCCTGAAAAGTGTAGGGTTAGCTAGCTAGCTACTGAAGATATAACCTACTGAATGTATACACATGCTGCTTTTGCTTTTTAATGATTATAACAGTGAAACAAAGACCGACCCTGCTGTACAGGAACCAGTGAAGGGAAGCAGGGAAACTTTGCTGATATTGAACCAGCTGTGTGTCATCGCAGTGTGTGCAGACGAACGTTGTCTGACTTCCCCTGGAGATCCCTGACCATCTGGCAGCGGAGGATTGGGTGCTGGCAGCAGCACAGGGTCGAAGCCAAACACTGTTCATGTGCACACACTGCGATGCCACACAGCTGGTTCAATATCAGCAAAGTTTCCCTTTATATTCATTGTCTTGTGTGGCGATCAGCAGTGATGTGGTGGTTCACTTTTACACTGTGATCTGTAGCCTATAGTTCGGCTTTAGCTTCTAACTATCTTTGTCTTTTTAACCTGTTGTTGCTGCTGAGTCAGTTTGACATCCTGGATATATCCTTCAAACACAGACTGTAGACCCCTTGGTCTGCTTCTCTCTGGAATCACTCTTTCATTGTTCCAAAAATATGATAATATTTCTTCAGGGAGTGCAGTTAGTTACAGTGTGGGCCATCACAAAGGGACGGGGCTTAGCATAAGGTCTATTGGTGCATAAAACTCCACCAGAATGCAGGAAATAAAGTGTTTAACACTCCCGCCCCCCTTTATTTGTGTCCCTACCAATGTTGAAATGAAACCTACGCCCTTGGGAAAAGCTAATGAGAATGCAGGGATGATTGGGTCTAATACAACAGGAAATTATCAGCAAAACACACAGGGACTAATGCAAAGCTAAGCAGGGAGCTGCAGGAGAGGAAGGTGTGGAGACAGAGGAGAAGAGCAAGAAAGATGGAGCGGTTGTCTCTGTCTTGCATTTGGTTTTCTTGGTTAGATCCCGTGTCCTCTCTGTATTACATTACTTTTGTGGCTTTATTGTTGTCTGAGTTGAATCAGGTGAGCTTGTTTTTTGGAGTCGTTTTGCAGCAACATAACAAATCTATGCATATATCATTGCGTTTGGATGATAACATGGGCCACAAACGTTTTGCAGCCCTCAGAGAAACAGGCTGCAAAGTGCATTTGGTAGAAGTTTAAGAACATGAGATACATTTTGAACATTTGGCTTGACTGGACAAGCACTTGCTACTTTTTTACATGGCTGTTGATGCATGGCTTAGTGACTCTGACGCTAAGTGCATGATTTTCCTGTGAGTATAGGTTGTATCATGAGAGATTCACTGTTCTGTTCTGTGAGTTGAAGTATTCTAAAGTAATAGCTCAAGCAGTACATGCTGTCAAATATTAAAGCCTTTCATCGTGGGAGGACCGTGCACATATTAACTGTTTCCTGCCTCACAAGAGCTATTAATAAAATAGCAGGTGACCTCTCCAGCACAAGGAGACCCCTGCGGCGCTACATTTCATTTATAGAATTATAAATGACACTGATGAGTGAAACAATGATTGAAGGTTAATTACATGCCAAGACTGAGGGGGGGCATGTAACTAGTCAACCATTTCTGCTCCAACAGTGGTGCCTGAGATACTTGAGGCTTAGTCTCACTCGCTTTGGGGACTTGGTAGTGGCATGTACGTCTACATTTGACAGCAGGAGAAAGATGCAATGGCATGTATGATTCCACCAGAGTTAAATTAACAACTGAAATAAATACTGTATCACAATCAAATATTGGGTTGAGAGATATATAGAATATACTCAAGGTATCGTGGCTTGTTCCACATGGGATGTATAAAATAATGAGACTGGCATACAGACACATGCAGAAGATTCACAAACATGATGCGTCTCACACACACACACACTCCTCTACCCCAAACAGATGACATTTTCCTGAGCAAGAGTGAAAGCAAGTGCGACGTGGGTTTATCCATCTGCACGGCTCCAGCCAGTTACATGCTGTCATTCCGACATCCCACCATTCCGACATAACACTGTTCTGACATAACACTGTTCTGACATAATGCCATTCCGACATACCCCTATTCCAACATGCAAACGTCTCACCATTCCGACAAGGCTATCCATATAAGGAAATGTGCGTTACTCAACAGGTGACTCCCTTCTTTCTGTTCATGCATTTTTCATGTTTTAAGACATGTGTACAGATGTGATACAGTCAGTGAAAGCTTAATTAATAAACACAAAGTCTCGGCATCCGAAGGAGGAGATGCCTTGAACGGGAAGCAGGACATGGTGGTTTTCAATCACACACTCCGACGCCACGTGTTGCAACTTTAGAAAATTTTATCCAGGAAAAAAAGGCTTACAAACATGGACCAAAACTGCTCTATAATACGCACAAAAATCCAAAAGAAACGAAAGTTAACTAAAAAAGCAACTAAACAGCATAAGTGGTCAAAATTGGTGTTTTACGCATTAAAGGAATTGTCGGAAAGGCAGGATGTTTAAAAAAAAAAAAGAAATTCCGTCATTCCGACCATAGGAGAAAAAAGTTGTCGGAATGATGGGACATTTGATGGAAAATTAAGTGTTGCCATTTAGACAATTAGAGGCCCATGTTGGAGTGGAGGGATGTCAGAATGGACGTTGCCCACCCTCCAGCCCGCTACTGTTTAGTTTCATTTTGCGACCATGGAGCACCAGTGCTACTTCCAAATATTATTAATATATAAACTGGAGAGCTGTAAGGGTTGTTTCCAGCTCACAGTTATTAATCCTCAGCTTTAAAGGTAGCACGGTAACAGTTTAACTTTCTGCCAACTGCAAACAACTGTTGACCGAAAACTTTAACTCCAGAGCAGAAACTTCAACACTTCAGCCCAAGATGAGCCAGGTGCCTCAAATTAAAAGCGCCAGTGGCTTTACTTTGATTTATTTAATGATAAGACATCTTTATTAACTTTATTATAACAGTACTTTATTTAACTTTATAATGATAGCACTATATTTAACTATTATATGACAGAAGCGACTTTATTTAACTTTATGGTAACTGCAGTTTATTTAATCATTTGTATTTTAGCAGTCTACAGTAGTTTAGAGAAGAGCTCCTGTGTTTTCAGGGTTCTGTGTTTCCCAGAATTACATGGCACATAATGAGAACATGACAAAGGCTCATATGTTCCCAGAGTCCTACGTTTCCAGTTCTACATATGACTTCTAACAAGATCCTATTTTCCCAGGGTGAGAGTCCTGAAATTGCACTAGACTCAGCCTTAATGGTACATGGTACAACTGAGGCTGCCTTGACTGCAGTGTTGGACCGGAGTCTGGAAGTGTTTGAAACATGTGCAGTTGGTGTGCTTGCTAGGTAATGACTTAAGGTTCTTTTATCTTAGACATGTTAATATATTACATACCTTGACATGTTTCAGCAGAAACTTCCGTTACTTACGTCCGCCGTGGCGTGACCATCCTGTCAGTTTTTGACAGGACGGTCACGCCTCCCTAGTGTCGGCTGATTGACAGATCAGCTGTTGAAGACGCGTCACAACCACCACCAAGTGACACTTCTGAGGAAGGCGTGTTTCCGCCAAAACATGTCAAGATACGTAATATACTAACATGTCTGAGATAAAAGAACCTAAAGTCATTATCATAAACTAAAGACATAATGAACACCATTGAACTGTGCTTGCTAGATGTGCAGTCTGCATGGTCACAAAAGGCAGACGACTGCATAGGAGTCCGTGCCGACCCTCACAGAGATGGGAGGATGATGATACATGTCACGTGGACAAAAGCGGACCCATGTGGATGCGGACACTGTGAATTAGCCCTTAATGTGAACTTGGGAACATAACACCTTGGAAACACAGAACCCTGGGAACATAGGACCTTAGGAAAAATAAGACCTTGTGAATTCTTTTTATTCTTTAGTAAACAGACATGAAAGTATACACAGCACTTAAGATCATAACCTCTCTGTCTGTCTGTTTATCTCACGTAACTTTACTTTAAATTCTAACCATAATCATTAAGCTTTAAATGATGCTAAAATATGTCAGAATTACTGTCACATGATGTCTATAATATTTCCATTTGATGTAGTGATGGTGCAACAACAAAAAAATGTACTACATATAATTTGGGCTTTAAGATCTCACTAAATATTAGCATTTTATCTTCAATGAAATGTTGAAACTATGACATATTGGACCAGCAGGACATGTGAGTGCATCAGTGTTCGGTACTAAAGTTCACTGAGAAGGATAATGTGATCAACCAGACAGAAATGACAGGGTGGTATTACTGAGTCTGTGTCTGGTTCAATTAGTCTAATCACTCCAGAGCTGGTCAGCAGTTACTAACAGTGATAGGCAGAACCAATGGAAGGCACATGACTCAGAAGAGCATGTGACAGTACCAAAAAAAAAAAAAAAGAAGACAATATTCATGCCGAGCCCTGACCCACCTTTTGTAAGATAACGTACCTTACTGCAGCACTTGCTGGGCAGAAAATCACGTCGAGCTCTCCTATCTGTCAATTTATATTCAAATCCTCCATGTCCTGTATATACAGTGTAGAACCAGGTCACCCAACAAACAAAATACGATAATCACTTCTCCTTAATGGGTTTTCTCACAGTACTCCCTCGCCTCAGACTTTCTCCGGAGTCTTGACTCAGCACTAATCTGCTGCCAACAAATTCCCTTTCTTTCTCTCACAGGGAGGAAACAAATATTTACAACTGTCATCGCCCAAACTGATGCAGACGTGCCATAACTCAACCTCATTTGGCCAATCTGGGAAACATGATTGACTAAGGCGGTTAGGGCCTTTCAGTTTCAGAAGTCTTGACCTTTAATTACACCACCTCATCAGACCAATTAGTGTAAATACCAAAACAGTGTGCCAATATTTTTCAGCCTACCATGAGTCGTCAAATAAGGGCAGTTTCTCTGACTTTGTGTGTTGGTTAAAAACTTTAGTTGTTGATGTTAACACTGCAGTTTGCTCAGTCGCTGTATTTTACACTCTTTAAAAGGTATGATGTGAAGATGTTTCATCCCTCTATGTTTTGTCAAAAGGGGACGAAAAGAGATGAAGGGACACAGGTCGATCGATTGTCTCCACTTCTATTTCACAGGGGACAAATACTGTGGCTCTCTGCGACAATTCTGCAGATATGACTCTGCTTCTATTGAGGCGCCTCACACTGGACCACAGTTTCTAGTTGATGGCTGAAGTCAAAGAGAGACTTGACGCAGCCTTGGCAGGATTCTCAGAATTAAAGGTGAGGCAGGCCACCACAAGTGTCCTACTGATACTAAAGCCAATAAACACTTGCTGCTCCCAGCTGGAGACCAGCCAATGCCACAGGGAAGCAGCAGGATTAAAAGGTCTCCTAAACGATTGATAGGGCAAGGTGGGCTCAGCAAAGTGTGTACAATGACACATGCTGTGTCGCCCTGTATTAACAGTGGTTTGTAATGTTTTTCAGGTGAAAACACTATTATTGTAGCTGTGTGATTCTATTCCTTCAACAAAATGCAGGGGAAAACAAGTTTTTTATCGAGTTTCAATCCCCTAAGACGAAACATATCATTGTTGCTACTAGTCAACCAGGCCACCTGACTGTGTGCAGGACAAAGGCAGCTTCACTATATGCTGTTACTTTGCATTAAAGGCCAAACCAGTAGGTTTGAGACTATAAACGTTACAAGTAAGAGTTTACCTAACAGATGGTACTGTTTTACTTTCAACAGACCTTTGAAAGGATCAGTATACATTAATGAAATAAAATTTAGTGTCACTCCATGTATAAAAATGGGAATGGGGTGTCTTAGTGGCATGGGGAGAAAGTAGCAAACACCTCACCCTGGTTTGTGTCGGGACCTTGATTGTATGTCATTCCCATCTCTTTCTCCCCTCACTCTACTGTTAGCTGTCTAATAAAGGCATTAATCCTTTACCCTAATTCCCTTAAAAACTGGAAGTGCTGGTGGTAGCACTACTTTTTAGTGTCAAGCTGGATTTAAAGCTGTAGTTGATAAGTTCTACAAAAAATAAATGTTTGTCATTTTTGCTGAAAGTGTCAATATCCACACAGAAATACATGAGATTGCAAAACCAGTGGAAAAGAAAATCTCTTAGTACTTCTAATGGCATGAAGTAGAATCCACTGCACATGAACAATAAATCAGAGCCAACAGTGTCTCATACAGCTGTCAGTCACTGCTCATGAACTATGTCTGCACTGGTCTGTGCCATGGATCTTACATCTGGTTTTGCACTATGTATGTATTTTTATGTGGCAGCCTTTATGTCCAAGACAAATGTCCTTCAGGACAAATAAGGTAACCTTGCATCTTGAATCTTGAGTTGTGGTCAAATTGCCAAACTAAGCAACACTAATCAAATATAAATCAAGATTCTGATACCTCATTGCCTCTGTCGTGCCTCAAACATGATCAGAAACATACTGAGCCCACCAGCTAGAGCAAATGTTCTCATGTTAAGGGCTAAACAGTATATTAAAACATGATTCTGAAAACATCTAAGGGGAGAAATAGACCCTTTTACTGTTCAGAAACAGTAGATGTTTTTTAGTGGGCGGGGCTTAGCTGGAGGCAAAACAGTTCTCCAGTGATATTAGGTGGCGCTGGCTAGCGAGTTCTGTTGACTTGTTTTGACAATGGAGGAAGATGATATGAGTAGATAGGCACTGAATATTCGGTGACCGAATATATTCGGCCGAATACTGCAAAAAACATACATTTGGTATTCGGTGGAATAAGTGAAAAGCAAGGCCGAATAATAGTGTTGTGTTTTGATAACACAATCAAACAGCGTGCGGTGACAGACAGAGTAAAATGTCGGCAGTGTGGCGATATTTTACTCCATCCATCACCGCACTCGCATTTGCAACTAAAAAAAAAAATAGTTTTGTGCGAGCAAAATAAATGTTTCAAGGCAAATCTGCCTCATTTTCGCTGTGGTATCGTGATACTACTCAGAACCATGATGGGGGGGTTCATCTGCAAAAACTAATGAAAAACTAAACAACGGTATTCGGTACTCGGTATTCGGCCAAGCGTTTAATTTTATTCAGCTTCAGCCTCAAATTTTCATTTCGGTGCATCCCTAGATACGAGTGGTGATTATCCAGAGCAACACACTCTCGGAGTGGCAGGGCCTCCGTCCAGTCCTTTCGTCTTATCACATTTAACCATAGTTGTCTTTGTTTTTGTTGACGGGCAGTGACGGGCAAGTTTTGAGTCCTTCTTTTGTGGCTCCCAATAACACAACATGACAACATTCTAAGACTCTTATGTAGCCTACAGCCCTGTGGGGGAGAGGCGTGTTTTGCCTCCAGCTAACAAACTGTTGTCATTGTGACGCCGGCGCTAAAAGGGTCTATAGACTATGCAGCAACAGTATCTTGATTCATAAATGATCAGTTTGACAGTTTGACAGTTTGACCGAAGCTCACAAGCAGTGATTGACATGATCGACAGCTATGTCTTCGAGACTCCTCAGCTCCGATTGGTTGTTTTTGTCAATTCTAGCACTAGAAGCACTATAAGAAGGAGGATAACATGATTTCTATTTCACAGACCATCTGTCTTATATATGACTGTGTGGACGTAGTGACAGTTTCTGTAAATAAGCATGCAGGCACTTTGGCAGACTGAGAAAATACAAACTTTGTTTTCGTTTGTGGCCGAAAAACCTGTATTTGTTTTGGACAGAATCCAAATTTAGGAGTGTATCTATGCATGATTCTGCATTAAGTGGGAGTCCAGGACAAGCTTAATGCCAACTGTTCATGAAATCTCTTAACTATTATTTCATTCTCAATGTTCATGTCATTGTTTAACGGCAGTAAGCTCACACACAAGTTTTGTAAATTCCTTTTGTCCCTTCCCAATCCACTGACGAAGTGGTATGCCTTTTGTTGTTACTGTACACGTTGAAGGCCTACAGTTTATTTATGTAGCAAAATGGCTTCAGACACAGCCAGTATTGGGGGCCCTTACTTTAATGTATGGATCATCAGTATGCAAAATCAGCAGAATCAATATTGTTTATGAATCAAATTGCTTTCAAAAATGGTTCCAGATTGTGAGTGTGAGTATTTGTCTCTCCTGCGCCGTCAGTGTATCATAAACTTTTAAAGTTTTCTTGGCTCTAAACATTGTTGTGTGAATCATAGTGGTTCATGCCATCTATTTTATTTTTTCACCACTGAATACATTTTGGCATGAATGAGCTTGAGAGCACTGCTGCACCAGAATCAAAAGAAGACCTTGTGTCTTTATTTGTTACTGTATAATCATTAATTGTCAGTGCCTTGCTTCAGTTGTCGTGACATGCCTCAATGGTACTAAAATAGGGCATGCGAGTGAGGGAGCGTGCCCTTTTCAGTTTTAAGTAGTGTGTTTGAACAGTGTACACATTTCATGCAGGAGAGCTGGGACAAAGTGTTTATACATAGACTCAAGCAGAAGTAGAATTATTAATACTAACAGTGGAAACTGTGATCGTGATATGTAGGCTTCAATAACAGTTATGCTAAATTGAATTAGTGATATAATAAACTGTCTGCCCTTCATGCCAGTGAAATGTGAGTTTGAAATTGGTGGCTTTTAAGAGGCAGAACATGTCATTTCTCCTGAAACTCTGTCACTGTGTAATGCAGATGTTTATTCCAGAGTACTTTGGCTTCAAACTGTGCGTCTGCTGAAGCTTTTAACAGGTGTGCCAATCTTAAATGTGACCCTGTAATTAATCCCTGCCTCCCAGATAGAGCGGAACACATTCAGTTCTCCTACCACCTTTGTAAACTAGCCTTTGCACTTCAGGAAGGTCTAACGTGACCTTGCAATGACATTTAGCACAGCCCCTTTAGTCCGACTTAGTGCTTTACTTTTAAGGCTATTGACACAATGTTGTGGCATAAAAGGGCTTTGAGACAAACAAGCTGCATAATTGCTTTTGTAAGGAACCCTTTCTGAAGTCTCAAGGGTTCTAATGTAATTCCCATGATAGTGCCATTATCTAACATTGCTTTCACCTTCCTACCGTGATATGCTCAGAGCTGCAAGTAATCATGGGCAGAGGAGAAGATTAGAAGCCGCGCTCTGAGGGTTCGGCTCTGCGATCACCTTGCTGCATCTCTTTCGCGAAAGATTCATTGCCCTTCACTCTTTTTCAATGATCCTCTTTCCAGATCATTAAAGCACCTTTGGCTTGAACTTTGGCGTGGCACCCATCATCCACAGCACACCCCCGCCCACTGACCCACACCTCCAGTATCGAGAAGCCATCCTTCACCTTCTACAAAAACAACAGCCAACAAATCGCTTCTCCATAGGGAGTAAATGACTCTTTCACAATCAATGCTATTTTCCTCAGATGCGACACATTAGTTACTGCCACTTGGTGCCACGGCAGGTTATTTGTCAAACAGCTGGTTCATGTATGCTTTCAGCGAGGCTGTATTCCTGGATTGGTTTCCCAGTGAAAAGGAGCAAAGAGACCGAGAGCTCATTTCAACATTAAAGCGGGCATGATGAAGAATCTAACATTACATGTGCTATTTAACACTCTTAAACCTCACAGGGAACATATAAATCTTCTGCGTGCAGGTGCCTCAGATGATGTCAACTTGATAAGGGTGCTGGAAGACCACACAAGTGTTCCCAGACTGCAAGTTACGGGTCTAATGGATTCCTCCTGTGATCTGTGTCTTTTATCATCGCAGGCAACTGCAGTATTCTCCCCGTTGGTTGCCCTCATCAAACTCACTGAAACCAGTACTGGGACACCTAGTCTCATTAAACCGATGTGCTGCTCGCTGTAACTTGCCACGCTTAGTTGCCAGCAGACAGAATAATTGGCTGTATCAATTAAGGTCTGCTTACTGTCTTTGCATCACACTGGCACACTCCGCTGCTCTCCAGGGTGGAAAAGAATAAAGGACGGCCAACTCAACCTGAGTCAAGCTACTACCAGTAATTTTAGGACAAATTATGTGTTCATTAGGAGTTTGTTCTTACTCTGAAAAACCCTAAAAAAAAACAAAAAAGACATTCACTATTTGATTTTAGTTCCTGTTTAAGTTTTTATTATTGCAGTATTGTGTTTCCTGTGAATCTGCAGCCTCCAGAATTAACCCATTGCACTTATTCAAAGATCCACCTTTTTAAAACTGTCAGTCTTTTTCGATTTGTGTACAGAAAGTAAAACAGGTTAGTAAAGAAATATTTGAGAAATAAAAACATCAACTTTCATTTTTATTTTTTTTTACTTTACATAGGAGATTTACGTTTGCCACTGGGGATAAAAAAGCAATTTCTTGACTTCTCCGTCTCTCTCTTACACGTCTACTCTTGACCTTGAAGAGGAATACCTCCGTGATCATTGTCTCTTTTATTCCCTTCCATCTACCCTGGCTTGAGAAAATAGGCTACTGCTCAACAAGGCAATAAGCAAAGCTTGCTGGAGCTGAATATTGGCTTTGTTTGTCTTTTCTCTGTGTATGTGAGTAAGTGAGTGAGACACACCGAAAGAAAAAGAAGGTTTGGTTTCCGCTCGGTGTATCACATGTGATTTTTAGTCATCGGCTTTGATCATCAGGCCCTGCACAAATACGTCATGACATCAACACTCTGAAATTATTTTCAGAGGATGAGCACACTATATTTATTCATGATATATCAGATTTTGACATACAGAACATGTGTACTGGTAAACCAATTAGGCAAAACTCTTGTTTTCCCAAATGTGCGCCTGTGCCAATAAAGAGTTTGATAGTAAATGATAAATCTATACCTGCTGTGAAAAACACACACTTGAAAGTATCTGAATAACATGTTAGCACAGTGACAATAAGTGGAATTCTTCTTCAAACCAAGGTCGGCCTGAAAAATCCTGAAATTATGTCATTTTGTGAATCTAGTACTACACACATCGCATTACAGTGTTTACAAACAGCTCTGCTGACTTTAAAACTGATTTAAATGCAAATAAAATGAAGTTCATGGTCTCCTCAAAAGCTCGCTCTCACTTCTGAAGGTAAATCCATTGAAAGAGAGTCCTCATAAGAGTATTTGGGTGTATGGATAGATGACAAGCTTTCATTTAATGTACATATTGATACTCTAGTTCGGAAGCTAAAAGGGAAAATTTTAAGTAAGTCTACTTTCAGTGCTCAGAAAAAACTTATGGAAGTTAATTTTTTGTCCGTGATTGATTACAGTGACAAATTGTATATGCATGCAGCCTCCTCCATTTTATGTAGTCTTGATTCAGTGTACCATGCATCTCTACATTTGATTACAAATGCAAAGTCCCTTACTCCTCACTGCATTCTTTATGATTTGGTGGGTTGGATCACTGATCACTCGCAGACAACAGCACTGGTATATTTTTATCTATAAAGCAATACTGGGCAAACTTCCAGCCTACTTCTGCACCCTTCTGTGTGTCAGCTCTGGTAGTTACCAGCTACGCTCCTCTAAGTGGTTGTTTTTTAATGTACCCTGGGTTTTAACAGATCCAGGTTAAACTGCTTTCTCCTACTCTGCACCTTGGACATGGAACAATCTCCAAAAATCTCTTCTAAAAGTAGAAAAGCTAATATCCATTAATGTATTTAAGGGCATCATAAAGAATGTGGTGACAGAGATGTGCTTGTTTTTCTTGAGAGGCCACTTTGTTTGAATAGTTGTTGTTTTATTGTGGATTTTTGTATTATATCTTGTATTTGTTGCATTTTAAATGTGTTCTGATCGGCTGCCACCTTGGTCAGGTCCCCCTTGTGAAAGAGACTTTCAATCATAATGGGACTTCCTGGTTAAATAAAGGTTAAATAAATAAAGACAAACTGTTGTATGTACATATCAACCATGTTAATCCCAGGTAAAGTTTAATGGATCGTTCATCTGGAGCAACCAAAAGAAGTCCCAGGAAATCAGACTATACACAGATGCCCAGCTGATTGCATTTTCTGCATTGTTTATTCGCTTCAAAGCAATTATGTTCACCTTCCTTTTCTAAGGGTAACCTAGCAAAACAGGCCAATTCTCAGCTCCCTCACAAATGTGACAGTGCTTGTGTCCTGTCCGAGTAAATAACACTTTGTATGGAAAGGCTACTTTAACAGGAAATGTGCATAACAGTTGACGTTTCTAGGTTATTTCCAGGCAGGAAATTACTGGTCAAGTAATGCTATTTTCAGCAGTAACACATTTTAAGTGGGGAAAAAACGTGTCATTGCTTATTTCCATGGAAGTGCACTTATTGATTTAACATCGCATCTGGATTGCCATAAAGCACTAATGATATTTCATCATTCTCCACATAGCTCACTACGATATCAAATATTAATGACCTTGGCATGCCACTTTCCTGCCCAATCAGAAGGGCCAAACACAAACAGCTACAGCTCCCTCATGAGGTAATATGGAGATCAAGGCACAAGATAACTCATTACGCTGACACATACAGCACATGGTCTAACACACATATGCTGTATCTAGCATGTTATAGGGTCACCTGATAAGTAGCATACGAGGGCAGGCTGGAGTGGTGCTTGATGCATTGCCCTTTGCAACGCGGCAGTGACTGGCAAATAACGGTTTTAAAGATTTATGGCACATGCCATTTAGATAAACCTCTCCTTTATGTGAATGGTTGTGAGAGAGCAGATGATGGTCATCCATAAGCTACATTTCTGCAAGTTCCCTTTTCACTTCAGGAGGTCAAAAGGGTAAAATTTGTTTCAACATATGAAATGGAAAGGCAAGATATAGTATCTGCTTGGCTGAAGTACAGAAAAAGTAAGTACAATGTTAAGAGGGAGGTCAGGTAGGTGAAACTCTTCATACGGCATATTTCCTACAATGGACGCAACAAAATGTGCCTCACAGATGATGAAAAAGAAACAGGGAAAAGTAGGAATATTATTAAGACAAATAAAGGCCACACAGGAAGACAATATAAAACTGCCATTTTCATTTGTAACATGGCAAGCAGTGTAGGCCAGTAGCTGTGGACTCAGGGGAATAGAGCAATTTAGTTGAATGGGCCCAACAGAAAAGGACAGTACATCATACCAAACACTGATAAAAATGCCACATGAAGTGCGTCATAGGTTCCGAGGTGTCTTTTCTGGGCAGGCAGAAGAGCCAAACCACACATTTTGAAGAATGCTGTGAGGTCATAGCAGAGACAAGACAGGAATGATTACGTTTTTGTGTGTGTGCAGAGGTGGTAGTGAGGTGTGAGGGTGCATTAATCAGGTTACGGAAATAGAATAGTTGGCTCCTGTGTATTAGAGAATCAGGCAGTTAGTGGAGGCAAGGTCGGTATTGATGGAAATAAGTTTGATCTTCTCTTTCTTCATCTCCCCCTCAAAGCAGATTGAAAAACAAATCACGAGTGCACAGCAGCTTCCTGTGATGCACGTGGACTGTATGAAATAATAGATTGAGCCACTGTGACGTCACCCATTGGTTTGTCGACCCCTGTTTTGAAGCCTTGAGTTCGGCATTTTGGCTATAGTCATCTTGCCGGAAGTGACCATATTTGCACCAGTGTAGTAGTGAAGAGTATATGCAGGTATTCTGGGTATACCCACGTCTTTTTCTGGCCATTTAAGCGGGACTTATACTGTGTCAGCTCTATGCAGAGCCTACGCCGTAGCTTACGCACGTAGTTTACACCTTTGTGAGCATTTATACTTGCTCTGGTGTGTCTGTGTCACTCTGCAGTTACACCTCCAAAACACTAGTCGGTGGCGGGGTTTCTGTGAAGTGCTGTAAAGTTGAGTTGATTTAAAACACACATTAAACACACATTAAACATGGCTTAATAGAGACAATTTCAACCACAAATACACAAATCAGCTTCATTATAACTTGCAGGATTGCTGGACACATTTTCCCACAAATACAACATGCTAATGATTTTCGCATAAGCCTATGGCATTTTACATTGTTTAAATTAGCCTAGTGGCTAGCAGACTTTTCCCCTACTCATATGAAGCCAGGAACAGCAGCAACATTTAACAAAGGTAACGTTACAAAATTCAGTTCCACTTCATCTCGCAAGGTTCACCAACAATACAGTTAAAGAGACCAAAACAGTTTTTTGTACCAGACTGTAAATGTGTTTATTTTCACTTTAAAGTTGGGCATTTTAGCAATGGTGTCTTTGGGGACTGACTCGCTCTTGGAGCCAGCCTCAAGTGGCCGTTAAAGGAACTGCAGATTTTGGCACTTCCACGTTAGCTTCATCTTTCAGCCACAGAGGCTGCAGTTTGAGCCTAGCACCCACCCTCTGGTTTCCCCTGGTTAACACCGTTAGAAGCATTGTTGTCATTGTTTTGCACTGTTTATTGAGTTAGCACCTTTAGCTACAAGCCACTGGCTCAGCCACCACCATGTCTAGACAACTGTAGCCTTGCGTCACCAGGCTCTTCACGTACGGTGAAGAGCCTGGTTTCCATTCACTCTGAATTTTGTCTGGATTCTGGTTCCGGTCTAGAGAGTGGATCCGGAATTCACCAAATTCACCAAAGTAAAAGTGTTCACCAAAGTAAAACTTTAAATTCTGGTGCACCATCGATTTACAATAAAAGACAAAGGTTAACTTAATGGCTTGGGGCTTTTCTTGTAAATTATATTCTTTAAATTAAAAAGTTTCACCGCATTTTTATTAGCTTGGTGCTTTTATTTTGATGGAAAGGCGCATCCATCCAACCAAAACGGCCACTAAACGGCCCCAGACTAAGACAACTGGACTAGCTTTTGGAGCCAGCCTCAAGTGGCCATTCACGAAACTGCAGTTTTCGGGCACTTCCATGTTGGCTTTATGTGTTAGCCTTGGAGGTTGCTGCTTGGTGTTGATAGAGCTACATCCATTACTGAGAGGTGAGGTTCCTTCATGTGTTACAGAGTGAAATCACAAGCAAACCAGTAAAATGATGACGATAAAACAAGGAAACACTGAAGACAAGTCACAGGCATTTTTTTTCTGACATAAAAAAATAAGGTGTCCTGAGCCTATGGGTACTGTATTTTGAATGGAGTGGTCTAATCAAAGATTTAAAACAAAAATCTTAAAGGCATTGGGTACAATCATCATGACTAACCTCACAAGCATGGACAGCATGGTGACCTAGAAAACAAACACAGCAACCTATAACCAAAGGATGAGCTAGATCAAATTGACAACAGCCCGTGTGTCCATTGACAGCTATGCCCAGTGTAAGTGTCCTTGACCTTGAACAAGACACTTAAATCCACCTGGCTCAATTATCGTAAATCACACCTGATAAGAACATCAGCCAGATGTCAGAAACAAAATGAACATAATGAAAACCATGTGGCAAGAAGGCCTTATCAACAAATCTCAATGGAGTAAAAAAAGACTCTTATCAAGCTAACTGTACAAAGCCATGTGTGTTCACAACACGCAGGATATAAAATCAGTTTCTGAATTGGTTTCACCACGAAGCAGATTTAATTCTGTTCCATTTTCGCTGTATTTTTGCAATTTATCTCACTTTAACTGTAATCCATAACTGCGCATCAGAATCTCCCCCACGGCTCTGTAACTCTGGCCTCTTGGTAAACTGCATCTGCTCTCTCTGCTGTACTCTATCCACGGAAAGCCATTTCTCGTCAGTTAAACGCATCAATATTTGATGTACAATCAGCTCTAAACCATTACGGCCAACCTTGGATGAAGCTCAGTAGTATAATCTTGGGTAGTGTAGTACACCCACCAATATGAGAGGCGATGACCTTCATGAGTTGATGCTTTGCAATCATTTTAAAAGCAGAATCTCGCCGCAACAACGTTCATGAGATAACTCTAAACCTTAACAAGAGGCAGATGGTGCTCACCTTTGAGCCCCGAATCTGTTTGCAAACTCTGGACATAAATCCAACAAACTGCGACAACTCAAACATTTGTAGTGGATCTACTTAATTTTAACCCAGCTGCACTTTTTTGATCTGCAAACTCTGAACTTGTGACATAACCATAAAAAGGAAAAAACTACGGCATCCTGCTGTGATTTTTCATTAATTTCGCAAACACACTGACATCCTACTGTCAGTTCCTCTGAGCAAGATCCTCGTAGAAATAATTACCAAAGCCATTTCATATTTAAGATTAATGACAATTGAATATCCATTTAGAGGACCATTAAAACATACATCATAAGCAATAGAGATTAATTCCAAGGGACATTTTAATATCAATCCCATTATTTAAGTGAAACACATAAATGCTTAGAAAAAACAGCTACAAATTGAAGGAAAACATGATGAATTTGATTTTCTTGTCCCGCTGAGTGTCAACGAGTGTGCTGACATTCACACAGATAATACTCCAAATTCCAGTTCTGCTCTTATTAGAGACGAGCTTTTGTGTATCTTCATATTCCATTCGCAAACACTCCTGTATACTTGAATACACAGCCTGTTGCCGTGGCAACAGCTTCCGGCAAAACCAACAGCAAACATAGTGTTTATACACGTGAATTACAGGACGGGCGTCAGTGCTGAAGGTGCATTCCAGGAAACTTTGTCAGCTTTCTCTTTATCTGCATTAGAGCTTTTCTGCCAGATTTCAGCCCCAGAAGCCTCGATTGTCTGTGATACACTGATATAACTCTTACTTTTCCCTAACACACATTACAATATCAAAAAGTGTATGTTTTTTCTTTAATCTAAAGTGTGTGTGTCAGCCACACAAAGACATTTCAAAGGGTTCCCTGGGTGGCACCTTTTCAAGCTTGTGCCTTTGCTTTCAGTGTTATGCAAGTTGTGTCTGTGCGCTCACGTAAATATGAACACTTGGTGTGTATTCAGTGAGACAATGGTAGTAGAGTACTTATGTACCACAAGGCTGCACCCCGTAAATCCCTTTACATGATAGAAATATGGCCCTTGCATCCTTTGGAAAGCTGACCTTGGATTCTTGTTTTGCGCTTAGCAGCAAGGATTAGAGGAAATCTTCAACAAACACACATTTTGCTCCGAGAGATCTGGGCCTATTTTGCCTCAGCTTTATTTCAAAAATGCAAAACAAGGCTACTTTTGAACTGCAATCTGTGGCTATTGACAGAAAAGGGAAAATACTGTGCGAGGGGCTGATTTTTCTCTTATCGTTTTCTTTTCGTGTCAAAAGTAGGTCGAGCTGAAAGGCAAAGAAACTTACTGATATTCAGTTCTGTGAGAAGAATGGACTTTTCAAAAGTCAAGCTAAACTCTTGGGCAACGTGACCTCCCCATAAATTAATGAAGCTCTCTGATGCTGCCATAGCTGCCTATTTATGCCAAGAATTACTGAACTCCAGATGTGCTCTGGTTAGCTGGATGACATTTGGGTTGGAACAGGGTAAACATCTCCTATCAATTTATCATTAACAGCATAATTAAGGGCAGTCCAGATTTCCTTGTAAAGCAGATTCTGTATGATGGACATCTGCTGTCTGAACTCAGCCCTTTGTTCTAGAAATTCTGTTTCTACCGAACTAAAAGAAAAACAGCAAATATGTTTTTAAGGGAAACATAATGCAGAAGAGAATTACATTTTCTTTTAACATAACGAAGAAATGTTGCTATTAGCAAGTCCGTTTTCACTCCAAGGTCGTCAAATACTGACATGTTGACAGGCACCCTAGTGTGACATCAATGCCAAAGGCAACCTTTGGTGTCTTTGTAAGATGCACTGGGCTCTCAGTTTACTCCAATCTGTTGCAATACTTGAAGCTGAGAGCAACTGACCGAGTATAAAGAGCAACAAAGTCTGCATCGGGAGGAAGGAGAGGTCGTTGGGTCAAACAAACTGTACTTTCACCTGTGACGCCGCTCTTGGTGTCCAATATGAAACCACAAGTCAAAGCTATTTTAACATAACGCTAAGTTACACACCTGCATGAAAACCAACAGTTACAATTGTTAAAATGTTCCTATGGTTGATGGCGTTGATATCACATGACGTATTTATGTGTCACATAGATTCGCCAAAGGGTGCGTCGCTATCAGCTATCAGACGCCAAGGGTTGTGACAGGGCATCACTATTTGACCTGGGAGTGAGAATGGGTTGAACTAACATACTTGGGATGACACAAAAATGTTGATACCTAACGTATCAGCAAAATGTTTACTTATCTTTTTTCATTTGTCTTGGCAATCTTGCAATACCCTATTTGACTGATTGATTCATTTTCTGTAACCGCTTATTCTGTTAAGGAGATGTTACCTTTGGCAAATGATTACTTTGGGAAATTAAACCATCTGGTAAATTGAGGATTATTTATTAAGTGATATAAAAAGACATCAACAAAACTTTTTTCTTTGCTAGAAATGTAAACTCTACTCACAGTAGAAACCACAAAGTGGGATGTGAACTTGGGTAATTGGAGTTGAAGACAGATGTTAACACCAAACCTCTACCTCGGCCAAAAGATAGCACCTCAGTCTAGTGGGAAAAGTGTTATGGCACTTCCTTGTTAGACCATTAGTGCACTGCATGAATAAGCTTTGGAACGTCTCATAATCATTGAACACACTTTACACTGAGCACGAACGCAGAACTGCTTTGATTACCTTTTCACACATTGGTGAGCTGGTTGAACAGTTTAACTAAACATAATGGGAGTTATTTAAAACATCACACTTGAAAAACTAATGAATTCCTTGAGGAACAGTTGAGTTTTACATATTTCATAGTTTGTGAATTTCACAACAACAGTTGGTGCCTGTTTTGCTTTTAAGATGTTATTATTCCCCGCAACAACCCCAGCAGGAAGATACGGACAGTTGAAGCCCTTGATAAGAGACAATATGCATTCAATGACAGCTTGCATGATGCTAAAGCTCTGCAGCTTGAATACAGGAAGAGGAGTAAACACTGGTGGCCCTGGCATATTTAGTGCCTTAGGCAAGGTCATGAATGAAAAATTTTCATTTGTTACTGAGGTGGGATTTTAAGTTTTCTTTTGTGTGTTGAAGGGCAGGGACACGGGGCCTTTGGTAACAAGGTTGCATATCGTGTGTTGACAACCTTTGATATAACCCAAACACTTGAGAGCGGTGCTTTATGACAAACAAACATGCCTCCTCCATCTGTCAAGTAAACTGAATACACCAGTGGGCAGCTCAAGTGGTGAGTGGGAGGAGGGAGCGACATATGTGGAGAAGCACATGACATAACAGGGAGCTTTCTTTGAAAGCGGTAATGTAGCAGTAGACAAAAACCCTGCTGCAATGAGGCAGCTGCTTTCTTAGATAACTGCCCAAACTCTCCACCACTGGGAATAAAGTTATTACTTGAAAAAGTGAAGACGGTTACAGTTTCCTGCAATAAAATACAGACTTGTAAAGCTTTGCTAAGTCATAACATCCAGTTTATGTTAATGGCTGAAGTTATTATACCATAAAAACAGTAGTAGTAGTAGTGGAGGTACAGAGTTAACTGCAGCCATAGGCTAATTACATACTGTCTTAAAATTATTATTAAATGTGTACTATTTCCTGCTCTTTAAGTGCAGTTAGAGAAAAAACATTGCATGGTCTGGATCATAATAGTATTCTGCAAGAATGAAGATGTGCTGACGGTGTACTACATCCATACGAATACGTTTTCATTTCAAAAAACGAAGTTGCACTAAATGCACAAACCCACTATTTTTAAATACCCCATCCCGAGAGAGTCTCCCTGGAGCCTGCTCTATTTTGTTTTAAAATGCTGGTGTGCAGCCTCGTTCTGTGGATGAAAAACGAGGTGCAGTTGTTCCACGTATGTCACTAGTGGTGACGAAATACAGCGAGTGCCGGATGGAACGCACACATTTAAGAGTCCTGTTTGTGGTGAAAAAGCTAAATGGACCCAGAGTCTAGGTACCATCTTTTTTTAAGATATTTTTTCGAGCATTTTTAAGCCTTTAATTGATAGGACAGATGAGTGTGAAGGGGAGAGAGAGAGAGGGAGTGACATGCAGCAAAGGGCCACAGGCTGGAGTCGAACCCGGGCCGCTGCGGCAACAGCCTTGTACATGGGGTGCCCGTTCTACCACTAAGCCACCGACGCCCCAAGGTACCATGTCTAAAGAGTTACTTTTGGTTCCAAGGGTACCATACTGAAAGTCTTTGGTGGAAATGGGGCTTAAAGCAACCAATCACAAAGTTGACAATCTGCTTCCTGTTTACACCAGCACATGTATTTCCAGCGTATGTGAATGGTCATGTGATGTGCGTTTTCAGACTTGTTAGTATGGACAGAGATTATTTCTGAAACGATGCGTAAATGCTTGTGTGTACGGAGATAGTTTAAAATAAAAGCATTAGTATGGATGCAGTCTTATTCTACTTTGCTGTTGTGGATGTCATGACTTTGTAAAGCTAAAAAAGTATATCAATATTTTTGTGAAGGAAAATAAATGGAAGTGACTGTACATAAAATACTGATTTGGGTGTTGAAACAAATACAGACACATCAACCTGTTGCTACGAAAAGAAAACTGCTGAGGCTTTTTATTAAATCTGTTTTTGTTGCAGTTTAATAAAGTACTGCTTCTAGTAAACAAACAGGAAATGCTCTGCCACTAAATACTAAGCGGTTTCGCAGGTAAAGGCTATGAGGGGAAAAAACAGTTGTGGTATCTACAAAGCCTGCAGCAACAGGACTGAAAAGGTGATGCTAATTAAAAACAGTGAACTGCGAGGATTGTCTTTTCACCACCTCAGCAACTGATACCATAAATCTCATCAAGGTTTCACGAAACTTTATCTCTGAAATTTAAATGTACCACTGAGATTCATCAATCCGCCGACAAACAAATATTTGTCCTCACCTTCTCCTTTTCCTAATTTACCTGTTTATTCTGTTGTAGCTACTTCACAGGGAATTTATCACACTTTTCTGACATGATATGTGTTGACATCATATAATATATGGTATAATACTATAGTCTGTGCACTGTTTGGAAGTTCTCCAGCTGGGGGAAGAGAAGGCAAAACATTCATAGTGCACCCACATCAGGATCAACACACCCAGCTTGGCAGTGCTGGTTAATGCAAATGGTAGAGCACACAGCTTGTAGTGTCACTGGCAGTTATCGGCTGCCACTGCCAGTTCACTGCCACGAAAATTAGAAGCATGTGTTCTGATATGTTCACTGGTGTCTTTGTTGGCTTTTTTAAAATCCAAGCCCCCATGCAAGGGTGTAGGACTTGGTACAGACTGGTATATTTCCCTACCAATATTCAGCGACTACTAAGTCAAAGCAATAACTTTGATTATCAAAACATATAATATTAACACAGTTGTCTGTCAGTGTCTCGTCAATGTTTTTGGTACATTACGTTCTCTCCCACAAGTTCCACCTCCCTAACTGGATGTTGTTAAAAGGATTGGCTTCGCAGTTTCTTGCTTAAGACACAGCAAACCAACATAAAAAAAACTAGCACTGACATAAGGCAATCATCATGTTGCCTCATGCTGCCTGTGTTTTAGTCAAAAAGTTGCACTTGAACACACCACAAAGACTAAAGCTGATTGCCAACCAGCACGTATGCTCTGTGCTTGCGTGAGAGGAAATAACTCTCCATATCAGCAAGTGACGGTAATCCGTATTCGTCATTCAAAAAGGGAAACTGGAAAACTGTTATGATGCTAGTCAGCCAGTTAGCAACACATTTAGATGTTAAAAGAACAAAGTACGTTCTGAACAATAACAAAAACAATTACAAACCATCTCTGCTAAAGGACTCAATAGCTAAAAGTTTGTTTTGATCCCACTCCCTCTTGACCTTAGCCGTTCATTACTTTGCTCACTTCCTTTGTTCTTCTTCTGCACTAAACTACCAATCAGAGAGACTTCATTCAAAGGATTGGCTTCGGCAATTAAACACGCTGAATTGGGAAAAAAAAAAAAGCCAACAAAGGCTGAAGAGTTCCCACAATGGTGCGGGACACACCGCAAAGACTAGGGCAACGGCCCAACATTAACCGACTGCCAACCATCGGCTTGGTGTGTCAGGGCCTTAACATGTGAGAGGCTGTGGCTCAGACCAAATTCAGACCAAAGATTCACGACGAGATGAGTTGAACCATGCAATTACTTGCAATGTGCCATTCTGCAACATTCTACAAACCTGTCAGTTCACACCAATGCAACTAGATGAGATGGCGCATTATCTCAATGCAACAACTCTCTGTACTTGTGTTCTTATTTGCAGCTTTTCAGGCAGTCCTGTCTGGGCTTCTTTGCTGAGGTTGCTGCCCCCGCGACCCAGACCCGGTTAAGCGGACGACGAGTACGAGTACTTATTATATTACTACTTTTTTCTTGGAATATTACAACTTTTTTCCCCAAAATATTACAACTCAAAATCTCAATATTTTGAATATGAGCACAAATCTTGCTCAAACACATCTGAGCTATTGAAGTCCATGGGTTTATAAATGAATTAAAATACAAAAAGGAATTCATTTATCATTGACACAGGTGTCACACTAATATTTAAAGAGGTTGCTGCCCCAAAAACAAGATACAAAAGAGGACAACTCATGCTAAAATAAGTCTTACATTGTAAGACTAAGAGCTGTGTCTCATGTCTTCATTGCACTGGGGTCTAATCGAGGCTCAACAAAGTCAATGAAGTCACTGACATACTGGCCTATTCTGTTTTTCCTGCTTGCAATGTATGTGAAAAATAGTGAGGCTAGGAAGAAACATAGAAAGCTGGGACTGATGTTGACTCAGCACTGGGGAAAAAACAAAAAAAAGTTTCTCATAAAATGCCACAGGAAATGCAGTACCTCAATGTGATGTCAAAAAGACTAGTCTAAAGATACACCCCCACACAACAAAATAGGCCAGTGGGATTCAAGGTAGATCACCCAAAGCTGTTTTTAACAGTGATAAATGTTTCGTATTGGCAATTTGCTTTAATCTTTAGTTTTAACCAGAGCACATATCTGATCAGATTAGGAAACAATGTTGGATAAAAAGGTACAACACTTCCGCCTCTGTCTTTGTTTCCTCATCAAAGTGCTTCAGCATCGACTGTGCGAGAACATTTTGAGAGTATTGCTGTCAAAATTGCTATTTGTCAAAACAGCTTTGAATGTCAGTCCAGGCAGGAATATCTTGTAAGGTATTTTGTTCTCAGAGCTCAGACAGAGCTTACATGGATTCTCAAAAAATACCAACCCAGATTCCAGTGTAGCTTTTTTGATTCTAAACGATTGGCGTGAAGACATCCTTTGGTGAAATCAGAATATAATTATCTACTTTTGACAACACGCATTGAAAACTAAAGGGTCCAACTGAAGGGAAATTGTCCCTAATTGGATAAAGAACCATGCGCTGCCCTAAAGCACGAGAAACCAATTATGCTGCAGGTACTGAAAATAAACAGGCAGCTTCAGTCAACCGTTCTTTGAGGAGAAATTCATGAATTCCAGATCAATCACATACAGTCAAGATGTCTAATGATGTGTACAGATAAATCTTGCATTAGAGAATTGACAGGGCAACATGTTTGAAATGCAGTCACTAAGATGAATATAAGAAGAGGCTGAAGCTAACTTTCCCAGCACAGCTTGGAAGTGTTAGCATTCCTTTAAGAATCTGCCGCACAGATTTAATAAAGTAAAGTGAAGCCAGGGATACTTTCTCAGCTTATAACAGAGAAAAATTAAGAGCACCATGACTCACAGCCAGTAATGGCATTTCAGTGCATCTCAGATTGTTTTACTTTCCATTTCTCCTGTCGTGTCGACATGGATGCAGTTTCATGCAGTGGAGAATGTTCATAATTCAAAGGTCAAGTCGTGGGGGTTTTGTATGCAAGGTGGAGTGCAAGTCATCGAGCAAGAACGTTTCTCATTAGAGCTCACTGAGAGGTGTCCCTTCATTGTTCTTATGCAAATGATGAATCATTTCCTGATGCTGTACATGGCAGTTATCCTGTGCAGCAGAATGTATAATCTCCACTTTAAAGGCAGAGTACAAGGGCTTTTTAATAAGTTTTATCCAGATGTAGAAGAATAGAGCTGACAACAGCTGAGCTGAGGCCTCTGTGAGTTCCTATTAAACATTAGGAGATGAATAATTGGCATTTTTGGTAATTAATTATGCATCCATTGTTATTTAAACCAGATAGTGTGGTGGACTGTTGAGTGGTGAGTGTGTCCGTGTAGAAATTAAGAGGATTATGTTGATTTGAGTGAGGGTTTGAGAAGAGTTTCTGGTGCTCCAAGATGTTTGTGGTGATTTTAAAAACACTGAATTCTAATTGGCCGTAATAATTCAAAGCCAATTATATCTTCCAAGTTATTGTCACAGATACAGAACAGAACAGTTGGGGGACATAAGAGAAGAGGAGCTCAGCCTCAAATATTAAAATGAGTGAGCATGTTGAGTGGTTCTATGCACTTTTTTCCCATGTATACATATTTATTTTATCACTCTATTTCATTGTTTAATTGCATTTTAGATGCAGAAGGGTGTGTACATGAGTGATGATACCAGAATTTTATCCCTTTTGAGGAATACCTTTGGTACGAACTATGGTACTAAACGAACTATATGGGCAGGGTCGCACATGAGCAAGTGCAGACGAGTGACAATAGGCTGCTGAGCTTGTACTTGTACTGATTGTGGGCAGTGATGGATGCAATGTACACAGAAAGCTAGCATGCCAGCTAATGTCTGCTAGCTTGCTAACATCTATATATATATATATATATATATATATATATACATATATATATATTTTTTTTTTCATCCTTTATTTAACCAGGTAAAACTGAGTTGAGAAAATTGAGAAATTGAGATTTAAAAACCTCTTTTACAAGAGCGACCTGGCTAAGAAAGCAGTGCACAAACAACACCACATAGAATTATACAAATAGCATAAAAGTGTACAAATTACAGATTACATTAGGCAAACACAAGAGCCGAAAGATCTCCTTTCTCGATCCTTCAAAACTGATCTGAATTCCCCCAGGCCAATAAGTTCAGTCAGTCCTAAATCCTTTTGCAAGTCGTTCCAGCTTGAGGGGGCACAAAATTTAAACGCTTTTTTCCCCAACTCAGTCCTGACTCTTGGGACCTGCATCTGTATGATGTTCTGGGATCGCAGGCTGTAATGGCTGGAGATTCTGCATATGTACAGGCACAAATATGGGGGGAGAAGCCCAAGTATAGATATATTTATATATAAAAGTCAACCAGTGGGAGAACCTGCAAACAGATAAAGAGGGGCACCTTGCGGCAGCATACAAAGAACAATGATGAACACGGTGATTACTACCAGTCATGAACCGCAAAGCGGAGTGATAAACTATGTCCAATTTCTTTAGAGACTGGTCAGGTGCATTCATAAAAAGATCTCCATAATCCAGTAAAGGTAAAAAGGTCATTAAGATTAAATACTACAAAATATAATGTTTTTCACCTCCCTCTTCAATGGAGCTGGAAGATGAAACTTTTGATTTACTGGTCCATCTACGTCCCAACCCTCACCTATGGTCATGAGCTTTGGGTAGAGACAGAAAGAGTAAGATCACAGATACAAGTAGCTGAAATGAGTTTTAGGGTGGCAGGGCTCAGCCTTAGAGAGGGTGAGGAGCTCAGACATTTGGAAGGAGCTCGGAGTAGAGCCGCTGCACCTTCACATCGAAAAGAGGCCAGTTGAGATGGTTTGGGCGTCTGATCAGGATGCGTCATGTGTGCCTCCGTTTAGAGGTGTTCCGGACACGTCCCACTGGTAGGAGGCCTTGGGTAGACCCAGAGCACAGTGAAGGGATTACATATCTCATCTGGTCTGGGAACGCCTTTGGATCCCTCAGGAGGAGTTGGAAAGCATTGCTGGGGAGACGGACATCTGGAGTCCTTTGCTAAGCGTGCAGCCCTGTTACGTAGCCTCGGATAAAGTGATCAAAATGGATGGATGGAATATCATATAATAGTCTCCTCCACACGTTTTTTTTTTTGCTATTTGAGGCAGTAGCTTCGCTGGTCAAAGCTCACCAAAGTCAAACCCCCAGAAAAGAATGTTTTACTCACCCATTCACTTGCATTGAATGGAAGTAAACGGGAGGCAAGTATTTGCAAATGGTAATTTCAGGCATGTCTGACTACGCCCTAGAATGACGAAGAACTGGCTAAACATAGAAGGGTGAAACATGCAGACAGAAAGATACTAAGAGAGACTGATGACTATATAAGAGACTTTTTCTTCACAGCATGTGAAAACCACCACTTTTCCTCTTGACATGAATGTTGTGTTCATTCTGAGGTTGATTCTATAGTGGCACTTAAGTATACTATGGTATAAGTAGTATAAGTGTACTGTATGGAAGTAGAATCTGAACACAAGACACCCTAAAGATACACTACAAAAAGGACAGAGTCGACAGTGAGACTGCAGAAATGTGTCTCAGAGTCTCTCTCACATATAATGAGCTGACTAGATAGTAGCCTGCCTTACACATGCAGCTATACATCTGGATCTCAGAGGCGTTGCTCTGGTGAATCTCCTCCATCAGAAACCTCCTGTTGCATCTCATTCGTGTGCCACTTTAGACAAAACAGTCTGCCGATGAATACATGTAACTGTCTGTTACCATTTTAGACTGCTGTTTAAATAACTTCCACTTATTTGATTGTTTTTTAGCTGTAAAATCACAGTGTGTTTCAGTATCAGCAAGCCTCATGGAGACAAACAAACAAAAGAAAAATAAAAAGGCCAGGAAGCTTTTAGCTCACTGTATCCTCCAAAGATTGAGACACCACATCCAAAATCTGTTCAGTGAGAGGTATGGTAAGCGTCACTATTTCCCCTGTTGGCACCTTATGGCGGCGCTGAAAATACAATAAAGAAAAGCCCCACTAGCTCGCCTGCGTGTCTCATACATCTTCAGTCATGCGGAAGGCCGTCCGTCAGTTTTACTGCACATCGGCTTCCTCTCAACGCAGCATCGATGACTGATGGCCCTAAGTGCAACTAGATAACTACGGCAGGGGATGATAAAAATGTGAAAACACACATCCTAGACAGGAAATTGGCCATTTTGGAGCAATTGACACAGAGGGGCTGAAGTGATGGCACTTCCTGTAATGCTCATCCCTTGAAAAGCGGAGATGTCTGGGTGTCCGCTGGAAGATAGCTACAGTCCAGTGGACATATTACTGAGGTGCACTAACCCGAGAGATCTCAATTAATTTTTTTTGGGGCCCTTTAGTTTTTTTTTTTTTTTCCATGTGTTTCAGCCATCATAGAGTCAAAGCTAAGATCAGGTGTCATGAAAAAAAGTTTCAGTCAATATCCTGGTCATCTGCGGCACAAAAAAATCAATTGAAACAAGTTAGAGGTCATGTGAGGTAGAGCCATCAGAGGAGGAATTAAACAATGGCCTGGTAAAACTAGGGCAATGAGGAAAAGTGAATACCTATGAAAATGGATCGCTGGGGCTTAATGGAGAGTGGAATATCGAAAGAGGCAGGCAGCCGTATGAAATTATGATGCGACTCAGCTGTACTTCACAGTGTTGGTCATTATCGGAGAAAATGATGATATCTGAATCTGCAAATATCTGTTTTTATTCTCAACCTCATATCTTGTCTTTTCATCCTTTATCTTCTTCTTCTATGCACCACATGCAAAACAGTGAATTGAAGTGATTGATGATAATGGTGATGATACTACAGCTGCTCTTCCAGGGTTGTAAGCACATTATCTAGGTCAGCAGTTTAACATTTCTTATGGAGTGCAATCAAGGAGTTACGTAGCATCTCTATATAATCCGATATGAATATTGGCAATCATACCTTGAACTCAAAAAGACTATTTATCAGTGCAGAAGTGTGTGAAATGGATCTCCAACCAATATTAGTTATCACTGAAAAAAACCTTGATCACATAGTAACATTTCAATCACTCCTAGTTAAAGCCAGCAGTTTGTATACATGTGGGTGTGAAAATCACTTCAGTGCTGATTAATAATTCATCTGTGTGTTGTCAGAAAGTGTTACTCGTCTAATGCTTATCAAATTGCATTACCTCTGAGACCAGAGGATCGCATTGCAGGGGATGATTTTCTTATTGACCAGCCATAAATACAATTTTCTGCTGTTGATTAAGCAAAGCAACTTAAAAGGCACAAATGGAGGAGAATTTGTGGTGCTGCAGCAATCACAGGAAAAACAAGTTAATTCGTGTCATGTTTAGCACATTTAATAAATCAAATAAAGCCAAATGAAAGGTGCACTTTAAATGCGGGGGCCCACAGAGATAAATTAAAACACTCTTTTGCCACAACACAATGACTACAGTGGTGGAGAATTGCGGTCAAATCAACCTCTTGTCCCAGAAATTACATTTATATACGAGTTACCTACAAGAGTAAATAAGTTTTAAAGGAACTGTAATGACGAAACTTAAATTAATGCATCTGGCCGTTGTAAAAGTGTCAATTCTGAACATCTCAGTAAAATATTCACAAACAACAATTTCCACTTGTGCAATACAATATCGGCTTATAGCAACTAAAGCATTATTAAACTATTATTATTAAACTATTATTAAAAGAAGAAAAAATGTAGTTATGGTTTGGTCTGGGCACTCACAGCATTAAAAGGGACAGTTCACCCCAAAATCAAAAATGCATTGCCGAGTGTTGGAGATATCGGATATCTCTCCAGTATCATGTAACTAGATAGCACTCGACTTGTGGTGCTCAAAGGGCCCAAATAAATACATTTGAAAAACTCAACATCAATGTCTCTTTCCAGAAATCATGACCAGGTTACTCAAGATAATCCACAGACCTTGTTGTGAGCAGTTTCATGTAGGAACTATTTTCTCTCCAACTACACCCACCAACCGTGTCACCGCGCAGAAGTAAGCGTGCATCTACTGCTAGCTTACCTAGCACCTCTGAGCTAGCTAACGTTAAAGCTCAGCCAAAAAGGACACCATTAATGTTTACATCTCGCTACATGAGCACAAGCCTCTCGTCCTTGAGTAGATGCACGTTTTCTTCTAGCTGTGATATGGTTGGTAGGTGATGTTCCTACATGAAACTGCTCACCACAAGGTCCATGGATTACCTTGGGAGGCTGGGTTGTGATTTCTGGAAAGAGACATTGCTGTTGAGTTTTTCAGATGTATTCTGTGGTGCTTTTAGCACCTCAAGCTGAGTTCCATCTAGTTCCATTATATTCAAGAGAAGGCAGACATCTCTATGGCCAGTATCTCCAACACTCTGCAACTCACACTAAAACAGTCCAGACTGATACATAGCACTTCAGGTAAAAGGAAAATCAAATATTTTCAATTGGTAAAGTGTCCCTTTAAGTTTCAGGAAAGATCGTAGTCTCAGTTAACTGTACTGACATTCAACCAAAACCAATTTTTTCCCATAACCTTATGCTCCAGATGGTCTGTTAAACAGAGACATCTGAGAAGCCCTCATTTGAAACTGTTTGGAAAAGGGCAAAAAACACGAGGCAGTTGATTGGATGAACCGTCTGTCTGTCACAGGCTAATTTCAACCAATAAGGTCAACGAACCTACCAGCAGAGCCAGTTGGTAAATAAGACACTTGTTGAAGCCAGCTGGGAGAAGAGTGAAAGCTTCTTTCCCTCAAGAAAAGCCTTCTTGTTCTGTTCTTTGCTTCTTTCAATCAGGAAATATTTTTCAGTTCTGATATAACTGATGCTATTGCAGCGTCTACGCTAATGTCCTCAGGAGCCACCATTGTTATTTTGAACTAACAGTCGCCTCTCCTTGTTACACACACTGAAACCATGCCTGTAACTGCCAGTAGCTGATTGATATTTGTGTCATCTCATGATCCCATGATTCTAGTGCGAATCCAGCTGCAATGCACTTAAGTTTTTCCACTGACTTTACCCTAAGTGCTTCTGTTGCCTACACCTAACCACACGCAGAGCTCAGAATGCAAACCCTGTAAAACCCTCATGAAGTACTGTTTTGAAACCACCTGTTTGAGAAGCCCCTAAAGTCCATCTGAGAGTTCATGCATTCTGGAGGATGACATGTACGGTGCAGTGATGTTGATTGTCACTAATTAACTCAGATGAGATGAGTAGACCAGATGTTTCAACCTTGTTCAGTCGGTGTTGTTAAGACTCTGTTGATAGCACCTTCACATTATCGCATGCCAAGTGGTGTCATGTTGTTTTCTCATTACTCCTCTTTACTGTGCTAATTGTTGGCTGGTTTTAAGATGTGCTGGAAAATCCAGAGCATAACAGTGCACTGAAGTTAGAGACGAAGTAAGATTCTCCAACTAAACTCAAATTCTGTGCGCTGCGTGCGGATCAGCGGGAACGTCTCATAATTCGGGCAGTGCAATAATACTCACAGGCAGTAATTGCTGTCCTGCTGATTCCAAAGACTGCTGGAGCTGCTTACTGTGCAAAAGGCGGGAGGCTGGACGTGCGAGGTGGGCAAAGTCTCCCCTTAATCCACATACCCTCGCAGCATTCCCTCTTCACTTGATCAGCCACCTGCAAGAACCAAGCAACAGTGAAAACCTTACTCTCAAACTCATAAATCAGACAGTCAGGTAATTTTCGTAATACTTTTCTCAACATGTATAAATGAGCTTCAGTTCTGAGAGTGAAACATTTGAGGAAGTATAACAGCATGTAGAGAATCTTGTTGTTCAGACAGCAGTTACTATCTATTTTGCTCTATTAAAGAAACACATTTTAATCACTTTGTCATTACATTGTACGTGCATGTGGTGCATGTGGCTTCTGTTGATTTAAAATAGAACTTATTTGCTTGAGTAAATTGGTATTTAATAGGGCTGCCCCCTGAAAGTCGGAGATTTGAATCGGAGACCCCTCAGTCGATTGAGATTCCTTCAAGTTGAGCAGCCTTTTTTTTGGTCAGTGTGAAGAGTAATTCTGGGGACATTTGGCTCCCCATGTTTAGCTGCAGAGTGAACTATCTTCATTTTCACACTGCTCTTCGGTACAGGCAGCATTGGACCCAGACCCAGGGTGAATATGAGTCATGCAATCTAGAAAGATTTAGGGTCTGGCTATGAGTAACGCAAATGGCCCAACTCGAGGGGCGGCACCAAGCATGCATTTGAAAATACCACTGCACGCAATTGGATAACACTACGACCAATCAGAACAATACTTAGCGCTTAGCTACCAGCAGAGCTAACTGGTAGATTAGACTCTTGCCGTATCCGGTCGGCTAAACAGCAAAAACGTCCTTCTTGCAAAGGAAAGACTCGAGCGCCGTCTTCTGTTCCTCTTTTAGAGAAAAAGCCAAGTCTAACTCGTTCATTGTAGCGGCCAAAGCCGTTTCAAACAACTGGTGTTCATCCGTAGCCATCTTGCAGTGTTTACTGACTGATTCTGGACTTCGTTGTCGCAGCACTGTCGTCTTCTGTTTAGCTCGCCTCTGGCCCGCCTATATCAGATACACCGATGTGATTGGTGCAGCTCGGCTACAAGGGCATGGGTAATGAGCATCATTACTGATTGTCAGAGTGACTCGCTGAGCAAATTCAAATTGTGCTCTCGCGAGAACTCTGGATTTCCAGGGTAATAGACGCCCATGTTAAAATGCAAAACTTCACAGTAGAAACAAACATGTTTACAGCCTTGTACAAAAAATGGTTTTAGTCTCTAAAGCTAATTTCCACCTTCATGACAACATTACGGAGTGTGAATATTTATATAACTAACTGGTTGACATTTTACGAAGGCCTATAGTTGCACATAATTAAGGGCGGGCCGTTTTGAGTGACAGGCTGTCTGATGATAGCGTCCTTGGCTTCTCAGTCAGCCCTCACTCCTTCACAGCATCAGCCTCTTGCCCAAATAGGGTCACTTCTGGCTCCAAAAAACCAAGATAGCATCACTGTAGCTCTCAAGCTTAAAGCCATCACTAATGTCAGTAAACTAACCAATCAGAAGCTAGGAGGCCTTGAGGAAACCCAAAGAGCTCGATTCAGCAGATCGTTGTAACTGTTTGAAATATTTAAACATGTTAATATGTCAATAATTAACTGTGTAAACATAACTAACCATTTACTCAAATACATAAATTAACTCCTGAACCTTTGACTTGGTAGCAAACAGTTGCTTATACACGTCCAGCCAAACTGTGTTTAACTCTGTTTTGGTCCCCACCACTTCCTAAGTGAAATATTTGGAACATTAGCTGCTCAGTCATTCACTGTATCCCCCTGCTAGTCACTTTGTGTCTTTCCGCTGCTCTTCACTGAATACAGCTGCCTGCTGTGGCCGAAACTGATGCTGATGAGAGCAGTGGAAGTGAACCAAAACAATGAGCTGGAAGATCCTAAAATGCTGCACAGAAATGTGAAATTTCAGAGCATTTGCCTCACTACAAGTAACCACATTCACCTTTTTGATTCATTGCTCAAAAAGTGCCGATAAAAGCATCTTTACAAAAATCTCGGTGATATTCCAGAAAGGAGGACAATATATCATGAAAAGCCTGACTTCAGTCAACCTAAAATATTATGGGCTAAGTCATTTCTGATTTAAACAATCAACATCAATTCAAATTCACAGCTTTAAAACCTCCTGCACTGCAATGCATTCTAACAGAGTGAGGTTTGGATACGTCAGGCACAATTAAATAACTAAATTAATTAAGCATTACAAAAAAAAAAAACATCCGACACTATTATAGATGTCGCCCACCAGTCACAATAAGAATATATTTAGACACTCAGAAACTTCCTACTGAAGAAGCTTTTTGCAAAAGAGCACAACAGTATTTCAGCTTTTGGATTTCACATCTCTACTCGCTGCCAGTAATAACCACATGCTCCATTTCCCTCACTGTGGGTGAGATACGATCAGACTTTGGAAATGCCAAAGAGATCTTCAGTGTGCAGAGGTTGTGGATGCCACAGTTAATTTGCTCCTTCATTACAGAAAATAAATAACAAAGAGCTTCTGATAAAATTATTAATATTCACATTCCAATAATTGATTTCGTGCTACAGTATCTCACTCTAGGGGCTGCTAGGACCACCCAATGACAGGTTTTGCCGACGGTAATGAAAGCATCTGACACTTAGACCCAAAATTCAGCAGCCATTGCTAATGACTTTTACAACCACACATTCCTGTAATATCATTACACTAGCTGAGCTACATTTATCAGCAAACAGTGCAAAAGGCAACGACCATCAAATGGCTTCGCAAACATTTGATCTTCCACATTTTGATTGGTACACACAGAACTAGCTGATGCATTTAAATCAGAAGGGATGAACCTCCCTTTGATTTCCTGGCTGGGGGAAATAAGACATTGGATCCAAAGTAAAGTGTTGGAGCATCTGTGCTGGTGTAACGTGTCTGCAGAGTTGTTGGCAGTAATAGAGACACCTTGTTCTTCCTCGGCAAGATGTTCTACATCTCATCTGCCTCATTACTGGCAAAACAATTAATTTCAATGCATGGTTTTTGGTTCCAGATTATTTACTAGCATCTGTTGTACAGTTTTCATGTCACATTATTAGTGACATACTGTAGTTTGGGAGCAGCTGTAAAGATACACATGCAAATTCTGAACTTACATGTTAATGCCATGTCATGTCAGCACTTGAACTTTAGTGGTGGCATATTTACAAACTAAACATTTGGCATTTGCAACAGTCATTAATTGAATATTGACTCACTGGGTCCAGGTTGCAGATTTATAAAGCCTGAGACCGTCATTTTCTAATGTAGTGCATTGAATTATTAATTTACCCAGACATTCTCTACTGGCAAAATTTAAGGTGTGATCTGGAGCCTCATCACAGGAACTTGCCTGAAAATCCTATCTTATGTCAGTTTAAGGTGACATTTAGGATTGCTGGTATTAAAGAAATATGTTTCCTAACTGCATTTATGGATTTAGCTATTCAGCTATTACAAAACCATCCTAACTTGGGGATTTCCAAAGTTAAGAATCCTGAGTTAGGGTGGCATAGACCCTGTCCTAAATTTAAAATAACTACCAAAGTCTATATGGCAATGACAGTAAAGATAGGCAACAACAACTTATCTTTTTTTTTTTTAATAATAATCAATAATCAAAATAATAATAATTAATCAATGATAATTAATGTTGAATGTGAAGGTCCTCCACTGACATAAGAAGTGCTTATTCCTCCTTGAAGCTAAAATTGAATGCATGTCTTTTATTTGTCCATGATTGAGAGCTAGCTAGCCAGTGACAAGTGTAAGCCGTCGATATTATGGCCTGTCCATCTCCAGTTACCTATAAAAAAGCAGAGACAGTCTTGTGTACAGTCTAAACATAGATATAGGTATGGCAAGATGAATGCCAATTGAAGTATCAAATTGGAGGTCTGAGGTAGGATAGGTCGCAGCCATGAGTTGAGGAATTACTTCTATTACAGAAAGATAGGACTTTTCCTGTCCTTGAAATTTAAGTTAAGATAGGACAAGTAGTTAGGATAATTTTCTGTAATGAGGCCCCTCAATAGTGTAGCTATAGTATAACTTGCTCTAAGAATGCACCTTGACAACCAGACACCTCTGCTTTTCAAGGGATGAGCATATAGGAAGTGCCATCACATCAATTCCTCTGTGTCAACTGCTCTCCATGTAGGGGACGCTATCATAGCTAAATAGCCTTTTAGTGGCTTGTGTGGTTGGTCGGCAGGGTTAATACTTTTAGGACATAAACCAGCTACAGAATGATGGGAGAAGAAAAACTCACAGAAAAACATTAGTTTGATTTCTGTCTGTTAGCCTTCCAAAAGCTGTGAATACATGAATAAAAAGATCCAAACCTTTAAAAGAGGTCCTGCTTTATTTATAACCCGTACCCGTATTGTGCAGAAGTGGACTGAATTGACAATAGAGGCCAGTTTTTGAGGTCAAATCCTGAGGTCAGGGAAAATCAAGTCATGGACTGTGTACTGATGCCGTCAGAACCATAATTCCCTTTTCTAACAGACCATGTGTGATTACAGACTATGTGATGGTATGTGATGTACTGTGTTATTATCCCTATAGAGTCCACGCAGCTGAATTTAGGTATTAATGGCATTACTTGCTGAAGCAGCAAACATATTATGCTTGGCTTCCCTCTGATAATGCACAAGGAGCTGCTTGAGGGAAACCTGGAAGTCAGCTTGCCATCAAAACTGCTGCTGGGTATTCTAAGAGTGAAGCGAAGCCTGATAAGGGAATTGGCCCATTGTTTCCCCACTTGAAAGCCGTCAGCTTGGGCATGCAAAAATTATTCCTGCCACTCCGTCACATTGACGGGACCTCCGAGGATATCACTCTTACTGCCGCTGCCTCTTCTGCGCCCTACAACTACCACAGCATGCAGAGCAGTGAGTAGCTACTTCATGTTCCTGTGTGAAGTATAGCTGATACTCAAAGGCAGCGAGGATGCTTCACTGACATATTATGAAGACAGAGTCAGACGGGATAACAGGATTCAGACGATAACCTGAACACAAGCAACTTCTCTTTCGACAACCTTGGGATAATGGCAGCTAAAAGACAAAAGCACACATACCGAGTCTAAATAGAAACTGAGCACCATATAGAAAACAAGGGGAGTGGGGGAGAGAGAAGATGAGTCATTGATAAACACCATCTGCACGGCATGTTACATTCAAACATTTAAAATGGAGAACAGGGATTCAAACAAAATGGAAACAAGAGCGTGATAGACGATGGGCACCTTGTGTAAAAGACCTACCAGTAAGCTCGGCAGGAAAATAATTTCAAGGGTAAGAGTATATAATAAATAACATAAATGTATGCATAAATAAATTACGGATCTACAGCAGCAAAGCCTCTGGGGATAAAAAAAAAAAAAAAAAAAAAAACTTTTCTCAGTTTCTATCATGTGCTAGCATGATTTTACAAATCATCTCCGTGAGCAGAAGTCTTTGCACTGATAGCTTGGGATTTCTCTTTTTTTTCCCTTCCCCTCCGTGTCTGTGACAAGATTAGACTATCTTTCCTTGTGCACATGGATGACTGACTCCTTGGGGCCGGCCGCATCTCTCTTGCACCCCCGTCCCTCCATCCCAAGGCAGAAAACATTTCTATTTTAAACAGGATTAGCTCTCACCACAAGCCACCTGACAGGCAAAAGCATCACCCGCACGGCACACGCCCCCAAGGCACCCAGCAGAACATATCATGGCCTCAGTGACTAACAGGGATCCTGGGGAGTTTACGTTACAGTGGCATGCACAGTGGGTTACACAGTCCAGCCTCTGTAAGACATCTATTAACTGCCCCTGTCTCGCACATTAACAACACAAGAGTTCCGAGACCTGTCTTTCAAGCAGTAAATAATCTGTGGCTGGAAGAGAAGAGAGCACACAGTCCCTCGGTGGAGTTAATAAACACACTTATCATTAACTTAAAAGGATGGATTGGTTCAATATCCCGTGTTATAAAATTGCAGACTCATCCTCCGGCAGCAAAATAAAAAAAAAATACACAAACATATTTTAAAAAAGTAGTTAAGATGACAGCTATTAGTGCTTGCCAAGGTATTTGGTGCATCACGTTGCAAGAAAAACACTGTCATTGTGTTGCTCATGATTTCAGTAGTAATCCCTGTTCCAGTTCCTCTTATCGTCATTTGGGGATAAACTTTCTGTCAGTGTGCTCTGTATTAAACCAATACTTTTCCCTAATCTGGCCTCTGTAATCCTTCACCAAAAATTCCTCAAACAAGGGATGATACAAAAAAAAGAAGACTTAAAGATGTATTTTTATATTTTTGAAATATAGCCTGATTAACAATGCAGCAAGTATCAGATTGTCTGTGCCAGTTTGAAAAGTGTGATTCACCTCTCTCGCAACAATTAACAGATTTAACAACAGCTTCGAGGTGCCTCTGAGCAAGACACCTAACCCCAAACTGCATTGTTGGGAGTGTTCACTGACGTGGAGCAGAAAACTGCTATTACACTCACGGGCTTCGAGGCAGGAAGCGGTGTCATTGATGAGAAAGTTGGTGTGTGAATGATAAACCTTCACTAACACCAATGGAGGCAAGAGGAAGATCAGCAGTACCAGGATAATCTGCTAAATCTTAATATTATAAGTATGTGAATTGTACATGAAGAAAGGGTGCTGCTCCATATTTAGTCATTTTGTTCAGGAGACACATTTCTCTGATTATTTTCCAATTCAAAAAAGTGTTCCAGTGTTCAGTGGGTACACAGATTCCAATTATCTGTGTTTGCTATCACCGTACAAGAGCTAGAAACAGCGTCACAACTCCAATAAATCCATGTAAAACCATCCTGTGAATATGAGTTTATAATGGATTTGTAGATAAATAGCGAGGTACTTTGGAAAATATACTCGCTTGGTTTCTTGACGACAGTTAGATAAGAAAATTGACACCACTCACTCATCTGTCCATAAAATATAAAGAGAGATAGCTTAGCCTAGCTTAGCATAAAGACTGGAGGCAAGGGGAAACAGCTAGCCTGGTTCTGTCCAAGGGTTTTAATCAGGTGTGTGTTATAGCAGTCAGGGTTTACATTAGTCCATTCTCGGAACCCATCGGCTGTGTTCGGCGTCTGACTTCCGGCAGATGGCGATACAGCCTCTGGGGGCAGACCCCCGATTTTTTGGCATTCCGGGTTGATTTGGGCGGAGGAGGCGAATTTCCGTTTCCGACTTCCGTTTATATATAAGTAAATATGCTGAACCATTGCGATGGATTCAGAGTTTGCAGAGACGCCAATTATGTTCCGCCTCGTTAGTTCACCGCACGGACCAATTAACCTGGCAACAACTGCAGACGTGATTGGTCAATATCACGTGGACTACAAACAGCCTACAACCGGAAACCAGGGCTCTTCCACTCTTCTTCCGGAGGCAAGATCTCCTGGGTTTGCCTACAGACTCTACATTCACTGAATGTAGAGTCTGTATATAGAGACTAACATTAGCCTGGATATGCTGGCTTTTTGCTGGTATCAGGAGGAGCTGTCCAGCCCGTAAAAATATCAAAGGCCTTTAAGATATGTTGCAACACAACTTAAAGAGGCAACAAATAGGATTCAGGTTTTTTTAGCTTGGCACCACCTAGCGTCAGCAGTATTGCTCGCACTGTTGCAAAGACCAAATTGACCGTGGGGATCAGAGATAATCAATAAAATGTAGGCTGTAAAGCCACCAGTATACCTCTATGTATATGTAGAATGAGAAGGTGTGTGGACACTCTACTAAATAAATGAGTAAAGAGACCGAGCAACAATTATCAGATTTATCTGAAGAAAAAACAAATAGTAATGCAAATAATTATAGCAGAATGCACAGTACCAGTACAAACAGTTCACAGTAAATTATACCAATATGTACAGTATCAGTAATCACTGTCCGAGGGCTGCAGTAGAATGGCAACGAGGATGTCAGCCGACCAACACTCGCTACCCGGTCCCTGGTTGCGGCGATTTGCGATGCTGGCCAGCTAGGAATGAACTAGCAGCCAGTACAGTACAGTCCTCTCTCATCTAGCTAACATTTAGCCGTGTCACTTACTGATCCATTAGAAAGAAAGCTAGCTGGACACCGGTTTTGAAGCCTCTTTGGTCACGGAGCTCCCTCCATCTCTTGAATGTTTTTCCTCTTCTGTTATCACTCTCCTTTTTGTGCATCCTCACCTCCTCAGACAAAAGGAGCTTGTTTTCTTTTTGGAGGCCGTTTTTCACTTATCTCCAGACTTTGTCCGTCTGCCATTGTGCTCCTGATTCAATTATCTCATGCCCTGGCCAGTTCCTCATAAGGACCAGCTCCAGTCCCTGATTGGCTGACCGCCCAGTTTGGCAATACATGACGCGTTTCCTGTCGTAAAGCAGATTTTTTCCGCGAAAATTCGCCCCCGGTGGCAGAAGCTTATTGCAAATACTGCAAAGCCACTAAGTAACCTATGTAAACGCTGATAGTCTGATTTTACTGTGTATAATACCCTGTGCAACCCACATTATTTTCATAATGATATATTTAGGCAAAAATGCTGTCTGTTGCTTCCTTAAAGATAAACATATATAATGCAGACCAGACTTTAGGATTTTAATTCCAGATGAACATATTTATCCACCAAAGCCGTACACAGTGCAGGATCGTGTTCTCCAGGAAGACTTCCAGCACACTGCGGGTCTCTTAGATTAGACCAGAAATACGTTTCACTTCACCATTTACCATGGCAGGTCAGACGGTGGATAGCGGGCTTGATGGTTATGGTGACCCCCGAGTTCTTTTCCTCCTTTGCCTCAGCACCTCTGATTAGTCACTCTGTTCAATGGACCGCTTCTTCAGTTAGTCAAGCTTATTTTCAAGTTATTTCATTTGTGGTGTTGTATTGTTGTTTAAATGTAGGCTGTTATATAACTATATAACTATAACTAAAACGTATGTCCATAGATGTTCTATATAGCTGGAATTCTGGAATATTAATGGCCATACTGGCTATCAAAATAAAAGTCCAGTGTAAACCCTGGCAGACAGGCGGGGAGCTCCGAGGAAGCCAAAAAACTTTCATCTGCACACACTGTGATGACACACACCTGATTGAATATTGGCGAAATGTCCCTGTTTCCCCTCATCAGCTCCTGTAGAGAGGGGTGGGTGTTTATTCACTGTTATGTTCCTTAAAAAGCAAATGCAGCATGTGTTTACATTCTGTAGGCTACATCTTAAGTAGCTAGCTAGCGAGCTGACCCTACGTTTTTCAGGGTTTGAGTTTAGTTTTGGAACGGGGAAGACATACTGACGTAACGGCTATTGTTATTACACATGCCCAAAGCACAACATGTAGCTCCAAACCACAAAACCAGCCTGAAAATCAAGGGATTCTAAATGGTTCGCATGAAAGTCTACAGAGCACATTCATGTTGTTGTTGGACACTTGTTGGAGCTAGCCAATGATACGCTGTGATTGGCCAGTCTGCGTTCAAGGGGCAGGACTTAGGAAATAGTCGATTAATAAGTTATAGGGGCAGCGACTTCCTGGAGTCAATCAATCAATCAATCAATTTTATTTATAAAGCCCAATATCACAAATCACAATTTGCCTCACAGGGCTTTACAGCATACGACATCCCTCTGTCCTTATGACCCTCGCAGCGGATAAGGAAAAACTCCCCCAAAAAAAACCTTTAACGGGGAAAAAAACGGTAGAAACCTCAGGAAGAGCAACTGAGGAGGGATCCCTCTTCCAGGACGGACAGACGTGCAATAGATGTCGTACAGAACAGACCAGCATAATAAATTAACAGTAATCCGTATGACACAATGAGACAGAGAGACAGACAGAGAGAGAGAGAGAGAGAGAGAGAGAGAGAGAGAGAGAGAGATGCAGGTAATGACAGTAGCTTACAACAACATTATTGAAAGTAATAATATTATAGTTATAGTTCTGGCTACTGTGGTACAATATGTTGAAAGTATGTATTAATATCTGACAGTATACATGTGTGACAATAGTCATATGTGTATAATAACAGTAGAAGTATGACTAATGACTAATGATGGCAGCAGCAGCAGGAGGCATCTGGCAGGACCACGGCAGCAGCACAACCACACACGTCACGCTGTCCAGGCACCGCTGTGATATGAGTTAATCTGAGAGACAGTGGAGCACAAAGGCTCCGGAGAAGAAGCCGAGTTAGTGACATCCAGAATGGCCGAGTTAGCAAGATGCAGTAATAGAATACGAGAGAGAGAGAGAGAGAGAGAGAGAGAGAGAGAGAGAGAGGGAGAGAGAGGGAGCCCGGTGTATTATAGGGGGTCCTCCGGCAGACTAGGCCTAAGTCAGCCTAACTAGGGGCTGGTACAGGGCAAGCCTGAGCCAGCCCTAACTATAAGCTTTATCAAAGAGGAAAGTCTTAAGTCTAGTCTTAAATGTGGAGACGGTGTCTGCCTCCTGGACCGTAACAGGAAGATGATTCCACAGGAGAGGAGCCTGATAGCTGAAGGCTCTGGCTCCTGATCTACTTTTGGAGACTTTAGGGACCACGAGTAACCCTGCGTTCTCAGAGCGCAGAGTTCTGGTGGGATAATATGGCACTATGAGCTCACTAAGATATGACAGAGCTTGACCATTTAGAGCTTTATAAGTTAACAGTAGGATTTTAAATTCAATTCTGGATTTTACAGGGAGCCAGTGCAGAGAAGCTAAAACAGGAGAAATATGATCTCGTTTCTTAGTTCCTGTTAGTACACGTGCTGCTGCAAGAGTCTCTGCTGGTTGCTTGGCAACATCGAGGTGATGACAAGATTTCTTTGCTAAGCTAAGCTAACTTCCCTTGGCTGCAGCCTGAAACGAATATGAGAGAGGAACTTATTGTCTCATCTTCTTCCAGTGTGGTTAGTTAATTGTCTGTACTAAACAACGCAGCATTAAATATAGCACATTTATGGTCATGGCATCAGGGCAAATGAGAATGACAGATCTTTTTCAGTGTGCTATAATTTTAAAGCCAACTGCCTCTCCTCTGTGCCACAATGACTAGGAGGAAGCAGAGTGTCTCTTAAACCAATGAATATTACATGCTCTGCTTACTTCCTCCTCCTACTCCTCCTCAAAGAAAGAAAATCTCAAATCCCAAGCAAGCTTTGTGTCCTGGAGGTCACGACAGCAAATAAAGCAAATCCCCACTGCACTTCTATGAAAGCAGGACAATTCTTTGTTTCAATTTATACTCCAATAACATTACTCAGAGGAAATACCTGTAATTTGATGTGATTTCAAATAATCTCACTTCCAATTTCTGCCATCTTAATGGCCTTGCGTGTCCAAATTTTTCTTAAAAGCATGAAAGGAGGGAGAAAAAAGCTGAAGGCTGCAGGGTCACGTGAACCTCTCAGACAGGGCCAGCAGCTCAGATCATTAAAGGAATGTCTTCAACCTTGACATTCTGTATTTTGGCCTGTTATTCAGCCAGCTCTGTCACGATGCAGTGAAAAGTTTCTAGAGTGCCATTACTGTGAGCTGAAAATAGCATTTTAGCATCGTTAGCAATCATTTTTGAAACCCACAGATAATTCGAGCACCCTAACCCACATGATATAGTGTTCAGAACCGGATAGGATGATGGGAACCGACATGACTTCAGAGCAGTTAGTGGTGACAAATTCAGTATAACCCATTTTCCCCATGTATGCCTGTTTTTTAATAGTGAAGTTAAGAGTGTGAGGACAGCAGGAAGTTTATTGTTTTGGCTCTTCACTCCAGCACATTAGATTTAAAATGAAAAGAAGCAAGAAATGAAGCCGGCTGCAAAGCAAAGAAGCAAAGAACCCCATTGAGGCCCTGAGCTAACTAATGGTATCCAGCTGTCATATGGTAGATAGAAGGAGTTTTTTGGTGTGCTGTATAGTGCCTTTATGGGAGGTTTAAGGTGGCTTATAGTTGTCATTGCAAAATGTTTCACTATGAGTTGCCAACAAGGGCCCCTTTTCCCAAATTTATTTTGGGGCCCCAAACATTTGCTCACGAGGTACAGGCATATTATTTGGCACAAACTGTCAAAAGGTCCCTGTCAGTGAACTTGAAACTACACAAGAGAGCAGATTTTATCTTTATTGTCCATCATGGGTAGAAATTTTCAGCTCACCAAACATAAAAGACAAACATTATAAAAAGCAGATCTGATGGCAGTTAAGATGAAGGACTTCTCAAATACATTTTAAGGTGCCAGAGGGACTCTATCGTGCCTCCCGGAGCTCAAGAGCTCAAACTAGCTAAAGAGAAGGTGGGAGCTGTGCACCAAGATACTTTTTCCTCGTCCTTTCTGTAAAGAGTTAGGTCAACGGCTTTTGTGGTTTGCCAACTATTTTACTTGCCATAGTTACAATCCTAGAGAGTTTATTCTTGGATGTACAGTTAAGGTGACAGGCGGGAAGGTGAAAAGTTAAAACATTAAAAGTATGAAATGTAACATTTAAAAAAGGATGAAGCTAAGGTTGCTCACACCACCGCTTTAAACAAAATCTGGTACGTTTGCCGGTTAGCATCGATCATTTATGGTGTGAAAGCAAAGCGGACGAAGTGCATGATATATGGTAGTAGTTACGTCACATTAGCAAGAACTCAAAAGCTAAACTACGATTTAATCCATCTGCTGATGGTGAAGTGTAAAGGAAGCAAGCTTAAAGGCAATCTGGATGAGCAAGGTATATATTAATGCAACATCATTTGGTAACCATGGTAGCATGTCGTCATGTGAGTGCAGGTGTGTTGTTTTGTGTCCTACTCCCTGGACTTAAGCAGTAGGTAATATGATAAACAGAAGCACTTGTTTATCCTGTTTCTACCTGTCTGTCATTATTCATAACACGAGGTCCAGCTGCAGTCTCGATTTATAATGCTCATAATAAATCATTTCTGTTAGGGAGCCTTTGTGACACCCCAGAAGATAAATTAACAAAGAATAAGTAAAATGCTTCATGATCTGCTGTCAGTCATAGAATCTGATTTTGGCAAGAGGGTTTGTGTGGTGCTGTTGATGCAGAGTGACAGTCACCACTGTCCAGTCAATGAGTTACTTCTCAGTCCACATGATGTCATGTTTACAGCTTCAGGCCAGAATATAAAAACACAAAACTAAGCAGAAACAGCAAATGGCATGAACTACAGGTATAAAGGAAACAGGTAAGGTAGGGCAGTTAACTGTTAACCGTTGACCGTCCATAGGTTATTTCGCTACTCTCCAGTTTGCTGCACTGCCCCCCAACTGGGTCTAGTGGGAGCTAATTATCCTGACCAAGCCCGGTTCTAGGCAGGTACATATGAGGGGGCAGTCATAAATGTGAAGGGGGCATCATGCTCCAGCATATTTTTGCCATAGGTAGAGCTGACAAATAAAGGTCACTCGCTCACTCACTCACTCGCAGGATGTGGGGACGCTGTGTGAGTGCCCTGTAGAGGGTGTCAAAGCACGGTGGTCTCAAATGTGCTCGCCGCTTGTTTTGTTGTTGATAACAGTGTTTTCTACATGGAATTGGGTTGTTGTTAGCTGTGTGTCCAACCCCCAACCTAAAGAAATAGATTGCACTTTGTCAGGCCTCTACCCTAAGACCTGTCCAACTTGGGTGTCCCACCTGAAGACTAAGCTCCTGCTGGTATAGCTCTTAGGGTCACTGAGGCACACAACCCCCCTGGCCACTATAGCCAGTATTTACCAAAGCTAGTCTTATAAAGAAAAACTTATCAAACTAACAGAACTAACAAACACAACAGATATAGGCTAGAGAAGGCTTTTTTGTTTTGTTTTGTTTTTTGTCATTTTTTGTTTATTTTGCTAGCAATTTAACAGATTTCTCTTCACTCCACTCTCCTTTGAGCTGCTGAAAGCTGCAGGAGTGAAAAGTTAATAAAAGCTTTTTTTAAAAAAAAGCTGTGATTATCAAAAAACAGCGTGCAGAACTAGAGGCTGGGCGGGGCTTTATGTAGGGGTCTGGCACACACAGGGCCTTTGTCCTCAGTATGCGACATGCAGCAGGCACTCATCTCTCGCTGTGCTTGTGTGATTGAAGAAACGTTCGCACTGACAGGCTCACTCTCTATGCTCACACTTTGTTGTTAACTATATATTAAGTATCTCACGACACGAGACGCTACGACGAGTTTAACGGAGCTTCACTTCACTGTTGCATTCTGCCTCACTGAGACTGAGAAACCTGACGCCGATGCATCTTGGCTCATTTGCATACTAAATAGTGATTGGGTGTTTACTGGGGGGAGGGTCTCTGCCGACTGCAGACAGTAACGTTAGATCACACACAGCCGGCACACAGCACGGAGTGGAGACAGATGAGAAAACTTTTCAGTTTTGTGCCTTTTTTGGCGGATTTGATTTGAGGGGGCAAGACATTTGTTTAAAGGGGCATTGGCCCCTCTTGCCCCTGCGAAGAACCGGCCTTGATCCTGACCTGTGGAAACATTGTGCCCACCCTCCATTCTCCCCCCAGGTTGCTCTGATAAGTAAGCGGCTCAATTTTGAGCCACAAAGCCCCCATTAGCATGTTGTTAGCTCTGCTAGCACTGTTAGCAGTTCAGCACAGCTAGTGGTGCTAACATAGGGGGTTTACGGCTCAAAATTAAGCCGCTTACTGACACGAGCTACATAGGGGGTGACCAGAGGAAGACTACCATGTTTCTGCAGCAGTTAATACCGGCAGTAACATATTCCAAAAGCAAGAGCAAAGCTAGCTAGCGTAGTGCAGAGCAGCCAAGGCTAACATTAGCTACATTAGCTGCTTCTACATGTTAATGCAGCTCGGAGGCTGCCTGTCAGCTAAACCGACAGAAAATAAAATGAAAAGGAAGAAACTGACAACACAAAACATGACAATCACCACCTCTATACGGATTGTGCTTTAAAATGCAGCGCTAAAGCTCACTGAGTCGGTGGAGCGCCAGACTAAAATGAAAAGCCTCTTGTATTTCACGTCTTTTTGCATTTTTTTTCCCTTCAAAAATTAAATGGTCAGATACAGTTTAATGGGTGTTGGGCTATCAAAAGCAAAATTAATTAAAACTGACATCTACTCTAAGAGAAATATACTTATGGTCTTCCAAGTATATTATAAAACTGTGACCAAGAAGTCTTCTTTTCTTTTACCTTCACATTTCACTCCCTAACAATCCCCAATTTATTCTCGGCATAACAACTTGAGGAGATTGGCTATTTATGTAGCACTAGTCAAGCTCAAAAACAAAATCCAAATAACCACAATCAAACTCCCAAGAGGCAACAAAAAAACGCCTTGACATGCAAAAGTAATCATGCTCCTGCGCCCTTGTTTTCATGGTTCATGACTCCTGTCCCCCCCGCCCTCCACCCTTCGCCTCCGAAAGGAATCTGAATTCATTTTAATGACTTAATTTAAAAGTACAACACAATCAAGGTAATTAGGTGAACCTAGCAAAGTTTAGGTGACTGTCAGGTTTTAAGTCTGTGTCAACGAGGGGAAAGATGCTGCCAGCGTCCGCCATCACAGCTCTAATTGGAGCTAGGGCAGCAGTTTAACTGGGGCAGACGAACGAGGTGTCCGGAGAGCTCCGCAGGTCCACTTTAATTAACAGATAAGCAATTAATCAATTACTCATTTGTGAGGGGCAATTAACAAAAAAAATTGTAAGTCTGATCTTAATTGTGTTGTTATTTGCTTTAAGTACGCACCGTGCCTTTGCAGGTTTCACCCTGCAGCCGCTGTGGAAGGTCCAGCGGTGCTTAAATATATCACCATGCGTTTGGGTCATTTCAGTGCCGCATGAGGAATCTGAGCACTGTCATGATTCACCATTTGCACCGCTCCATGCCAATTTCTAAGTAATCCATCAAATAATTTGCTTCTCATGAGCAAATTAATCTTCAATGTATAATTATAATATCATTAAGAGGCTGTGTATCCCTGAAAATGATGCCTAAATGATTTCATGAATCATTCCGTCCAAGGTGTTACAAAAAAAGAAAAATTAGCTAGAATACAGAATCCACTGCGTTTCTCACTAAAGAGAAGTTCTGCGTTGTTAGTTTTGTCACATAACACATTAGCACACACATTTTTTGGGGTCATGAGCCATCATACTGAATTAACTCAAGATCTTTTTTTCCATATGATTAAGCAGAAAATAAATGTGATCATATTAGACACAATGTCTCACGGTATCTTATACCCATCAGCAGTAACGACTTTTAATTTATACCCAACGGGTTTTGATAATGAACAACAAATTCACCTTAAAATTTAATCAGATACTTTATTATACACGTCATGTTTCTGTGAATGTTATAATTGGCACATATAGTTTATTCTTATTTTATTCTCCTTTTAGCAGTGAAGAAGAGACATCCTTGAGCATGATTTGCCTTTGTTCAATGCCTAATGAATTACTTAAATTGTCAAGGCCAATAAAACAGTCACATCAAACATGAGTAGGAATTCAACGACTCTCCAAATATGACAAATTTGTCAAATAATCCCTTCTGTAAATTCATATTTAATGTACATACAATGACTGAGTACTGCAGACGGTCTCATAAGTGCAGAACTTCAGTGAGACATATCAGTAGAAAGTTCAGTAAGCAGATGCAACTTTTTCTTTTTTAATTTTTAATTCTCCTAATGGGCGTCTGTCTCATAATAAAATTCTGAAATACTGCTCTCACTTACTGTAATTGCAGTCTTGGGTGGCTTATTTCTGTAGAGGCGCAATTACAATATTAAGAAAGTTTACTGACGGGATCAAGTTGCTGAACTTTTTTCCCTCCGAAGCAAATTTCTAAGGGCATATCATCCTTTCAGTGGCAATATAAAAGCACCAGCATCTCTTTGAAGACCGAATCATTTTACTACATGAGGGAAGCAAATGTCTGATAAAGTAGCAAGGGGCTATTAGGACAGTGACTTAACTTTAATAAGGTAAGCAGTTTACAGACTCAGCGCTCGCGTTAGGGTCGAGTCAACACCTGAATGACAACAACTGGGGCAAAGTTTTGTATTCATCGTACATTTTGGGAAAGAACTGACATGGGGTCAGTCTCTGCTCTCACATCAAAATGAATGAGATGAACCAAAAATCAGAGGATTCTAACTTCTCCAGAGGAGACACAGCAGATAAACATACCCCATGCAGCCGACTATATTCTCCCTGATTGACTCTGGCAGTTACCCATTTGATTAATCAACAGGGAGGCAGAGGAAATGAGCTAAGAGGAATAGCACTGGGAAAATGTACAACTTAGAGGAACATGACTGCACACTTTAAAGTACATGATATATCTAGTCATTAAATTAATGCATATCCACTAGATGCACACTCTGATGACTGTCTTGACAGAAGACCAATGCATAGTTCATGTCAACCTGTGGGCCTGCAGCCCAGACATGAATATTATAGACAATACCATGAGACCAAGGAGACCCATTATTACACTGGGCCATAATTGCAGACCTACAGAAGTTAGGGCTGTAACTCTTAGTTTCCCCAACTTTAAAAGCTGGTTTGCAACCTTGAGATAAAAAAAATCATCTACTTAATACTGAATTTGGCCACTTTACATTACAGACAGGCCAACATTCAACACCCAAAGAGGAGCAGAAGTAGATTTTCACGGTATTAATTTCATGATAATATTGAGCATTTTAATCTTGAACATCTAAAGACTGATTCACACGACAACATGACAAACCTAATGTACAAACAAAAATGTATTAGATTTATGTTTCAAACAGAGATATAATTTCAATAGCAAACAAAACAGCAATCACGAAGAAAATATGCGCTTCATCTTTCATTGCTAACCCAGTCGCCAAAAGAATATGTTGGCATTGTACATTTGCAAACACGAATGACTTACATTTGTACATTTCATACTGTATGTATCATATAAACATTTCTACAGTGACTTCATCATCTAGAGATGAAGGGAATGGTAGATGGTGTGTTACATAGGCAAAACGCCTACCAAGCTACAGACCACTGATGTTTAAGACCAACAGGGAACAAAACCAGCTGTGACTTAGCGAGTCATCGCTGCATTTACAGCAGAGTGCCACAGAATGTGGGTGGTTCTTGGCAAGACATCTATGTTTCCAGCAGCTTTCAGGACACAAAATGTGAGTGTTTTGTGGTGACCAATCACTTTTTTGCCAGTGGGTTTTTAAGCGACCTTTTGCTGTTTGTCCAGCGGCTTTTTGGGCACTAACAGCAGTCGTTTTTTACTAAGACAAAGCTGCTCTTTCTGCCACAATAGTGGCCTGAAAAGCAGTTGTTCTTACCCAGATATCCCTGCTTTTCCTGCTGGGATAGTGGCCAAAAATCAGTTGTTTTTTACTAAGATATCACTGCGTTTCCTGCCATGATTGCCCCCGCTCCAAGTAAGATTAGATAATACTTTATTTGTCCAGCAGCAAAGGCATAGTCCAAACAGGAAGCATCAGTAGAAAAAAATAAAATACAAAGCAATATATCAACATGCAAAGTAAATAAACAGTAAACAAGTGAACACAAACTCCAAAGTTTGGTGTCTATAGTGCACAGACAATTAAAAGAAACTATTTACACGAAAAGTATTTAATTAAAATATTAGATTAAGAACACTATAAGAGAAAAAGGTCAAGCTCAGGAGCTGATGCCACTATAGTGCGACACCATCTTGATATTGCATAAAGATCCACATACAACAACCAAAGTAGGAGTAAGTAGAATTGGATTTCTATGGCATTAATGTCATGATAACAATGAGCATACATTTACAACCTTGAACATGTAAAAAAGCTTTTCACGTGGCAGCTAACAAACCAAACGGACAAAAACGCTGTATTAGACTTGATTTAGTTGCAGGCAGAGATTTAAATTAAATAGCACACAAAACAGCATTCACGATTAACAAATGCACTTCACCTTGGGCGCGTTTCTCTGCATACATGTGACTGTATCATGATTCATTTGCAGCATCTCAACAGCTGCTTCTATGTACAGCACATGCCCTGACTGCAGCAAAAAATATCACCATAAGCGCTGCCGCACCGTATCTGATGGCCAGATGTTGCTGTGACGTTATAGTCTCAGAATATACACAGGTCCTCACCTTGAACCATCCTCATCAAACAGGTCAGCAGCATACACCTCTATGTGCTGACTCAGTATCACTACTGCCATCACTCCATCACCAATGCCACTGTCGTCTTAGCTTCTGCTTCCCCTCCCGCCAGACTGATTACCAGTCCATTATGTCGTAAAAGAAATCAGCAGCACAATCTTCCTCTACTGTGTAAACAATCACTAATAATGCAGTGGCACATTAAGCCCTCCCTTCTCCTTTAATAATGATTTTATGGTGACACCAAGTCCCGAGACACACTCACTGTTAGTATTCCCTCACTGATGCTTAGGAAATGATTTATATCAGCGCTGAAACCTGATACCATATTCACCACATGGCGCTACAGGCAAAACAGTCAAATTTATACTCAGAGACACTTAATTCACAAATGGATTGAGGAGTGGTCCAAAGAAAAGAAAGGAAAAAAGAGGCAAATTCTAGAGCAGCAGATGGTGTGAAATGACTTGAGATTTTGGTGTGAAACAACTTGAGATTTAGTGCATGACTAACAAAAAAATGCTGCCAAAAGCACTTGAGGTTATTTCATAAGCATAAATGAGATAAAGTGCAATGGAGTGGCATTTTAGGGTCTTGAGATTAATGGCGAATGTAAATTTGTGATTCTGTAAGATGTCCAACTCCTGACTGGCTGGGGCTCAGAAGTACAAACAGTCTGAATAATTTGGATAGTGAGATAATAAGATGCTGACACATTTTCATACAGTCAGCGTCTCACAGTGGCTGGAATCTTGATTATGGATTTAGTTTTGTGTTTTCAGTTTGAGTTGAGTGAGGAAAACCTTATGTTTGGCCAAAAGTACTGGTGCCTTCCTGGGCTAAATGCTGCAGACTGTAAAGAGAGCACTTCAGTCAATATGTATGGCTTTTATAGCATGCTTCAATGTGTAAGCACAATTTTAGTGTTGTAGCTGGTGGAGGTGGAGCTGGTTTAACCTTCTTCATATACAGTTGGTTAGTATTGCTGTGTTTCCAACCTGGGGTCCAGTCCTCTCCAAATGTTCACAAGATAAATCTGTAGGCTGCTGACATGATTAATGCTGCAGGGAAAAGAGCTAAAACAGCTCTTCTATATATTTGTTTATGTATTTTTTTCTAACCTTTGCTTATTTTGTTAAATATTGGACAGTTCTGTCTATTTGGACCTAAAAGACGAAAGGCTAGTTCACATTACACGATTTTCACCCTGATTTCACGGCTATCGTAATCTTTTCAGTGTTCACACCTGGCGACGTGTGTTTCTGTCATTGGGAGTCTTGCCAACTGCGTAACGACCTGTGTGTGCACACCACAAGATTTCTGCACCGAGCCCTCGCCACCAGAGCCCCAGATAACACGGTGATGTCACCAAATAAAGGTTTTTAACTTGGAGACGACACATCGTAAAGGCATGGATATTCTTCCCAGTGTTGAATCAGATCTGCCTCCAGGGCCTGGGTCCAAACACAACGTGCTCCCCGTGATCCTGTGGACGCAGCCTTTGTTGTTGTTGCTTGCCAGCTTGTCAGTGTTGCCGGATCTTGGGAGAGAAACAAGCAACCAGGGCTATGGAAACAAGCCCAAAAGAAGCAACGGATATATATAGAGAAAGGCGACGTTTAGAGAGCAAGCCCAAATAAGCAACTCTGCTTTAGAAACAAGCCCAAAAAAACGCAAGCCGCAACGACCAATATTTGTAATGATGCTCTTTGTCAGTCGTGTCAGACTTCTCCAGTTTTCTACCAGATATCCAGTCCCAGTCACAGACGAGGGGGCGACTTGCTCGTAGGCTTGTTCATACATGAGGACTCGTCGTGGCAGACTACCTGCCGACTCACCTCCGACCCAAGGTGGCTCTCAAGATCCTCTGCGACGTCAAAATCGCGGTGAAAATCATGTAGTGTGAACTAGGCTTAATTTAAATGAAACCACATGAGAAGTTCAGAGGGGAAATTTGTCTTTGATAGAACAGATTCATAACCCCAGGGACCCCTGACCTGATCGCCAAAATAAATGTTTATATTATATTATATGTTTCTGTAAACCACGGATTTGTTTGTACATTTTTCATATGTAGCGAATATGTCTTCATGTTACATTTCTTTGTCTTTCAATTTTCTGTTGTGACAGCGCTTTGGTAAAAGCTACAGTTGGTAGCTTTTCTGAAAACAACTGTGTCATATTTGCTGAAACTGTCACTATATTCTGAAAGAGGTATATGAGACAGATGGTCTGTGAAAATAAATTATCATGTCCCTCCTTTCCTCCAACTGCCTCTAATGGCATTTGGCAGCTGTCAGTTATGTCAACTGCTCTGTGAACTGTGGTCCAACTGTCCAACTAGACATATTGTAGTGCACTGTTTAGGTGTAAAATAAGAAAGTTGGTCCGGCTGGTGGTTGGTGCTTAGTACCCCATTTAACTGTCTCAAACATGGCAGGCGGGTGACAAAGTTTCCCAATTTACAGTCAAACAGTACACCAAAATATGTTTTTGAGAACATTTGAGGCAAAAATAAGGCGATGTAGTTTCAGAATCTTCATATTTGATCAGCGCCGCCTAGTTTGACATGACTGACAGCTGCGTTAGAGACTCCTCAGCTCTGACTGGTTGCTTTCATTCACATGCAGTAAGGCCATTACACAGCAACAGAGTAGGCAGGGGAGTATTAGTTAATTTCTATAAAAGTTACCATGGTAGCTTTAACATGTGGTGAGGTTCAGGCACAAAAACACTTGGTTTTAAGGCTGGTAAAAGATCATGTTTTGGCTTTAAGTACATGTTACTGTTGCCACAACAACCACTGGAAATGTGCCAACATCGCCTTAAAAATACCTGGCTGTAATTGCCACAAACACTGCTGGAAATGTATCAGCATGTCGTTAAACACTGTTGGTCTTGAACAGCAGTTTGCTACTTGGCTGCTTGGCAGTCATCCCACCCCAAGTAGAAATATAAAATGGAAATACTCTTGTGAAATATAAGTTCCTCGAAATTAGTAGAATAAGGCCCGTTTCCACAGCAGGAACTTCAGGGTAATTTTACGGGGCCGGGGCCGTTGGTGCGTGTCTCCACCGCAGGAACCACCCCCGAAGGACAGAGTTCTGGAACTTTTACAGGGGCTAAACAAGTCCCTGCCTCGGGGTAGGTACTCAGAACGGCCCCGAAAGACTCCTGGCTGGGGCTTGGGGATTACTTGGTGCTGATTGGATATACTCAAGGAGGGATGTGACAACAACAGAAAGCAACAAAATAGCCGGCATTTTTAAAACTCAGCAGACGGGGGTTAGCTCGTTCATATAGCTTCTGCCGCCATCTAAAAAAATACTCACTAAATGGCCCGTGAAAAAATATTTTTTCCAGCGGATATCTTAGTTACAACATGATTGAGCTAGCAAAGCAGTTTTGTGTTGATATGTGTGGTATTTATTCAGTTATGGGAAGTCACGATGTCTAGAAAGCATCAGCTAACAGCAGCAGCAAAGCTAACATCAGGACGTCATCTGTTAAAAGCCTCCCGTTGTCGGATACGACATGAAACTACTCCAGTTAGCTCAATCATGTTGTAATTAAGACATCTGCTGGAAATTTTTTTTTTTTTCACGGGCCTATTAGTGAGTTATTACAGACACCGCTATCGGCTAACAGCTAACGGCGTCCCTACGTTGCCCTGGTAAATGGTTGCGCAACGATTACGTAACATCCAGAGCCCGTAACTTTACAGGAACCTTCCTCGTACTCCGCTCTCTCAGTGGAGACACAGCGGTTGAGAGGGCCGAGCGAGAGGACGTTCCTGTAGTAGTTCCTGCCCCCCAAATAGTACCAGGAACTTCTTCAGTGGAAACGGGCCTATAAAGTACAGTACCTCAGTAAATTGTTACTTTCAACACTTGCTTTAGACCAGTGGTTCCCAACTGGTGGGTCACAGTCCAAAAGCTGGTCACAGGTCCATTCAGGATGGACCGCAAGTGACTCGTGAATGTGTCAAGTTCGTAAAAACACACTTTATTTTGAAGTACACTGAATTTTCGGCACAGAGCTTTAATTTTGAGGTGGTTTCCTGCTATAGAGTGAGTGAACAGCAGACAGCTACTTAACAAAGACAGCAATCTAGCTCGACGACATTGCCAAACGCAAGTATGACGCTAAATATTTTAAACTGTGTGGGCCTTGAACTAATGACTAAAGACAAATCTGGAGCCTATGGCTGGACCAATTAGGCACCACTGCTTTAGACTATCGGTACGTCTCCAGATGCCTCTGATCTCCAATTTTATTTAGTTTTTTTCTGTCATGCTACAAATCAGTTTGCTCTTGGCAACAGTACAGTTCATCGGTCAATCACAGTCTCAAAAGTGCCATTAAACCATATCAAAAAATTGCATTTGCATTTCCAAATCAATAATAAACAAAATGTAGTCACATCTAAGATAAATCTGAGCACTGTGGACTGCATGTGAAGCCCCCCTGAGAACCCCCTCCCCCATCTCAGTGGCCTTATCTGTGATGTGCAACTGATGAACTCCTGAAAGACTCCCTTGGTCTCGCCCGCATGGATCAACTGACAGAGGGACGGGGGGCTCGGTCCATTTCGCTCTCCCTGCGAGATAAGCGCTGTCTGTCAGCTTGATTGACGTATCAAAGAAGGGCAGCCTCTGCCATTGTGGGGCGACTTGACTTCTAGATAGGCTTTCTCAGCCATTCGCCGGACTAGTTTCTAATATAAACAAGCCAGCCAGACGGACACGGCTGCTTTGTTTGCGGCCATAAAGAGGTATTATGATGCTGCAGGATTTTTAGTACAATAAGACCTGAGAATTGAATAGCAGACTTCAGCAAAAGCAGGAGGGGACAGTGAGGCTTGAGAATGGACAACAGTGAATTCAGGATCCAGGTTACATGTCTGGAATTACTGATTGGAGTGCAGGCATATGCAGTGTATGGGTTTTCAGAGGAAAAAAAAAAAGCCTCAACAATTTCAGTAATCTTTGTTATAGGCCTTTTATTCTATAACTCACTGGCATCATTTGCTTTGTGTCACGCTCAAAGTGAATAAAAAAAGTGACACTGAGAGATGCAGCAGCCACTAACTGCTGCTTAACCAGCTGAACAAATAAGTCGAGTATAAAGCTTTGAGGAGCTCTTGAGTTATCAGTATTAATCTAAGGCATCATTTGGGAGAGATGTTTATCTGCAGAGGCTTGTTGACTTCAAGGCATCGCAAGTAAATAAAAGACTGTAAATACTGACCGAGAGGCTAACTGTCACACAGTGAGGCAGAGCGGGAGAGTTTCACAATGAAAGACCAAGAGCTGCTTTCTCCTTTGATACAGCAGCAGGCAGTTCGCCAAAACACCCTTATCCTCAGTTCACCACTGCTCAAATGAGGCTTCAATTATTTAGCCAGAGACCAGCGAGAAATCATAAGAAGACCTTGTGCACATTTTAGTCCTAACAGGACTCTGTGATACATTTCTCTGACTTTTCCATGGACTTCTAAACACCTGATGGATTTCCAAATATTTGAATTCTGCAGCAGGTCGTCGCATTAAAGCACATTCACATCACACCTCTTGCCAAGGAGGTGTGCCCGACTGAAGTTTGACAATAAGTGTTTCAAACCTGCATTGACTTCCTGGTCTGTTCCTGTTTGACAATACATAACATTACAACAAGCACAACAAAAAGGTGTGGGGAAAACAACCCATACATATTGCAGCCGTGGGCTCACACAGGGGCTTCATACATCAAAGGCTGGGAGGAACAGGCTGCCGAAAATCACAGAGGCTGTTTTGCATTCACCTCTCCGTCCTTCAAAAGCTGTACAGTTAGCAGCCCGACTGGAGAAGCCACAGAAAAGTAATTGGAAATTCAGCCCCACACAAGGAGCCACCATTCATCAGGCAGTGATAGGTACAGTAGCATTTTACCCAACTACTTTTGATAGTTTTTTCTCAGGTGGTTTGTTATAGATGAGTCTTGTGATGCAGCCGGGCAGACAAAGCATTTTCATGTTTGGGCAGTCATTGCTTTTATTCAGCTGGTGCTATGGTGAGTATTATCTGATTGCTTGAAGCAGAATAGCAACAGCACTGGCAAATTTATTTCTGCGGCTCCACTCATGCACAAGTCCAAAGGTCTACATTTAATTTAGATGATTTCTGGGGGGGTGTCTGTGCAAGGGATATTTTGCTTCAGTATTTAGGACATATGAACTTGTTCCCCCAATAAAATTGCAAATACTCACAAATTGGTGCATTAAAATTTGTCAGGAAATGAAGTGACTGATGCTCAAAATCTTCTTGCACAGGACCCCCAAAACTCCTGTTCTATTTGTTTAACTGCTCATTAACGCAAACAGCTAATCAGCCAATTACATGGCAGCAACTAAGTGCATTTAGACATGGTCAAAATGACCTGCTGAAGTTCAAAACAAGCATCAGAATGGGGAGGAAAGGTGATTTAAGTGACTTTGAACATGGCATGGTTGTTGGTGCCAGACGGGCTGATCTACTGGGATTTTCACACACAACCATCTCTAGAGTTTACAGAGGATGGTCCCAAAAAGAGAAAATATCCAGTGAGCCAAAATGCCTTGTTGATACCAGAGGTCAGAGGAGAGTGGCCAGACTGGTTCAAGATGATAGAAAGGCAACAGTAACTCAAATAACCACTGGTTACAACCAAGGTCTGCAGAAGACCATCTCTGAACCAACAACACGTCCAACCTTGAAGCAGATGGGCTACAGCAGCAGAAGACCACACCAGGTGCCACTCCTGTCAGCTAACAACAGGAAACTGAGGCTACAGTTCACACAGGCTCACCAAAACTGGACAATAGAAGATTGGAAAAACGTTGACTGGTCTGATGAGTCTGGATTTCTGCTGCCACATTCAGATGGTAGGGTCAGAATTTGGTGTAAACAACATGAAAGCATGGATCCATCCTGCCTCGTATCAACGGTTCAGGCTGCTGGTGGTGGTGGTGTAATGGTGTGGGGAAGATTTTCTTGGCACACTTTGGGCCCCTTAGTACCAACTGAGCATGGTTTAAACACCACAGCCTACCTGAGTATTGTTGCTGACCGTGTCCATCCCTTTATGACCACAGTGTACCCATCTTCTGATGGCTACTTCCAGCAGGATAACGCACCATGTCACAAAGCTCAAATCATCACAAACTGGTTTCTTGAACATGACAATGAGTTCACTGTACTCCAATGGCCTCCACAGTCACCAGATCTCAATCCAATAGAGCACCTTTGCGATGTGGTGGAACGAGAGATTCTCATCATGGATGTCATGTCAATATGGACCAAAATCTCTGAGGACTGTTTCCAGCACCTTGTTGAATCAATGCAAGGAAGAATTAAGGCAGTTCTGAAGGCAAAAGGGGTCCAACCTGGTACTAGCAAGATGTACCTAATAAGGTGGCTGCTGAGTGTATAGATACAATTAAAATAAAGTACAAAGTGCATTGAATTAAAATTATAAATAGACAGTAAACAATAATAAACAATCTAGGCAAAACGCTAAGTATGCACACTACCGTTTTATGTATTTAGTTAGTGTGTTTAGGTGTGTAATTGAGTCATTATCTTCCATAAATAAACTGAAACTCACCAATTAAAAAAAAAGAATGAAAGCAGAGAGTAGGAAGTGCTGTCACTGCAGAGCGAGTACGCTTTAACGACTGCCACAGCTCCTTCTGTGTGCACGTACTTACTCTCTTCATCTATGTCAGAGTTTGTCACCAGGCAGCCAGGTCAGGAGGTTTGGAGACTTCAAATTGCCTGAAGTTATGGATGTGAGTGTCTGTATTAACCCTGTGATGGAGTGACAGCCTGCTCAGGGCTTCACCCTGGTTCCCTCCCAAATCAGTACTCCTCTACACTTTATTGTACATTGTGGATGCTTAGGACAATTTTGGGCCCATTCAGGCTCCAACAAGACGTATGTTAGTCATCTTTTGTTTGTTTGTTCTCGCCACTTTTTGAGGTTGAGGTATTCAAATTGTTAGACACATGCAGTATAGTTTGAGATATCAGCTCTAATTTGCCTATCGATTTACTGACTTATGCATCCAGCTCTGATTACAGTACGGTGCAGTACGAAAAACTTGACAGAGTAACAATTCATGACAATAAACGTGAAACCCCATTTTGGTTTTGTCAGATAAAATGATCTTCTCTCCCCTGACCGTTTTGTATTATGTTACCTTTTGCCTTCTTTTATAAATATTCCTCTAAAATGCTGTTTGTCACCTTCCAAGCTTCATTCTTAGATCCATGTCTTATTATAAGGGAGTCTTTGTTCGCAGCGCCGGCAATTTAGTTCTTTTTTGTCTGACATTATGTATGAAAAAAAAAAAACTGGTGTGAACGAATCTCATCTAAAAAATCTAATTACATATGATCTGCACATTGCAATAATTGCCTGCTAAATTAAGAGCTATGCCACTGTTCTTAATTACAGCACTGTTACCCTTTAAAGGTTGACTAATGCTTGTCATTGTTATCAAAAATTTGATTTTTATTTAATTCCTTGTTTGATTTTAAAGGAACAGTGTGGAGGATTGAGTGGATCTATTAAGTGAAATGGAATATAATATTCATAACTATGTTTTTGTCAGCCTGAAACTAGAGGTTGTGTTAGACTTTTCCCGTTTTCCATCACTTTGACGAACAGGGTCGTAATGTAATTGCTGTTGGCTGATTAATTTGACGAGTATTACCCATTTGTTGTTCACACTCTACCTCATCAATCCCTCTTTTTTTGGGCTCTTGAGCTTTGATAACGTCAGCAATCACAGCAAGTGTTGAACAATTTCGGCGTGGAGGTTTTTCTGAATGTGACCGCTCTATAGAACTATGTACAGTTGGCCCGTCATTCACCTGCTCTCGCTACAGGAGTGTGAGCTCCACGCCTGCGACAGTTTGTGAGAGTCGGCCCGCATGCAAGTTAGCAACACAAGGCTAACATTTTCTGTTAGCAACACAAGGCTAATGGAACTTAATAGTTATGAATGGGTTTTTATGACAGAGTCAAGCCTTTTTGGTGTTGACCAGCCCTACTTTTTTTACCTAATTTATCAGCGCCCAGTCTCGCCACCAGACAATCAGAGATCTCCGCCTTCTGATAGTCTGGACACTCCTTTCTAAAGTGTGTTTAACACACCGGAGAAGACACGCCCTCCCGGAAATGTGCACTCCCCCTTTTCTCGTCCGCAAGGAAACAAACACACAGAGAGCTTGAAAATGGATGCCGAGAGATTTAACTCCGTTTTATCGAACGTGTGCTCAGTCCACAAGATTGTGGAAATGGAGGACTTACAGCGACTTTGTTTAAAACTTTTAACGCAGTCGGACTATGTTTATGAGCACAAGAGTTCAGCGAGCCACCGAAGGACCGCCCTGCGGATTTACTATTGGTTCTGCAATGTAGGGAGCTTTTTTAAACTCTGAAATTGGATCTGCCCATCTAAACACAAAATCAGGGAGAAAGACATCAGTCTTTAGTTAAGCAAAGCGTCTAAAGGCTGACTTGTGAATCTAATCAGCGCCATCACTATTACTGTTTTTTTTTAAAGAAACTTCTACACTCAGCTGCCGTGACATTTTATGTAGCAGTATAACTTACCAATGTGATGGCTAAGGCAAAGAGGTATAGGCTGAAGCCAGCTCTGACCTAGAAAGCATGTCATGTACGTGAGATCAAAAACAAGACCAGACAATAGCTAATTAAAATGCACACCACACCAACTGGACATGGGCGTGAATTATTTTGAGTTTTAGTAGATCCATCACTGTTTTGATCTGTCAAAATGACGGACGACATTCAGATTTTTCTGTCATTGTTAAAAATGAAAGAAAAATCAGCCAATAACAGAAAATATTCCGTTAATGCTATCTCTATCAGAAACCAATAATCTTGTTTTGTTGGCTTAGAATAAGCCCTTCATATCCACATTGGGAGGGGTCCTTTCTTCAAGGAGGCCACCATGTTGTATCGCCATGTTTCTACAGTATGGACAAATCAAACAGTGCCTCTAAAGGAGCCCTTTGCATTTCCATGTTATCGAAAGGCCACCATGGATTCTCTACAAGCTTGGAAAGACAGTGGTGATAGAAGGGGTATTCACTTGGCTGCAATCTGCAATCTCACCACTAGATGCCACTAAATCCTACACATTGGTCCTTTAAAGCAGTGAATAACGGTAAAGTAGCCTTGAGGTCTCTATAAAAGTAAACAGCTTCTAAAAATTACATGATACAGTTCTTTCATGTGTCTCTGCGCCTAATTAGGTTAGTTTAAAATAGTCTTTTACAGGACACATGAGTATAAGTTATTTCACTTCACCTCAAAAACTGTTAAAACAAGTTTGTTTTGCCAGAACTGAAAAAGAAAGTGTTTTTTTCCTAGTTTGTTTACCAAATAGAAACGCTGACCTAAATTTTCTGTCTCCTTTACTTCCTGTCTAAAGTCTACCCTTATTTCCTGTTTACTGATAGAGCATATGCCATCTGTGAGCCATTACCATTAAAATCCACAGACTGACACCCCGCTGGCATGCAGGGAGAGGCATGATTGAGTGAAAACAGAGGAGACACTTTTTTATTGTCAAGACAGATTTCAAGGTGACAGGAGAGGTGTCGAAAATTTGATTGATCGCACTCAAATCCAATAGAGTCCAATAACACACGCAGCTGAGTCAAACCACCTGGATCAATACCGTTCCAAGTGACTAAGACGGATATTTATTTGTCTTTTCTGTGAGAGCATTATGTAATAAATCAAGTGCAGCTGGTAATTACTTCATATGCTAACTGCCAAACATTATGATTACCTTGGGAGTCATGTTTATTATTGCCAAAGTAACTGAACATAAGGGGCTAGTTTTCACATGATGTGCAACTTGTGAACACTCAACATGCAGGCTTGGTAGTGGGACAGATGGAGAGCAGAAACACTTAAAATCCTAAACAGTAGCACACTGCAGTCACTGTAGTATGAGAGTATGATGTACATAACAATGAACTGCACAATGAAATGTTCTTTCAACAACAGTGTACAGTATTGTCTGATTACTGACTGCAGATCTCCACAGAAAGACACTGATATTTCACAAAAGTCATATAATACCCGCAGTGGCACCACATGGAAAGGTCACTATAACCAAGAACTATTGAAAACTATTTTCCACCAAAGTACCACCACCATTTTTCTTCATGAAACTGAGGACAGCAAGGTCTGGGGACTATCCCGAGTTACTGGGATATTGTATCTTGACACAGACGTTTTTTGTAGACGTCATCTTTTGATGGTTTAATGCACATACCATATTTCTTCTGGTGCCAGATTTAAAAACCTCTTACAATAAAATCCCCCCTCATAAAAAGGACCTACCTGATTAAGCAAGAATGTTGCTCTATGTTTTTCCTGTGATGGGAAAAAAAACACAGAAACAAAAAAATGAGACTGTCCTCCCCCAAAATACAGCCACGTATGTTGTTTTCACAGGCAGCAATACAGTCTATATATACATTTATTGTTTAGTGGAGACCTCTAGTGGACGTAGTAATAATTTTGTGAGCAAATAGGACATCAGGCAGCAAGAGCAAAAAAGTTCGCTTAGAGGACGTAGATTGGTCAAACAAACAGGACTTTCACACACGAGACAGGTGTTTTGATTAAAACCAAAAGTCAACTGTAAGTTTTTCAGGCTGTTCTCATGCACTGTTTGTACATATACCTAAGGAAAGTCATGTACCGAATTTTGTGCATCCAACATAGTCAAGAGCCAGTAATTTGTATATGATTCACATAATCAGGAAGAGTAAAGAAGGAAGTAGTCCCCATAAGGAGGCAGGTTGGGGTGGTGGATGGGTAGGTGTTCAGAACTAACATATTTTCACTCCCAACTAGTCAAATATTGCCATTTGGTCAGTGAACTGTCACATCGACCTATGATGTGCTAGGTATCCTGGGTGCGTTTGTTGATGATGATCTTGGACATCATGTCAATTTATGCCTACTAAATGTATTGTCTTTTCAAGATCCACTTTTTCAAAATAAACTTACATTTGTAAAACACCTCGTCTTTACATTTGTTTCCTTGTTCAAAAGAACATGGTTAGGTTTAGAAAAAAAACATCATGGTTTGGCAGAACATTCATACAGTAGGCAAACACCTTGCTCCTGGGTGAAGATCTGGGTTTGTTGGACCGATCTACCGCCACTCCCCCCCACCCTGTAGGAACTTCCAGCTGCTTAAATTATGTTAATATCTGATGCTGTTTTATACTGACACTAGCCATGTTTCCATCAGCCTGTTTAGATGCGCATCTAGAAGTATCGCATCGAAAAATTATGATGGAAATGCCAAAATTCAAATTAAAATCGCACAAACTAAAATACACTTGCTTTAGCCGGGTTTTGGTTGATTCGAAAAAATGTTGATTCGCAAAACGGGGGATGGAAATGGTCAGTGTTGGGTAATCAAAGTATGTTACTGCGTTACTTTCTAAAGAAGTAACCAGTTAGTAAGTACTTCCAACGTTACTCCCTGAGAAAAGTAACTCAAGCACTTTTAAAGTACTTTTGAGTATTCTACATTTCCTATTGGGCAATGGACCACAGGGCACTAAGCCTACATTTTTTTGTCTCCAAGATTAAAGTTATGGACCACTTGCCCTTCATGATCTGCTGCCGTAGACAACTGTATGACAACAACACCCCAGCATTTTTAATATTTCCTCTAGGGATGTTACCACACAGAGTAAAAGGGGGAAATGATGGTGTGAAACAGCAGAGGCACTTTGTCAACCCGCTGAGTTAAAGTTACTGTCATCAAGCTAGCAAACAATGGTACATCCTCACGGTCGGACATAAAGTAATAACATTAACAAATAGCGGCGAGGCTTTTACTCACCACAACTGCAGAGGCTCCCAGCTTCATTTGAAACAAACTACTTTATAGACGGTCCGTTATTCATTAATCCCTCTGTGTGTTTATATATTTACTTTTTATCCGCTCTGTTGTCTTTGTAAAGTTAACATATCGCACCGTCATTTCAAACTCAACAACTTGTTTCAAATTAAAAGCCCCTTATAACTTCAGCTGAGAGAATCCCTCTATTTTCTAAATAGGCTTTTATTCTGAAACATTTGTCAGAACTTCCTGTGGAAGATAGAGTAGCTTGACAGTTTACGTGTGGCGCTTCAAATGTAGCTCCTGCCATCTGCTGACGCTTTTAGGTGACTACAACAACATGTCGGCTGGCACATGGACAGACACAGTTCTGGCAGTGACTCAAATAATAGTCAAAGTAATAAAAATAGGACAAGAATAACCCGATGACATCACACACGCCGTGAAAGACGACTGGGGATAATTGGTGAGTACCAGCGTGTAGCATGTCCCAGTCATAATGCAAGTCCTGAGTCTGAAATATGTCTGTCAGCGAGTCCTACTCCACTTATTTAGACTCCACCACAGACAACGGCAGCATTTCTCCGACCACGTAGCGAGCCACAAGCTCCGTGGCTTCTTTCAGACTGATAGGTTTAACGTTGTCTCCGTTAATAGAACCAAACGACAGCCGTTGCTGTTTCGGAGCTGAAGAACCAGCGTTCTAAAAGTAACTGATGTCTTGTTTGAAAAGGTACTTCAGTATTTGATTACTCAAACAGCAAACTGACGCGTTAGGTTACTCGTTACTGCAAAAAACTAATCAAAGTACCCAACTCTGGAAACAGTTATGTTTGAATTAAGTCTGATGTAGTGCACCTCTCTCCATGGTGATATCCACACTCCAGGTCAGAAAGGCTGTAATGCATTTACAAGCTGGTTGCCAACTGCCAGAAAACGTAGAAGAAGAAGAAGAATGCGAGACTTGTTTTGTTTCCAGTTCTGCAGAAAACTCGCGCGAGTTCGTAGTTTTCACCAAAGTCCGTACATTTAATGAAAACACACAGGATTCGTATTTCTTTTAATGCGCATTTCCCAATGATTCAAATCACTTTTGGAAGGAAACATAGCTACTGTCTGAAAAGGATGCCTTTTTTGATGGAGTCTGACACTGAAATCACTGACCAAGCAGCAGTGATCTTTTTCTATACCAAGTTTTATTGCCTAAACCAAACCACACATGGGTGTAACTGTGACCAGTTCACAATGTTAACCACATGTTTAAAACTGCAGCCATTCGTATATGAGCTATGCTGTCATCCACTAGTAGGGGTGCATATTTAGGAAACACTCCTGAGGGTCGTACTAGAGGGCAGGAAAATACGACCCATGTGGTTGTATGGATTTGAGGATTTGATATTGAAAAGCATGGTTTTTGTGTTTTTATTCATCATGTACCAATGAGTCAGATCAGCACTGACAGTGACCCTATTAAACTGATCAAGTACCGGCCATGACCTAACCAATCCACATTATACATTTGTGTGTCATTATAAAAATCAGTGTTCCCTCCATTACTTGTTTTCATTTTATCATGGTGAGCATGGTGAGCCACAGAAATCCCTGATCTGATGCTACCTCAAAAAATGACTCAGATGGCTCTCATGCGGTGGTGCATATATGTTTTAAATTGTGGAAATATGGAACACTGTTGTCAGATCGTCATTCTCTATCCACTTTGCGTTTTGCTGGTATTTTTTAAACCGCAAAATTTCAAATATATTTAAAATAGAAGTTCAAATGAACACATTAGTGTGATTGCCACAAATTGTGTCATGCTATCTAGTGCTACAGTGTGATATGGTTATAGCAGACCATTAACAGCACATGTACAGCTTATAATAAGCCTCAGACATTATTTCTTTGAGTTCATGTAATACGTTCTAATTGTGGTAGTATAGATGTAAAGCCAAGTAGTTTAATTTAACTGTACTGTGCACATGACATATGAAGACATCAGCCATGAAGCTGAATAAGTGATATCATTTAATTGGTAATTATAGTATGTTGCTCAGTCGTCACTGTGCAGTGTGTCTGAACAACTCGTTAAACAGAAATGTGAATTCCTCAGGCCGTGAAACTGAGTGTATGGCCCCAAACAAAATCAAGTGTGTAGACTACTCAACATTTAAGAAAATACCTAATTATCTCACTCTTCCCCTGAATGCAAAACCCTCTCAATCAACCTAATCTTCACTTTACATTCAGCTTCACTTTCAAGAACATAAACACAGTTGTCACTCAAGTCGTTTAGCCAAAAGACTGCACCAGATGCTTATGTTAGATTATCATGCATACTAATGGCAGCAGACTTTTCACAGCACTGCATCAAAATGTTAATTTTCCCGAGATGAAATAATCTAACATTCTGCAGTTTTAATTAGCAGTTAGTTTTCCACAATTTTGAAAAGATGTTATATCTGTAAAAGCTATTATTGGGGCCTGTCAGGGGGAGACTCGCACAAGGCAAAACCTGCATTTGCAAATTACGGCTTATAATTTAACAATTTCGGAATTTCTTTTTTGGACAATATGCACGATATCCTATGGGTCACTAGTTTTTGAGGCGACTGAAGAATCCCATACCAGCAGCATAAAATGAAGTAGGTCTAAGTAGCAAGGAAGATATGAGAACACTTCTTTCCCCAATCCCCTCAGTCAAGATCATTCTGGATTATGTAAATCTGCAGAGTCTAAAAAAGACTAAATGGAAGGAGCTGTGCAAATCAGAATGTACCTTAAATAAATTCCTGTGATAGAGTCAAGGGCCACTTAATTTATTCAAATGTTGCGAGTAATCATTCTCGCTTACTAAATTTATGAGACCCATAGTTTTAATGTCATTATTGTGTAACAGATATGATGGCAGCTATACGTCGTGCACCTCAACAAGCTGCAGTGATAAACATGTCTCCCAACCAAAATGTCATTTAGATGAATCTGTAGATAAGCTATTCCCTTGCAAAGAGTGCATGTAGTGTTTTTCATTCTGTTCCAGATAGTCTTCTCCTAACATGTTATTTTGATGTTCTGAAACACAGACAGGAAACACACTTACAATAGCAAGAGTCTCGTTGTTCTACAAAAGGTATGATGGTACACTCATCAAGCTCTTCACACTGTTCTGTTTCACAGCCAAAGTAATGAGTGCACGGGCTAAAATACTTGTTGAGGTACTTGTTGTAAAAAGACTGGGAACTGTGTAGTACTGAACTGTGGAGCCAGACTGTTAAACGTACTGGAGCCATCCTTGACGTAACAACTTCCCTTCTATAAAAAAATGATGTCACGACTGACATTAGAGCGCATAGTGTTGTTCCTAGTGCCCGCTATGTGTGATCAGTGCTACGTCCCATGGGCTGTCTTAGCTCTTTCAGTTTAATAAATACATGAATAAACAACTTTGTTACACACCACAATCTCATAAACACAACCAAAATAGCCATCACTTACGTACTTTTTAGTCTTTCAGCTACTTGGCCTGCTGGCCTTTCCTAACGCTAGCTGCTGTTAGCTGCTGAAAGAGAGACTACAGCTGCGCAGCGGCTCTTGCTCCCTGGTTTATTGTCGTCTCGTTTGAGGACACTGGGACTTTATTGTCGTCTCGTTTGAGGACACTGGGACTTTATTATCGTCTTGTTTGTGGACACTGGGACTTTATTGTCGTCTCATTTGAGGACACTGGGGCTTTATTATTGTCTCGTTTGAGGACACTGGGACTTTATTATCGTCTTGTTTGTGGACACTGGGACTTTACTGTCGTCTTGTTTGAGGACACTGGGACTTTATTATCGTCTCGTTTATGGACACTGGGGCTTTATTTTCGTCTTGTTTGTGGACACTGGACTTTATTATCGTCTCGTTTGAGGACACTGGGACTTTATTGTCGTCTTGTTTGTGGACACTGGGACTTTATTGTCGTCTCGTTTGAGGACACTGGGATTTTATTATCGTCTCATTTGAGGACACTGGGACTTTATTGTCGTCTCGTTTGAGGACAATGGGACTTTATTATCGCCCCGTTTGAGGACACTGGGACTTTATTATCGTCTTGTTTGAGGACACTGGGACTTTATTGTTGTCTCGTTTGTGGACGCTGGGACTTTATTATCATTTAATTTGAGGACACTGGGACTTTATTGTCGTCTCGTTTGAGAACACTGGAACTTTATTATCGTATCGTTTGAGGACACTGGGACTTTATTGTCGTCTCGTTTGAGGACACTGGGACTTTATTATCGTATCGTTTGAGGACACTGGGACTTTATTATCGTATCGTTTGAGGACACTGGGACTTTATTATCGTCTTGTTTGAGGACACAGGGACTTTATTATCGTATCGTTTGAGGACACTGGGACTTTATTGTCGTCTCGTTTGAGGACACAGGGACTTTATTATCGTATCGTTTGAGGACACTGGGACTTTATTATCGTCTCGTTTGAGGACACAGGGACTTTATTATCGTCTCGTTTGAGGACACAGGGACTTTATTATCGTTTGAGGACACTGGGACTTTATTAGCGTCTCGTTTGAGGACACTGGGACTTTATTATCGTCTCGTTTGAGGACACAGGGACTTTATTAGCGTCTCGTTTGAGGACACTGGGACTTTATTAGCGTCTCGTTTGAGGACACTGGGACTTTATTATCGTATCATTTGAGGACACTGGGACTTTATTGTCATCTCGTTTGAGGACACTGGAACTTTATTATCGTATCGTTTGAGGACACGGGCTTTATTATCGTCTTGTTTGAGGACACAGGGACTTTATTATCGTCTCGTTTGAGGACACAGGGACTTTATTATCGTATCGTTTGAGGACACTGGGACTTTATTATCGTCTTGTTTGAGGACACAGGGACTTTATTATCGTCTCGTTTGAGGACACAGGGACTTTATTGTCGTCTCGTTTGAGGACACTGGGACTTTATTATCGTCTCGTTTGAGGACACTGGGACTTTATTAGCGTCTCGTTTGAGGACACAGGGACTTTATTGTCATCTCGTTTGAGGACACTGGGACTTTATTATCGTCTCGTTTGAGGACACTGGGACTTTATTATCGTCTCGTTTGAGGACACAGGGACTTTATTGTCATCTCGTTTGAGGACACTGGGACTTTATTATCGTCTCGTTTGAGGACACTGGGACTTTATTGTCATCTCGTTTGAGGACACTGGGACTTTATTATCGTCTCGTTTGAGGACACTGGGACTTTATTAGCGTCTCGTTTGAGGACACTGGGACTTTATTATCGTATCGTTTGAGGACACGGGCTTTATTATCGTCTCGTTTGAGGACACTGGGACTTTATTGTCATCTCGTTTGAGGACACTGGAACTTTATTATCGTATCGTTTGAGGACACGGGCTTTATTATCGTCTTGTTTGAGGACACAGGGACTTTATTATCGTCTCGTTTGAGGACACAGGGACTTTATTATCGTATCGTTTGAGGACACTGGGACTTTATTATCGTCTCGTTTGAGGACACTGGGACTTTATTAGCGTCTCGTTTGAGGACACTGGGACTTTATTAGCGTCTCGTTTGAGGACACAGGGACTTTATTATCGTCTCGTTTGAGGACACTGGGACTTTATTGTCGTCTCGTTTGAGGACACTGGGACTTTATTGTCGTCTCGTTTGAGGACACAGGGACTTGATTGTCGTCTCGTTTGAGGACACTGGGACTTTATTATCGTCTCATTTGAGGACACTGGGACTTGATTGTCGTCTCGTTTGAGGACACTGGGGCTTTATTATCGTCTCGTTTGAGGACACTGGGACTTGATTGTCGTCTCGTTTGAGGACACTAGGACTTTATTGTCGTCTCGTTTGAGGACACTGGGACTTTATTGTTGTCTTGTTTGAGCACACTGGGGCTTTATTATCGTCTCGTTTGAGGACACTGGGACTTTATTGTTGTCTTGTTTGAGCACACTGGGGCTTTATTATCGTCTCGTTTGAGGACACTGGGACTTTATTATCGTCTCGTTTTGTTTGAGGACACTGGGGCTTTATTATCGTCTCGTTTGAGGACACTGGGACTTTATCGTCGTCTCGTTTGAGGACACTGGGACTTTATTGTTGTCTCGTTTGAGGACACTGGGGCTTTATTATCGTCTCGTTTGAGGACACTGGGACTTTATTGTCGTCTCGTTTGAGGACACTGGGACTCTTATTTTTTTATACTTATCAGGTCCTGCTGATCCCAGATAGCTTGGAGAAATTGAAAATGCATACCAAACACCAGCTATTATGTTGTCCACCACTGGGGGGACGCTCCTGAGGTAGGAACATACAACCTTAGGCTGGGGGATATGGAAAAAATCAAATATCACAATATTTTTGACCAAATATCTCAAAATCAAAGTCAAAGTGGGTAAAGGCAAAAAAAAGAACAGCCAGAGTAGTTGTGTAAGTTCAGAAAATAACATCACTTTACTGTAATGCAGCCTTTAAAACCAGGAAAAGACAACAATATTACGACATACAAAATCTGATATCTACTATCATATCACGATATCAATATAATGTCCGTATCTTGCCCAGCCCTATATGACTCAGTGCCGTGTGAGCTGGAGGACTTGTTTACATTATAAGAGTTTCATGTTCATTCAGCTATAGAACTGTCAATCGCAAGAGAAAATGGATGGGACTCTAACTTCTGGAACCCTGCCTGCCCAAAATAAATCCACCCATTTCGCAACTGTATGGCAGTGGGGTGGCTTTGTGAATGGTTTTTAGTGGATATATAAACCTTGCTCGAGTGTCTTTAAACAAAACACCCAGTTGCTATCAGCAGCAGGATGCTGTTGTGCGGCTGACCTGATACTCTGACCTTCCTGTGCAGGAGGGTAAACAAAGACAAAGCTTATCTACAATGAGTAAGAGAGTATCTGTAGCTTCTTTTAAATAATGCAGCTAAGCTATCATTTAAGAATTTCAGATGATAAGCATTATCTTGCTTCTGAATAGACCTTACAAATTTTCACACAGTCTCATGTCAGTTAATCTTTGTTAATTCTGGGCGTTTAAAGGAGAAGAACAGGATGTAAAATAATGGAATGAGTTAAACCCCTTCACAGCCATACTTCCCTACTTTTTCCTCCTGTCTTGTTCTCAAAGCTCGAGGGAGCTCTTGTAGGGAGGGAAAAGGGATATTTTTAGCAGGTTCCACAATCCCTCCTGTAAATAATTACCCTCGTTGCCGTTGAAGCTGCCAGCTCATCGGATTGGATGAGCGCGCAGCGTCAAACGTCAAAATAAAGCAAACTGGGTTGGGGACATCACATCTACAGGCCTCTTGGTGATGAGGGACCAAGGATACTCGCCTCACGCCAGAGTGTAATGGGAACACTGGAGGGATGGAATGGGGGGGGGGGGGACGTGAGCCAGCACATTTTAAATGCAATGGGTAAGAAGAAAGGGGATGAAATATGGGAATGGGAAGTTCAGCTACTGCACCAATCTGCTTAGGGAGCTGTTGACTAGAGGTAAATGTGTAAAGATGAACATAAAGCGCGAGATAACCCATTGCATTAAATTGATATTTTAACACCCCCAACTGCTGTAATGGAACTGCCTGGTGGCCAACAGTCGACTGCAGTTGTACCGGGTAGTTCCCAAATGTGAGTGTTTATCTGTGTAGCCCTCCCTATTCTTGCAACTACTCCCCTAGGCCATTGCTGTAAACAAGAATATGCTCTTAGCCAAGTTTGCCTGGTTAAATAAGGATGAAAGAGAAGAAACTCCAACAAGAAGGTCAACTAAAGTTTGCTGTTTTCTCGTCTTGTCTGCTTCACTGGGACACACATACAATGCTAAGCATTAATAATGATAACGCTGGGTCAATTTAGGTAGGGACAGTGGTGTCCTTTAGTGTTAGTACTGCATGTTCTGCTGTAAAACTACTGGTTTCCTCAGAGTTCAAACAGAGCCACTACGCAAGCTGTTCAACGGCTCACCCACTTTTTTGTTTTTGGGTTAACAGTTACACCAAGATCAATGGCACTCTCAAGTATAAGGGTCTGTACACATTCTGCATATTTTGCACCCCTTTAAATTAACTATTTTTAATGTAGACATGTGGCAGACATGAGTGAAAAATGTCTAGCACATAGCTGCCCTTAATCTGGTGAACTTTCATTTCAACATACCGGTCCGGTCTTTGGGGGCCCCATAATATTTTTCTTAATGAAGAGAAATGGGTGAAATGGACAAAGTAGGTATGCTAAGTAGGTCATTTACTGTCTCCTAAAAAATGAGTACTTCCAGGATTCTGTGGTTTAAAAAAAATAACATTTTGGGGTTGTGTTAGATATGAGAAATTAAACAAAATTAATGCACAAGACAAGAACGAGAGTCAACACAAATTCAGATCAGTATCTTGTAATGGTTTTGGGTCCGTGTAACTCTCTGGAGTTAGAGGACAGGCAGAAACTCACTTTCACACACGTGTGGGATTTCACAAATGCTTGTCGTTTATTTTTACGTCCACTTAAAACACTCCAACCTTACCAAGCCCGGTTGTACGGCTACTACAATTCCACACATGAACACAATAGTTGCCACACATACTTACAACCATTACTGTTGTGTTGAGAGACATAAAGGAAAGCGGGAGCACATAGGTGTAGTCCGACCAGCGTTTGGGTGCGCTCTCAACAGACAGAAAACTTAACAAGCGCTGCTTGATGACGTTGCTGTTAAGCGACACAGTATACATCATGTTAAAGGCACATTTCATATATTCGACTGTTACAATCTTTACAAGCTAACCTTCAACAGTTTGCAAGCACTGCAGCCCAATTTAAAGGGGAGCACCACCTAAATCAAGAATTCCAATATGTTATGTCCATGGCCCGGGAAAGTTCAATCAATATTTGTGAACATGAGCTACTCTCTACCAAACCAAGAAACCAGAGAAGTAAGTCTCAAACTGGTGATGTCATAGGGTATAAAGAATGGCGCTGCTCTATTGACAGCGAATAGGAGCCTGAATTTTTGGACCCATCGAAGGTTTGTTTTCTTTTCTGTACCTAAATTAGCTTGTTTTCTATTGTAGTGCAAATGTACCCATATTATTCAGAACATTCCCCTGGGTGCTCTCAGGCTCATCTATAACATCTTTCCCAATTTATTCTCTATGGAGCAGTTTCAGGCTTTATACCCTATGACATCACAAATTTGAGGTTAAGCACTAGTTTTTGGATTAGGTAGAGTTGTTCATGAACTAATATATTTGGACTTAGTTAGACCATAGGAATAACATGTATGAATTTTGAAAATGGGCGGAGTTCTCCTTTAAGTTAAAAAGAAATTACATTTGAAGGTAGGTTTAAGAAACTGGTGAAATTATTTTCGTGTTGGGACAGTCATATGTTATGTCCTTACCTGCCTGCATGAATTTACTGTGTCACTACAAATGTATATATTTCGTAGTTCATCATAACAAATCATAAGGGAAAGCCCATAGACTTCTTTAAACCCTGGTATATAAAGGGTCACTGTTTTATTTATTCATTAAGAAAAAATAAATAGTAAACTAGTGCTCTAAACAAATATTTGCAAATGTACGTAATATTTAATTTAAACAGTGCTCCTTTTGTCTTTTGTTCTCATTTGATCACGACCAGACTTTACATAATATCATTAGTTACCTCTAAAGATGTGTGTCACCATATGGTTGCCTTCTGCACATGATGACAGGTGAGATCCAGCCCTTTCCAATTAGACACTAAACAGTATCACATTTTATTTTGATCAAGCAAAAGGCCCTGAGAGGGACCATTCATATTTTGTTTAATTCAATTTAAATCATTTAATATTTAATTTCACCTTTTATATTTTTTTTTCTTCAGTCTTTTCTGCATCATTTATTATGTTTTATATTTTAATGCTCTGTAAAGTACTTTGAGTTGTCCTTGTGTATAAGCTTCCCTCAGGGGGCAATAGAAAAATACTGTCTGCACTGTTGTCCCTTTAAAGATAGTAAGGCTGCAAATAGGTCCCACTTTAGTCTTTACATGCTTATCTGTTTTTATTATTATTTATATTATGTGTGTTTAAACTAATATATAGGAAACCAAGTCGGTTCAGTGCCATGTGAAGTGGCAACACTTTAAAATGAGGGGGCCCCCCAAACCAAATCCACTTAGGGCCCCCAAAAGTCTAAGACCAGCCCTGTTTTAACACTTCAGCCTCTGTATGAATAAACCAACCATATATTACATGTTCATTAGTCAGCTTTAGGGTTGCAGGTCGGTGGATTTTGTTACCTACCAACAGAGACAGGCTAGCTGTTTCTCTCTGTTTGCAGTCTTTGTGCTAAATTAAGTTAAGCTAACAAAGCAAGCTGCTGCTGGCTGCTGCCTTATATTTAACAGACAGACATGAGAGGAGTATCAATCTTCTCATCTAACTCTCTTGTCTAAGAATATATTGATCTACTGATCCGTATCAAAGACAAATTGTGGTAAAGTGCAATGGACAGTTTCTGATTATGAATCTGAAGAAAAAATATTCTTTGACGAAGCACTGCTTCTCCCTGATAAGCTTTATAGCTGCTCAGACTTGAACTGAAAGGCTTTTCGGGGCCAAAAAGTGATGGACTGTGATTACAAACGCACTGTCAACAGATTCTCAGGGGCCCACTCTTTTCTGAGGAGAATAGGCAGTCAGCCCTCCTTTGGTAATTTATTAGGACTGTTTGAAGACGCTGACGCAATTCCCCCTCTGCTGTGATGTCACTGATGTTAACTATCTGGCTTTCATCTTTTTTCGGCTTTACTGCCTTAGCAGTAACTGCTGCATAGCTGCCTCATTTCTTTCTATCTGGAGCCTGCCTGATGTCTTTGTGTGGAAGGCAGTGCGTTGGTTTTTTACATATCCTCTGGGTCTGCATAAAAGAAACCTAATTTGGCCAAACAATGTCAAATCCTCCAGTGACATGTACCAACCGTGAACCTGCTAGATCAGATCAATTATGAGAGGAGTAACATCAGTCATTGACTTTCAATACCAGCTGCCAAATACATGTCCGAGAGAATTTTCTCAGCTGTCTGTCTAAACCTTCCCAAATCAAAGCCTTACTCTATAAGCCTTGACACAATCCATTTTTGCTGCGCACAAAGAAACATTCTTGTGGTATTTCTGTGAGGTAACTGCAAGGAATTCCTTGGAGACAAACATTGCATCTCATAATCTGACTGTACATCGTATTTGAGTAAATCACCAACATTTAAGATACAGTTATTAACATGAAACATCTACTGTGTGATATCAGTGCAAGGTGTGACTAAAATTTACACTTTAAACAAAACATATCCCATATCTTTAAAATGAGGTGATGGTGTAAGCTTTTTGCTTCAGTCAGTTTAGGATAATGTCCATTTTCTATTGGTTTGTATTGCTTAGTAAAGATTCATACAACTCCAGCAAACTCACACAACACAATACACTGTATAGACCCTTTTACTGTTAGTAAACGGTGTGATGTTTACGGGGGGCTTAGCTGAAGGCAAAACAATTTCCAGAGACATGAGCTAGCACTAGCTCGCAACTTCTGTTGGCTTGTTTGAGACAATGGGAGAAGATTATGCAAGTGGTGTATTCAGAAATACTAATTCTGAATGCCAGAGCACTGGCACAAACTGGACCGTTCGTAAATTCGGAGAGCTGTTTGAATGTAATGTTCGGTTATCCAGAGCATAGCACTCTTAAAATGGCAGAGCGGACTCTGGGCACTCAGAGTAGCAGAGCACCGAGTGGAGTGAATGTGTGATCTGGGAGGGTCTATTGACAGATAGATGTAATCTAAAATTTGTTCTGATTCCAGTGCAGTTATTAACTTTTAAGACTGGATAGACATCATGAAACAAAAATTATGTTGCCTCTTAATAACATATTCATATTTGTATGAACGCATTATTTATGGATTGAAAAAGGGTGATACAAGCACCAGCTCACATTATTATCAACAACAACTCACCCCTTTTTCACCTCTTTCAATTTTCATATATCCTAATGAAGCACAGAAAAGCTTTGCATGGTAGTGTCATCACACTTGGAATTAAGTTTATGGCTGCAAATGGTTTCTGGATCATTTGTCTGTTAATTGCATTAACCAAACTGTGTTCTGTTTAAAGCCCTACTGAGTTCTTCAAATGTGGGACTGAATACTGGGATGAAACAAGATTAAAAAAGAATGTCACTGGTGGAAAGTTATATAACTATGCTGGCTATGCAGGAAAACAACGCAAGGATTTTTTTAAAGTAATGCTATATGACCAAGGAAAAAAGAGGAAAAGGGCTGTGGTGTTTGCTTTAGCTCAAGAGGTAGAAAACCTACAACTACCAGAATGCACTGCGCTGCACCAGACCAATAAATGCTCCCAGTGGTGGGTGACCTCATGCAAGCTTGTCAGAAAGCAATTTGGCGGCTGGCTGGTAAAAAACAATCTTGTATTGCAATTAAACAGTAAGCTGGTGATTTTTTTTAAGCCTTAGTTTTCAGAACAGTTCACAAACTCTTGTATTACAGCCAAACTGTGCACTAAAATAAGTTTCTGGAGACATTTTTGGCAAGAAATAGGTGATACAGTAACAGAATTTTGGTTTATATTTAAACAGCACTGTCTAGTTTAACAGTTTGGTCTGAGTTTCTCGATCAACTTCTATACTCTCTGTGTCTATGGAGGCGGGTATATGAAAATGCGTTTAATCTGTGTTTCGAACAACAGCACAAGGAAAATGAGAAAGGAGATCTGGGCACTGTTAAGATGGAGGGAAGTTTAACATAGTTAATTTACACCTACTGCCCACATTGTTATGATGCGGAGCTGGTTGAAAATTGGCAAAGTATCCTTTTAAAGGTCCAGTGTGTAGGATATAGAGGACTATATTCAGTACAATTTTGTCCAATCAACTCAACTGCTCCGCAATTTTGACCAGCCTCCCATGAGTTCCACCAATCATAGCAGTCCCCTGTGCAAATGTCTCACATTTACATTTACCAACAAAAATTACTGCTAAAGACCGTGCAAAACAATTCCCTGATGTAAAGCGGAAGTAAACTGTTTTGCACCCTGTGCAATATTGCGGGGAACAAAAAAAAAAAAAAAAAACTGCAACTTTTTTTGCAATTCTTACTGTTTCCCACAATTTCATCACAACAAATATGCTTAAAATACTGCAACTTGCATCGCAATATTTTCTGAAAGCTGCTGCAAATTCAGGCATTTTAGGCCGCAACTATCCCCCAGAAAAGCCTTTAAAATCCTGGAGGGACTGTATATTGGCAGAAATAGAAACAGAAATATAATAATCATAATTGTATTAGTATACCATCATCTGAAATTAATAATCATTGTGTTTCATTAGTTTGAATGAGCCATTTACACAGTGGGTGCTCCTCCTCAAAGTCTGTTATGTTGTTTCTACGGTAACCCAGAACAGACAAACCAAACACTGGCTCTACAGAGGGCCATTTGCGTTTTTGTATCAGCCACTGGTTGGTTTCAGATGATTGCAATCTTTAACCTCACCACTAGATGCCACTAAATCCTACACACTTAACCTTTAAATGTTTAAAGAACTAAATCATGGCCACTTCATGCCATCATCAGTTGCAGTACAGTGATTGAGATGATATATGCAGCATGTTGCTGTTCATAATTTTGTTATTTGCTTTTGTTTTTGTCCATTTTCAGAATAGAGAGACTTTTTCCTGTGGTACATTTTAGGAGCTAGATTGAAACAAACGGAGCATAAAATAGAAAGTAGCACTACTCAGTGCCAGGCACACACCCCCACAGCTAGTCTCTCAAAGTGTTAGACTATAAAGAAAGAAATAAAATATGCACTTTGCCCTCGTTTACTCTCAACTTCCTGAGCGGATTTCACTTTGATGAAGTTTGGCTTGCAGGTTGAAGGTTAATGTGGACATTTAATTAAATTAAAGCACTTGAAATCACACAGTTTAGGAGGACAGTCAAGCATAACGTAAAGTGAGTTAGGGATTAGAGGACTAACACAGATACACAAAAGGTCACCTACTTTATGAGCCCATGCTAAACTATTTCTCTTATTAGCTTTGTTTTTGTCACACCTCCTCCTGTGGAATGTCGCAGTGGACATTTTTAGTCTTCTCGTTGTGCATTTTGGACTGTTGAACAGTTTTTTTGTATCACAGTGGAGGTCTGCTCTTTCTAAACGAGACATTTCTATAGCTACATGACAGAATGTGACTGTTTGTCTCAAGGGAGTTTCTTGGGGATAACTGTCTTGTTGCTGGAAAACAAAAACAACCGTAAGTATGAAATCCCACTCCATGAATCATCAAAATCAATCTGCACAAGACGATAGATATGATGATAAAATATAAAGCATGAAATGTTATTCCACAGTATTTTCATCTTGGGAATACTGTATATTCTTCAAGTGATGGTTCATCTTAATAATAAATGAGCGAATGGAATGCTCATAGCCATCAACACACTTACAGCACCTAAAGTAGACATATGCCTTTGTTACCTTTTACACACAGTGGTTTTGACCTTGTGCAATATTTAGTCTTTCCCAAGCCTGTGAAACCTTGTTTGTGATAACCATATGATGTTCAGGTGAGCACCATTCCCAGTGCATTATAAGTAAATGAAAGGGCATTATTGCTCTAAAAGAACTCCACATGCATCATGCTGATTGGCTGCCCTCTTGCCTCCTGGCTGATAGGGTCCTCTGAGGCGCTGGTGTGAGCCTTTGTGCTTCTGCCAAACAACAAATTCACCTTAACAAATAGCACTCACAGCTCTCGGCAGAAGGTCCTTTACAAAACTTCAATACTTTCCCCCCTTTTTGGGGCTTGTTGTACAGGAGCAGAATAGAAAGTGAGATAGGGCGTTTTTTGACTTGCAAATGGCGAGCCTGCTGGGACGACCTGAAGATGCAGTGGAACAATATAGATACCTCTGTTGGATGTCTTGTGTGTGAGTGTTGTTCTGCAGTGAGTGAACAGTGTGTGCTGAAGATCTGTCTTGGCCATTTTCACAGAGTATGTGTCTTATAAAGATGCTGAGATATGGAGGTGTTTTGTAAAAGAAAAAAAAAATGTCAACAATACGTAGTTCATGTAACAGGTAACTGATGTGCTCAGCAAACAACACTGTGCACAATAACTGACTTGAGTGACTTTTAGTATGGATTAGAGGGGGAACAAAGAATCTTGGAGTTTGACTATACTACAAATCCAAAGGTTAACTTGTTAGCTTTTAACAGGGCTTTCATCTGCATCTCATGGTCTTCATCAGTGAAAGGAGTCGGCTAAGAGGCCATCATATCAGTGTTGGTCACATGATAACAGTATACAGTATACACCGTTCAACCAACCACCCTTCTGTCATATAACGATATAATGCTTTATGTTTATGTTAAACATGGATTTGGAGCTAAACTGTCTCGCTCACCAGACCTTTCTCAAGAAAAGAAAGGTCTGGCTGCGCCGACTCTCACTTTAAGATTGGAGAAAAAAACGCCCTGGCTTTTTATATTTCTTTCAACCAATCACAATCGTTCTTGGCGGTGCCACAGCAACGGTGCGCTTGCAAAAATATTGCCGGGGGGAAACAGGTTTTGGTGTAACACGGCCACAAAAATATCGCCTACAGGATGCGAACCATGGCAGAAAAATGGCTACATCCCCGCAAGATCAAACATCGCAAAAGTTAGTAAAGGACGTGTTGAAAACTGCTACACAACCGGAGGTGGTAGGGCGGGACTTCAGCGGGTAGCTCGTTCCGCCCAATGAGAGGCTGATCTCTGCAGCGAACTTCCGCCCACTCAGACTAGGAGCTAAATGTTGTGCCTGGGGCACGTCGTGTATTAATGATACTCGTTACCTGGAGAGGTTGGAAAAAGATATACGTTTCTTCCCTGTTCCAAAACCAAAATCAAACCCTGAAAAGTGTAGGGTTAGCTAGCTAGCTACTGAAGATATAGCCTACTGAATGTATACACATGCTGCTTTTTATTTTTAATGATTATAGCAGTGAAACAAAGACCGACCCTGCTGTACAGGAACCAGTGAAGGGAAGCAGGGAAACTTTGCTGATATTCAACCAGCTGTGTGTCATCACAGTGTGCGCAGATGAATTTGTTTGACTTCCTCCAGAGATCCCTGCCCATCCAGCAGATGAGGTAGGGGTGTTGGCAGCAGCATAGGGGTGAAGCCAAACACCATTCATCTGCACACACTGCGATGCCACACAGCTGGTTCAATATCAGCAAAGTTTCCCTTTATATTCATTGTCTTGTGTGGAGATCAGCAGTGATGTGGTGGTTCACTTTTACACTGTGATCTGTAGCCTATAGTTAGGCTTTAGCTTCTAACTATCTTTGTCTTTTTAACCTGTTGTTGCTGCTGAGTCAGTTTGACATCCTGGATATATCCTTCAAACACAGACTGTAGACCCCTCTGTCTGCTTCTCTCTGGAATCACTCTTTCATTTTTCCAAAAATATGATAATATGTCTTCAGGGAGTGCAGTTAGTTACAGTGTGGGCTCCATGCTTACTGTGACAGCTTGTTGCACCATCACAAAGGGGCGGGGCTTAGCAAAAGGTCAATTGAGAATATTTGCATGAATGAACATGTGTTTCTCTAGTTTTAGTTCACCACTACAAAGTGATCTATGAAGAGCACAATATGTGAGGTCTCTGTGTGCAGTCTAAACAACCAATAATACTTGTCGACAGCGCTGCCTCATCTCTACTTACTATAAGATAAAGTCTTTTAAACCGACACAACTCCCACACGCCAAATATACGCACCACCTCATTTATTCCAAACCCAGGTGCTTGTATACATACTGATACAGTGTTCATTATATTCATATTACAAAGCTGTAATTTAATGACTCTGTTAAGCTATTGATGTCTCTGGCGCACACTGTGATGATGTACAACACATACGCCTCTTTGGGACTTTAGAGTCAGAGATGAATCAAAACAAGCAGTGCATTATTACTCACAACATAAACAATTTTGCTGTAATGATGTTCACAAAATCCCGAGTCTTAGTTAGTCATCACAAAATGTGTTTCCCCTCTTTTCATGTCGCACAATATGGATTGTCTGTCACTGCCTTTGATATACAGCAATATCTTTATCACCTGGGATTCAGTCAGTAAAGTCAACATTAAAGGATCGCACCAAAGTAGTTTAGGACTTCTGAGGATCAATAATGTCTGTGCCAAACAAAACGACTGTTAGGAAAAAAGCTATGATATGATTTTATTAGATTTATTGTAATATCACACCTTTTGCTGTGAACACCACAATCAAAACTGAATTCCAGCCTGACTTTAATACGGTACATTTGTGCTAGGGTGAAAGAAACTGAAGTCTGTTTTTCTTTTTTAAATGGACAGTAATGACATATGATTTTCCAACAAGTTTCTCAGTGAAGGCCTTTAGATTCAAGCCCCTGACGTCTACAGCAAGACTGAGTTAAACCTAAAACAAAAGCACCTTCTTCAGTGCTATTTGTCACTGAATCACACTGTTCAGTTTTAAAGACAGAGAGAGAAATTATATATCATATCTTCATAGTCTGTATTCATTTACCTTTAGCTACTTTGTGTTTGGCAAACCTTGAAAAACTTGATCAAAGTCCATTGACGGGAGTAAATAAAAGCAATGCTTACTTTGTTTTGAATGTGCGTCACTCACTCAAACACCTAACAGCACAGGGACATCACTGACCTGCACTTAAATACAAATTTACTTTTTTTTCAAATTGACTAATATTATATTAAAAGCAAACATTTAAGTTTAATTTAATTCATTATCTATCCCTGATGATCTACGTGAAATGCAAAGAACTAGTCTGTGTGGGGTCATGACATGTTGTGGGCAAAGAAACATATTTATATACACTTAACAGCCACTTTATTAGGTACACCTGTTCAACTGCTTGTTGATGCAATAGTTAATCAGCCAATCACGTGGCAGCAACTCAATGCATTTAGGGATGTAGACATGGTCAAAGCAACCTGCTGAAGTTCAAACTGAGCATCAGAATGAGGAGGAAAGGTGATTTAAGTGACTTTGAACATGGCATGGTTGTTGGTGCCAGACGGGCTGATCTACTGGGATTTTAACACACAACCGTCTCTAGAGTTTACAGAGGATGGTCCCAGAAAGAGAAAATATCCAGTGAGCCAAAATGCCTTGTTGATGCCAGAGGTCAGAGGAGAATGGCCAGACTGGTTCAAGATGATAGAAAGGCAACAGTAACTCAAATAACCACTGGTTACAACCAAGGTCTGCAGAAGACCATCTCTGAACCAACAACACGTCCAACCTTGAAGCAGATGGGCTACAGCAGCAGAAGACCACACCAGGTGCCACTCCTGTCAGCTAACAACAGGAAACTGAGGCTACACTTCACACAGGCTCACCAAAACTGGACAATAGAAGATTGGAAAAACGTTGCCTGGTCTGATGAGTCTGGATTTCTGCTGCCACATTCAGATGGTAGGGTCAGAATTTGGTGTAAACAACATGAAAGCATGGATCCATCCTGCCTTGTATCAACGGTTCAGGCTGGTGCTGGTGGTGTAATGGTGTGGGGGATATTTTCTTGGCACACTTTGGGCCCCTTAGTACCAACTGAGCATGGTTTAAACACCACAGCCTACCTGAGTATTGTTGCTGACCGTGTCCATCCCTTTATGACCACAGTGTACCCATCTTCTGATGGCTACTTCCAGCAGGATAACGCACCATGTCACAAAGCTCAGATCATCTCAAACTGGTTTCTTGAACATGGCAATGAGTTCACTGTACTCCAATGGCCTCCACAGTCACCAGATCTCAGTCCAAAAGAGCACCTTTGGGATGTGGTGGAACGAGAGATTCACATCATTGATGTGCAGCCGACAAATCTGCAGCAACTGTGTGATGCTATCATGTCAATATGGACCAGAGTCTGCAAATAATGTTTCCAGCACCTTGTTGAATCTATGACACCAAGAATTAAGGCAGTTCTGAAGGCAAAAGGGGTCCAACCTGGTACTAGCAAGGTGTACCTAATAAAGTGGCCAGTGTATACTGCAATATTGGTTTGCAAGAGGAACAATTATCTTCACATTTTCAGAATTTTGGCATTGACTTGGTACTGAAGTATCAGTTCTCGTGAGAGCTCTGCTGTTCATACTATATGAAAAACATTAAATGTAAGACCTGGAACCATCAGCTAGATTTTAAATGTTTAAAAATAGATATTAAGATTCACATCATACTAACTGCTTCACCACCTTAAAAATTCAACACGCCTGTGCTATTTTCACCTGTCAGCACAGAGTTGGGTATTGTTAGCTGCGGCTCTCTGAAGCAGTAACTACAAACTTTTCTGCAGCCACCTTTCAAGCCTTCAGAGGATGAGCTTTTGATACACAAAAGATAGATTTTGGGTGGAGTATCACTTCAAGGGTTTAGTCTCATACACGCTGTGGCTTTTTACACATCCAAGCTTCTCTTAGATGTTTTTTCACCAGCAGCTCCTGAGCTATTAGTGAAACCTTTCAAATAAAAAGCCACAGCAGGTATAATTCTGCTGACACTAAACCCTCAAAGAGAGATCTGTGGCAATAACAAAGGTCCTTCCAAGAACACAGGTCTTTTACTTTTCAGGCTGGGTGATTCAGGGATAAATTCTCAAACAAGAAGACAATGCTCCAGAGTTCCACAGACTTTTACTGTGCCTACATGTGACAGCATCTAAAAAAGGGAAATTAATAATTATATAAGCCGGAGAGAGAAAGGAAATGGAAGAAAAGGAGACAGAATGCTGAATATTGGCCTAGTGAAGGATGCAAGGGAACGGGATGAAAGACCGAGTGGGAGATACAGAAGTGTAAGGGAAATGAAAAACACGGAATACTCCTTGAAAAAAAAACACAAGACTGAGGGAGAGAGACAGGAGCAGGAGAGAGACAGGAGTAGGAGAGACAGGAGAGACTGGTTATGAAGTGCATGAGGGAGGGAGGGAAAAAAATGGAAGGATGATAAAGAGATGGCACAACATCTAAGACGAGAAGCAATTCTCACTGTCCCTCCTTCCCTCCCACTCCCTCTCATTATCACTGTGTTCTAGCCAGCTTCTCTCAAAGTGTCAGGCTCAAGACAGGATGTCGCTGTTTTTGTTGTCGAGATTATTTGTGCATGTAAGGCACAGTTAGAGGAATGTGGGTGTCTTCACTCCTGTCGCATGCAGGCAGAAAACAAGCATCTGTCAATCAGTTTGCCGGTGAAGGTGGAAAAGGTAGCGCTTCAGTGAAAATGAGCACAAAGCTAGTGAGAACTTGGTGGATATCCAATGTTTACTTAATGATTCCAGGTGGTTTGAACAGTAAACAAGAGAAATGAGAGCCAAGGAACCCCCCACCACCACCACCACCACTTCTAATGAGCACATTGTGATCCACCTTCCCTCTAGTTAAAGCTGCAATAATCAATATTATGTTGACAATGGGTCAAATTAATGTATGCAACTGATGGGGTGACCACACATTCATTCATTTTCTGTAACCGCTTATCTTGTTGGGGGTCACAGGGACAGTTTAGCCTATCCCAACTGACACTGGGCGACAGGTCACCAGACTATCACAGGGCTGACACATAGAGACGGACAACCATTCACACTCACATTCACACCAATGGGCAATTTAGAGTCACCTAGAGTAATGTCTTTGGATTATGCGAGGAAGCCGGAGAACAGAGAGAAAAATGACATGGGGAGAACATGCAAACTCTGCAAAGAAGGGCTCCCCAACCTTGGGTTCCAACCCCCCATCCTGGGTTTGAATCAGGAACCCTCTTGTGTGTGTTGTTTTTTTTAATTTTGTGTTTTTATCTGTGTTTGAATGAATGTCTGTGACATGTGCTGCCTGTAAAACTACCTTCATGCTCCTTTTAAATTGCCCTCCGGGGACAAATAAAGTGTTTTTGAATTGGATTGAATTGAATTGCTGTGAGGCGCCACCATAGTGCAGCTCACGTTGGGGATTATCACCCAATTATGCAGTGTTTCTCGGATGTGTTGACAAATTTAGCCTTTTTTAGCTAATTGTTTTGGTTTTCTGGCCCACACTCTTAAAAGGATAGTGCACCCAGAAATGAAAATTCAGCCATTATCTACTCACCCATATGCCGAGGGAGGCTCAGGTGAAGTTTTAAAGTCCTCACATCACTTGCGGAGATCCAAGGGGAGAGGGGGTAGCAACACAACTCCACCTAATGGAGGCTGACGGCGCCCCAGATTAAAACGTCCAAAAAACACATAATTGAAACCACAAAATATCTCCATACTGCTCGTCCGTAGTGATCCAAGTGTCCTGAAGCCCCGACATAAAAAGTTGTTTAGAAAAACGTCATTTGAACTCTGTTTTCAGCCTCATTGTAGCCTGTAGCTCTAACTGCTTCTGTGTACACCAAGCTCACGTGTGCACGCTTGCACGCAAGACCAGCGAAAGCACGTGAACACACATGAAGGCGGTGCCCATGTCTCACGGTCTCGTGCAAGCGCACACGTCAGCGCAGTGTACACAGAGAGGCAGTCAGAGCTACAGGCTACAATGAGGCTAAAAACAGAGTTCAAATGACGTTTTTCCAAACAACTTTTTATGTCGGGGCTTCAGGACACTTGGATCACTACGGACGAGCAGTATGGAGATATTTTGTGGTTTCAATTATGTGTTTTTTGGACATTTTAATCTGGGGCGCCGTCAGCCTCTATTAGGTGGAGTTGTGTTGCTACCCCCTCTCCCCTGGGATCTCCACAAGTGATGTGAGGACTCTAAAACTTCACCTGAGCCTCCATCGGCATATGGGTGAGTAGATAATGGCTGAATTTTCATTTTTGGGTGCACTATCCCTTTAACCTTATTCCTACCGTAGCAAATAAACCTTTTGGGAAAAAAAGTTCTGCTTCACTGTACTCCACTGGTCCAGCACAAAACGAGAGACAAAACTATCAACTGCATAGTGAAGCAAGCCGGACAAACAGCTAAGGAGCCACATATTATTTCTCAGGAGTTGATGAGACGAGCGGACGTGGTGGAAGCGAAGTGAAGATGACTCAAAAATGAGCTACACTCATTACTGTAAGTGCAATAAAACTTTAGCGAATAAGAAGCCAATAATTTATCAATGCATGTGTTCAGTAAGCATGAACATGTAAATATGTAGACAGCGATATTCAATATGCTCCGTCCACAGTCTCTCATCGACCGTCATTAAGGTTATGTCTTACATGCTGATTTGGACAGCACGCTAGTTCAGCTAATAGCAAATTGTAACGAATGAGCTGAATGACAGCTGTCTGCATGTTGAGACAAACAGCCACTCCTCCCTCTACCAGCACTAATGTTACCTGCACACAGTGATTCACATCAGCAGAGGGGGAGCAGGACAGAGGACGGGAGGACAGGAGGACAGAGGACAGGAGGAATGACTTATAGTAACTAATAAAAACTAAACTTGTATTCTAACTTCACCCCCTCGACAGTTGTCACAAATGTTCTATGGAGAGCAAAACCGTTTTTGTACTAGGCTGTAAATGTGTATTTCTGCTGTAAAGTTGGACATTTTAACATGGGGGTCTATGGGGATTGACTCATGCTGGAGCCAGCCTCAAGTGGCCATTTGAGGAACTGCAGTTTTTTGTACTTCTGTATTAGCCATCGTCACATTGACTATGTCCATTATTTTTATACAGTCTATGGATTTGACTGACAAACAGATTTCTGACCTTGATAATGAAATCCTGAGTTACCTTCAACACTGAACAACACTTTGCTTGGCTCTAAATGTCAGTATGATGATTTAATAATGCATCCACAAGTGGACAGTTTTGTATTTGTTTCTGTAAAGACAACTGCTACCTCCAGTGTCTAACAGCAAGGTGTCAACAATTGGTAAAGTCTCATCTCATAAAACAATAATAACCACCTTTGTTTCCACATGCTGCGTTTCCTGACAGCAATTGTGAGTAGTAAATCCATAAATAATTACACAACTTACTCACCCAAAAATATGTGAATTAACTGATGTTTTTTAAGCACTGTAAGCCCTAATCAAGTCAATCCAGTGTCTCTTCATACTGCTTTCCAATTAAGTTGATAAAGAAGAAAACCAAAGAAGCCATTAAAACTCAATTGAAAGTCAGTCCTTGAATCCCGGATTATATCTCACCTTTTTTTCACTGATGGAAGAAAACAATTTGAAAAACAATGAATGTGTTTTGAAAGCATGAAATGCTGTGCACTCAAACAGAGAAGCGAGAGGGAGGTGAAGGTGGGGATGGGAAGTCTTTTAAAGTAGCTGGTATAAACACGGCGGAGTGAATGACTCATTTTCAATTACAAAACACAAGCTTTGTGTGTGTGGTGCCCCCGCTTGACTCCCCAACCTTTAGTTAAAGCCCATATTAGGCCCAACAATTATAATCTTTTAAATCTCTCAAGACACAGGTTTGCTTTAAAGCATTTAATATCCTTTAATTTATTGATTTTCTCTTTGTTAATAGCTGGATTTATTCATTAGCTTCAGTGTGATGAGGGAGTTCTCTCAGGTTGAATCACCTTTTTTTTTTGATAGTTTGTTTTTCTGTTTCACTCTTTTAATGCAGCAGCACATTTCAAATTGCCTCACACATTAACCTGTGTGCTCCTTTTTCTCCTATGTCTCATAAATAAGATGAATTATTGTCTGTGTTTGCATATTCACACACTGGTGTGAATTAATGCATTTCAGCAGGTTCTTGTGTACGAAGTCATTACAACAGATACTGCTATGCTTCTCGCTGAAAACTTTACACTGCGCCAAAATCATCTCTTATGCCAAATTGCCTTCCTCACAGCATAAAATTGCTGTGCTAAATCTAGCATGGCCTTTAGCTATGGGTGTTGCTGTGCGTCAACAGAGTGATGTATAAGGACGGCACCCAACCTGCTCTTTATAAGGCTGCTGATTGCTGGCTCTTATTACTCGGCTTCATATTGATTTCATGGCATGTCAGCGTGTGATTGCGATTCGCGGGAGTAACAAGTGCTGTATCAACATTTTCGCTCCTCTCTGACCTGATACGACTCGGCGGTGTCCTTGGGTCAGGTTAGTAACATTAACTGGAGTTTACAGCTGTCGTTATCTCAAATTAATGACAGGGAATGTCAAGTAGAGACATATGGAAGCAATACCATACCGCACACTAGTGTCATTTACATTAATGCTATTGATTTATGACAGCCTCTTCTGATCTTTAACCGGCAATAAGGGCAACACTCTGTCTGTACACTACTTAAAAAAATCATTTTAACACATTAACACATAAAAAATTACTTAATTACGGCTCTTTGTCACATTCATTGCAGCCTCCTCATGACAGCTTTCATAAGATGTTCATTTAACTGTGCTTATTGTTACACTGGGCATACATCAAACGGTACGTACATTTATTAAGCAAAATCTTTAAGCTCCACTAATCAATATTTTTATATGAACAATGGTTCAAATTACTGGGTCAAATACGAAAGAAGTCACTCATAGTGACAAACCCTCAAGGCATTACCACCCACACTGCAGTTCCCCTTAGCTACAAAGCATATTTCAGCTCGTTGTTTTAGTTTTACAGTCCCCAATGTTTCAATTTTGGTATTTGTTTAGGTTCATCACCCCGCAGTCTTGTTACCACCCACAGCAGGCAAAAACACTCACTGTAAGCTACCTGCCTAGCGCCAAACAGTAGACAGAAACAGTGACTAGCTCGTGGAGCATTTAGCAGCTTAAGAGCTGTATTTTTGCCTCAGAAGTTGGTGGAGACCAAAACAGAGTTAGTAGGAAATTTGGTATTCTTTAATCTAGACCCACTTTCCCATGTTTTTGTGTCAAAGTGACTGATGGGAACAACAGTTTTTAAAATTTGTCCAGTTTTCAGTGAGACCGCTGCAGTCAGCTGTAGCAAAACAGGCATTGTAACCACTTGGGGCATGCTTACACCATCAATTTCCATCCACTAAATGTGCTTGTTTTTGTCTTTGACATGCTCAGATTTGTATTGTGTGTGTCTTTCAACATTATGAAAGGATCCCCACACAGGTGGAGCTCTTTGTTAAAGAGTAAGATCCTTTTTGTTTAACCAGAAACAGCCCCGAAATCACTATCGTCAAACCCACCGGGCTCCATTCAAAAAAACAGTAATTTTATCACTGTAAAAACACATAATTCAAAGTCGACATATGCAAAATAAAACTCACAAAAGCCGTCACGGTTAGTCTTTCCACTGTTCCAACAGTCAGCAACTCCGTTTTAGTTGAAATGAACCCTTATTCACCCAGTTAGGCATGGAAAATATGCTGTCACTATACAAACTAAAATGAATGTTTATTAAAATGGAGTCTGGTGATGTCTTTCTGGTTAAACAAAAAGGATCTTGCTCTTTATCAAAGAGGTTGACCGTCGTAGTGATCCTTTCCACAAGTTGTCAGACACTTATAAAAACAATCTGAGCCTGTCGGTGGTAAAACCAAGCACTTTTAGTGGATGTTAATTGACAGCGCTCAGTTGCCCACAGAGATTACACTGCAGCCAGTTTCTACCCTGCCGGCTGCAGCAGTCTCACTCAGTACTGGACCAGTTTCAGGAATTGTTTTTCCCATTAGTCACTTAGACACAAAAACATGAGAATCTAGCCTCCAGGTTTAAAAGTACTAAAGCTATCCTTTAATATTGATTTAAGGTTCACCAGCTGGTGAGAAACATGACTCCACATGACTGCTAATGTTGTTTTGTGTCTGCTGGATGTCTATTCTCCAACAAGTTAGTCGTGACAGCTTTATATTCTGATAATATGTCAATGTTGTGTTTACAATTTACAACATTAATTGATGCTGCTTTAAATATACATAGAATCCCTCTTATAGTTCTTGTAGGCACAGTTATACAACTCATGTTGGATATCTGTAAGAGCGATGCAGCAATAAAAATGTAAGGCACAGCATAACATGAGGAGTAAAATGCCTGCTATGGCTTTTTCAGTTGCAGGTCTGTAACATTTGTATCTGAAACTGAATCAGCACACCTATGAGAACCTGTTCGCGAGGGTAGATGTTTGCTTTTATAAGTATGATGGTCCAGCTGGTATTCATCGTTTACACTAGTTGCTTTTGACAGACTGTGACTATGAAGAAAAAGATAATCCATCAAATCAACTTGAGAGAGAAATTTCTGTCAGCTTTGGTAATTACTGAGTTAAGAAATATAACTGCAGGGCCTCTCTTGAATTTTTGTGAGGGAATTCAGTTTTTAAAGCACAAAGCCTAATTACCAATTTGGTTGATTATTCATTAAACTGGGTCCACATCCTCCTCCGTGGTTTCCTCCCACTGCCTGTGCTGACTGTGGCAAAGCAGGGCATTAAAACAGATCGTTTTTCATGTCGATACAGGTGGCCCAAACATCTGCACCTGACCCAGCGGTGCCAGCAAAGGCACATCTCTAATGCCCCTTGTCTACAACCACTTTCAATATGGTACCATTGGAACCAAGAGTTACCCTTCAGACATGGTACCTAGACCCTAGCGTTTCCACCGCAAACGGTACCCTTAAATGTGGGCAGGGTTGTTGTCACTCACTGCTCCGTCCAGTACTCACTGTATTTTTTCATTACCAGTGACATAAGTGTAAGTCTGCACCTTGTTTATCGTCCACAGAACGAGGCTGCACACCAACCATTCAGAACAAAATAGAACTGCAGTGAGAGTCTCTCTCCATGGGATATTTGAAAATAGCGGTTTGTGCATTTAGTCCTTCTCAGGCAAGCTCAGGGGTTTAGTGATAGCCCACAGGAACGAGCTCCGCAACGCTTTTTTGTCTCCAAGTGAGGATTAGAATATCGGCAGTTCATATAACCCAGCTGAAATTAATGTATATTTTTAAATGCTTGAAGATCCACTCATCACTAAAAGTGTATGTCATATGAAACTAATGGAATGGTCAAAGTTGTCATATTGAAATTTAAGGTGTGCTGATGGATTCACATCGTCATGTCATGCATTGAATAACATTACAAATAAACGTTCCACCTTGAAAGTTGCCGACTACTAGAGGCAGCAAAACATCCTTTCATTTCATAGTTACAGTTTACTAATAAAACTCTGCACGGTATGAACAGTGGTTACATGAGCCTCAAAACCAGCCACAACTCAGCCCTGAGCAGAGTGACCGTCCTCTACTGACCAATCAGACTGCAGTGTTCACAGCTCCACCTTTCAGTACCAGATCTGTGTGCTAGGTACCCCAACAGAGGGGGGACCAAAACTGGGGACGGTACGGAACAGTTCCATTGGTACCATCCACACCTTTTCACAGTGGAAATGGAAAAAAACGTACCAAACTAAAGTGTACCGTACCGTACTGCTTGGTGGAAATGGGGCTTAAGTAGTGGCTTCATCCTGGCAATGACAGTTAACCTTATCAGCAGTCATTTGTTAAGGAGTCATTATGACTTAAAGTATGTGTGAAAGTAGAGGTAAGATATATATCGTTCTTTTCTCACCTTGGTTCAGGAAGATTTTTAGAAAAAATACTTGACAATTTTATGCAAAAGATCTGTGATGAGGCTCTGAGGATAGAGTGGCTACTCTAAATACCCAAAGAGCATCAGAGAGGAAAGGCCTATCAGCCTCCAAATGGCCAAGTAAACCTCTCTAACCACTTTAGATTGATGATGCTTCATGGAGGACACTGCAACAGGGCAAAGGAGGATATAACATGCAGATGTAAAAGCACGAATGAAGCAGTATCCTAAAAGCAGTCCCACTCTGCATTAATACTGCAGAGTAAACACCATCCAGCACCACATAAGAAAAGAAAAACACACACAGCAAATAATCTTTGGATGACTGCTATTCTGGGCAAAGGATTCCTGTAACTATACTTATAATTTACAACACAGAGGGCTGTGTACTTCCTGGAGCATTTTCATTAGTGCAGTTAGAAACTTCAGAGCCAATAGCCTGTCCTTCATTCCCTGTCATGTTGCCATGGAAACAAGAGGAGAAGTAGGGAACGCAGGAAATAAATTTATATTTTCTCAGAGTACAAGGACTCGTCAAGTCCTCAGGTTGGCTAATTGTGTGCTGTAATTTTATAGAGAGAAAAAGAAACAAATAGCCTGCGCAAGCAATAAAAGGAAGTAATCAGGGAAATGAATAAATAACACAAATATGAACTGTAAATTCAAACAGTTGTGTAAACAGCAAAAAGATGTCTGGAATCTTGTATGATCTAATGTGACATTCATTATCAATTACCATTTGGTGTGTAGTATCTCTCAGTACCGCGTTAGTGGTGGGCTGTATGTGCGTACATATAATCTACCTCATAGCACTGCATAAATTCAGCGCAAGAGGAAATGTATCATGACACCATGATAAAAATAATATCATGGTGTCATTATCCGATGATTTATGTTGCAGGCACATGATGCTCGCAGCTTCTTGAATATTAACACAATATGGACATCAGGGATGGTGGATCATTCTGGGATCATCTGCTATCTTTGAGTGGGTGCTGATGCTGCACATGGCTTATCGCACATATTTTCGGAGTTTGATTACAATCTGCAAAGAGATCAAGATGAGGACAAATTCTCAGCGACTGCAAGTTTTTATAACACAGCTCCGTCTTCCTTTTCTCGTAAAACATCCTGTTACAGCCTGGACCGATGCAGACAGACCTCCCACCTGATTGCTTTACATATTTCTCTTGTTACTGCTGTAAAGCCGTCCGTGTTTATCCTGTAGTCACACTTATAAAGGCCTTATTAGACTTATAATTTCATGGGCAATGTGAGTTCAAGATGGCCAGCCAAGTAATAAAACAACAAACAAATCCCCCCATTATACCTTCTTTAGCAGTTCTGAACATTAGAGCATGAGTAAGGCAGATTAAAAACTGTTATATCCGCCTCCCTTAATACTGAGCTGTAGATCATTTTTAAATCATTGTGCAGCATAGATTAAATGCCATTGTCATCTGCAGTATCACCACTAAGAATTTCATCTAACAGGTCCATGTCATTTTACAATTAGAAGAATGACTACTAACTAAAACTATTAAATCTAGATTACTTAAAGAAGAGACATTATTCCAACTCAAAATTATGATTGGACTACAGCCAAAGAAAAAAAAGTTTAAAAATGTCTGGTTAAGGTTAAAGTAAAGACGCCAGTCAATGACACTGACTGACTGTGTACAGAGGGAGAAAGCTGTTTCAACTGCACATGGATGGATGGATGGATGGATAGACAGACAGACAGACAGGTATGTAGGTAGAAAGATAGGTAGCTAGATAGGTGGATGGATGGATGGATGGATGGATGGATGCAGACAGACAGACAGACAGACAGACAGGTATGTAGGTAGATAGATAGGTAGCTAGATAGCTGGATGGATGGATGGATGGATGCAGACAGACAGACAGACCGACAGGTATGTAGGTAGATAGATAGGTAGCTAGATAGCTAGGTGGATGGATTAATGGATGGATGGATGGATAGATAGATAGATAGATAGTAGGTGGATGGATGGATGGATGGATGGATGGATAGATAGATGATTGGATGGATAGATAGGTATGTAGATAGACAGACAGACAGACTTCATTTTCTGTACCAACAGTGACAGAAATTCTCCTTTGACAAGGCTCAATAAAACAAATGATTGACATTCAAAACACATTTAAAATAAATATAAAAAAGCACTGTCAAAACAGCAGCTGATAAAAGCAGGTCAAAGTGCAGTGTCTATTTTAGATTGTTCAGGGTGGTTATGAAGGATTTCTTGTTGATGTTACTCCAGGCCAGTGGGGCTCTGTAGCATCTGCCTGATAGAAGTGGTGGAGGGAGTGAGAAGGGTCCTCAGTGATCAGGGAGGCTTTCCTAATCATGGAGTGGTTATAAATTTCTGAAATCTGTCTTTGGCATTAACATAGTTAAAAGAGCGAGGAAGTCCAAGTAGGGTGGGAAGGTGGTGTGGTGAACGGGTCAAACGCACACAGGACTGTCACCCAGGGGACCAGAGTTCATTTCCTGTGTAAAACTACAAGTAAACTTGAGTTTAACAATGTAATTTAGTTGCTGGCATACAAACACAGTTGTCAAGTAACTCTCATTAAGCTACTGTAACAAACGTAGGTATTTTAACCAAAACCAAAACAAGTAGTTTTGTTGCCTAAACCTGATGTAGTTCTGGTGGTGAAACCTACGTTTCCTGTGAAGACAGAAATTTATTTTGAAAGAGTCTGTAGCATGTAACGAGCAGAAATTGACACAAACTGACAATTCCAGAACTGATGTTAGAGGGGTACCTCGAGCCTTAAGGCCAAAACACACCAGGGGCCAACGCTGCGCATCAATAAATACGGCCCTATTATTTTCAATATTCATCCCCACTGTGGCTAGACATGCATCTGCGCTTCTGAACACATCAACCTGTGGTACTTCATGCCAATGTCCTATTTCCAGCCTCGCCACCCCCAGAATTAAATGCATATTTCCCCATCGCTCTCTGCTTGTACATACCAGCTCTCATAGCAGGTCTTCCTCTCTGCTCCTATGGCATCTTGACTCCTCTCCTCACCATGGATGCATAGAGAGAACTCTGTTGCTGTTGCTGTCTTGTTGAGGTCGAGAAATATCCCAAGCTAAACGACCCACAAACATAACGTAACGTAACGTAACGTAACGTAACGTAACATATAAAGACAACATCCGAAGAGACATTGCCTGGCAAGTCATGGCTCTGGAGATCGGCTCTAGTAAGGGCTGTCCACACGTGATTTTAAGCTAATGCAGATGTGGAGGAAGCACAGATCTTTCAGTAAAAGTAGCAATAACTTTGTGTGGTTGTCTGTTGATGAGCTGCAGCGCAACCCTTGACGCGCATCACATGACGCACCGCGGCGGTGCCGGTGTGTTTCTGAGTCCAGGTCCTTGCACCATTTTGTTTGGTTTGCATGCACTCCCGTCCTGTATACTCTAGTCACAACATATCACACAGAATTGAGTGAAACACAAGACATATATTGACTTAAAATAATAAGACGGTGCCCGAAGGCGTCCCAGTGGAATCATTCTCAGTGGAGAGAGGACCAGGTCATATGTGATTGCGTTACAAAAGGCTCTCCCTGTGAGTGATGGCCCACAGTTCCACAGGCCAACTCTGTCCTGTTATTCAACACAGGTTGAACTGTGTTCATGAAAATCATCACATGAACCACAGAGGTTTTCCTTCAGGAGTGCTGTTACTAATACGTGACGATAACTACTCACTGTTTGATTTGGACAGCGTGTGAATGAAGTTTTTACAAATCAGCCTGACCGAGAGAAGGCCTTGCATTCTGAATTGTTTGTGACAAGAAATAATACACTCATCTCAACTACAGCACTAAGCTACAGTATACACAGGGGAATTGTGTGTGTGTGTGTGTGTGTGTGTGTGTGTGTGTGTGTGTTGGGAGGGGGAGGTGGACTTTCAGAGTCACAAGTCAATAAATAATTGAAAAGCTGCTCTTGTTCCACAGTTTTTCCTCTGTCTGCTTTAGTCTTTAATTAAGAGGTTATGGACCCGCTAATCCAGAAGCTCTGTGTCAGGAAGACCAAAGTCACACAGGACAACGTGAGATACAATCAAACTTTAGCAATCAAGGAGCACAAACAGGTGCAACTTCAACGGAAGTGGAGTGATTAAAAGAGAGATCCAATGATGGCGCGCTGTCACAGTCCACTTCCTACAAAAACAAAACAAAACAAAACAAACACACAAAAAACATTTCCTGTCCTCTGTGACTTTTGTCACTTTCTGTGCTACACAAAATCTATTTTTTTAACCTGCATCCCATCCCATCAGGATCTTGCATTAGTGAGTTATTGCAAGTGGCTTTCTGATAGACAGTGTTACAACAATTGACCAGTTAGTCTTGTGATTGCAACTTGTCAATCAAATTCTACCTCTAAGGCCCTGATCAGACAGAGTGTGTTTTTGCAGGCTGGCAAGGCTTTTGGTAACAGTTTTTAATGAGAGTGAAATGTTTGCTTGCTTTTTTTTTTGCATTGCTGAAAGCCTTGTGTTTTTCCACTCTACAGCCCTCATGTTTTTGCAGGAGCACCCTGAACGCCTCAAGTTGCAAAACTTGAACTCAGAGTGGAAAATCACAACGTCAGTGGCGTTTATTTTTTTTATTCTTTTCATTTTCCAGTCAGATGTATTGAGAGGCGGGCCTTCTGTGATGATGATGTGTGATGCTGACAAGTGTAGATTCAAGTGTTGCCCTGGGAAAGCTGCAAAACATATCTGATCAAAAATGTAGCCTCAACTTCCTTCTAATGTTCTACAAACTGTAATTAGGTCAGGCGATTGACAGCAGATTGTCTAACTGACTCATCCTATACAGGCTGAACCAACCATCAGCCAGGTAAAGCTTCTGAACCAGCTTTGGTACTCCCTGTGGTCGGTCCTCTTTCTGAAGGCCTCATGTAACCACGTGGATCTTCATGTCACTGTGTCAAGTCACCAGATGCTCTCCACCTGGCCATTTTTGTAAGCAGATTTTAAGGTACAGATTTGTGAGGTTACTAACAGCAAAATAATGGCTTAGGTCAGTATGGTTGACTCTATGGTTGCCTAGCTACAATTAAAAAAGGTGCAGCAACATGCAAAACACACTCTGTCTGATCTGGACCTAAGTGGTTGGATTCTTTTATCAATAAAACTTTTTTTTTCAAGCAGACTAAAGGCAAATCCGGACTTAATGAGAGCTGTGTTCTGTTCCATCAAAGTGGCTAAGATTAGCCTCACATCGGTAACCATGGAAACCACAGTTCTCGCTAAGCCTGATACATCGAGCTAAACTCTGGTTTCCATTCCATCAACCTGAGCCACAACTCAACCATCAAGGTGGTTAACCTGAATCCCAGCCTAGTAACCATGGTAACTTATGCTGCCAGGTAATCCTGGTCTGTAGCAGGATTAATGTGAGGATTAGCTCCATCTATGATCAAACAATGTTCAATAGACAAGACACCTAAAAGACAGTTCTGCCAGTGCTTTACACACTCGCAACTGTCATGTGATGATAAAATAATATGTAGATCATAAAATATATAACATAATTAATAAAAAAACATTAACTATTAAAAAACAAATTAAAATGTAATAAAAATAGGATAATTAAAAAAAACACTTACAACAATAAAGCCAAAATCAAACTAATAAAAACAAAACTATAATAAAATGAAACTGAGGCTTTTTTTTTTTTTTTTTTAATATGTACACCACATCACATGAATATGTGATTGCCCTCCCATCCCCACCCACTCTGTTTCCAATTGGCTTGCAAATTCACAGCCAGTTAAGGTCAACTGACAACAGCCAGAGAAGGAGAGGGACACACACAGAGAGACGCAGAGACAGAGCAAGAGACAGTACATTAGGAAATAGGTTAAATAACAGGAAATAGGTTTCCTCATCTCCACTGAACTGATGGATTTACTAAATGTCATTTTCTACAGTCAATAGATAAATGTCTTGTGATGATTTCCTATAAACTGATCATTTTGGAAATGTCATAATCTACAATCAATTATGTGATAAATGCGATGATTCACATAAAATGGTTTCATTAATAGGAATCAGTAGATAAATAGTCTATCACTAATATTAATTTACACATTTGGTGAATTTCATTAGGAATACTTGAATTGTTAGATTTAATAGGTGTTGTTATCTACATATATTTTGTCCCTTTGATGCGGGATTTATAGAACATGATATTATGCTGAAATGCTTAATTTTCTTTGTCACTTACGCATTTAGCCTGTCAGCAATATTCTGCCACGCCACCTCCCTTGCTTTATTAATCACTGCTGTATTGCCTGTTTTTGTAATTATGTCCTTATAGTCCTCATACACTTCCATAAGGAGCGTTTGCTCTGCCGCAGAAAAAGCCTCCTCTCGCTCCTTTCCTTTGCTTTTTGACATTTTGCAACATTTTCGGCACTTGACTAGTTTGGGCTTTTTATTTTCCCTGGGCGCGTGCATGAGTTGAGGCTTAATAGGTGAGGCTTGAATTAGCGTCAGTTGGAGCCAGCTGATTTCACTTGATGGAACGGGTTGGTTAGTCAAACTTCAAGATTACACCTTAGTCTGGATATTCTTAGCTACATTGATGGAATACCCCCAGCTTTCTCACACAAGGCGTTTGATCTGGTCCGCTTGTGAATGCTGCCATGAGAACACGAACCAACTCTAGGCTATTATGCAACTTTGTAACAAAATTAGTCCCTGATTCAGACTAAAGTAAGACAACTCTAGGTCCGAAAGCACCCTTATTGGCAGGTGTTAGACAGTGCATCGAGGGCCCTGTAGATTGCAACTATATTCACAATGTACATATAAATAATCTTGATTATTTCTACATGGAGAGAAGGCAAAAAATATATAACTAGATAAAAAAATAAAGCACAGTCGTAGAAAAATTCCTGGCTGTAAATGTGCTATTCCCATATTATAGTTTACTGTCTAAAGTTGTACAGTCCTGACCAGTGAGGAAGAAAGACTGAATCTTACTTCATACCTATATGCCAGGAGAACAATTTTATGTGTTTCCAAAACACTGCTTTCAAAAATGATTTTCTTTGGCATTTTTTCCACAGTAAATGTGAAGTAAGCTGCCTTCCTTGCTAAAGCAAACTGCAAGACAAACAAGAGGTGTTATTACACCTCTCTCTCACAATATTTCACTTGTCCATTTCATTTTGGGTTACTCTGCCCTTAAATGCCTTGAGCATCCACCATATCATGTCTGCAAAGTAAGGTATGGATTTAGTCATAAATTGAAATTGCTATTGATGTGCGTTGTGGTTGTGCTATATGTCAAGGCTAAAATTACGGCTGGGGATAAACCACTGTGAAGAGATACCATTTAAAACACTGACTCATTATGCTTATGTTATACTGATGCTGTCCCTCTTTATTTACAGAAAGGGAATGCCAACTGATTGTTACCTCATATTCAGTGTATAAGAGGGAAGTAACACATTTTTCACTTCAGATGTCTCACATATCAAATACTATGAAGAAAGATTAGAAGACTAAGTTAGTTTTTGTATTTATCATACAAAGTAAGCTGCATTGAATTGGCACCTCAGAATCATTAATTGGATCCTATTAAAAGATACTGCTCATAAATCTGTAGCATAAGTGTCCATTAGCTTTCATCCTCCCACACAAACTGACACTGACCTCTGTATTTGAAGCAAGATATGAGAACTGTCAACTACGTGACTTTGTGCCACCACGCCACAATAATTCAACCGCCTTCGCCTTGGACCGTCTTCTCCTGGCAAGTCGTAAGGCAAGGACAAGACACGACGACCTTTCTGTAGCTCTGAGAAGAAAAAAAAAACACCATTCACACAGTTGTATTTGCATAACTATTCCTACCTGCACATAATTAGTCAAATAACCTTGAGTCGGCCAGTTGAATGAGGTGTGACTAATTAACTGTGCAGTTTATGCTCAAACCTTCAGCCCGGGCCGGTGGAATGCTGGGAGCACAGAAATACGTCCAGACTTTAGAGCCATAAAACTCCTCATCAGATACTTGAAGCAGTAAGTTTATGATGAAGTTACGATTACATGTGCAGAGCGATAGCCCATGGTGACTTTTACCATCTTTGTCCGTGCAGGGAGATGTAATTCAAGAATTTAAAAAAAGGACATGAGGTCATACATTATTCTACTTCTTATCCGTTTGTATAAGAAGCACAAGTTAAGCAAAAGGAAACATATAAAATAAATGCAGATTTTATTCTAACTGTGTCACACATGAGCAGAGAAGAAGAAAAAATCAATTTGGACTGACATCAAACAAGGAGCGAGGCTAACAGGAGGACACTGCCAACTGAATGTGTGATTTTGTTCTTATATCATGCTTGTATTCAGTTTTTCTGAAGCCATTTTTCCTACAATAATGTCAAGTGGTGAATAATGTGTTTCATGTCCCTTATCAACAGTATTTCTGAATCAGATATAATGAGGGAAACGATCAAAATGGTGGACGCTGATTTGCAGGCATTACCATGCCAGCCGCTCCTGATTGAAATGAAGGAAACCTGCTGAGTGTAAACATTCTGGAGAGAAATGACAAAGCAATTACTGCGTATCTAGCTGATTGGAGGGGTTAGACCGGTTGTTTAGTGAAGGATACCAATCAATATCAAGCCCAAATAAAAAGTGACTACAAAATGGGTAACTTTCTGAAACTGACTACAAATGTTGTTGTTCAAACACTTTAGAAATGTCTCATCGGAATACTCAATCAAAAGTGAATGTGGAACTTTTAACAGTGATGTTGGGTGGTTTTGACTGAGGCCTCTGTGTCTCCATTGATATGATGGCTGGATGCAACATCACATGAAAATACTGGCAGTCCATAATGCAATGTGATATATAGGAGGTAAAAGTTTTGATGCAGCTGATCTTTTAGACAGTAAATAAAACAAAACTACAGACATAACTACACTATAACAGCATGCAGCCAACATGTTTACCTAATTACAAATAATATAAACATGCACTGTAACCAGACAGCCAGGCAATTACGAGAGTGATTCATGCTGCCACAGCTTAAGTGATGAAATTCCAGAGGTTGTTGTTACAGTGCAGCTTTGTGTAATTAGAATTCTTGGTCCACATGTCAAAGGGCTCTCTGAGGGGTGTTTCCCCTCAGGAGAGTATTTAGGTTTTGCATTTATGATTTGAATATTCTGATTAATTTAGCCCCACGAAAACTAATTACACACGGATAGCCTTTCAGCTGCAACTTCCACCGCAGGCAACAGTAAAGCTTGTACTAATAATTCCATGCCATACAGAAGAAAAACTAAACCTCCAGACGTATCAGCTTAGTCACCATACTTCAACAAAACTAAAGTGAAGTAGTTCTGATTACATGTGCATGAGTTAACTCTGTCATCAGGAAGTGGAGGGGATGGTGGGTGGTGTGACACCTGCCAAGCAGCAGAACACTGCAGACCACTGTTCAAAACCAACAAACAATGAAGACGGTTGTTTTTTAGCGAGTCATCACTGCACTTTACGTGCAATATTTATAATCAATCCACTACACTATATATGCAATATTCACAGATGTGCTATGTGTAGTTTTTTTTACCTATTACACTTATGTCTATTATTTATCAGTGTGAGGATTGGATGGTTGAATGTATGGAGGATGTGGTTTTGACTGTCAGCATCTTACAGGAGAAGCACTCCTAATTCCGTTACAATAAAAGGCATTCTGATTCTGATTCACTTCCGGCAGTGTTTGTGCCACTAAACACAGATGTTTTTTAGCAATCACCAGTGTGTTTCCAGCACTGATTCAGTGAGTCGTCCCTGCATTCCCAGCATCATTTGTGCCACAGAGAGTGGGTAATTTTTAGCAAGTCATCACTGTGTTTCCAGTGGCAACTGTGCCACCAAACATGGGTGTTACTTCGTGAGTCGTCATTGTCTTTACAGTGGAGATTGTGTCACAGAACGAGGGTGTTTAAAGTGAGCCATTGCTGTGTTTCCAGTGGCACTTGTGCCTTGGAGGGTGGGTGATTTTTAGCAAGTCATCACCCCATTTACAGCAGTGATTGTGCCACCAAATACAGATGTTTTAGTGAGTTATCGCTGAATTTCCACCTGCAGAAGTGCCACAAAGGGTGGGTGATTTTTAGCAAGTCATCACTGCATTTCCAGTGGAGATTTTGCCACTAAACATGGGTGTCATTTAGCGAGTCATTGCTGTGTTTATAGCAGAGACTATGCCATGGAACATGGGTGTTTTTAGCAGGCCATCGCTGGCTTTTGTAGTGCCAAAATGTGGGTATTTTTAGTGAGTCATCACTGTATTTCTAGCAGCATATGTGCCAACAGACGGTGGGTGATTTTTAGCAAGTCATCATTGTTTTTCCAGTGGGGATTTTGCCACCAAACATGGGTGTCATTTAGCAAGTTTTCATAGTGTTTACAGCAGAGATTGTGCCACAGAACGTGGGAGTGTTTAGCGAGTCATCACTGCATATAACCCAGTGGTTTTTGTGCCTAAACATAACCACACGTTAACCATAGCATCAGCCACACATAAAGATACTTCAAGTTTCACCATATCTGCTACATAATACTGACAAATGTAATGTACCTGTGTTTTGCAGAGACATACAATGCCAATATTAATTTTGGCGGCTGGGTTGTAATTATATGTGTTAAAGTAACAGCACTGTGCATAAACTTGATCTAACCAGTGTCATCAGTTGCTGCTAAGTTCTACATTGATATGCATCCCATAGCATCATGTTCATCAGATTTCCATGGTAGTTACACAACACTCAACGTGTGAATAAAGGAACTGGGGTTTGATTGCAAAAGATGTTCCATTCATACATTCATTGTGACATGCATGCATGGATAAATGAATAAAAAGTGTTTACAGATTCCCTTTGCCTTTATGTGTCTATATTTTTATCTTGCATTACCATCACACGTGTACATATTACCAAGGTTTTTATTTAAGTTTGCAGGAAATGCAGTCTGCATCGAGACTGTTTTCCCTCATGTTTAATTATTATCAAACAATAACGTCAATTAGAAAGACCTCTAGAACTCTTGGTTTTGATTGATTAATCTCCATCTATTCAGCATATTTTCTTTTCTTTCTAAGGTCAAGGGCTTTGGTCAAGGTATAGATCAGAAGCTATCTGATATCTGCGCTCTGTGTAATCACTTATGCTTTGCCGTCAGCAAAGTAGCTACAGCCTGAGGCGTGGACCTCACTATAAACAAACCAACAGAACAGCCATGAATTCCAATGAGATCTTCTCAACGACACCACCTCCTACACACCTAATAAGAATTTAGCGTTCACCCATGAACTCACCTGTGAGCATAACAAGAGGAAATACTGGAGAGTGGTGGTCACACACAATAAATCAATAATCAGACAGGGGTCACTGATAAGCACTTACTGCATAAGAAAGTAATCAATTTAGCCTAGGTAAAAGTAGCTCTGCTCCTGAATGGTCGAGCGCACTGTAGGAGATGAGCGTAGTAGAAATACATAAATAAATAAGCAGCAAGTACTATGAAACCCACCGCGGGTGCAGAGTGAGTGAAACCAAAGCAAGCAGAAGCTGACTGTTGGTCATAGTGGTGGTGAGAAGCAGCATCGCTCGTCATTACACTGCAGTTGTAGTGGTTCGTCTCTTCCAGTCAATATAATCTGCAACCCGTCAGTCCAACACTAGTTTTCTCTCATTGCTCACTGTATTAATGACCCAAACAAGTCAAGAGATGTAGTTTAAATGTTAAACAAATATACAGTAGATCATGTAATTATCTATTATAACAGATGCATGAAAACAAGAGCCACTTTAACCTTCAATTATTGATCTGTTCCACTAACTGCAATTCATATTTTCTAGGTCTTATCTCTGTACATTGTGGTCAAAATATTTTATTCTCTTCAATGGCAGGGATGGAATTCTGATATAGAAAAATAAAACTATTTCAGGGCTCGACAGTGCGAGCGTTTCACTTGCATTTGCGACTTAAAATAGGTGTGTGCGAACTGTAAAAAATATCTGGGGGCACATGTGCGCATGAAAAAAATCAGCTGAAGCAGCCTATATTTTTGTCAATAAAAAAATATGATCTTCCCTCTTCCCTCTTCCCCGTGTGACACATTTATGGGCGGTTTTCCAAGCCACTGTCGGCACAATGAATATAAGTCCCACTGTCGGCAGCGTGGAAATAAGTTAAAGTGTGGAGGAGACAGACCGGGTTAAGCGGCGGACCTCCGGGGAAGCCTGCTCCGTTCTCCCCGCAGTTAGGGACCGTTCGCCACGGTACCGCTGCTGGGCAGGGTGGAAATAAGTCCTGCAGAGAGAATGTTTTAGGATAGTAATAACATCATATAAGATAATCATATTGCAAAGATAATATAAGATAATAACATTAAAGACAAAATTAAATTGCAATACTTTTTCAAAACTTGATGATTTTACCTTTCTGTACATTTTGTATACAAATTCATTAAATAATTTTGCTTGTAAATGTCTATTTGCATCACGTTTATTACAGAAAACACATTATTTGATCAATTTACATTGTGCCCCTAAAGTTCTTTGTGCGCTCCTTACTATTTCAACTTAGGAGCACATGTGCTCCTTGGGAAAAAAGTTAGTGTCAAGCCCTGTATTTTTTTAGGCAAAATAAATACATGAAAAGCAATCATTTTAAGATATGTAGTCTAAACAAAGCTAAAAGTACACACTCTGAGACGCTGCTGTTCTTTAAGGTAAAAGCTCAGTATGTTTTTATGCTCACACGACAATTTTAAAAGGCTAATGTTTAGCTGGTGTAACATTTTGTGTGTGCGCATGCTAGAGTACATCTGAGGCTGATGGGAATGATGTTGGTTTTGCAGGGATTTGGTCATAAACCAGACTCCTTTGGTGCAATGATGGAACTTGAAGACAACCGTGGATATCCGTGCCTAATTTCATTTCATTAAAATGAATAGTTGATAACTGAATTTGTCAATTTTCAACCATACCACAGGTAAATGTCCCATCCCATAACTGCTGAGATGTTTCAGTCAGGACCAAATGGCCTCATAAATCAAGATCTTTCTGAGCTTGTTCTTAAATTTGTTCTCGAGAAAGCTTCTAAGAAAAGTGTACGTCAGATTAATGATGTGTTCTGAGACCAAAGAATTGTTAGCACCTTCATTAGTAGTGAAGTGGGAGGTACTTCTGCAGGAGTTGAACACCAAACAAGCTGTCATATTTTGTAGCATCAGTAATGGGTATTTAATAACACCTCTTCAAGTAGATCTACATGGTTCGGGAAGATACATTCCCTCCTGAGGGCACAGTAATATCTTGCAACAGCAGTAAAAATGTCGATGAGCAAGTAGACCCAGGGATGCAGAAATGGGTCTAGGGGGTCTAGGTCTCTAAGCCTATAAATAACGTGATCAATCACTAATTATTGGATGGTATGGTTTAGTTTCAAGAACATAATACTTTGTAAGAGACTGAAAATAATTATTAAAAAAAATCATAAAAAAAATATTGCATTTGAAGTCCTATAATAAAATACAACTCTGGAGCAGTGGTTCCCAACTGGTGGGTTGCAGGTTCATTCTGACTGGACCCCAAATGGTCAGGTTTGTAATAAACATGCTTTATTTTTGAGTACAGTGAATTTCCTGCACAGACAACTAGCCAAACTCAAGTATGACACTGAATGTATTAAACTGTGTGGACCTTGAACTAATGACTAAGGTGAAATCTGGACTAGTTGGGAACCACTGATCAAGACTAGACAAATACACAATGACCAATTATTTTTGGACCATTCTCGGAACCCATCGGCTGTATTCGGCGTCTGACTTCCGGCAGACGGTGATACAGCCTCTGGGGGCAGACCCCCGATTTTTTGGCATTCCGGTTTGATTTGGGTGGAGGAGGCGAATTTCCGTTTCCGACTTCCGTTTATATATAAGTAAATATGCTGAACCATTGCGATGGATTCAGAGTTTGCAGTGACGCCAATTATGTTCCGCTTCGTTAGTTCACCGCATGGACAGTTTAACCTGGCAACAACTGCAGCCGGCTCAAACGTGATTGGTCAATATCACACGGACTACAAACAGCCTACAACCGGAAACCAGGGCTCTTCTGCTCTTCTTCCAGAGGCAAGATCTCTGGGGTTTGCCTACAGACTCTACATTTTCTGAATGTAGAATCTGTATATAGAGACTATTTTTGGACAATCAAGTCATCACTCAAATGGGGTCTGCCCATTGGTCCGACAGCCCATTATTCTGACATCCTATTGTTCCGACCGTATTAAACCCATTGTTCTGAAGTCCCGTTGTTCCGAAATCATCATGATGCCCTGTGGTTAAGGTCTGGTTAGGTTTAGGCACAAAAACCACTTGGTTTTAGGAAAAGATCATGGTGTGAGTTAAAATGAAAAAGAAAGTGGCAGACACATAAGCCGTGAGCCTGCTCCACCTCAAGCCTTTCCCAGCTGACCCAGAGCCGGTCGCGGCGCACCATCAAGGCAGAAATACGCCCGCCGGAAGCCGTCCAGCACCGCGGAGAGCTACCCACACAACCTGGACCCCAGAGTTAATAACAGGAGGTTATGGTGTTTCATTCTCTCTTCTCTATGACACTTGTATCTCGAGCAGTAGCCTACTTTTGTTGCGTTTGCTGATCCTCTATGGTACACAAATACAGTATAGCCTAGTATAATCACATATCGGAACAATGGGACGTCGGACTAATGACATGGAGCCCACTCAAATATGCATAAGTGTGCCTTTGAATGTGCGCAGATTCTGCTCTTACATGAACAAATCCTAGATAAGAAAACATTTCAAAATCTTTGTGAAAACCACCTCAGTGGGTTTGAAGAGGAAAGTTCGTCTCATGAATGGTTGGTGAATGAGGCCCATTGACATCCCTAAAGCGAGACTGTCAGTGTAGTGAAAATATCAGAATCAGCCTTTAAAAATAAGTATGTGTTTGCATTATGTAAACTCCACTTTATTCATCCTTAACACCCCAAATCCAAAGAAATATTACTGAGTACATGACAGTGTCCTCAGGTGTAGCTTTGGCTCAGATTTTAACATTTAAATTCATTTTACTGAAATATTTTGAATTTGTAAACTGATAATTTAAACCCCAGTGTCACCGTTCCAACATTAAACACGTCGGGGTCGAGCGGAATGCAACTGTTTTGATGAGAAAAATATTGCCTTTGTCAGACTGTCAGAGGTACCCATTCTTTCAACTCTTTTATTGCTTGTAAAACGCCTCCCTTCCACCCAATGACTAGCACGCACCTGTGCCACCATCAATAAAAACAGCTTTGGTGAGTGTTTTAAGCAGCTGTTAACAACTCCTGCAAAACTGGGACAGCAGGTAAATTGATATTGTAAACCATTTCCAGATCAAAGACAAAAGGAGAAACTGCGGAAGTGACAGTAGCACCAAAGACAGATACATTTAGGGATACAGCAGAAGCAGTAAGATCATGGGTGCATTCATGAAGTCTCTGCTGCGCAAGATGACTCAAACTTGAATTGGGCCTGATGTCTGCCTTTGACATGCTGTGAAGATATTTTTGTCTTTTTTTTTTTTTTTTGTTATGTGGAGCAGACAAACAGTGATTTTTTGGATACAAATGTGTGATCTAATTGGAGAGGCGCAGCTGCAAAAGACTCTCAGTGAATCTGTGTGTCCTGCCAGAATAGACTTCTCTCACTTTAATTTTTGAAATCAGGCGATACTAACAGAGAGAGAGTGTTCTCTGCCACACACCAGCGGAGATTCATATACCTAATTACACATGTGAAGAGCACTATCACCACCTAAAAACATCCGAAACTCATCTCCAGTTTAGCCGACGCTCGCAGCTATTTTAGTCCCATCATGTATTTTCAGGTAACAGATTGTTAAGTGCTACTTCAAGCTGTGAGGATTGCAGGCGGGAGCAGCAACAGCCATTTCGGTCTTATGTTCCATCAACAAGTGCAAATAAATACAAAGACAAAATTGCTTTCAGAGAAGATGTTAAGGCGAAAGAAGTTGCATCATCTGTATTATCTGGACGCTTCCTTATTAACCTCGGCTAATGTAAATGAAATTTTAATGTCAACCACACGAGTTCAAAGCTTTGAAGAACGTATATCGACAAACACCAGAAATTCCAACTCTGTGAAGTTCACTCCAGGAAATGCCAAAGCAGAGACAGTGTATCTACAGATAACATACCAGACAACACAGCCTGAAGAAGTAATCAAATGTCTTAGCCACAAATGTAAATAACAGGTAAAACTTTATAATAAGCTTCATTAATAAATTCTTAATTGCTGGTAATTTGGACTTTAGTAAATAGTGATTTTATTGCTAACAAACACTGACATGATAATTAATGCTTCCTAATACTTATATATATATTCATTCATATTTGTGAGGACAGCTAAATGAAACTGTTATTTCTTAAGTTTAGATTGTTATTCAAGACAATAACTTTAAAGCTATTGTCTACGTTTAGAAAGCTTGATCATTATTATTAACATCATTTAGATGGTGGTTATGGCCCAATAGTGCTAGCTACACAATGTGAAGGAACCAAAAAAATCCATTCTCTCTGGCGGCTGTAGGCCTGCAAAGAAATTGACCAATCACATTGGAGTTACTCCTTGCTCAGATTTGCACTCTCTCTCTCTTACCCTCCGTCCAATCCCCTCGCTCCATTATGACACTCCTCTGCTCCTCGTCCCGCCTCGTCCCAACCCCCCTCCGCATTTGAAAGTACGAGCGGTTTGTAAGGCCCTGAGCAATTCAGCTACATGAGTTTCGATATAGAAAATAAAGAGAGCGACAGCAACAAGCGGCCTCTGCTTGCCCCACTGGCAAAGGCCGAAAGGAAGCATAAGTCTGCCTCTGAAAAGGCTCCGAGGGGAAGGGGACACGAGCTCGAAAGGGTGGGATCATGGAGCACAGAGGGAGGGCTGTGTGTTTGTGTGTGTGTGTTCTCATCGTCTTTCTAAACGTAGACCATAGGTTTAAATAAAATCTCACAGGACAAGAGCATGGTAAAAACACAAACACAAGCTACACTCACAGTCTTCACTCTCTGCATAACAGCCTTGTGCAATAGTAGAAAAGTGGGCAGTTACCCAACAACCAAAGAGCTTAACAACACAATGGCCGAACAAAAGGGAGAAAAAAACACTAAATTTGTCCAGAAATAAAGACTATTAAGTATGTATGATTGTTAAAAAAATGACACATAATACAGACAGAATTGTGTTAAAAAAGTTCCTTAAAATATCAGAAAAATCCATCTGTGATGTAACATTCACAGGAAATAATCTGCCCCAAAATACATCCAAACGTTCTGTTGAATATAATATAACATATCATTGAATATAATATGAAATAACAATTAAATATGTCACTTAGTCAGGGCTTGTCTCTTTACTCAATGACAGAAAAGGGGTCCCTGAGGGAAAAAGTTTGGGAACCACTAATTGATGGTATTCTGAATCACTTTGCTGTTGCACACATTATAACGTGTTATGTACTATATTAAATATTTGTCATGTTTAATAATTAGTTTGTAATTATTTGGATGGCCATTAAAAAAATGCAAGTAATGATTGCAATACCTTGGTAAATGGTTAATTAATACCATGTAGTGCTTCTAGAAACATTGTAACTTTGTCTTGGACACCCAAATAATATTCATAGATGTACTGTAGAACAATTAATAGCCTGGGCTATTATTTGCTTAAATCACTGAAATCAACAGGTCTATATTTGGGACAGGCCTTTGATTCCTTTCACACAAAACTGTTGTGCAACAAAGATAGGGGAATACAATCAACTGTTCAATTAAATCAGTATGAAAATCACTTGTATAAAAATTACGCTTCAGATAATAAATCAATTATGAATCATTCATTTGATCTAGCTCCGAGAGACAGCACATCAGAATGAGAGTGAGTTATGGCACTCGACACCACTTTATCCTGTTAAAACAATACTCACAACTTGAACTGATTTTTTATATAAAACCTTTTTGATTCTTTTGATCTGAGGACCTTTACGGACTAAAGCAATAAGAATAACTTACAGGGTAATTGAGGAGTGGACACATAATTTGAGGTTGCCACCAATCAAGTTTTATACATCCGTAGAACTTCTTGGCAACGACACCAGGCCTCTAATTGAGACAAGCCTTTATTCATAAATATGAGTAGCCACACTGGGCTAATACACGAGACTGGGCATTTAAATTAAGTTTTATGGTATTTATTCACCATTTAACCACATTTTATGATCTTTAGTTCAAAATTTATAAAAGCCATCCAACAATGTTTAAATAGGGTTAAAAAACGCCTTTTTAAACATTAACAAATACTTAATTTTTGATATAAACTGTTACAATTTGTGCAACATAAATTGTTAAAATGCCACAAATTAAAGCATTACAAATGATTAGTGAACAATATTATTATTTCATTGTTTTTTAACAGTAAAATAAATCTATGAACTGATTATCTATTTGCCATTTATCAATGATGCTTATTTTAAAGTGTTGTCAGATTTTATAGGAAATATTTTTCCAAAGCACAACAGGCAAATAAATGCAAATGTATGTACATTAAATAATAGGTTATTGTATAAGTAGACAGTGTCTGAGGCTTAATGTGAGAAAAGAATAGAAAACTAAAACAAAAGGAAAAAAAACTCCTGGATGTTTACAGTGACCTGCGCATTGTTTTCTCCTCATGTCTAAACCTGCTACTCCTTAATTATGGCATACTGTGCTAATTCCCCACAAACAACAGGGCTACAATTAATAAGTACTGAAAATAAATAGCCTCGCTCAGTGCTGTGTCTACAGTGACAGACTTAACAACTCCCTGTGGCACACAGGCAGACACAAAACCTGAGGAGGAGCGTCAGAAGGGAGCAGGGCAAACATCCCAGTGGGACACAGAGGAGCCTCCACCATACTGTGTCCCACAAAGAGCGAAATATAACTTTGTTTTAAAGCTGTCAGTAAGGCTTTTAATCAGTGAGTATTTTGACACTGGAGTATCCTGCTCTCAAAACTTTTAGGAGAAAGATCCTGAACGAGTTTCACTATAAGACTCCCCACAACAGACAGGAGAGCGGTACTATGTGACGATGATGATGATGTTACAACAGCACCAGTGACAAAGAACTATTGTTCTTGCAGTAGTTTACATCATGGTACAACTTTTTTATTTCAGTTGCTACACTGTTCAAATGTGACTTTTTGCCACTTTACCAGCTACCACAAGCTGTGTACAAGCTGTTTTGCAATTAAATGTTGCATGTGCTCGACTCTAACATCTGGGGCAAGAGGAACAAGAGACACTGCTGTGCTCTCGTTATGCATTAGTTCTTGTTGGCTTCAGAAATGTCAGTTCAACTTTTTACTTTCCCATCGTCTTACAGACAAAACAACTGCATGACCAGGATGTTACACATCAGCTCTGAGGTTGTCGATCAAGGATAAAGTACAAGAATTGGAGAGCTATGTGACCCAAAGCATCAAAACCAAACCAAACCTGCGTTACTGACCTCACAATGTACTCAAACACCAAAAAAACACTCTAGCACTAGGGTTAATTATAGTAAAAGTTCAATTAAATGATAAATTAGAATGATATAATACACAAATTTCCAAGTTAACACCATAAAAAAGGCCAAGAGCTCAACAGAAAATAACTAAATAAATAAATAAACTATAAAAAATTACATATACCACTGCTTGTGGCTCGTGGTGCAGGGTGGCCAACTGTCCATTTTCTAATTCACAATGAAAATAAATGGAGTCACGCTGGGAATTTATGTACCTATTCATTTATTTATTATGCTTTAAATGTAATAAGATGCCGACGTGCATAAAAGAGCATCAAAATAGGGGTTGTTTGTCAAAAACAGAGGCCCTGACAGAGGCTCAGCCTCAGTGCCGGCCTGTGGCATAGGCAGTATAGGCGAATGCTAAGGGTGCCGTCATCCGTAGGGGGCGCCAAAAATGGAGGAAGACAAAAAGAGAAGAAAATAATTACCTTTACTATTTTTCACCAATACTATTACTAGTATTATTTTGAAATATTACATAAAGCCACAACAACAGCAAAGACTACTAAATAATAGAGTTCCTACTGCCTCCGCCCTCCGCCCCAGCTCCTTACACTTTACCTGCTCTCTTGGGGAGATGGGCGAGTTGTCTGACATCACGTGAACTCTGAAGCAGCGTATGGTTATGTCAAAAACAACAAAAGGTCTCTGGTGCCCACTCAGCTACCACTACACCACTGAGAGGAGTGGATGTGTAGAGAAAAAACATGAAAACGACAACAAAAAATCTGTGTTGACATCAGCAGGAGGAGAGCTAGTTATCATTACCTATGAGCAGTCGGTGGCCACAATGAACAGCTCATGAAGGTTGCATTGATTTACACTGTGAAGCGTCCAGGCTCTATTCAGAAGATGCGTATTGAGCAAAGGTAAATTATAATGTTCTTATGATGTGTTCAACGTAACCTTTTAATAGGTAGCTTATAACAAGATACCTGAATAAATCCAGCTGTTTGACAAAGAAATTTGTTTATTTTCACAGCACCATAAAACAAATACTAGAGAGGGAGTTATGACGTATAACATATAGTAAAAGGGCTTTTTGCTTATTTTTTGAAGATGTTTTTAATTTAAAAGAAAGTTATGTTAAAGGTTGTTTCATGAATGTGTATTATTACCTCCACCAAGGAGGTTATGTTTCACTGGCGTTGGTCTGTTTGTTTGTTTGTCTGTTTGTTTGTCTGCATAATAACTCAAAAAGTTATGAATGGATTTTGATGAAATTTTCAAGAAAGGTGGATAATGGGACAAGGAACAGATGATACAATGTTGGTGGTGATCGGTTGAAGCAAAGTGGATAAAATAATAAATAAAGTCTATCGTCTGACAGCCTCAGCAGCAATTCCAATTTCTAAAGACATTGAAAACAGCGCCATCCGGTGGCCGGAAAGCACATCTTGTTCTACTTGCTAAATATTGTTGTAATTCTTAAGTTTAAATTAATGTTCTGTGTTGGAAAAAAGAAAGTGAAAAATACAAAAAAACATATTATATTCTGTGATGGTACAAAATAAAAACAAAATAAATACACCACAGTGTCTCCATGGTGAAGGCATATATAACCTAATAATGATAGTGATGCAAATAACCCAACTGTGATGCAGGCTGCAAAATCTGATGCAGGGGGGGAGGGAATATCACCTACTTGGTGGAGGTCTGCACTCTCTGAGTGCTTTTCTAGTTGGATTTGTGCTCATTCTAAGGTCGTGTAGTAACAGACTGAATGACTTTAAGACTGTTCATTTATTTATTTTTTTATAATGTAGATTTCTGTGTCTCCCTGAAACAAAAAAAAAAAGATTACATCACAACAAAAACAAAAGAAACTCCAATATAAACACATTGGTATTGTCTACTGGCAAAACTGTTAACTGAATTTAAACATTAGTATCAGATTAGACCCGGAATTTCTGGTATATCCCTAGTTCAATTAAAAAGTTAATTTGTACATTTTATTTATATTTTACAATGTCATATATTATTTTATTATTTATTCTTCTTAACTAGTCAATTTGTAATTATTTTTTAATGATAATGGATTTATATAATTATTATAACATGTTACTGAAAGCAAACTAGGACATAATTTTTTATTATTTTGTCTTGTTAGCTGGTTGTTTATTTGCATTTTGGTAATAACTGTTGACCTGCAGCAAAAGACACCAAATGTGTTCGGTCTGTCACTGTTCAGACTAAACCCAGAATGTCCTCAAATTTATGGGACAGCCCCACGTACAGCTGTGTAAGTAGTTTTAAAGATCAGAGTTTTAACCGCTATGTAAAGCTAAGTATTAACTAAGTCATTCTGACACTAAATGGCAGGTGGAGGAATGACTAAGACGAATAAGTAAGATGGAGACAGCCCTGACATAAAGTACAATTAAAGCTAAAACAACATATGCTTAATCAGCCATTCAAGAAGCTGTATGCAATTACATATGAATGTATGTCAGGCTTTTAAGTAAATTTGATGCATCCCACTTCGCCCTGTATGAGCATGTCATTGATTTGGCAATGCATATGTAATGCATGACCACTGGCATTTGATGACTCAGCATCTTAGTCATCCACATTAATATCTATTCTCTGTGTTTGAATCACACCTATGTATTTAGTTACCCGTGGGTTTACCAGCCTCGTTGCCATGAGAACAATCTTAAATAAATGCAGTGGTGGAGTCTTACTGCATAAACCTGCACATGATTGATCATTATCACAATGTGACAGTTAAGTTGTGGCACTTGTCAGACTTGTTATGCATGTCACTCAAATGTGCAGTGAATAAATCTCATGGTTGTGATACAGCAGCTTTACTTCATAATTCTCCGCCTGATTGTCATCACAACTGATATTTCATGATTTGTGGCTGCCATATTGTGTCTCAAATGCTTCCTTTAGGCCCCAGAAAGCCATTAGACAGCCCTAACTGTTACTGTAATGATTTACATCCAGAAGCAGATGCAAACGTCAATATAATTAAAATCCTTGTGAAAAGAATTCTACATAAATAAGTTACATTTGATGGCATATCTAATTAAAAGTCTGAGACTTCACAGGAACGGGATTTTGTGGTGTTTAATTAAATTAAGAGTGACTAAGAGACAGGCAAACTAATTTCAGACTGAATCGTGAAATATTTTAATTGTGCTTAAACATTTGTTCGTGCAAACGGCTCTTATTGAAGACACTTGTGAGATGACAGACTCTTTTAGAGACTATTTTTTAATGGGATGTATGTTCCAAATGCCAGTGGTAGCAACACATTAAGCTGGAAACATTTTTCAAATGTAGTGAACAGCTCACAACTGAAACCTATTTTTGTCAAATATATGTTGAAACCAGGAAAAACTGACAAAAAAAATGAACGGGATGAGCGAGACATGTTTGAGACAGGTCCTGAAAAGGCCATTGTCTTAAGCAACAAACTGTACACTGAGCAGGGGAAACACTGGTGATGTGCTAAACTGGTTCCCCATGGTCGAGGACAGTCCATCTGTTTGCAGCACCAATGGCATGACATGAAACTTTTATGATTTGTGCCTGGAAATTGGGCCACTGCAGCTGCAAACAGTGGCTAGAGACAGCCTGGTGAGGCAGTGAGTATAATGATGTAGAGGGTTATACTGACAAATGTACAACGAGATAGGATAGCAGTTTATTGAGCCCCATGAGGACATCTGGTCATAAACAACTTTAACACAACATTTTAGCTTAAGAGAAATGAGCTTCGAGAAAAGTCAGTTTATCAGCAACTAAGAATGAACAGCCTTGTCTTTTGTCACGAAAGCATTCATTCCTAACTTATAAGGATGCATAGTTTTAAGGACGCATGCAGTAGAGAGAAGGAGAAGATAAAGTGTGTAAATCTCAAAAATTAAGATAACAAAATGTGTTCAGCTGACAGTGAGAAAACACAACTGTAGTTTATAACTGAGTATAGACAATTAGGAATAATTTAACTCTTGGAAGCAAATTGAATTGATTTCTTTTTTTTAAAAAAAACATGAGAAGAGGGCAATTAGCTATGATCCAAAAAAAACTTTGTAAAAAGAAACAAAACATTTTTTTGAATGTAATAATAATATTTATCATTATAAATATATTTGGTCCCTGGCTTTCTTCTTTTTTAATAATTTGAGAAATCTTTTTTTTTTTTTTTGGCAATTTCTGGGACATTTCTTACCAAGTTGCTCGTTGCCTTCCCCCCCCCCCCCCCTTTTTTTTTTTCTTAAATTGCTCCAATTTGCTCAGCGATCAAATGTTTAAATACTTAAAAAAAAAAGGCATCTGAAAGCAGCACAAGAATAGTGATGTTGTTCCAGGTTTCAAAGGGTTAAGGCATTTGAAACATAGAGAGAACAATATAAGAAATTACACATTGAATGAATATTGATTTTTTTTTTACAGGCCTGCATTGGGCCTAGAAAACATGCTCACACAATGTGTCAAGGCTTTACACATATTCAAGTAGGCTATACAAAGAGGCTGATTTAAGTGTGTGTGTTCATGTGTGTGTGTGTTGCTAGCTCTCTATCTTATCAGAAACTCCAGATGGAAGTACAATATGCACAGGAACATGACAGCGTATCAAGCACATGTGTATTATTGTCTTTGCGCCTCATACTGCAGCGATAATCAGTCTCTATTTATAGACACAAGTAGGTACTACACAAAAAGATCAAAGGTTTCAGACACATGAAACTGATGCATATATATATGTGTGTCTTTGGAAAAGACGGCCGCAGCTGCCCAGGAGAGATTGTACACCGCTGCTTTAACAAAACAGCTGTCGGCATGTACACTCATCTGTAGCTACATTTATAAGACATGATCTAACCTAAAGGTCATGAGCTACTGCCGCGGAGTTCAGATGCAAAACATGTGCCAAGAGTTTTGCGTAAGTGAATTATGCCGTGATTACTGATTTCTGGCAGAGGCAGATAACCACACCTCTCAGTTACAGGGCTGTTTGGCTTCACCAGCCCGCAGTGTGTTTTTAGGCTTCTAGGAATCATAATTATTATCACATTAAAACTGTTCTTCATCATACCAATTAACAAAGGACCCAAGGTCACAGCCCTGTCTCCTAGTTATGTGTCTATTTCACTAAACTGTATTCATAACTATGTTGTGGTGACAACATAATCATTGCCTGGAACATATTCAGAGATGTTTCTTTTAGTTGATAAAACACTACATTCATGCACTGCGCTGGAATTAAAGAGAGGTGGTTGGAGTGAATGGTGTACAATCAAGGTTTGTGACCAGACTAGTGTCTGTGGTTCGGTTTAGGCAACAAAAGCACTTTGATTAGGTTAAGATAAGATAGTGATTTCAGTCAAATGTTAACAAAAATGTTGATAGTGAACATTTTGCTGATACTTTCATTGTCAACATGTTTGCAACTTGCCCACACACCTGGGGCGATTTCCGGTTTTGCAGGTGTATGAGCTTAAACCAGTTTGATTTAATGCAAACTGTCTGACCCAGCATTGTCATTATGACATGTTCAGGCTAATTCAAAAGTCTGCCATTTGTACCGATAGTGTCATGGCATAACGTATTCTCAACACTTCGTATGATATCCTAGAAAGCAGCACCCCATGAATAATGCTACGTCCATAACGTGCAGTTAAGTAATTAACGTTAAGTTATGGAGGTTAGATTTAGGCGAGATAAGTTACTGTGCAGGGGCGGAAATCCCGGGGGGGGGGCAGGGGGGACATGACTCCCCCTTCAGTAAAGCTGTACCCCCCTAGACTCTTTTGAGACACAATTAATAATTTTTGAACAATGCAGTAGTATTTATTGAAAGCACAATGTAAGCGGTGCTCATTATAATCGTGCAATAATGTGCTATTTAAATCTTAAAAGATTTAGTCCCCCCCTCCCATTCCTAGTAGTGGTATATCCCACACTCTTTCCAACGGGCGGGGCTGCTTGGCAGCAGTAGCAGCGTGTGACTGGAACCGCTGCCCACATTGCGCATCGCAGGGTAAGATGTTCACTCACACAGACACAGTTTAACTTATACAAGTTACAACACATCCCATTTACTGTTACAACAAGCCCCAGGCCCAGGCTGATAATATAAACTGTCTGCAACATTCCTCCTGCATTGTTCAAAAGCCTACTCAATTACGAGTGCTGCTAAGCTAAAGGCTAATGATTAAGCTCAGAGTTTAGTGATAGAGAGGACAGGAGAGAAAGAAGAGGGAGAGGACAGGACAAGAGCAGTCAGTGGCGTCTGTAGGCTCTCCTCCTGTCAGTGAGACAAACATGAAAGACGTGCAGACAAGGAGCGGTCATTACGCGCGACTATTACGCACGGTTGTGAGGTGCGCAGCAGCAGATCTCACAGCACACTGTTTATAAACCAGTTTACCAGTTTACTTGCAGGAAATGTTTAGTTTTAGTTTTAGTTTAGTTAGTATAGACATTCACTCTGCCTGTTGGAGAGATAGAGAGAAGATTAAAGCATCAAATTGCGGTAAAAGATGCCGTATAAAAGACAGGCTACAACTTTTTTTCCTTGTCTCCCCCTGGAATTATTCTCTAAAATTTTACTGTTTATTGTCCCCCCCAACTATGAAATGGGATTTTCGCCCGTTACTGTGGTTAGATCTAGGAAAAGAAAATGATGAGGATGTACCTCAAAATGACTCAAAGTTCACACAGATCTGAAAGTCTGCGTTTTTGTGACCCTTCCATCATCCTGACCTGCTGCCTTACGAGACCGCTCTGGACTGCTTCCTGGTTTACTCCCATAAGCCAAGCACGGCAACATACATACAGTACATTTAATTTCAGTAGAGGTTTGGGGGGATAGAGCGGCACACATTGCTCTTGTTTACGAGAAAGTGCATGTGTTTTTTGGGGTGACCTGGCAGGAGTTATTTTCTCAAGCAAACAAAACTGCACCAATATGGCAACATTTTGGATATGAAGCCAACTTAAGTGGTGTCCTAACTGGCCAAGTGCAACATGACGCTCCGTTCTGAGGGGAACTTTCATCAGATGCCCTGTTTCTATTATCCCTGTTGCATGCTTTGAAAGCACCACAATGGACAAGGAGCGAGGAATTGATTGTACCAAATCTCCTTATTTCACAACAAGAAGCAAAATAAGATGGAGGTGGACAGATAAAAAGTAGGCCTACAAATATTAGAAGACAGCAAATAGGCTATTCAACCATCTTGTAAGTGGTTACATCTTCAGTTTGATCTAAAGCACACAGCCAATTGGTAGGAGGGGTTTGTTCACATAAACTAAGCCGAACAAAAGTGTACGTAAGTGCATATTCAATGGATTCAGTGTGGACAGAGGGTTCTTAAGTTACGTAATGCAACGTGATAGTCTGATCCATGTTTGATATTAGGACACAGTGTCATTATGTTCCACTCGGGGGTGACCTCTAAGGGGGCGATCACACAGAGATGAAACACTAGAAGCACAACGCCAGTAAAACAATTGTTTTCCTATGATACGACGCGTCTGACCGGCGTTCAAGCATCTTTTTAGACGGGCGTTTTTCTGGCGTCTTTTTAGACGCACGTTTTTGTAGACGCTGAAAAGTTAAAATATTTTCAAGTTTTTCAGCATCAGACTCCAGTAGCACCATTCGTCATTGTCGTCATTGGCCCAGGCAGCCAATCAAATCCTCCTTCCTGTTTTGTTGTGGCAGTTACGGCAGTTTGGTCAGTTACAGCAGTTTACGGCAGTTACAAGCGACAGACAAAACAATGCAATCCGAAGACGAGAAATTTATCCTGACAATATTTGATTTTTAAGAATTATACAACACACGCACACCTCAGTACTCAAACAAACACAGGAGGAAACACGCATGGAGCTGTGCGAGCAGCGCAATGAATTTGTCTGGTGAGTACAATGTAATTGACGACGATGATATCATCGTAGCAGCTAGTTAACTTTCAGAAGTGGGATATGTGAGAGGGCTGGTGACCTTATTTCGTAGTTCACAGTTTTTGTGCTGCATTTTTATGTATGAAAAGTGCTATATAAACAAAGTTGGATTTGATTTGATAGCTCGTGATAGTTTCATGTAAGCTAGTACTGTCTCTACTGTCTTTGAGGGAAACACTATATTCAAGGGGAGACATAGGGAGATGACAGGAGGTGTGTGTGTTGCGTACGCATGCCCACTCCACAGGCGCTCCTTTCTGTTTTTTTTTTTTGTTTTTTTTTTTGTCTAGCGTGCATTGAATAAGCGCTTCCAGCGTTTCAAGTGTCTTTGAAGCGTCTGCGTCTCTAGCGTCTCATTTCTGTGTGATCGCCCCCTAAGTCAAATTCGACACCCAGTGGTAAAATTTGGTACACCAATCCAGTCCAGCTTTTAATATCAAACCGGTTTGATGATTTTTACATCCGGCCCGACCGTACTTGGCGGATATGTTAGTTACAAATATGAATTCATGATGTTAATAGAAAATGAATTTCTCTCTTCATTATGTTTCCCTCAATGGATTTGCTATTCTATATTAGTTATATATAAACCCCTGGGAGACAGGGCTGAAAGCCATTCTCTGGCATTATTTAGGAATATCCGTCATGCCTTATGTATTTCTATGTGTTTATTCTTTCTATCCTTTTTAATAAAGCCATGAAACTAAAGCCAGTATGCTCAGTGGAAATGTGTGACAAAGATTAATTTATTAGCCTGGCCTGGAAGAAGTCAGCAGTTGGCAGGAACTGGCCACAAAGAAAAAAAAATAATACCCAGGGGGAATCTCTGGAAATCAATTTCCAACCAGTTCCTGGCTGCAAACTGAAAACAGTATTGGAGTACATAGTTGGTTTTTGAAGACGATGATATCACAATTTGAGGAATCTCAGATAATCTTTTTTATAGACTCTTGCAGGTAACTGCAGAAGTGCCTTTTAAACAAAGGCGAGAAGCAGCTAAGTCAATGTGTGTCAGGCATGAAAGATCCATTATCCACACCAAAGCATTTTTCCACATTTCACATTTTTTCACGCCAATCACTTAAAGGTAACATCCACAGTCACATAAACACTGCAGCTCTGACACTTTCAAAGTGACACAAGCTGTCACATCAAGGGACAGAAATTCACTCCTTCCTTTCTCCTCCTTCACCTCCTCTTCTGTCTACTCCTTGAGGGTTTCGTCCACTGTCTGCTCGTGTTGTAACAATTTTTCCACACATTATGTCCCGCCACAACATTCACTTTGAACTGGAAGCATAGTACTGAAGCAAGACACTCTCCAAATGTGGCTTCAAGCTGTCTTTAAAGGCTCGGATTCGCATTGATACCTTATTTGAAGTATTCACTTACATTACTGTGAGACACTTTGGATAAAAGTGACCCAAAAAAAAATGGAATATGTTATGCATATTTTATGATACTGTTGAAATTATAAAAGGTTATACCTACTCTTTCTCTCACACTCTCTCCTGCACACACACACACACACACACACACCAATCCATGGCTGTGTCCTCCCATACAGTGAGAGCCAGATTAAGAGCAAAGAGGGGGCACTTCGATTACAGCAGTAAAATGACCCGCTTCACACAAAGTTCACCTCATTTTGGTTGCAAATTAAATGTCGGCTTTGGTTTAGAGTGCTGAGCAGGTAGCCTCGCAGAATACCAATATGCTGCGGCCATTCCTCTGCATCAACTTTCTAACCCTATAGGGTTGTTTAATGAAATCAATTCGATGGAAGTTTTAACTTTCAGTATATATTCATTTCAATCAAACAGACAGTGTGATCATAAAGAGAAAGAACTGTAAGTGCTGAACAATTTAAATTCTCACAGCAGGACGACACATTCCCATCTCATCAGCTTCAATTAGACTGTGGCCTCAATCATATTAACACTACATCATCATCATTAGTGGCTTGACCTCCGGTGTAATCACAGCATACTGTACGCCATTTAAGCAACATGGTCGGTGCTTCTTTCCAACGCATATTAGAGTGTGGGTAAATACATGTTTAATCTACTGTAGGTAGCTTCTGGGTGAATTAAATCCCTAAACCTGACAGTGTAACTATGACAGCATCACACTCTTCTTGGCAGTGATGGGCCAGTAGTGTAACGAATTACTCATCAACTTTCACCAGTAATATTACAGTTAGCCCAAAAACAAATAACTTGTCACAACCTACAACCTGTTTAGTCAAACCATCTACTGATTTAAAATACAACAATCAGTCACATCCTTGGATGATTTTCATAGTCCCCACGCATGCACATCACGTAGCAGCAAGCTAGCATGGAAGATGAAAATGCTAACATTAAGCAGCAGCTGAAAACATTCCCTCGACAAGATGGCAAGACCAGTGTTGTTCCAGGTAGTGGTACTAAAAGTGCTTTCACACCTGCCCTGTTTGGTTCGGTTTGATTGATCTCAAGTTCTGTTGCCTCCTAAGTGCTGTCTGTTTGGGCAGATGTGAACACAGCAATCGCATTTGGGCGCGCATCAAAAAACCGACCGTGTTCCGACCTGGATCTGAACCAACTGCAGTCACATGACACATTGTTTGGGTTAAACATGAGCATGTTACAGTCCTGGAGGATTATTAACGTGCACCTCCTCCTGTACTGCCTTAATATGCACATTCAGCACATCCAATGCATCAAAACATTGTTTTCTAGTTGGAGCCGCGCCCCGTTTTCAAACTGTATGGTTTGACTAAAATGAACAATGACAGCAATATAGTCCACGATGAGCAGCGCTAAAATCAACCTGCGTAGTTGTCCCTCCATTGTGACATTAGAAAGTGTCACATTTATCTTGCAAGTGTACTCTTCTTCAACCTTTTGTTTACTTCCTGGATTTTTCCCACATGGAAATTCTGACCGATCAAGAGCAGCTTTCTCACACAAGGCATTTGATCTGGTCCGCTTGTAAATGCTGCCGTGAGAACACGAACCAACTCTAGGCAATTATGCAGCTCTGCAACAAAACTGGTCCCTGATGTGGTCCAAAGCAAGACAACTCTAGGTCTGAAAGCAGCCTTAGACTCTTTCCAATGCAGAAAACATACACTAAAACCTCCTGAAACATCCCACCAAGGGTGAGCCCTCCTCAGCTGCAGCACCACTGAATCCGGGACAGCTTAACGAAATATGACCAGATTACAGATACACTACCGAGACGTCCTAAAAGTCAATCGTCTGGAATAATTTCAAAATTTTCTAAAATGATCCCCAAAAAGTCAGTGCCAGATATTAAAAAAGGACCCTGGCATACCACAAATCTACAAAGAGTTCTGAAAATCACCTGAAAACAGCAGTTTTTTTGAGCTATTATGGCTGATGTTAATGCGACCTGCATGCAAACAAAATGGCTAATTGTCACATTTTTTTAGGTGCATTGACAGAAAACTGATACACACACATAGCCAGAAGCATCGATGCCCAATAGCTGGTATTGGGACAGCCCTAGAAGGGAGTAATATGTAAAGAGATAATATGACTTTTCAAAAGTCAAGAACAACAAACAAGAAATGAGTCATAAATTACAATTTGTGAGCAATGAGCCAAACACTGCTTCTTAGAGAACAACACAATGTCACAAGAGTTATCACCCTTTCGTTCTAAAGCCCATCACCTGTGTACTTTTTTTAAATTCTCATGAGAATCATAATGCTTCCCTGAACTAAAAGCAGCTCAGCTCAGTATAAAACTTTCCCAAACCCCTTTACAGACAGATCACGAGCTCACCAGTGCCACTTAGACCTCTGCTCTGACGGTCTTTTCCAATTTGGCTTAAGTGTGGAAAGCTCACCTGAGCCTGGCCCACTTAAGGTCGTTATAGCTGAGGACTGCAGCTACAGGGAGCCTTCTCCTACAGTACCTGAACCTCCTCCATCATAATCTTCTCCCTCAGCCTCTGACAGTGCTTACTCTCCTGATGGAGCAGGTGATGAGTAGCGACACAGTATTAATGTAATGCTATGTAGATTGCTCGTCCCAGGTGGGGATGAAATTCATTCGCAAACACATGCTACCAACATGTGTCATTATGCGCAAGCACACAGCTTTGTGTGCAGTTACCAATAAAATTAGCTGTTTGCATGTATACATATTTCAAAGTAAATCATATTAAATATTCAGAGCAGTCAAGTGCATGCACACGTATATGTACTGCATGTAAACAAGATGAAATAGCCTACTTTTAGTTGGTGCTCAGCAACTACAAACTGCATACATATAACCTAATTTTAGTACCAACTACAGACTGCATAAACTATCAGGCAAATCTCTCCAGAGCCTCCTCCAAAGGAAAAAAAAACAGAGTTGTGAAATCTCAGCCAGGAGAGGAGGATATGACAGACTAGTCTAGACTGTCTGTCATGAAATGTCTCTTGCAGTCTCCCGTAGGGTATCTGGAATGAGAAATTATTATCAAGTGAATAAGGCAAATGTGATGTATACTGTTGAAACATCTCTGAACACAGTGAAAGCCAGTATTGTTGAAAAAGGCTGAGACGGACGAGCACGACTGCTACGAGGTGGAGGCTGACCAAGTGAAAAAAAAGGTTAAGGTTCAAAGCTCTGCACGATGGACACAGGTGTTTTATTTCACCACGGGTAATTAGCCTTCTGCTCAGGTTAAAGCTGAGCTGTGATTGAAATTAAATAACATCAACAAAAAGTCTGTGTAATAACAACACTGATGAAAAGTGAACACTGTCCTGACCCAACAGGTGCAACAAAACTAATGGGAGAGTAAAGGAGATGCATGTCTTTGCACACCCACACAGTCCTGTAAAGAGATCTAATCGGGCACAGTGAGTGAAAACACCTGCGTGGGAGGACCACTGGCGTGTAGAAGCTTCAAACAACTGAAACTTTTCCTAAACCATTTTGGTATCTGGTCACGGATGAAAAAGAAACCATTTGAAAGAGAAAAGGAGACACAACTCACAGTAGAAAACTTTGTCATGAGTTGTTTGAATGACAAACAAGTACAAATGACTCAAATTTAAAACACCTGGAGCCTCATTTATAAAACTCTGCAGAGGATCTGTTGTGGAATAAAGAGACTCAAAACACAAAATTGGACATTTGAGGGTATACTCATGAGGAAGCCAAAGAATGGGCTCATCATGGCAATTTAGAGTGTCTGGCAAACAAGCACTGCTGTTTTCCACCTATGGGTAAATTGTAACTGAGTAGCAGGTGGCACCTTTTATGGTAGCCTCAGCCACCATCATGTGTGAATGGGTGAATGTGACATGTAGTGTAAAAGCGTTTTGAGTGGTTGGAAGACGAGAAAAGCACTATACAAGTCCAGTCCATTTACCATTTATCAAAACAGCTGATGCTGTGTTCTGAAAGTCTTTAATGCTATCTGATGTTATCTTGGTTTTCTACAACCGATGACGATAATTTCATTCCTTAACATGGTTTTACGTAAAAAGGGATTCCATGTATTCGCGCTTAATAGCAAGGAAAGGCAAGACAGACCTCTCTGAATCCTGCCACCTGCCACATCCTGGCATCATCTAGCATTTCAACAGTCCGGCCCTCCTCTGCGCTCCAGGGCTGGGCAATATGATGGTGAGACAGCACTGATGAAATATTGAGTGGTATTTGAATTGAGATGTGTGTTGGCTTGTATATATTTATTTTTTTATTTTTTTTATTTATTTTTTTTTACAATTTACAAGCTCACCAGTGCCACTTAGACACTTTAAGCCATTACTTGTTTTTACAAAAGTTAGGCAAGAACAGATAACACTGCTGGTTTATATGTTTTTGATGAAGCGGATCTATAAGTATTGCATGATATTAAGTGAAATTAAATGTGCGATTGCATCATTAATGAATGCTCTCACATCTCTTCTACAGTCTTGCTTCATTCCAGCACCTCACCCTCTGCATCGCCAGTTGTCCCTGTCTCCAAAATGTGCCTGCACATGGGTCAGATTATCTGTAAACGTATGCACATTTTTAAAATAAATCTCAATCATGCTTAGAAAGTGGCGTATGCACATTTAAAGCCTTTTTATGTGTGTACACAACAGTTATAAATGAGGCCCCAGTGTACGAGAGCAATGCACATTACAAAGGGAGATGAACCTGATTTGTGTCAGTAAAAGACACAGGCCTCTAGTTTACTGGCGCGGCGCAGGGTGGCGCAGGGTGGCGAACCCCGCGTAGAGCTAGTTTCGAGCAGTGCAACCCGAGGCGCACTCGATTTGGCAGTTTGGCAGACCAAGGTGCGCTGAGATGGGTGTGTCGGCGCAGCAGGGGGAGGTGTCGACAGATCCAGTTTGGCGAAGTGACAGTTTCGTGCCAAAAGGCTTCGCCAAAGGTGCGCTAAAAGCTCGCCATCTGAAACCAGGTCTACTGTCAGCGCAGGCGGAGCACAGCCGGTGTAAGTCAAAGTTTGGCTGACCGGCGGACAGTGCGCACACGTCACCAAAACCTCACAGGCAAGTTTCCAGAATATCAGGCACATTAACGATGCAATAAATACCCAAAAAAACACTATTCAATGCAACTATCTGCAATCAGCACATAAATGTATCTCTATATCGACTGTCCCGTCACATCTGATGTCAGATCAAAGGGGATTGGCACCGTTTGGCACATTTGGCACGCTTAATGGAAACCCAACCTGATTTGATTAACACAAATGAGTTCACATCCCTCTCAGCCAGCCACAAACAGCCACAGCATCAGATAGGGAGTATATATTCAGCATCTGTCATCTTAGAAAAGTCAAAAGAAAAGAAACAGAGTGAGACTGCGAGAGAGAAAGAGAGAGCGCACGCGCGCACAAGAGAAACGCAACTTGATTTACAATTGTGGTGACCTCCTCCCAGGCTACCTTTGCATCATCAGCCCGTGGAGGTCTGCTCACAGTTCCGTATATTCGGAGCTTGGACCTCCCGGATCAAAACATCAGTTTCCTCCAGGGAGAAGTTTGGCTGTCCGACGCTGCTGCTCTCTTCTGCCATGGCGAATTGAGTAAACTCTCATTACGCCTTTGCGTGGCACATTTAAGGGCGAGGAGAGGGGCTCATTTGATTGGTGTGATGTGTGTAAAACCCACTCCACGCCTTCTCTCCTCCCTCTTTCCGACTTGCGCAGGTAGGAGGGACGGAGGTGGGAAAGAGGAGTAGCTGCGCCAGCATGCACGGTGTGCCAAACTTGCAAAATCCGCCTGGCCACACCCAGTTGGTGAAGCGCAGGTGCGCTGCACCTCCGCCTTGCCCGGTCTGCGAAACTAGAGTGTGTGATGTACTCCTTTAGTCAGCGGCACTACAGTAGCTGGCCATAATGCTTCACTGTACAACATATGAGGTGAATTGAACACACAGGAGGCCAAATTAGCAGACAAGAGCTGTCATAGATGGTTTTTCCAGTCTTTTGTGGTCAGTCCAATGTCCCCACATTTAGGTGCCAACATTCTCATAATGTCAGCAAATGGAGACTTTTCCTGTCATCATATCAATTAGACTATGGCATATTGTTGTATTCTATGTTCAGGAACATGAGGAAGATCACAAGTGGCATTATACAAAGCTGATATATTGCCTGTGCCTTATCCAGCAGAACAATCATACATCAGTGTCACGCATCTCTGAGGACACTGTCTGCATATGAAGTGACCCCACATGGGTTCACAGATGCAATGTTGAGGACCTAGATGCAACACAAACATGCACAGTACATACAATGTACTCTGAATCTCTTTTGTCTGTAATTTTTTGAAGAACATTTTACCATATTTCAAAGAGGCACGGTGTCCACTGGCTTGCTCCAGTATAATTATATGCAAAAGGATGATAAATGTAGCTGAATAATCAGCAGCATTCAGCAAATGAACCAACTGAAAGGCACAGGCCCAGAGCCCCTGTTCTTTTTCCTTGACTCTTAAAGAGTGCCCTCTTAGAATGTGCTCATTAGCATTTATTAGCATTAAAGGATTTTTGTTTATTTATTTAAACCTGGACAGTATTTCACTGAAAGAGACTGCCATGTACAAAAAGGCACAAAATAATTTCAGATGGGAAATGGCCACCAAGATGAGAGTGCACAGCACTGACCAGAATACTAATGATGACAGAGACCTGGTCAGGAAAAGACTAGAAGCTTTTTCTATCACATAAAAACCCTGGACTGTCTGAAACCTGCTGTCTAAAATGCACAAACACAGTGACAGTTATTCAGGCCAGCTCACCTTTTTACATCTGCTATATATGCATTTTTTGCTTCATATCAACTTGAGTTGTTTTACAGCTACAGTGTGTTTCTGTAGGGCTGGTCAGGTCTTTTTATTTTCACTCTTATTACAGCACTGCAGAGTAATTTTCAAACCATCAAGATCAACCATGTCTGCGTTTTCATCTTCTGTTTCAGTGAACCCAGGGATGTTTTGATCATTTTCATGGCACCACAAAAGATAATGTAGCGATGCTCACATTTCCCATCATGCTGGACTGAGTAATTTGTTGTTTGCTGTAAAATTCACTGATTTTTGTTCCACAACTAACTGTCATTTTTGTTGTTAGTGTCGATGGTGTGTCTGTTCAGGACATGATGGTTTTTGCTAGTTATTGTCATTTGTGTGTTAGTTTATAGTTTGCACCATTATAGACTTGTCTACCCCACTTCATGACCCCAGCTAGATTTTCCCACTGAGCTTTTGAGTCTGAGTTACATCTGTTGTATGTCCATCAAGACTAACAGTGTTCAGTGTTCATATCTTAATTATATTACCCAGGTTTCAACATTAACTTTGGCTTTTGGCCCCCTATGGCTGCTAAGTTTTGTCAGCTCTTTTTGTCAGCACTCTTTGAAAATGAATCTCAATAAGATTACCTGTCTAAACAAAAGTTAAATAAATAAAAATCCCCATACTGCACCCTTCGCCAAGACAATGTTACACTTCTACAAACATCCTCATTCATCTGCTCATTTTAGTTCAACATTCCACAAAACTCTTCGCCGGGTAGCCGGGGCTTGAGACTACTTGTGTCCCGTCATCATGGTGACGACAGAAAATGTGTTTGTGATGATCAGGGTTTGTATGTATGTATTACTGGCACACAGCAAATGACAAACTGAATTAGGAGCACCTCTTTGTACTAATATCACTAGGAGAGGAGCCTAGTAGCTGTTAGCTGCTAGCAGTTGGTGGGCTGCAGAGTTCTGCAGTGTGTGGCAGACAGAGCTAACAGTTATCTGAGCTAATAGAGCTAACAGCTAGCCGAGCTAAACACAGCAGGACTGAGAGTTTCTGTTCAGAGAAACATGAAGCATTTAAAGCTATAGTTGGTAATGTTGGAGAGCTAGCAAGATTTGAAAGCAGCATCTCCTCTAAGCTCCACCCCCTCCTCCCCTTCCTGTCAGTGCTCCGTCCAAAGCCACGGCCCCACACAAACTTGAATGCGCATCCTGCAGTAGGATTCAGCAGGGCAGAGGAGAGCCGAGTAAAATAACAAATCCCCCCGAAGCAAACAAATAAATACCTGTCCAACAGAAAGACAGCAACCTCTGCATCACTTTTCAGGCTCTTCAGCTCCCTCAGTTGTCTCCACTGTTCAAAAGCTGCACCGATGTTGATATCTGGTTTGTCCTCTCGCTTTATCCAAAGCCTTTTTCGTCGCAGCATTTTCTGCCTCCGACTTTCTTTTCTCAGCCTGTTTAGTGGGGTGAGCCGTTACAAGTAACGCTGGAAGTGATACTTTTGGCTGCATTTTCTCTGCCATTGTTCAGCAAACTCCTGCTAACTCGGTATTTCTGCTGAGGAGTGTGCTGAATATTTCCGGCAACGGTGACACGTGATGAGTGCACGCAGGGAGGAGGGAGGGAGGGACGGAGGGGGGCTCGGGCAGTATGAGACATGAAGGCATCTGATTGGTTCTTTCCATTCACACTGAATGGCAAGGATTGGTCACAGTTTTTACAGGCCTGCAGCTGCCACAGAGGTCAGATTTTTTTCGTTCCTTTTTCTGAACACATTATGTGTTGACTACTCTCAGGATGGAAGGACTGTGAGAGAATTTATCATATTCACAAAGATATTTTCAGTCCTTTGTGTTAAATTTCCTCCTCTGTAAGCTATTGTATTTGCCTAAGTTTACATCTGGGCCATCAAAGATGTACTCTGGCAAGCAAATTTAGGTGCTTGGTGGCCCGTGGGGCCAGTGCTTAAAATGATTAGTGTCTATCCCTGTTGCCTATTTTGAAAATCAAACTTTTGCAGAGGCTTGTGCTTGTAGGTGATGATCAGGCCTCCCTTGTCAGCAACCTTGTTTACTTTCTGTTTTTACAGTATGTCTCATTCTACAAGCTCAGCTGCTTACTAACAAGCTAATACACACACTTATTTGACCGTGAAAATGGAAACACACAACCATCCTCCTGTTAGATACAACAATCGCACTCTTATGTGTCATTTTAAAAGCCATCCAATTAACCATGTAATTTCCTTGGGCCCTCGTTGGCCGGAGTGATATCAATTCTAATTTTCGACATCTCATTTTATACCTACTGCTAATTTTGATTATGACCTGGCCTTGACATGTAATATCAGTTGAAAAAAAATAAACATGCTTTGATTTTATATTTCATAGATGAGAGTAACGTCCCTTGCTTTCTCCTGCTGCGTTCGTCCAAAAATAGAGCTCTGGGTGCATCATCCATGATAATTAGAAATACTGGCAGCCTGTTTCAGCCTGTGTTTTCACTCTCAACTGACGCTGATCATAGTGGAGACTTCAGTACAGTCAGGACTGGGAAATGATCCAGGAGCAATGTTCGTGGAAGAGGCACCTCTCACCCAGCTGTGCTTATGTAATAGACTAGCTCTTTTGAGCCTGAAATTAATCTAAAACAAATAAATACTATTTTCATGGTTTAATTATATCTTGTTTTAGCATGTTTCCAAGCAAGCTGTGTGTTACAGCTTTGGAAATATTAGTCACAAAGCGGGATTTGTAAGGAGCGTGTGTTCTGGGGCATCAGAGTAACACACACGCTGGGGGCCGAGGGAGAGGTCTCCGCTAAATGTATTATTATTTTTAATTTACCTCCAACTGTGAGTGTGTGTTTGTTTGTGCATGGGTGGAGGGGGTAGGACCAATTTCAAGATTGAAAAGTGATGTCAGCTGGCCAAGAATGCAATATTTTAATAACGCCCGTTTGTAAGTCATCACCATGCTGACTCACTGACATTTACCATTTTCAAAGGCTGTATACTCATGAAGCCTGCATACAGATGGTCTCAGTTTTCTTCACACATTAAGGCCCACATATTGTCTAAAATAGATAACCTTTGGGGAGTGTGAAAAATGTCCTGAACCACATATTGATACGGAATCAAGTGGCACACTGAATTGTCTAACAGGTGTGAAAATCATCGGCACTCACACGCACACCTCATAGATTGTGCGAAAAAAGAAATTGCCTCTGCTGTTTTGTCCCACGCTTTCTGACTAATTCAAATTCAAGGCGGGCTGAGCTGAGCACCATAGTGGAGGAATTAAATTAAGATAAAATGTGTGTTAACTGTCAACTGTTGGACAAAGCTCTTTCATTATAATACTTGCAACTGAGCGGGAGGTTCACCCCAGCATAGTAAAAGGTTTGTTTGCAGTTTGTTGTTTTCAGACACCCAGAGGAAAATACATATTTACCATAAATATCAAGCAGCACTTCTATTAATATTGGGCTATGGCTTTGCATGTGGAAGCTAGCAGTTAAAAACCCCACACAATCTCTTCACTCACATCCGTCGAAAAAAAAACAACCCAGGAGCATCTGGATGAACATTTGGGATTCCTCCAATCTGACCTCCCCCTCAATTTCAGTAGGCGGCTCGCTATGTGTGCCAGCAATCAAAGAGAATCTATTGAGCTTCAACCCAGCAGTATTGTTTGTCCTTTCATTCGGCTGTCAGTAACGGACTGGCACAAACAATTTCGACAAAACTAACAGGTGGGACGAAATGCCAGTGACTTTGTCAATTGAGATTGAAGGGTGATTTAACACCGTGAGGCCAACTCCTCGGGATAAGGCAGAAAGAAATGCATATAATTCTGAGCAGAGCTGTAGTAAAATTCAGGGCTTCTCTTCAGGTGTCTCCCTCCTCACTGTGTACGTACTTCACTCACTCCTTAGCAACACTATCTGCTGTAAGCAGTTTCACTTGGCTGTGTTTTAGTGTCAAAAACTGAAGTGAAAAAGCTGGTGCTTTCTCTGCCTGTACTATTCTAATAAACACAAGCAGCATTGGGTCATGTGACTCCGTTTTGGAGGTATAAATAGAGTACAGGAAGTACAGACATACATTATCAGCCTGGTCTCACTTCCAGGGCTTAAAATACGCCACTTGGGCAAAGTGCCGTTTAGCATCTGTGTGAGATGCACTGGGCTTTCCACCAACTCTTACATAAACCCATCTGCGTCATTATTTGAAACTAAGAGCAACTGATGTAGTTTGAAACGTGAAAGTCTGCTCAGGGAGGGCGGGAGGGGACATGGACAGGTCCAAAGAACACTGCACTTTGACCCAGGAAATCAGTGTTAGAGACCAACAAACAGCAAAACTGGTTGCACCCACAGCTGAGTATTTCTAAGCAACACACCGCTGCCTTCACAGCCACGTTTGTGGCACTCAAAGCCGGATGTTTTTTGGTGACATCCGCAATCTTTTCCTAACTATGACCAGGTAGGTTTGCTGCCTTAACCTAACCGCTGACCCCTTCTTATCGCCAACCCCATGTCATCTCAGTAATGCCCTGTGCTTCTACCCAAGCAGCAAAATTTGACAAGTAGGAATGAGATCACATTGATATTATCCAAGTGCATCAAAGTGCATTTAAGAGAAATGATCTCTACACAAAAATCAATAAATCAAAGGCCAGGCTTTATTAGAGGGAAATTAAATGAGATAATTCAGATTTATGCTGGATTTATTATTCTGTGTCAAATTGACGCCATACCCTACGCTGCAGCTTTCTCAGAACTACACATCGCGATGACACAGACCTCCTGTCTATTTTTGTAAGCTAAAACCATTTCCCTCAGTGGAAACAAAGCTTTTAATTACTTTAATTTCACAGATAAGAAACAATAATTTGTGAATACAATAAAGCCTCCACAAAAATAGCATTTTAAGTCTTGTGTGTGATTTATCCTGGCTTCATATGAGCAGAGGAAATCTGCACTAGTCGCTAGGCTAATTTATACAATGTAAAATGCCATAGGCTTGTGCTAATAACATTAGCATAGTGTATTTGTTTGGAAAATGTGTTTAGTATAAGACTGTTGTTTATTAGTGAACCTTGTGAGTTGTAAAGGAGCCAAATTTTGTAACGTTACCTTTGTTAAATGTTGCTGTTGTCCCTGGCTTCATATGAGTAGAGGAAAAGTCCCCCAGCCATTTATACAATGTAAAATGCCATAGACTTGTGCTAAAAACATTAGCATGCTGTATTTGCAGGTAAAATGTGTCCAGATAAAGACAATTGCGTTGTCTGTAAATGTTGCAAATTATAGTGACGCCACTTTGTGTTTGAAGTTGTTGCTATCAAGTCATGTTTAATGTGTGTTTAATGTGTGTTTAATGTGTGTTTTGAATCAACTCAACTTTACAGCACTTCACAGAAACCCTTAAGCTGACTAGTGGTTTGGAGGTGTAACTGCAGAGTGACACGGACACAACCGCACAAGTATAAATGTTCACGATGGCGAAGGAGACATGCGTAGCCTCTGCATAGAGTCAACACACAAGTATAAATCCTGCTTTAGACGAGACCTAGTCATCATGCCATATTTGTAAACAGGCTTGTCCATGTTCTAGCTCTCTGATTATTCACTGCAAACAAATAATACAAATGGTGATGAGCTACTTTTTTTTTTTATTTGTCTGTATACGCTTTCACAGCCAACAGTCATTGTATATCCTCTAATACTTAGAGTGGATGGATGAGTTGGCAAAGTGTGCAACTTTTTGTCTCTCATGTCAGGCATCATAAAAAAAACAGAAAAAAAGTCTGATGATTGTGGAATTAGTGAATTTGTTTCTCTGAGTCAGTGATAACATTAAATATGTCTTCCTTCATAAATAATGTAGGGCCCATATTGGCCAATCAGTAACTAATATGTTCCCTTGTAACTGTAGCACTCCTCCTGGGCCACTCATTGTAATTCTGAAATGCTGCAGTGCAGTTGCAAAAGCCTTCATTTCCCTAAATTCCCTCTAATCTAATCAGTGGCGTCAGAGATTTTGCACATGTCACATGGATAACCAAACAAACCATCCTGAAGTTTAGCCACTGGTTTATTTTCATTAATGAATAGATGAGTAAATTAATGCAGATTCATAATCCTTTGCCCTATTTCATCATGAACAAGAACAAAAGTCTGAATAACATTTGATTTGCTCTTTGAAAGAATTTCCATAGAGGCAGTGTATCCCAAATGAAAACTAGGGCACCAGTGGAGGCATTTGATATGATTCTGTAGAACAACAGAATGCACAAAAGGTCAGGGAGGGTTGAATTCTTTCCTGAGACTGTAACATACAAGAATCACTATTGTGTTGGCCTAGTAATGCCTCCAAATACAGAAGATAAAAGCTGTTCCTGAATTATTTATACAATTTCCAATTTATACCATTTAGATTCGCTCAGCCGGCCGGAAAAAACTAGGCAGGGGAAGTGAACAAATGTTGCTCTCTCATCCAACATCAACAACTGCTGAGTAATGTCCTTAACCCCCAACTGCTGCAGACTACAGCTGCATTTCACTAATCCCAAATGTAAGTGCATGTGAATGTGTGAGTGTGAAGCAAGTTGCTGATTCTGGAAAAGATAACGCATGTTAATATTTGTGGCAGATGTAATAATAAACTCTGACTCATCTTTTTTAGTATTAGATAAAATAGACTTCTGTGATTTGGATGGCTGCTTTTATTTTATGTCTAATAAAAGGAGAAGATAGTGCACTGCAGAATGATTAGAGATGGATCTTATCAGTATCATCCAACTATAATCCCATTTGGATTAAGTCATATAAATGTACACCTTTATTTCTACCAATCAATTTGGGGAAAAAAAAACAACATACAATGTCCCAGCTGTAATTAATACGCATAATCCAGTCTTTTCTTTTACATTAGTCAATTATTTGTTTTACAATCTGTAATACAGTAGATCATGGTATTTTTATTTAAACAACTTTAAAATATATTCATTTATTGTCCTGGTTGATTTTTGAACAACCAAGCAAAGACTCAGGTTATTCAGGCTGCTTGTATTTTGTGTGAGAACAATCTGTGTGGAGTTCCTCAGGGTTTTGTTCTTGGTCCTCCATCATATTAACTGCGTTGGTCAAAATGAGACTATTCTGTTCCCTGCATGCTGTTAATAAAAGGGATCCATTAAAGCCCATGACAGATGCACTGTTATGGAATTGTGATGCTTGTTCATAAAATACACAAAACCAGAAGCCCACGACTGTTAATAATTCATGTCCAACACACAAACTATAAGATCTATATTTGAGATAATTACAGTAAAAGACACTGCACTGGCTTTGTTTGGATATTTTGTACTCCTGTCTACCCCATCTTCAACCAGTGTTTTAGTACTCCAGTGCTTGATCTCCAGTCAAGATCACTTTGGTTAGTCTTAGCCTTGTGTCAAACTTAACCACATTTTTATTCTGTCTTGTCTTGGAATCTTGATTTCAAGACCGGTCAAGACCTAAACTGTGAGGATATTACTAAATTACCTGTGCAAAAAAGGAGTGCTGAATAACTATGGTTAAGTTGATTTTAGTGTCTTTATGTTGCTTGCATTTGTTTGCTCATAGAAAACAAAGGAAAATTCCCATTCATAAAATGCCTTTTGATAATTTTATCAAGACATCTCTCATGGTACACTTGTAAATACACACAAGTTACTTTCTGTGGGCGTTGGGAATGTGGATCTTTAAATCAATTTGAATACTCTGCTTTACGTGTTTTATTGTAAGTTGATCACGCAGTGTGGGAATAAAAACTGATCTGGTCTTAATATTGACCTGATCTCAACCTCCCAAAGTATTAGTCTTGTCTTGGACTCGATACACTCTGGACTTGGTCATGACTTGGTCTCGGTGTAGGTGGTCCTTGCTACAACACTGCCTTCAACCCTAACCTGATCCCACATGCTCATTCCTCATTCAAAGACCCTCTCTTTGACAAGCTTTGTATGTGAAGTTTTTGTTAACACTGTTAGAAAAGAGAAGCTGATTCACCTGTATAGTCCTTTTGTGAGGCAGTCGTTCTAGGTGGACTACATTACAGTGAAATGTGTTTATTAATGAGTTGTTAACCCAGTTTACATTTTTATACTAATAGGACCTCAGTATAATTCATTAAAAAAATAATTGTCCTCCTTCCTGTATCTAAGGCTTATTAGCTGTTAGTTGTGATAAATTTCATCTGGATTTTGAATTAATTAGCAGCGATTAGCTAATCTTTCATCCTGTTTAGGTTGCAGATGGTCATTATCGAGGGGTGCATTAAAGCTTGTTTAATTGAATTTACTTTTAACCATCATAGTGAGCACTATTGAGTTTTACGTTAAGGGATAAAACCCTGGTTATATAGCGTTTTGACTGGGTATTAGCAAAAGGATCAAAACAGCTCTGAAAACATTTTTTACATCAGCTATGTGTTAAATTGTGTCTGCAAGAGACGACATGGGTATGAGAAGCTCATCTGCACAAAACTTAACAATGCTAGCCACCACTACGGACACCATTAGCCCTGAATTGCTGTGACAAATTTGCCAACTTCATTTCATGCATCATGGTAAATCATGAGACCACATCGGTAATAACCATCATTTGCTATAACGGCCTTGAGAATAATTGCCTCGGAGGTTGAGGAAAAATGAGTTGTTAACTTCTCATTTGGTGATGGGCAGTATCAATGGTGCCTGGCTGTGGGTGGAGGAGCATTCATGGGCACTGTGAGTCACTCTCGGATGCAAGTCACCCACTGCATGGCAAGCTTTTACTGCAGCCGAGCAGGATAAAAATGACTCCTGCTAGCCACAGTAAGGCACATCCTGTGTGTATGTATGTGTGTGTATGCCTCAGGGAGAGGAAGAGGGAAAGAGGGAGACATCACTTAATAATTACCAAATAAACCAATCAATTAGCAGAATACCTCTGGTTCAAAAATACGAGGGATCAGCTCTGAATTTAATAGTGATGCATCCTGGGATATCTTCTTGATTCCATCTTTCATCCGCACTAAAACCCTCATGAAAGCTTCACTATGCAAAATCAGATCCTTGTTGTTTATTCAAAACCCTTAAATCCAAGCTGATATTGCATTACTCATTTTCAGCTTGGCTGTAGAAATTAATCAAGAATTAAGACAAAATAAGCAGCGGCCAGATATGTGATACGTTAATGATACAAAACCTTTCAACTCTCTGCATTAAGTCCAATCTGCTTAAATATATGTTTCACTATTATCATTGCCAAAGTGCCAGAAGCCCTGCAATGCAACCACTGTGGCTGCACCTGTATTTCAATATGCATCAGAGCGTCAGCCGACCTTGCCTAAGTGCTGGAAAGGAATTACAAATGAAACAGAAGGAGAAGGTCTACCCAAGGTGGGGTAATTTGATTTATCTTTTATTATTGTTCCATCCTTTGGTGTTATCATGGTTTCTTCTCTGAAATAGGAAATGTGATAAATATTGATGTCCTTTACAGGAAATGCAGCCAGGCATGTGTGAGGTGCAGGCCCGTGGCTTATCTATCATGTTTTCCTTTGAAGACCGTGGAAGCGTGTGTAAAATGACCCCCCTTCCCAAAACCTGAACCCTCGGAAGAGGTTTGCCTGCCTAAAAGCTCTTTCTGAAGCTTGTTAGCGCAACACTCTCTCCTTCGCTGTCCCTTTCGTCCTCTTGTCTCGGGCTTCCTGTCAATCTTCCATTGCTATATCCTCTCGCCTTTGCTCTCTACCCACTTCACCTTCGACTAGCACCTCTCTCCTATTCTCTTCACTGCTTTCAGTGGTACTACCAGCTTCCCCTTTCTCTTTCTTGTGTTCCAGCATCTTTCGCCCCCTTTCGAGTTCATAGAGACAAGAGAGAGAGATGAACAGAGAATTAATAACAAGACAGCAGTAAAGATTAAAGGAAAGAAGCTCATCCAGCATGCAGAGGGGACCAAAATAGCAACATCAACTTTACCTCATGCCTCCAACTGACAAAGTGAAAAAGAAAGTGAAGCAAACACGGAAGGTATATGTGATTAGCATTATGTATTCCTAAAGATAAGAATGATAACGAGCACAGTAAAACTAAATGCCTTCCTCTGCACACATGCCTGTGATCTGCAAGTCAGCCATCTCAAATCAGCGTCAGGTGATCTCTTTACAAGTCAGAGCTGTTGTCAAAAGGCCCTATCAGGTAATCAGACAAATCAACATGGCGGGAAGCTGCAATTTCTCACCCCCACTTCAGCTGAGGAGGAGGTCTCTACAAGAATATGTGTAGGTATGCAGACAAGCATCCAAAGAAGGAAGTCGCACCTTGTCGCATCACACCTACATAGGCACATCGAACACACACACACACACACACACACACACACACTCTGTACAAATTCACACATTCTCATGCTGTGAACAGAAGTCAGCACACACATGACAATGTTAAACGCAGCCATTTCACTTACAGAATCAGAATCTATCTCCTTATTATGACAGAGCACCCTTCTTTCAAAATCCGATACTGTCACTGTCAGGTAGACCATGCAAAGTTGTCTCTAAGGGATGGGAGCTGAAAATAACAGCAGATCAATAGCAAGTAGCAAGTGGAGCATTTTTCCCTCCAGCCTCTGAGAGCATGAGCAACACTGCTGGTGTCTGCACACATTTCTGTTCCCTGCTTCTGTCCCTTCACTCTCACACACTCCCCAGCCAGCCCATCCTCATTTCTCCCCCTCTCCATGTCCTAAATAGCTTGCTGTGCTTCATTTAACTGCCCCCCTATCCCATAATGTGTACTGCTTGCACCTGTCAATAGGTTATGAAAAGTAAATCAGGTACGAAGTGCAAGAAAAGGGGACAGATATACAGAAAGAGAGTGTGAGGGAGAGGAGGAGACAGGAGAGAGATATCCTTACCAGAGCTGTAACGAAGGGAATCCAGAAATTGCTTGCTTCATTCCACGGTGGCTGCTCATTAAATCCAAGATACTGGGGAAAGGATTGAAGATTCCATCGAGATGCTGCCCCGAGAGGAGGAAAATGAGATTCTTTAATAGGAGGATTTGAGGGTGTTGAGAATGAAGAAAATGTGGTAAATATGCATAAGGAGAAGGATCTGATATCCAAGTCCAGAGCACTTCATGAGTCCTTCCCGTCAGCTGCGAAGCCACACGTGTATACACACTGACACATGCGGTTCACACAGCAAGCCACACACATACACACACACACACATGGGGAGGGTGTATCTTCTGTTAGTCTCAGCTAGGCTGAAAGATTGAGGGAGAATGAAGGAGGGATGGAGACAGGGAGAAAGAGAGGCACAGCGGAAGGGAGGGGATCCGGAGAAGGGCAAGTTGGAGGGAGGAGCCGCAGTATGTGATGAGAGATTGAGAGAGGGGAGGGAGGAGGAAGAGGGGAGGAGAGAGTCTCTCCATCCCTCCCCACGTCTCCCTCAATTTGAACTGCGGTGCGATCGGTACAAACATAACAGTGGGAGTTAATGAAATTATTTTTTACCATATCTCCATCTGAAAAGACTGCGGGTGATGTTGAGCAGCTAAACGCAGGGGATGAAAGCGAACAACACGAACGCCGTTACAATCAGATGTGTTTGTGTATCTGAACGCTGAGTAATGCCCCTTCATTGTGCACAAAGCCGAACAGATAAATAAGATGGGAAGATGGCTGAGAAAGATGAGAGAGGGAGGAGGTTGATGCGCTGGGCAGAAAGCCAAGATCTAAACACACCCTGGGTAGGATAGTATATCAACTTGGTGCATAGCAACTAACTTTGCAAACAACTATCAAAGCACCTCATCTAACTGTGGCAACCGCTAGCTCTCATCAGCATCTCCCTGTTATCACATTTAAACAGACATAAACTTAATTGCGAGTCATCATCACAATCTGATATATGCTAATGCTGCCTCTAAATGAGGTCGTGGTTTCTTTGTCAACGAGATGAATTCATATGAACGTGGAAATTTTCTGAAAGCTGCGAGCTCACACAAAGTGTTGATTTTGCTAATGTTTTCAGAAATGCCGGTGGCCGTGGAAGTTTATTTTTTGCTGTATGATAAGTTAATATATTCATTCATTTTAGTAACAAAGGATTTTTCTTCCTAACTTTTTTAGGTCTGAGAAAAATGTTGACATTCCCAACACCCTCATCTTTTTCCTTGTCATTATGCCTTTTCATTTCCTGCATTACTGTAGCTTGCTAAATTGCAGAGATGGGACCAAGTCACACATGTGCAAGTCTCAACTAAGTCTCAAGTCTTAACCTTCAAGTCTCAAGTAAGTCCCAAGTCATTTTTTCTGGGGCAAGTCAAGTCAAGTCAAGTCGCAGGTTATGTCAAGTCAAGTCAAGTCAAGTCAAGTCAAGTCCTGTAATAGGTCAAGTCAAGTCTAAGTCAAGTCACCTTATTATTGTAATTTTACCTGCAGAATCTGATCTTAATAAATTAAAAAGACAATATATAAGTAACTGTCAGTAAACATTGACTTCATCGCTGCAATGTTTACTTTGCAGGGACAACCCCCATGCGTGTGCACACACACACACACACACACACACACGCACACACTAACCAAGGCAGCGGCCAAAATCACCCATTTAGCTCATTTAACCCTGTGTTGCTCGTTCATAAAATGTACAGCCGGTCTTGTGATGAACCGGTCGGAATGTTCGCTCACGTTTTCTGGGGTTAATGTTAGAAAATAAATTAAAAACAAGTTCCACCAAACCGACCCACCCGCCCACCCCACCCCCGTATCGTATAAGCTAACGTTAGCTAACTACCGACTAACCAGATAATATTAGCTAATTGACAAGCACTTACTGGGCAGAATGGCTCTTCAAATGACGAACAAAGTTTGAAGTTGTTGCCTGGCTGTCCGAGATGTTTATGCCGCATGTCTTGCACTGTGCTGTTCCTCTTTTGCCGTAATAATGGTAATTCTGAAAGCCGAAGACAATGACTCTCGGTACCCCTCCCGCTGACATGTTGATACCTATCTGATATAAGAGGGCCTGTTTCTCCAATAAACACGTAAGGTACGTAGAGAGGGCATGACTGATTGACAGGGTAGTGATCCAATCATGACAACGCCATTCTCAGCCTGCGCTCCTACCGGGTAATCGACATTATTTTTTAAATTGATTTATTAATTTTATATTCTAACCGAAAACATGATGTGACACTCAAGTCATTCAAGTCATCGTGTCTCAAGTCAAGTCAAGTCCCGAGTCTTTATCTTCCAAGTCCGAGTCAAGTCTCAAGTCATCAAAACAGCGACTCGAGTTGACTCGAGTCCAAGTCACAATGACACAAGTCCCCATCTCTGCTAAATTGTTAATCTTGGTGGCTTCTAGACGCCAGCAGCAGTGTCCATGTTGCCGTTGCCTAGCAGTGGTTTTCTATGAATTAACCAGTTGAACGCTGTGCATATTGTTCAAAGATGTTCCGTTAACTTTTTTCTTTCCCAATACCGATTCTGATACCTAAACTTGCATATCATTCATCTGTACACACTGCGATGACACACAGCTGGTTCAATATCAGCAAAGATTCCCTGCTTCCCTTCACTGGTTCCTGTACAGCAGGGTCGGTCTTTTTTTCACTGTTATAATCATTAAAAAGCAAAAGCAGCATGTGTATACATTCAGTAGGCTATATCTTCAGTAGCTAGCTAGCTAACCCTACACTTTTCAGGGTTTAATTTGTGTTTTGGAACAGGGAAGAAACGTCTATCTTTTTCCAACCTCTCCAGGTAACGAGTATCATTAATACACAACGTGCCCCAGGCACAACATTTAGCTCCAAATCCACAAAACCAGCCTGAAAATGAAGGAAAACTGAAATGATTGCATTAGAGTCAATGGAGCACAGCTGTGTTGTTGTCGGACGCTGGTCTGAGGCGACCCACTGCTACCTTATGATTGGCCAGTCTGCGTCAGACGACTCGAATAGTGGCGTGGGCGGATTCAAATGTCTTGACCCATGCAATTATACCACTAACTCTGTATGGATATGAAATGATTGCTATCATTGTTGTATGGCATGGCTCAAGTTAAACCATGTGTAAAACATGAACAAAAACAAACACCATAGGACTTTCTTTTAATATTTGATTTGACATTCTGCTGATGGCTGCTGGAAATCAATTATTCTTGACAGCTTTAAAACAGTAGTTACCAATGGCGGAACTTGCTGTGCAGACTACTGTTTAAGAGCTGTGTTGAAGAACTGATCTTAACCCTAACTGCTATTTTACCCGGTTGTGAAATAACTTTAGAGGTAATTAATACATTTCCCGTATTCAGATTGGTGCACTGACACGCATACCTGCAGATACCCAGTCCATCATTATAGGCAGAAGCGGAGGCATTCCTGACTCTAATATCATGTACACGACTTTCAGTGTTGTGACCATGAGCTCTCGACTCAAAGGAAGCATAATACACCCTATACAGAACAAGGAATCTTTGAAAATCACAGCAAAAGCACCAAGAGAGTTTGCTGTGCTCTCTCTGTATGTACAATATGACTGGCTCAGAAATGTGTTTTGTTTAATGTGCAGAGTCAAAGGCAACTGTAAATTTGTCTTGAACATCAAACAAACAAAAAAAGCAAGTTCAGTTTTCCTTATTTTAGCATTTCCTGAAGCAACTTTTGTTGAAGTGAAACTGGACCTGCTATATTTATCCTTGGGTCTCTGCCCTAACAACTATGTATCCTCCAATAAATGTCCAACCAACCACGCACATTACAAAATATTTCCGCCAACACATCCTTTGAAAAGCACAGCGGGCATCCCTTGGCTGACATGACTCACTCCATATAATCCTACACTGATGATTCATGCTCTAAATCAGCGTACACTTCGAGGCGAGGGGTTAAGAGTATGGGTGGCATAAGCGGTCAGGACACCCCACTGCGTTCAGTTTACAGACAGGATTAAGAATCAGTGGTGGATGGATGGGAGGCTGGTGTGTAGGACTCCGAGGATATCTCTCTCCTCAGTGGAGCCATGCTTGTCAGCGGATGCCCTTCAGTGGTTGAGGCTCTTGGTTGGTCTTAGAGGATGAAGACAACTGTCCTTTACACAGCTGGCTTGTTACCACTTCAAGTGTGCAAGATGACAGATATGGATTAATACACTGCACAAAGATTTCTCCAGAATATTGTTATTTTTTCCTTTTAACATACGATGCAACACTTTGAAATCGACTGGTTTGATCTCATTGATGTTGGCCTCACTGTTGCATCAATAAAAGCTCTTATTCTTAGAGCCTGTAAAACAATCGACAGTCAGGCTAAACTTAGGCATAGTGCTACTTTTAGCTCACTGCCAACATCAGCATGGCAACATTTAAACTATGACAAAGTTAATAGGCTCATTTTTAGCAGGTATAATTATATTATAACAATGTTCACCATTTCAGAATGATATCATGCGAATATTTGCTAATAAGTTTTAAATACAAGATGCAGCGGAGGCTAATGAGAATGTCTATGGCTATGGCTGTCTATGGGAGTTAGTATTGCAGGTATTTGGTTATAAACAAAAGGTACTGCACAAATTAACACAATCCCTGACATTGACGAGATATTCTGGGAATCCCTGTTTTCACTGTTATAAGATAGGGGGCGCTGTTACACATTTTGTGAAATAGAACAGCACCGCAGTGTCCAAAAACTTATGAAGAAGAAGATCTGCTGGAAACAGGAAGATGTTGTTTACAGAGGAGACATAACAGCTTCTAAACCACACGAAAATGCCAGCACCAACGGAAAAGTTTACGGTTGCGCAAGCCGTGAAGATATTGATGGACTCAGACTCTGACATTTCCTGTTTTGATTAACATTCAAAATCCAATTTGGACGAAGAAGCAAAAGTTTTGTGGGACGAAATAGAATCTCTATGATGGTGGCAGTGACATACGGACAAGACGACCACATGACAACGTATTCTGCTATAGCTGAAACATAATATTATTTCCACTATTATTATCTTACTACATAATGACAAAAACTCTGTCTGTGTGTCTGTTCCACATTTTTCTCCTCACTGACTTGGTCAATCCATGTGAAATTTGGCACAGTGGTAGAGGGTCATGGGAGGATGCAAATGAACCAGTATTACATCAGTTGGCCAAAGGGGGGTGCTATAGCAACCAACTGAAATCACAAACTTTGAATGGGCATATCTCATGCCCCGTATGTCGTAGAGACATGACACTTTGCACAGAGATGCCTCTCCTCATGAGGAACAAATTTGCCTCAAGAACCCATAACTTCCGGTTATATAGATTTTCTGCCATTTTGAATTTTTTGAAAAACACTTCAAATCGATCTTTTCCTAGGAAGTTTGACCGATCTGCATGAAACTGGGTGAACATAATCTAGGGACCAATATCTAAAGCTCCCTCTTGGCAAAAGTTGGAAAACTTACTAAAACTGAGCTTCTATAAGGCAATGAATATTGCGGAGGGTGTGGCTCATCACATAAAGGTGTATAACATCTCAAGGGTTTCACTGATCACTGCGCAACTTTGTAGGCATATGGCCACACATAATCTGAGGGGACCCCTCCATTATTGACCCCATCAAACAAAATGGGGGCGCTAGAGAGCTAATTTCTTATCTAGGCCTAACCGCCATATTGATTTTTACTAAACTTGGTAGATATGTAGAACAGGACGCCTCAAGGTGACTGGAGAAATTTAACTCTAATTGGCAACTGGGTGGCGCTATAACAACAGAAAAATGCTTAAAAATGGCTAAAATGCGACCGATCGCTGTGGCTCCCCCTGTGGCCGAATATTTTGGGGGTTTTTTCTAATTTTTGGTATGACTAAGTCATGGTATGGTATGCTGTACATAATGACGGAAACTGTCAGTGTGTCATTCTGTCTGTCCCACGTTTTTCTACTTACTGACGTGGTCAATCTATATGAAACTGCACATAGGCATTGAGGATTGGCATAGGTAGAAGGTGACAAAGCTGCCAATGGGTATGGACTAGTTATTAGTATTTTCATTTACACAATTCAAACTGATGTAAAGAAATGACTAAAAAAATGTAAATGTGAAATAGATTTTGTACTTGAAAATGAGTCTTTGACAAAAGTGCATTTTTCTCAGCTTTTTGTCTGGTTTTTTTTTTTTGAAAATGCACAAATTAAAGTGTTGATAAAAAGGAAATTAATAAAATAGAATTAAATATTTTTTGTGTTTAAATACAGAAGGTCTCTTCTTTAGTGTGATGAATATACTGTTTACATATTCATAGAACAAATTATTCTGTGAGTCTTGAAAGATTATGATCAAAAATGCTGGCGGTGGCTGGCAACTTGAAATTAATAATCTGACAAGGAAAGTGTTAACAGAGACGTGCACACAGACCCCTTCAACATTACAAAACACATTTCACGTATGTTGAGTTTTGCCTTTTTCATGCTCTACAATGTCTCATCTATTATAAACTGAATTGTCAATAAAGCCACAACTTCAAACACAGTTAAGACAGGTTTAATTAATGAGGCTCACTAATGTTTTCTTGTTTCACTGATTATGAGTTTTGCCAAAATGTTAATCAGTAAAATGAAGTTTTGTTCATTGCTTTCAACTGCTTTCTTTTTCTTGTACTTTATTAAATATTTGTAGTCAGCACACAGCAGCAGGAAAAATGTGTTTGTTATTACAGCTTTTTATTTTTTCAGTTTGGCTGCTTAGATTCAAAGTCTCACAGCATTTGCTGTAGTGGCATTTTTGTGCACATGCATTTTGTCAACAATATAAACAAAGTATTTGGGGAGATGCATATTAATTATTTGGAGTTTTACTGTGTTGTGGGACTTAATGCTTCACAGAGATTAACTTTCTTTACCCCTCAGATACACGACAGCTTCTCTCCCTGGCTTTTTAAAGGGCCCATTCCCCCAACGCACGACGAAGATGACTATTTTCTAAATACCCTCCAGTGGTATCAATCCAGCTGAGTACAATAGTCTATAAACACATATTTGTATATGAATGCAGATACATTTTTTAAAGCGCCAACATGAGGCTAAATTGTCATCAGACATTGCAGATGCCCTTTGGTTGATGCGTTCCTCCTCTTAACGCGACCTCATTCCTATCCATCACTTTTTGTCACTTGGTCAGAAGCCCCATGTTTCTATGACAATTCTGGAGGCAGCCTTTTGTGTTGTGTCTTGATGCAGAGGGGGTCGGCAGTTAGGTTTTGGCAACAAAACTACTTGGTTATGGTTGGGAAAAGATTGGGCATGTTACTAAAAAGAACACTCGACTTTGTGTGGCACGAATGCGGCAAAAAAGGCAGTGGTGTGTCACTACAAGACACAAACGTTGCTACTGATGTTGTTGTTTGTTGGTCTCAAACACCCGTCTCCTGGGTCAAAGTCCTGTGCCTGTTGAAAACTATGTCGATAAGAGAGTTATTGAATCGTGGACTGATATATTTTAACTTCTTATCTTGCAGTTAAGGATTATCTGATGTGCACAGTCCAGGTAACATATTGAGTTCCATAACGATCCTGTTTTACTGTGTTATGTACCTGTATACATGTTAATGCGCTTCAAATATGTTGGTTGTACTTTACCTAAAAAAGACAAATATAGAGCTTTAATTTGAAGGAGTACGTTGATTGTAAGGAACAACACAATAACTGGGAAATAGGCTGACTCAACTTTAAAAGGCTCACACAGAGGCCTCAAATTATTAGGGGCCAGGCAGCTCTCCTGGCAGTCCTTGTATTTGCCAGTATCCTTCTTCTCCTCTTTCTTCTTCTCCTTCTGAGGAAATCTAACTTCCCATGCATGAAAATAAACCAAACTTGGCACATAAGTCAAGTCTCATGCTAAACTTCCTCAATCAGAATTGGGGGCCAATAGTCCTGATGGTGGTGCAACTGTTTAACATTCAAAGCTTTAAATATTCCTAACAAATCAACAAATGTATGGCCTACGGCTTTGCAACTTTAATCTAATTGTAGGCCCAACTGTGGAGACACTTTTGTGAAATCCAACCTAGTGCAAATTGCAAAGTCTGTCACTCTATTTTTATCAAAAACTGCAAAACTAATTAAACCTATCCGCCTATCCCACCACATTGTTGGCTCAATTCACACCAAACTTGCTACACAGCATCTTCAGAGTATTCAGTATTTTGAATTCAGCCATCATGCAGCCTTTAGTGGTCAATGGAAAAAGAGCATCTTTAAACATCATTTTTTTTCTCACTAATGGATCAATCAATCTTTGTAAAAAGACATTTCAGATGTTTTCTATGTTGTCTAGATGAAGTATGCAAACTCTCAGAATTTTATCCTGGTAACTGAATTTTTCATACATACATGTACAGCTGTTACGCTGCACCCTGGTGGTTGGCTGTATCATAGTGTGAAGTCAGCTCTACGTTCTACACTGCTGCAGTAGTTCAATTTGATAACAATCCACCACTGGTGCGTAACGTTTGTGAGCTCAAGTCCCTGGTGGTCCAGATTAAACATGCTTTTGCCTCTTCAGATGTTGTGTTGTGTGGGTCAGAAACACATGATTTTAAAGGTATTGTCGGGATTAATGATATTTATGTCGTTGTCTTCCTCCTCTTCTTCCTTTCCTCATCCTCCCCTTTTTCTGCTTCGCTTTTTGTGCTTCTTCCTCCCTTTCTTTACACTTCTCCATAGGTATGTTTAGCTTAGCTTTAGGCTTTACACACAGTTTATTTATCCATAGGGATTTCCCAGCACAGATAGCTCAACTAGATCACAATTAGCCATTGTTCTTCTGCCCGGCCCAGACCCATATAATAAGGGCCCGAGCACCATGCAGTGCGAGGACCTTCTTAACCTGAAGGAATTCTTCTTCTTCTTCTTCTTCTTCTTCTTCTTCTTCTTCCTTGAAATAAACTGCTCCTTTGAGGGGCTTAACATGCTCCAAAACCCATGAAAGTTCGCACACTTATCAGAAGTGCTGGGAAATTTGATATTTTATAGGTCTCCCACTTTGATTTAAAAAAAAATGGCTCGGCAGCACCCCCTACGAACTTTCAATGAAACAGCCCTCCCAGTACGTTTAACCTACATGTACATAAATTGTTAGACATGTGTAACAGCTTAAAACATAGAAAAAGTCTATTGGAGCCCGTTCATTGCTGCTTCCATCTGTCATTTTTTTATTATTTCATGAGAGGGGCCAGTGATTGTATCAGGGTGGCAGTGCCCCCCTGAAGACTACAAATGGAAACCAGAGCGCAATATCAAAATCTTGTCCCACTGCCAGCAAATTCTGCATACAGATTGTTTTTAGAGATGATCACAGAACTGACTAAATGTGAGTGAAAATATTTCAAGGGTTGATGAAGCAGTTAGCCTCTAACCTTGTTATGAAAGTACTGTCTTTGTCACCAGGTGGAACAGCAGATGATTGTGTCCTATAGATAGCTGCAGAGAGCAGCCTCCGATGGATGTTTATGTCAAGATGATGTTCAAAGGTCACGACAACCAGCACTTTATGAGAAATCCACTCCCCCTCCATTATGACTTTTTTCCTGCTTTGTTATATCTATTGAAGTAAAAAAAATATATGTTCAGTACTACTGCACGCAGTCATATAATTTGCATAAGTATACAGAGTGTCCTGATATATTAAATCTGCCCTCCTATAGAAAGCAAACTTTTCATCATAAAAAATAAAACTATAGCACTGCATATACACTACTTTTGCAATGTATCCCAAAATGCAATGCTTCCTTTTTGTTCCTGACATGAAGAACATGTAAATTACAGTTAAGTGTCACAATATCTGTCAGTGGTGTTAATGAATTTACCGCTCACAAAACACTTTATAGATTCTTTATTGTCTAAGGAATACTGAATGAATGCATGAAGGAGAGATTTCAGACCCAGCACAGGTTTATTCTGTTTATTTGCCAGATTTTGTCTTTTTTTTTTTTTTTTTTGTCACAGCTTTCAGCCATATCCGAATCTTGTTTCCTCCCTGACTGACTGTTACCTGAGAAGCTTGCTTCACCCAGCACGCCTGCCAGTTGTCTGTTAGCTTGACTTTGAAGCTCAATTAAGTTAACTGCTTTTCAGCCTAATCTGCCATGTTTGGTGTCTGCATTTGAGTCCTGTTTGCCAGTTGCCAAAACTGACAAAGCCAGGATGAGTTTATTTCCAAACACCACGCATCCAAAATGGGGAAAAATATCTGAGAGTCACCATTCAGCACCTCAAACACACAGGGAGTCCAATTATTTTGTCAAACTAAAGATAAATTACTCAAGTGTCTTTTCATAAGTGCCAAACTTATAACGGAAGTGTTTCAGCTACAGATGTTTGGAATATTTCTTCTACTCTACCTACTGATATGAAGAGGGTGGACAAAATATGAGAAACAATTACACAACAAGTACAGCCTCCAGAACAACCACAGTGTTGAAGTACCAACAGTTACTTGCAGAGCTGTTGCATTGAACTGCCTTTGTTTTAGCTTGGTATGCTTAATAAAATGACAACAGGGCGTAAAACCCGAAGTATAAAGACATTGTTTTTCTTTTTATAGAGTTATGTTACAAACCATTTCTTGGGCGAGTAAGTTATTTCCTTTATTAATAATAATAATAGTAATACATTTTATTTATATAGCGCTTTTACAGCTCTCAAAGGCGCTTTACATTTAAAACCAAAGAAAAGAATACATTTAAGTGCAAAGAGATAAACAAAAGACAAGGACAATATAAAACAACAAGGTGCAAAACAAAGAAAACAAAGAAAAGGAGGGCACATAAGAAACAGAGAACGAAAAGCTAATGTTAAAGGTTAAAAGCGGATTTGAAAAGGTGGGTTTTGAGGAGTGATTTGAAGGTGGATGGATTTGGACAGTCACGGATGTGTATAGGGAGAGTGTTCCAGAGGGAGGGGGAGTTCTGGATGTGCTGAAGTTTGTTGAGGACTTTGGATGATGAGCCATAGAGGATGCTGTTGCAGTAGTCAGGTTTTGAGGTGATGAAAGCATGGATGAGGGTTTCAGTGGCAGAGAAGGAGAGTAATGGACGGAGACGGGCAATATTTCTGAGGTGAAAGAAGGTAGTTTGGGCCGGGGTGATGGATTTTGTGGAGATGTAGATTTGGATGTCATCAGCGTAGCAGTGGAAATGGAGACCATGACGACGAATGATAGAACCAAGGGGGAGTAAGTAGATGATGAAGAGAAGAGGACCAAGCACCAAGCCCTGAGGGACACCTTGAAGCAGGGGAACGGTAGAGGAGGTGCAGTTGTTGACGTGGATGAACTGATGTCTGTCGGTGAGGTATGATCAGAGCCAGTGATGTTGAGGGAAATTTGTAGGCGGGATAGCAGAGTGGTGTGGTTGATGGTGTCAAAGGCAGCAGTGAGGTCAAGGAGGATGCTGAGGTGGCCAGAGTCGGCAGAGAGGAGGTCGTTAGTGATTTTGAGGAGAGGGGTTTCGGTACTGTGTTGAGGGCAGAATCCGGATTGAAATGGTTCATATAGTTCATGAGAGCGGAGGTGCCTCTACTTGTTGCCTGGCCGACTGCACCTGGCCCAGCAATAGTCTAATGGAAATATAATTAGAATAAAACCGCAACTTGACAATTTTGCACTTCAGTATTTGTACGGATTATACGTAGAGATATAGTGTTTTGTGGATTTTACTTTGGGGAATACAGAAGCCAGGCTAGCTGTTTTCCTGTTTAAATAGCCGGCAGTTGGCTTCAGCTACAGACTTGCACACAGACATGAGAGTAGCATCAATCTTTTTATCTAAATCTTGGCCAGAAAACGAATTTCAATCTGTTATTGACCTATTTATTTATTTATGTGTTAAGAGGTCCAGTGTGTAGGATTGAGGGGGTATATTGACAAAAATGGAATATAATTGTCCGTGTTTTTGTTTATATTCTGTTGTCTTGTTGACTTTATTTTGGGGTTTTCTCCTTGTGTTCTTCCTTGTTTCATGTTCATTCATGTTAAATCTGTTTCCTGTTTTATTTTGTAGATTCTCTCCACACGTGTCATGTCTGGTTTTTATCCCTGTCTTTGTGTTTACCAGTTTGTTTTCTGTCACACCTGTCTCGTAAGTCCTACCCTGTTCACAGAGTCTCTCCTTCACACCTGTTCTGTATTAGTCTTGTTTGCTCCACCCTAGTGTTCCCCGCGTTGTTTTAAGCCAATCCCTGTTTCCTACCTTTTGCCCATGTCCACCTCCTCCAGCTGTGTCTCGTTCTTGTGATACATTTTCTGTATGTATGTACCTGTGAGTTTCCCTTTGTTCTTTGTCACTTCATCTGTGTTCATCCCCGTGTACCAAGTGTCATTCCCTGCTATGTTTCCTGTCTGGTGTCTGTGTTCTGTTTGGATTTCCTCCCTGAGTTCATCATGTTATCCCAATTGATTTTCAGTTTGGTTCTGGTTCTTCAGACTTTCAGTTACAAGGCTGTACTGGATGTTTTTTTATCAGCTTTATTAAAGCTTGCTTTTTGTTAAACCTACAACCTGCCTGCTGCTCTGAATTTGGGTCCTTCCTGAATGAATGTATGACATAATATTTATCACTATGTTTTTATTAGTGTATAAGCGCCTACAAATAAGAATCATTGTGTTTTTGTTATGTTAGAATGAACCGTTTTATATCTACATACGGAGTGGGTCCTCTTCCCAGAGTTCACCATGTTGTTTCTACATTAGTGCAAAACGCACATAACAAACACTGGCTTTAGATAAGGCCATCAACGTTATCGTGTCAGCCACTGGCCGTTTTTCTACAAATGGGAGAAGTTTCAGTTGGTTGCAATTTGCAATCTCACCACTAGATGCAGCTAAATCCCACACACTGAACCTTTGAATAAGGCTGATGGAATAAAAAGAAAGGTGTTTTGTTTTTATTTTGTATATGCACGATAATGATTTGTGTTCATACTACAATGTCTAGTAAGAGAACAAGTTAATTTTCTATGACATGGCAGCAACATGCAGTGCAGAATGGAAAAGGTTACCGATGTGTTTACTCCTTTTAATTGCTTCTCTGCCTTTATTGCTGTTGCTTAAGTATAAATATCAGTCGGGGTGTGAAACATCATGTTCGGTTGAGAGACAGTTGTTCAAAGTGGAAAGTAACCAAATACTACTTAACTCTGAATCCTTTGAATTCCGTACAGGAATAGTCATTATCAAGGGGATGATACTTGTTTTGCTCACATCTGAAGTACTATCACTAGATCACTAGATTTTGTGATCATTGTTATGGTAAACAAAACAAACAGTGATCGCCTATCTGTGTGTGAAGTCAATATTTACTGATAGTCCTAAGCTTGGATATTGGATTGATGGTTAGCTCTTGTTTCAGGGCAATGTCTGCATGCATAATGTCACCCAGAGACCCACACAAGTGGCAGTGAATTATGGCAGTTTTTTCCCCTGTCTATTTTCCTTTCTTCCCAGAAGTTACAGTAAATACCCACAATGCAGAAATGTTGCACCTGCAGTTTCTTTGTGCAAGGCAAACAGATGCTTCTGCAGGGTTATGGAAAAGGCTTGGTGTTCACAGCCAATCATACACAACCATGAATTATTAAACAGTACCTCCAGCAAAGCCTGGACTTTTTGTCCATCCACACAGAAGACAGTCCCAGCTCTTGCTGCAATCCAGGCGTTTGCTCTTGTCATTGTTTAGCATTCGCAGTACGGTCCCTGGGGTAATGCAGGCGCAAAATCGTGGCTTTGTGCATGACAGCATTTCTCCCCTCTCAACACCATTGTGACCCCAAGAAGTGTTCAGCACCCGAATTTCCCAATGGATCACCCAGCCAGTGTAGCATATGCATGCCTGCGTCAAGGAAAATGGTCAGATTGATGTGTGTGTGTGTGTGTGTGTGTGTGTGTGATTGCCTCAACATTGCTCTAAATTGCCTGTGCTCAAGCAATCTGTTGTGTACCCTTCGGCAGACAATAAAGGGAGGCCTACTACTGTGAATTTCCAGCAAATTTACTTCGATATGACATTTGGAACTATAGGTCATGACCATAATATGCACACATCCACACGTAAACCACACTGAATCTGGGATGCTACGATTTTATACTGTTTCTCCTAATAAACGCTCATGTCTTTGCAGGTACTGTAGCAGGGGATTTGAAATAATTTACAATTAACTAATATACAATCAATCAAATAAGTTAAAGACGCTGTATGTAAGAATGTGGCCAAAACGGTTACTGCACTCAAATTCAAAATACTGCCGCGAGTCGTGTCCGCCCCCCGCCCCCTACAGATTTGAGGTTGCTGGACAGCGGCACGCTGGAGACTGATTTGTTTGCCCACGAGCGGCTGCCGTGGCAGGGCCGTGTCGCCGCATTCTTGATCTTCGGTTTTCCAGCGGACCCTTCGAGCAAGTCCGGCTTCTCTGCTGCTAACGCTGCTGCCGGGATACAGCGGAGGAGGAGCCGGCTGCTAATGCTATGTACCGGGACACTGCTAGCACTGCTGCCGGGATACAGCTGAGGAGGAGCCGGCTGCTAATGCTATGTACCTTGACACTGCTAATGCTGCTTGCCATGCTGCTGTAGCTCAGTAGGAACTGTAACTGATGCTGAGACTCTAATGACTGTTTGACTGGTAGACGGCGGTGGGTGGCGCAACAGGCCAAAACACAAATTCAAAACATAAACATGATTTGCGGACTGTAAAAATGTTTTTTAAATGCGAATATTCTGGTTCTACTATTGTTGTCCGTGAGATCAGTATGTTATATGAACATTATTCCTTAGTCTCTGTGACATATTAGGAGGATTTTACGACTATTTGCTTTAGATTTCTTACATATAGCTCCTTTAAAATTAATGTTTTATTCCTAAATAAATTCTGTAGATCAAAAGACTCCAATATTTATGTATGTTTAATTTATTACAAAATACAGAACAATTCAAATAATTGTTATTTTAAACATTTTAAATGTAGTCATTAGTTAAAGGAGCAGTGAGAAAGATTGAGGTGGATTTAGTGGCACCAGTGAGGAGCAGCTGAAACTTCTCCTCGTTAGAATTCCTTCACCAATGATTGTTCAGGAGGTTTTTAAGGGCAGCCGAATTATCCACAGAACTCTCTTAAGCCCAGTTCAGACCAAAGACTCGCTACGAGATGAGTTGAAACAGGCAACTATTTGCAATGTGCCATTCTGCAACGTTCTAAAAACCTGCCGGTTCACACCAATGCAACTAGATGAGATGGAGCATCATCTCTATGCAACAACTCTCTGTAGCTCCGTTCTGACTTGCAGCTTTTCAGGCTTATTTTGTTGCTGAATATAATTTGTAGTTTCTTAAAATATAAATAAGGATAGTAATAGTAAGATACTGGCAACAGTTGTATTTCTAGTAGTGACAAATGTGTATGTGCACTGGGGCGACACCAGCACACCATACAGAGAGAGGTCCATAAGGACAGAGCTCCTGCTGCAGCAAGTGAACACACAGTCATTTTGACTTGACCAGCGGACTTCACTACAAGCTGATTGGCTGTGGAAACAGGTGATGTACTTGACGTTCTAATCACCATCAGCCGGCTTGAGTGAAGCTTTGACAGACTGTTCACATCGCTGCAACTTTTTCCTGCAACCTTCTATAACAGAAGGTTTTTTTCTCGATGTTCTCGTTGAGGATGGGCTGCTGACTAGGGTGGCCTTTGCGAAACCTAGATGACCCCATCTAGAGTTAGTCTTTAGTTTGTCTGCTCTAAACTATCGTAGAAACATGGCGGTGCAACATGGCAATCTCTGCAGACAAGGACCTGCTCCCTATGTAGATATAAATGGCTTATTCTAAGATAAAGAAAAACCCAATGACCCGGGCGATTATAGACTAATAAAAAAAAAATAGTTATCACATTATATTTAATTTCTGCCAAGGCATCCCCCTAAATCCTGCACACTGGAAAACCAATGGAAGCATTTATTTTCTCTTTAGTTTCTTTTGAGACTGGATACAATTAATTAAAGTATAGGCACAAAAAATGAAGCATCAGCAGAATATTTTTTAAATATAAAATATTTCTTTCAGGCTCTTATGTACAATAAAAATAAAAGGACAATATTTTCCATTACCTAATGCACTTGCAGTGGTTATATTCCTTCGTGCTTACACAGCAACTCCTCCAGGAAATATAATTATCCAGCACATATCTTTGGCCTTATTACCTTTGTAAACTGTTTTTGTGCTATGAGCAATGGTATTGTTTCCTAGGTAAAATAGAAAAAAGAGATTTAAGTAAGAGCCAGGAACAGCCCTTCCTATCCCATAATGAGCATGAGATCCACAGACAATAGGAACTGTGTGTGTGTAATCCAGCAAAAGAGCAAAAATCCCACCAAGCAACTGAGTGGTTAATTACATGCTCAAGTTGGCAGTTGGTGTTAGCAGTGTGCTATACAGTCAAACTGGCCAGCTAGCTGTTGCACTGTCTGTAATTACAAGTCAAACTTATTAGGGAGAACTTGATTTATTTACTTTGCATCACCGCTAAAGGGGTAGAGCAACATCAACATGCCAGTTCTCACCTCATAAATACATACAAAACTAATGTCTGCTTGTTCAATCAGTCCTTGTAGGAAAAAAAAAAAATCTAACCACTCAATACACGTTATGAAAAAGCAATTAAAAGGTGACAAGAGTTGTAATAATAAAATTATACTGTGGGTCATTCAGGTGTCAGCTAAATTTAGCAGCACGAAATTAGGCAGACAGTAATAAGCCGCCAAGACTGATGGTAATGAACTTGCAGTGAACACTAATGGAGCAGCAGTTTTTGAGCCACAAATGAGCCGATGTCTAAAACATATTAACGTCATTCTCCATGTGAATGACGAGCATCTGCAGAGAGGAGCAAAGATTGATCACCTCAAACAAGGTCCAATGGAGCAACTCAAAACCTAGACTTTTTGTAAAAATAATAAATAATAATAAATTCTGCTGCTGTGTAATGTTTTGCCAATATTTGGATTATTTATTTAATTAACATCAAAACTAAACACACTCTCAGACAACAGTACACAGCTGCTTCTATTATTTGCAGTGTAAACATGATGACAACCCTTCCACTGAGGCGACTGGCAGCAGCCGAATGACTTGACAATGGTTGACTGTCTTCAACTTGCTTCCACAGCCCGCCTTGTGCATAGCAACCAAAGAAACCATGCCACAAAAGCAAATGTATTGGTTTACTGTAGGGATGTCAGTCTTGGTTAATTTTGCTATTAATAACCCGACACCCATTAATCAGTAACTAACTGCTAACCCAGGGGTAGGCAACCTGTGGCTCCAGAGCCTCTTTAGCCCCTCTCCAATGGCTCCCTGTGCCTTTGACAGAAAATTATATGGAAATGAATATGTTTTTTTTTTTGTTTGTTTTTATCATTTTAATTTTCATTTCCTGTTGTAAGCCTAAAGTGATTCTTACATTCTTCAACTGTAAAAATCTGTAGCCTTTACACCAATTTAAAAAGATGTTTTAACATTTCGTCAACCAAACTGTGGGTCGTACGTCTGTGGCCTGGTGCCTTTTCCTCTAAAAACATCACTACCAATGGCCACAGTAGTCTTAAGTCTTTCTAGCTGAGCTATCTGTGAATGCCAAATTCAAAAAGGGGAAAGTCTCGGAGGAAAATAGAGAATTTATAAGTGCTTGGACAAATTTGTTTGGTTTCATCTGCAATGCTGCAGAGTTAAAGTACCAAATACTCAGAAATAGTCCACAGAAGTATAGCCACGTTGTGCTTAAACATATTAATGAATGCTCATCCAGATCTTTTAGTAACGTTGATAGGCTGAATTAGACTTAAAAGACTGTGTTACCTTTATTATGAGGCTCAAATATGTTTTGCAGCTCCAGACAGAATTTTCTTTTCTTTTTTGAACAAAAATGGCTCTTGTGATGGTAAAGGTTGCCGACCCCTGTGCTAACCACCTTCATGTCACAAGAATACATTAAACAGGCCTACAAAAGCCTTTTCTCTTAGTCCTGTGCTCCACTGATTCAGTGAGCTGTAGCCACATTCCAAAGTGCTATTTATCTTGACGTGGTGAAATGTTATTGTTTGATGGTGTGATGTAAATATATTGCTTTGTTAAGAAACAGCCAACTAGTTGCATTAACAAGCAACTAGGTGCATTAACATGCATAGTGCCAACTGCCCACTTTCCAGTCTCTCCTGGTTAGCTAGTCTTGGCCACTTTGCACTGTGCACCACCCAGGTCGGGTGGAAGCTACCATTCTCGGGAAACCCATCGGCTGTATTCGGTGTCTGACTTCCGGCAGACGGCGATACAGCCTCTGGGGGCAGACCCCCGATTTTTTGGCATTCCGGTTTGATTTGGGCGGAGGAGGCGAATTTCCGTTTCCGACTTCAGTTTATATGTAAGTAAATATGCTGAACCATTGCGATGGATTCAGAATTTGCAGTGACGCCAATTATGTTCCACCTCGTTAGTTCACCGCACGGACCGTTTAACCTGTTAACAACTGCAGCCGGCTCAAACGTGATTGGTCAATATCTCGCGAACTACAAACAGCCTACAACCGGAAACCAGGGCTCTTCCACTCTTCTTCCGGAGGCAAGATCTCCGGGGTTTGCCTACACACTCTACATTCACTGAATGTAGAGCCTGTATATAGAGACTAGGAAGCTACCTACTGGCCCTGCTCTTTCAGCGATTACAGCTGGTAACTGCTCTGGAAACATGGTGGCCACCACCGGGTCTCCCCCCAGGTCTCCCCTGTGAGTAAGCGGACTCATTTTGAGCCGCAAAACCACTAGCATTGTTAACTATGTTAGTACCAAGTGTTTCCACAGCAACACTGTTGGGTCAGGACTGCGCTACTGGCGCTAACTGCTGAATGAGCTGAGCCACTGGCGAGTCCCCACCAGACTCAGACGGTACTCAGTGCAATAAACAGAAGAGTAGCACATCCCCATGGGTTAACCAATCAATGGTTAACTGCTGACATCCATAGTTTACTGGTAAATGAGTATCAGTAAATTATCCACCTCTTCAACAGCAGCAAACAAACATTAGTTCAGCTATCTACTCTGGGCCAATAATCATGTTAGTTATTAAACTTGTAGTGTGGATCATGTCATGTTGCCACCTATTTTCTCTATTTTAAGCTTTAGAGCTGTCATACAGTCACCTATAGCATATGGTACAGCTTGTACCGCTATAATCTGAAGTAGCAGGTAGCCATGACAGCAGAGTCAAATACAGAAGAGAAGCTTTGCTGTGTGGAACACAGTAGTAGCAGCTTACTGTCAGAAAACACTTCCAAGACTTAGATTAAGCACTTCCACCAGTGGCTAATGTGCAATAAGAAGCTGTTCTGTCCTCTTGCTTATGGGTCAAAATACATTTTCATTCTGGTTACAACAGCTTTTTGAAACAGTAAGCATGGAAGTGACAGAATCTCAAGTCCTATCACCCCTATTAGCTTTACTAAATGTTTTAAGTCCTGCTCATCTTCACTGGCTGTTTATATTGTGGACAGCTCACAAATGTTCCTGTTGAATCCCATCTTAATTTCAAACACTCTTCTCGACTGGGATTTGCTGAGGAAAATGTATTTTCATCAATTATAGAAATACTGGGAGCAAATACTTTGTTTTCACCTCAGCCCAGTTCATTTAGACATGCATTGGTTTACAGTAGCCTGGTGTGAAAACAACCCATGTTTGAGACATCTGGCCTGGCTAATTCCTGTGTCAGTGGCTGTGCCCCCCCCCCCACCCCCCTCAGCTTGCTCTAATTAGCTTGACCTCTTACCCTGCAGTTTTAATAATCCACAATATTACTACCCCATGTGACCCATGCATATTTATAAAGCCCTCATTATGCCATCACTCAAAGTAATCATGATCCTGGGGCCCATTATAGCAGATTTTTGGCACTATCCACCGCGGGACTGTTTTTCAATAGACACAGCACAAACGAGTGTGCTTGGCAGACTTTTACACCTTGGGGGATCACGGGGATCACAGGTGGCATTGAAGAGTGACAGAGTATAAACCTTGCATATATTGCTTTACATAAACAAGCAACACATTATATTGAAATCATCTGGCCAAAAGAGCAAAGGGGATAAAATCATGTAGCCTGCCGGAATGACTCAAAACAGAAAGGAGAGGCTTGGCTATAAACCTGAGCAATTTCATCTCTCCCTGCCTTCAAGGACTTTATCTGTGAGTCTTTCGCATACTTTCCAGCTCAATAACTACACTAACAATCCCCTCTCTCTGCGCTGCTTTTATGTTTGTTTTATTTGCTTTTAGCTGTGTATTGATTGCTCCTGTTCCTACTGTTGTCTGTAAGTCAGAGATACAATGTCTATTGTTGTTCCCAAGATCTATCCTGGTGCTCATATTGTTTGTATTTGTATCAGTGTGTGCTGTCCGATTATGCCCCTCGTTTGAATCTGTTCTGCTGTGCTGCTTGAAGCTGTTCTACTGTTGGCCTGCTGTTACTGCCTCTGCCTCCTCTGCCGTGTGGTTGTACCTTGTTTTCTTTGTTTGTTCTAAAGTACTGGCTTTCAAAGTTGAGTGCTACTTCATCTTTTACTTTGGGGACACCCACCACCCCTGTTTCATAACATGCTGACTTGAACAAACCTGTGTTTGATTACTGTACAATTCTTGAATCCAGGGGTCGTATTCACAAAGCTTCCTGATACAAAGAGTTGCTCCTAGTGAAAATCCTAAGAAAAATCTTATAATTATAACATTTTCCAATAATTTCCCCTTAAACTCAAGACTAGATCCTGGTAAAGATAAAAGTTATTCTCAAAGCAACGTAGCCCTTAAAAGAGCTCCTAATGGGAAAAACTGTTAGGAGCAGGGAGGAGGACTTTTAAGAGGCTTAATGTTTCTTAAGGAGAGGAGAAAATGGCAGAAAGACAAAGATGTAGGAGAAACATTCTTCAAACAATGAATGACAGTGAGTAAATGAAAAGCTACAGATAAGATCCTGCAGGAAAAATGTGCGTGGTCGATCTCATGAGGGATACGCACACATTCCCGACCCAACACAATAACGCTATAACCCCAGAAACAAAATGATCGCAACACTAAGATATATTGAAAACTGGAAAAACACAACAGTGCAGCAGTGATGACCTGAGTCTGTCTCAACCTTCCATCAGCAGAGTGATCACACTAACAATGACAACACTTTCAATGTCTTATATTGTGATGCAGTTCATTTCATTTCAATTTGACGTCCACACCTTGAAGGCTTACAAAAAGACATGTCTGTGGCAACCAATCACATCTGTTAAAAGAATGCACAATACCTTGCAGCAGGTCAACCACACCTCCTCACTAGTAAACGTTTCTGTCCCTTCCTTACTCAGAGCTGCTCTGAGAACTTTCCTAAATCACTCCTAAGCTAAAGAAATGTTGGGGTAAGCTAGGAGCTGTCTGAGAGTATTCTCAAAATGTTTGTGAATACGGCCCCAGATGTTCACCCTTGCTTTCAAACCCTGACCACCCCAACTGCCTCTACAGAATTTGTAATTTCTCCAATGGGTGAAGCCACATTCAAATCAGCTGCTCAAACCAGATGTGACAGATGTCTGATGTGACTTGTCAAATTACTTTAAGTGATAAAACCTTTTTTTATCTGTTTATACTGAACAAAATATTTTCCCAACAAATATTTCAGTAAGATTTAGAAATAACAGGAACAGCTTTTTCCTTTTTGTTTGGTTCAGGGCAGGGTTTTAGGGCAGTGTTAAAGTTGTAGATTTTGTTAAATTTTGAAAATGATAACAGGCCCCAATGATATTTAAAGATAACCAAACCACCCTACTGAAACCATAGTCAACATCACAACGATTATATTCATGTGATATTAGGTAATCAATCCAATTTTTCTTATTATTACGTGCATTATTTATTTTATTTCTAAAGCTAATGTCACACTCCTTGCTACAGTAGGCACTGTACAAATACAAAGTATGTAAGCATGTTTGTGGTCATTCAACTATAATACCACTTAATCCATCCCTTTTATGCATATTCTTTTGTAGTATTTATCTTAGTTTCAATTTGCCATTTTCTTTCATTTGCATTATTACTTGCATTAATTGCACTGACCAGGACTAGCACTCCGAATGTCATTGTACTTGCACTATGACAATAAGGGCTTTCTATTTCTATTTCTCATGTTAATGAGAGTCATTTCACTGTTTTGTGTATGGCTCTGTCTTTTTACCTTTGCTGTTGAAAATCCATTGCTTTCTGATCTCACCCCCTTTCAATTTGAACACATTTTTTCTGTCATGTTAAACTAGATGAGAGAGTGTTTGACAGAATGACAGACCGACCATTCAGGGGACAGGGACCCTCAAAGTCAACCCATTCTGGAAGGACGACCCTTCCTAATTCCTATGCACTTTTAAAAGTTATGATTTAAGGACAAAAAAATCACCTCATTTGCATATTTATTTATTTTCAACCAAAAGTACTATCATTTTGGATAACCTTGTTTGTTAGCTTTCCAATTATAAATTTCAATTATCTTCTTATTTTTGAAGAAGGTATCTGTTTCTTTATGAAGGGTTGTCATCCAATATGGGTCAACTATGAGAGCCCCTGTCCACTGAATGGTTGGTCATTCTTGTTAATCAAACCAAGTTCTCACACTTTCTTATGTAGGTTAACAAAGAGGAAAAAGATGTGTTCAAATCAGATGGGGCGAGGTCAGAAAGTGATTGATTTCTGACAAAATGTCCCTCATGCAGCAAGCTCTCAAAGAAATATGTGACATGACGATGACCTCTGAGCACTGCATTATGTGGTGGTAATGTGTTGAAATTACTTGATGGCGGCACAGCTGGGTTTAGGCATCAAAAGTATTTGGTTAGCTAATGTGCGCCTCTGCAAACCAGTTAAATTCAAGTTCAAGTAAGGATGTTGCAGCAAGATGTTATAAATTCTGAAATGTGGATGCTTCCCACCCATCTTCAAAACTGCAGGTAATAAGACCTATGTAGTCGCCAAAGTTTCAAGGTGGGCAACCAAGAATGGCATCACCAATTCAGTATCCGATCACATCTTTTCCTTCCGTTCCTGAGTTATGGCATTGAATAACGGCCAGAGAAGTGTTTTTGCAGAACATTATGATGTCACAGTGAAGGTGACCTTTGTCCTTTTGGATATAAAATGTCATCACTTCATTATTTTATTCTATTTGACATTAGTGAGGATTTTTTTTATAATAAGTGTATGAATTCTTGAGTTACAGCCAAAAACATGTCTTCTGAAGTCACAATGACCTAGACCTTTAAGCATCTCAATCTAATCCGTTTATCATTGGACGTTTGTGCTGAATTTGAAGATATTCCGTCAACGTGATCTTAAGATATTACATTAACAAGAATGAGATGGATGCAAGGTCACAGTGACGTTGACCGTTGAGTCGAATCAGTTCATCCATGCGTCTGCAGATGTTTGTACTAAATTTGAAGAAATTCCCTCAAGGTGTTCTTGAGATATTCTATTCACAAGAATAAGACAGACAAGGTCACAGTGACCTTGACCTTTGACCACCAAAATTTAATCAGTTCATTGTTGAGTTCAAATGTGAAAATTCCCTTGAGGGGATCTGGAGATATCGGGTTCATGAGAGTGGGACATAAGGGTATACTCTTGGGTGGATCAATGTACATACAGACAGACATCCTGAAACCATAATGCTTCCAGCCATGGCTACTGCCAGCGCGAAGGCAAAAAAATTTGTGTTTTCAGTTAAAATTACTATGCCTATTATGTATGGGACATAAGTACATGGTAAAGTGATGTTAAGTATGTCAAGTTATATAAAAGACCTAAGTACATTAGGTTTGAAGACATTCACATTGACTTTTACGTTCACATGGGACACCATCAATGTCCTTGAACAAGAAAATTTGTGTGTCCAAGGAGTCAGTTACAAAGGATCCTAACTGACTTTCTACTGCACTATTTCCGTGGTGCCAGCTCATAATTTCAACACAATATGTGTCGCCATCACAAAGTGCGAAATTCAGAGTGGTAATGTCTGTGAGACCGGGTTGACCTTATGTCAATCCAGCACATTTTAGCTCACCAGTCAAATACTGTAAAAGGAACACATAAAAAAGATCATCAGATATTTGCCACTGTGACTGTCTTATTTCTAACAGCCATTATTTGATATCATATGTATGACATTTAGTGGTATGCACATACAGCCTTCTCAACATTCCTGTCGTGTTTTACATGCATAATGATTAGATGTAACTACAGCTGGGTACACTTTTGCCAATAGAGGATAGAACAGGATTAACTATGTTAAAATGTAAGATGCAGTTGACTTTACTTTGCAAATCCCTCCTCTCATAACAGCTCCACTAACAGATACTTCTCAGAAAAAAACAAAAAATATAGAAAACAACTTCCTTGCAGTTGCCGGCTGAAATGCACTGCTAAGGTGGCTGATAAACCAAAACAAGTGCCGTCTGAGTAGGGATTCAATTTTTCATTAATTTACTCAGAAATATGAAGGTTTTGTCAGGAAAGCTCTTGAGGGTATTACCTGCTTCACAATAGAGTGGCTGATTAAATGAAAAGTGGCAGTGTCACACACAATAGTACATTGTGCATTCAGTGACACAGCGGAGGTATTATGGCTATTTTGGAGATATAACCTTCAGTCTGCAGAACCAAGGTTGTACTGCTCATCTAGTACAGTGAAGTGGGACAAAGCCTGGCCAGTATGGCTGAATTATAATGCGCTCCGATGAATAGTGGTCAAACATCTCAACTATTTTTCCATGATTATGATTTTGTGTTTTGGTTTTGCTTTTATCTTTGGGCTCATTTTCTAGTCAGAAAACAGAGAGATTATTAGTTTCATCTTTGCTGCCAGATTTTAGACACCGCACTACACAGAAACATCAAACAGGTCCCTTGAGAATTATGGTCTGGAGATATCTTTTTAACATCTATGAAAATATCTTTTTGCTTTGTTGTATATTTTCGGCAGGTCCTGTGAATCTATGCATGTAAATCCTTGAAACAACTATATGTATTATACTTAGGGGTGTAAACGGTTAACATTTAAGCAATTAACTGGTTGTCGGCAATATTTTTGACAGGTTACACATGTCAGTCTTTAGGTTAATGTTGCTACCCTTCAACTAGCTGCACTGCACACCACCTGGGTCTGGTAGGAGCTAGCCAGTTGTGCCACTTATTCTGGGATAACCATCACAGTAATGGCATTCTAACCAACAGCATAGCTGTGGAAACACTGGCGAGTAAACAACTTTTGAGCTGCAAACCCCCCTTTACCACTGTTAACAAGGCCCATGTTACCGCCGTTAGCTCTGTTAACACTGTTAGCAGTGTCAGCGCACTAAGGGTTGCTACCATAAGTTAGATAACTAGTCCCTCTAGGATTTCTCGATGTGGCAACTGCAACAATTCAGTCAATCCCCATGAATTCTACACAACCTTGCTATTTTGTCAAATCAACACAACTGTGCAGCATGTTGACTCAGTGCTGCGTCAAATGGCATAAACAGCTGTTCAGGCAATCAGCTGTTAATGCTCCTAATTTGAGACAGCATCACAACTATTTTTGCAATTAGCCATTGCAAAAACGCCTATAAACCTTGCCATATGCATCACAATTTTTTAGAAAAGCTGCTGTGAAATCAGGCATTTCATGACGCAACAATCCCAAAAACAGCCTGCGAAATCCTGGAGGGAATGGTTAACGATGCTAAAGGGTTATTATGGCATATTATGGTAAAATAAAGCCGCTTTTTCACCGGTCTACCTGGGGGGAGTCCAGGGGCGGACTGGGACTAAAAAACAGCCCTGGACTTTGACTCGGCCCAGCCCACAACAACCAGTGCGCAGAAACTCATCAGCCCCAGACACGGGTGTCAAAATACTTAAATCTTAACACATGATACTATACCTTCCAAATTATAGCAATAGCACCGATGTTGACTAGATGTTGTGTTAAGAGCATAGTGTAGAATACTCACTGAGAAATAAAGGACAGAGTCCAGATGTCTCTCTGCTGAACAATACAATGCAGGGGACTGCCTGAAACACACAACAAGACATGGTATGTGTTATGATGAATCACAATGAGGCTGTAATATCTCTCCCATCTGCACCTGATTTTTTTTTTTCTTTTAAAGATATTTTTAGGGCATTTTTTGCCTTTAATGGACATGACAGTTGGGTGTGAGGGGGGGGGGGGAGAGAGGGGGGATGACATGCAGCAGGGGGCCACAGGCTAGACTCAAGCCCGGGCCGCTGCGGCGAGGGCCTTGTACATGGGACGCCTGCTCTACCACTAAGCCACTGACGCCCCTCCATCTGCACCTGCTGCACACGGCTGCTCGATTTACGTGACGTATGCGCTTCCTTCTTCTTCAATTTGATTGGCGGCCGGCCGGCTCATAGATATCTATGGGCCGGCTGGCATCCAATTTAAAGCCTGCCACCCAGCGGACTGGACATGGAACAGTAGATTATCAGGGAGAAAAAGGAAAAAAAAAAAAACAGTGATGACTGCGTGGCGGCTGCCGGCCATCCTGGAGTACCGGCCATTCTGTGATTCTCCAGATGGCCAGTCTGCCCCTGGGGGAGTCCGAAGGGTGGTCACCACGTTTCTGCAACAACACTGTCCTGCTGGTGGTACCAGCGGATATTGGGAATGAACAGGGCCATTAGCCAGCTTCCACCTGACTTATGTGGTGAGCAGGGCAGAGCTGCCAAGGCTAATGTTAGCTAACCATTGGAGACAGGAGGGTGGCAATGTGCGTTGTGTTTCTGCACGTTAATGCAGCTAGTGGGCTGTATGTCTGCAAAGCTAACAGAAAATTACTTAAAAGGAAAACATTTCCACCACAAAGCATTAACATTTCACCACCCTTCACGGACAGCGCTTTAAAATGTGGCGCTAAATCTCAGTGAGTCAGTGGAGTGCCGGACTCAAAGGAAAGGCCTCTTGTAATTCAGGTCATCCTGCTTTTTCTTCTTCTTAAAACTCAACTGGTTAGTTACAGGTAAACAAGTGCGGGACTATTGAAAGCAAAAAGTTATACTGTAGGTAAAACTTTTGTTTTTGGTGCATTACCACAATGTCAGAAATCCTGTTATACTTTAGATTTCCATGAACATGAATCCAGCAAAAAGACAAAAAGCAACTGTTTGTATCTGTTACAAAGAAGTCTGTACCTCAGAGGGAGAGGAAAAAAAAGAGAAGATATCAAGGTGTCATACAGCTTGCGAAGTCATTTTCACCCTGTCAGCCAGCTATCATTGTCCAGCAATTTGTTTGGCAGTGTGATGCTCATAACTCTGGGCTACCTGCAGTGGGAACTTCCTCCAACTCTTCAATTTTGCTGCCAAGAATGTTGCAATATGTGACCTACCGTGCCCTCCCATGAATATTTTAAATGAAAAGGCATAAATGTTGAAGAGATTATGAAAAAGTTAGGACACCATCCCACTGTTACTGGCTCAAAAGTTTAACTGTGTATCTGCATGAAGAACAACCTCTGCATTATTTAGGATGTGTAGTTTGTTGCTTCTTTGTCTCATTAATTCTTTGCATTGTGGTCTCTGTACTCCAAATTAGATTAGACTCTAACCCTAAGCATCGACATGCAACGCCAAATATGTTTGACAGAATAAATGTGTGCAATCTGGATATGCGTATACATACTGCTTCATTTGATGCCTCACAGTAGAGTGGAAACAGACGGCGGGTGAGAGATGAGGCTACAAGTGACAAAAGCTGAAATTCAAATTTGAGGCTGAATTTGAATTCAGGACATTGCAGGTACTTGACAAGTATTTCATCTTTGTGAATCATCATGGAAGTAGTGGAATCATTTGATTACACTCAAAAGATGACTAACAGGTTTTGCTCCATGCAGATACATGATGCGCCCTTGGCTGTCTGGTCCCTGTCTATAAATGTCTGAACACAGGGTCCTTTACCTTCGCTCTAATTTAACTCACCCTCTCTTTATGACTATGGAATTTTGGCTGGGCCAAGATGATGATGTGACCGTCACCATGGCAACTCCCTGATCCTCTTTCATTTTCGGTTGTCTGTATGCTATCAGCTTGTGATAGGAAAGTGGTGGTAATATTTCCATAATGATGATTGTAGGCACGATGGCAATACCCTGATTTTTTTTTTTTTAATGCCATCAGTTCTCAAGGGGGGAGTAGCAGTTCTTCAATAATGAGACTTCCAGATGCTTCCACACATGATTTTACTTCCTCTGCATCTGGGTAGCTTTCTACATTTATATCTACTGTAAATAAAGTATAATAAGATGTATCTGGGACACGTCAACATCCATGTGTGTTGCCATGGTTATTAGATATTATTTGCCAACTTTGTTCTTGAACTGTTTATTATTTATCAGCCCTTCCACTTTCAATTACACTTTTCTCGCCCATTTTTCTGTTTTGCCTTGCATTGCCCTTTATGTCATGGTTTGATTCAGCTGCTTTGGCTCAAACGTTTAACCATATATATACGTCTTTGTATAAAGATGCTTGTTTTACTAATTATTAATATTCATATTGTGCCTCCAAGTTGGACAAAAGTAAATGTGAACATGCATGTTTCTACATTCTTACTCCTGCCTTGTATTCTAATGTACTCAAACATGTTTTTTTCTGATAATGTCCCCTAAAACGAATGACCTTGACTATCAGGACTTGTATCAGTGCAAAGATTTTGTTTTGTTTTTTAAGATATTTTTAGGGCTTTTTACCTTTGATTGACAGGACAGTCTCTCCAGCATGAAGGGGGGGGGGGGTAACACACAGCAAAAGGGCCGCGAGCCTGAATTGAACTCGCTGTAAGGTCATAGCCCCCGCACTGCAAAGTTTGTCACTAGAGAGGTGTTTTCATATTTGTCTACTGAGGGGGGCGACGTCAGTGAATTTCCCGTAAATGCCTGTGAACGTGACTAGCTCTGCTGTAGTGTGTGGAGTTTGTTGATACCACGCCCACAAGCTATCCTGGTGCGTGCAGCACGTACGGTCAGGTGACCAGCCGGCGTGCAGCAATGACCAACATACTATAGACACTGAAGAAGAGCATGAGCACGACCATGAACAGGCTGAGTTGGTGGCAAAAAAAACGCAACGTCTATCACATGGCGATACTTTGGATTCAGGTATGGCGACATTGAACAGAAAGACGTGCTGTGTAAAAGTTTAAAAGTTAAAGCTGCCACGTCCCGCAGCAACCGGACCAATCTATATCAGCACTTGAGACAGCACAGAGAAAAGTACGAGGTATGCATGCGTGAGAAAGCCGAGCCGTGTAACGTTAAAGACAAAGAGACAACTGAAAGACACCAGAGCCTCATAAAACAACATCAAGCACAGTTACGCAAACATTTGTAAGTGTCACGGGGAAATCACGGACTCCTTAACAAACTATATAAAAACAAATGAAAAACTGAGCAATTTTGCTCGGTTTCGGCCCGCTTGACATGCTGTTGTGTTGTGCTATGGCGTGATGGAATTTGTCATTTACGTGACTGTGTTGTGTGAGCAGCATGTTTGACTGTCCTCAGTCAGTTGATGGTCATTTACACACTGTCCATAACAATAACTATGTCAGGTCAGGTCAGTGCCCCCCTGATATAATGTAGGGGAAACACTGAATCAAGCAAGAAGACTAATGATACCATTCATGTATTATATTGTAATCGCAATTGCACATTTTTATCAGATTGTGCAGCACTACTAACAAGCTAAAAAACTATATAAACAAATAAAAGATGCTAACTACATTTACTATTCTGATATGTCTGCTATTCGCTGATTTTGGTGCACAAGAGACTCCTCACCTGAGTGGGAACTGCCCATTGGTTCGACATCCCATTGTTCCGACCATATTAAACTCATTGTTCCAAAGTCCGTTCCGAAATCATCATGATGCCCTGTGGTTAAGGTCTGGTTAGGTTTAGGCACAAAAACCACTTGGTTAGGGTCAGGAAAAGATCATGGTGTGGGTTAAAATGAAAAAGAAAGTGACAAACACATAAGCTGTGAGCCTGCTCCGCCTCAAGCCGGTTGCGGCGCACCATATGCCCGCCGCGAGCCGTTCAGCACCGCGGACAGTCGGACTAATGGGATGTCAAACCAATGGGCTGTCGAACCAATGACATGGACCCACCTGAGTCTGGGTCTGACTCTGAATCTGTCTGAATCTCTTTGATGTTTCCTCTGTTGCTAACGCATGTCATCTCGATGTGCACTTTTCTTTCACTAGTCTTGCATAGCCAGACCGACCTATGGTGGAGGCCAGATCCAGAATTTCTCAATGAGAGAGAAAGAGTAGGTCTGCTCCTAGCCCCACAAGGGTTTTTATGCTGGTGATAGCAGTGGTCAATATTTTTCTCAGGTTGTCCATACATTCAGCCATCCATACTTCCCATTTTTGTGAAGGCAATATCTCAAGAAGGCTTTGAAGGAATTTCCTCAAATTTATCACAAATTGTTAGAATTTTGTGATCAAACGCCAAGGTAACTCCAAAAAATATTTTTCTTGCCATAACTAAGAATTCATTCACTAATTATGACAAAATTCCACACAAATGTCGAACAGGATAAAATGATGAAGTGATGACATTTTATTTACACAAAGTCAAATGTCAGCTTCACTTTAACACGATAATGTTTTCTGGCTATTATTCAACGTTGTAACTCGGAACAGAAGGGGAGACATAGGGTTGGGTCGGTATGAGAAAAAAAAAAAACGGTCTGGTTTTTGTAAAAAACTGCATTAAGTCGGTAATACTGGATTTTCGCCACTTGGGGGCGCAATTGATTCATTTAAAATAAAAAACGACCTTAGGACAACAGAGTGACAGTAACAAGTTGTTTCTTTTATTCCTTACAAATAAATTTTGCAGCTTACTCAATCAGTGCAAACAAGGGTTGCCTCCTTCGTCTGGCTCAAAGCCAAAGTGTTGCCATAGTGGCGCATTCCTTGATTTCGTCAAGACTAAATTGTCCGCCATTATCAACTCCCTGTCGCTATTAAACAAACTCCAGGCTACAGTAGAGGCGCACGCGCACTCGCACCTCAGTCCCCGCCCCACCCCCCTCTCTCTCCTGCCTGCTGTGCACTTGGTGAAGAGGCAGACACAGGTGCTCACAGACTCGGGCGTACTATAAGCGGAGCGGACTACGTGTAAAAATGTCCGTGAAAAATCCCTGCGATGTGAAAAATACATGCCGATCAGTCTTTTGTGTGACACTGGTGTGCGGAGCGAAGTCTGCGCGGTCGTGCTTTGCGCGCACAGGGCTTGCGGACGTCCACTTTTACCGGGTATCGGCATCCGCTCTGCGTACGTTCTGCCCGAGTATGCGTTCCGGTCAGTCTCAAAAAATAAAACCCGGTCCAAGACGGAGTACCGGACCGAACTGGTATTACCGTGAACCGACCCAACCCTAGGGAGACATTTGGTCAAATACTTAAGTGGTGATGCTAATCTACAGTGTCCACCTTGAAACTGTTCTGATTGTATAGATCTTCATTGCTGCCTGGTGGAAACTGTGTGTGAAGCATCTACATTTTAGAATGTGTAGGTTCTTTGCAGTAACATCCATATTTGAAGCATTGTCTTCTGTTATGGTTACATACGAGTTACAGACATGGATGTAAACTGTAACTTCCGACTTGACAGGTTCGGAAAGACATACAGCCGCAAGTCTAAGTTTACCTTTTATGTGGGAAACCCATTTCAAACAGATTACCTTTAAATTAATTTGTATTTTTACGTACTTTAAAACCTGTCTGGAGAGGGACTCTAAAAAAGCTGACACACTCCTGTTTGTCTTTGGTAACTGTGAAGACAAATGAAAACCACAGAGCAGTTAAAAGTCTCCTCGGTCCTCCTGGTGACTCATTGCTTTGTCAGACCTTGCTGTCAGTTGTTGTGGAAATAAGGACCGTTTTTAGGCAGGAAGTACCTGTGGGTTATCCGCAATAATGGGGAAATTGATTCTGGAAAATGATGTTGCTGTTGAACTCTTAAATGTCACTTCTGGATGATTTGAGCAACCAAAAATAAACTTCCAATCACCTCCGGTGTTCTGGGGTAGAGGGAGACACCTAATGGATTGGATATTTCTAAACCTGCGCAACTAAATCCCAAACTAGGCTCGACACCGGGCGCGGAAAATATGTTTTGTGTACTTTGGGTGCAGCAGCCCTTTTACGTACTGAAATTTTGCACCACAGTTTGAAGTCTGAATTCTCCCACAGTTATAAGGAGTTCACTTCCCATAACAAGGTGCTGGAATCAGACTTCAGTCCTCGGCTGCAGTGGAATACAAATATCAGATTGAGCACAGCAGAAAGTCTGAGAGACCTGGATTAGATATTTTTACTGGAGTAGCAGCGTTATTCAGAGAGCTTTTTGAAGAGGGCTGGTTAATGTGGCGCCAGTGTTCATTCTACCGCACTAGAGCCAGAGGATGTCAGCCTCTGGGGGACTACATGAGTGTGTGTGTGTGTGTGTGTGTGTTTCAAAAGGGATGCACTGAGCCGCAACCTGGAGCCATTCCAGATTATCCCTCTCTGAGCTTCAATACCCCTGTGTGTGTGTGTGGCACATGTGCAAACACACACCCACAGACAGACACACAACAGCACCCAACATGAATGGATCCAAATGAATGGTTCTGACTGATCCTCTTCTGGGTTCATAAGCTCTCTTGTTGTCTGTTATGAAATTTGTTGGGTCAAATAAAACTTCTGCATCTTATTACTAAATTAAATTACATTACATTATAATCACGCAGTATAATACACAAGCACACACACTTTATCCATAGTTATTACATAGTTATTACATAGTAAACCTTACCTGTCAAAGCAACAGGTTGTGAGAAAGTGGATTTGGGGATTAAGTGTTATATGATATAATTTTGTAATAATAACCATGAGTTGACGCAGAAATGTACATCAGAAGATTATTACATAGTTCCAGTGCTTTGTAAAAGTATTTACCTGCTTGACATTTTTTGTTACATCCTGTAATTTAAATGGATTTTTATCTGGATTGTTTTGTAATGGACCTACACAAAGTTGGTAGACTAAAATTAAAATAAGAAAACAAACAAAACAACTTTGTTTAAAAAATTCTGAAAAATTAAAAACTGAAAAGTGGTGTGTGCATATATATTTGATCCCTTTGCTATAGGCCCCTTAACCAGTGGTTCCCAACTGGTCCAGCTGTGGGGTCCAGATTTCTTCTTAGTCATTAGTTCAAGGGCCACACAGTTTAATATACTCAGCATCATACTTGCGTTTGGCCATGTCGTTGAGCTAGTTTGCTGTCTCTGTCAAGTAGTTGCTCATTATTCACTCACTCCGTAGCAGGAAATGGCACTTCAAAATAAAACGTCTGTGCTAGAAATTAACTATACTATAAAAAAGTATGTTTTTTTACAAAGTTGATATGTTCCCAAGTCACTCGACCCACCAGTTGAGAATCACTGCCATAAATAATACCTGGTGCTACCATATGCCTTCAAAAGTCAAGTGTCACATGATCTTAGAATTTACATACCTGTTGTGAAAAGCCCCAGAGTCTGCAACAACACAAAGCAAGCGACACCATGATGATGAACAAGCTCTCCAAACAGGTTAGGAATAAAGTCCTGGAGAAGTACAGATCAGAGTTGTGTTGCAAAAATATCTGAAACTTTGAACATCCTACCGAGCACCATTAAATCCATTATTACAAAAAAATATGGCACCACAACAAACCTGCCAAGAAAGGCCCGCCCCCCAAAACTCAAGGACCAGGCACGAAGTAGTCTGGGGCCGTTTAGTGGCCGTTTTGGTAAGGAACCGGAACCAGGGCGAGATAGACAGGATCCGGAATTCGATGGATGCGCCTTTCTGTCAAAATAAAAGCACCAAGCTAATAAAAATGCGGTGAAACTTTTTAATTTAAAGAATACAATTTACAAGAAAAGCCCCAAGCCATTAAGTTAACCTTAATGTAAATCAATGGTGCGCCAGAATTTAAAGTTTTACTTTGGTGAACACTTTTACTGGTGAATGTGGTGAATTCTGGATCCGCTCTCTAGACCGAAACCAGAATCCAGACAAAATTCAGAGTGAATGGAAACCAGGCTCTTCCCCGTATGTGAAGAGCCTGGTGACGCGAGGTTAGGCAAGAAGGGCTTTAATCAGACAGACCAAAGATAACCCAGAAGGAGACTGGAGTATCTGTCTGTAGGACCTCTCTAAGCCATACACTCCACTGAGCTAGGCTTTATGGACGAGAACGTTCAATATTCGTCTCAATATGACCAGAATACCTTCTTCGATATGTTTGGGGAGTCTTCCACACGCCTTTTGTTTCTTTCTTTAAGCAATGGCTTCTTTTTTCTGGCCACTCTTACATAAAGCCCAGCTCAGTAGAGTGTACAGCTTAAAGTGGTCCTACAGACAGATCCTTCTATCTCTGCTTTGGAGCTTTCCAGCTCCTTCAGGGTTATCTTTGCTCTCTTTGATGTCTCTCTCATTACTGCCCTTCTTGCCTGGTCCTTGAGTTTTGGTGGGTGGCACTCTTTTGGCAGGTCTGTTGTGGTGCTGTATTTTTTTTCCATTTTGTAGTAATGGATTTAATGGTGCTCAGTGGGATGTTCAAGTTTTTTTTCATTTCACCAAAAATCTTTTAAAATGATAGCAAAAATACCAAGTGGGGTAAATAGTTTTGAAGGCACTATAAACAGTACCAAAATATATTAAAACCGAGAGCCAGAAATACATGTGGAACTCTTATCAATGGATTATGGCAGGAATGACTAACTATTACGTTTGCATGTTTGAGGTATATTGCTTTCAGGAGCATGAAAAGACCATTTCACAGGTAACACTCCCCATGGATATCTGAATGTTACATTATTCCCTATCACTTAGTACAGTCAAAGAGACCTGTCAGAGTGGGGATAAAGTCAGCTTATTCTTAAAGGCACCCTTCCCTTTAATGCTTACAGTGATAACTGAAGGTTACCCGCTCAATGGAGCTGCCATGATAATTGACATTTAGTGATGAAATGCCTCACACAATGAATGCTAAAAGGGGAACTAATTACTGCCTATCCAAGTGTCAATAGCGTCTTCTGCTCTCTCCTAAATGTCAGTTTTACATTGAAATGCTGGAGGCACGGCTGCCAAGCACTAATGGCTGGTCATTGATGGCACTAGCTTTGGAACACACTGTCAGGTGGGATATGACGTACATTATGACAGCTCTCATCTCCATGCTGCGCTTGTCCTAAGAGCTGTGATAATTGAAATTTTTGCATTTTGAATTCTTCAAATGATCACGTACTATCAGGTGGCATCATTAGGTCCTGATGTCCTTCTGTCGTTGTGTTGGCGGCTTTGTTATGTGTTTAGTGCAGGAGTGGAGTCTATTTAGTGCTCATACTTTCTGCCCTCAGCTGCTGCCACTAGCTCCTCTCCAGCACTATTCAAAGGTGTGCATTGCATAAACTCTAGACTAAACTGTTGGGGATATCAGAGTAGCAGTGGGCTTAGAAGGTGTTGTGTGCAAACCCACCATAGTGTGGATGATCCCTGCCCAGTCCATGGGTCTACAAGTGACTCTGTAGCTGCTTGGGCTTTCACCAACTAGTCAACATGCATTAAATGTCAGAGTGAGGGGGCTGCCCATGGACAGGAACCCTGAGCAGTTGGGGGTTCAGTGCCATGCTCAAGGACACCTTGACAGTGCCCAGAACATGTGCTGGCAGCTCCAGCTACTAGTCCCCACTCGTCATTTGGTCTGGGGACTTGAGCCAGCGACCATCCAGTTCCGAACCAAAGTCTGTATGGACTGAGCTACTGTGCCCATTTCAGCCAACACTATCAGATTTAGGGCATTTTCATACCAGGTACGACTGATGAACTCTGACTGCATGTTGAAGGTGGCAACAAAGCCAGATATGAGTTTGTCCGCGGCAGGCTGCTCTGCCATCTAATATACAGTCATCAGTATTAAACTGAGACTGTTTAATAACCAGTAAAAAAAAAAAACTCTTTGTAGTCGCAGTCAACTTTTGTGTTTTGGTTCGGTAGGTGTTCACACCTGATATGTACCATACCAGAGTACACATGAATGGTACTCAAGACCACATTTTCAAGTGGACACAGGCAAGATCAGTGTACCCTGCTCAGGTATGGTGCACAATAATCGCACTAATCAATCGGAATGGACTTTAGGGTCAAGCCTACTCAGATCCAGGCCTGGGTCCCTCATGTGAAAGCCTCCTTACAGATGATAATGTGTAAAACTTCCATGCCTGTGCATATTTACATGCTTTCTGCTTCATTCATCCTGGTGTGGCACCACTACGATCCGCTGTGCATAATATTGCCTTATTTATGGTGATTTACCAGCGCACTGTCACAGCAGGGACCCCGTTTATTTTATTCTGCGCTGTTCATTCACTGTAGTGAGCTAATGATGTAGCTACAAACACGACACTTCCTTTACATGTTTCAAAATAAATGTCTTTTAATGTTAAAGGTGAACACCACTGAAATAAAGAATTACGTTATGCTATTTCCAAGACAGAGGAAAGTTCAATATTTGTGAACATGACCTGCTTTCTCTCAAAACCTGAAACCAGAGAAGTAGGTCTCAAATTTGTGATGTCATACAGTGTGGCGCTGCTCCATAGACAGTTAATGGGAGCCTGATTTTGTGGACCTACAGACTGTTTTCTTTTCTTTCTTTTTTTTTACATAAACAAGCTTTTTTCTACTGTAGTGCTCTCAGATCTGAACCAGAAAATGTTGCCCTATACTCAGAACATTCCCCTGGGTGCTCTCAGTGTCATCTATAACATCTTTTCCAATTCCAATGGCTTTGGAGCAGCTCAAGATTTGAGTTTTAGTATTCTCATTTCTGTATTTGGGAGAAAGTTGTTCATATTTACTATAACAGATGATCGATTGATTTTTTATTTGTGTCATGCACACTGACATGTACCCAACCGTCATGGGTTTACAAGACACCATTACAATGAAGTTGCAGTATTAATCAAAAGTAAATGTTATTGAACTACTCAGTCCAGAAACAAAATACTGTGCCTGGCAAAGAAATTTATAAAAAAGGTTCCTTTTCTAAAACAAAACTCAATTTTTTCATGATCATCTAACCAAAAGACATCAACACTGATAGAGGTCATCTCACTGAGAAGTACATTCCTTATGCCTTCATATCCAAGACAGTAAAACTAGAAATGTACCTCATTCTCAGCTTCACCTAAATTACACAACAAACAAATTCTGTCCTCCTCTGGGGTGGCGTCAAACCTTCCAGTCTCTAAGGCTAATGGTAACGTTCCTGAGCGCAGCTGTGCACATCGTGATCTCTGTCTTTTGTTTAGGTTCCACACTGTAGCTGTTCGTGAGACAATAAGTTCGGTATTTTTTTTTGTACCATATGTCAACAGACCATTTTTCTCTAAACATTCGAAACATTTCACTCCTAATCTCCTGAATATCACAAAGTGACCTGTTCTGGAGAATAAATGACAAATTGCTCGAATAAATCAACGATTTCAGCTCCTTAGCCCAGGGGTGACAGTGGGAGGTGTCCCAATGAAGTATCTTTTTAGTGAGTGCCTGATCAGACATCCTTACAAATCTATTCCAAAGCCAAAGCATTTGACATTTATGCCTGATGTTTGGAGGTTCCCATCCCATATCTCCACTTATGGCCGAAACTGATTTTGGAGAGCCAGGAAAGTTCGAATCGCTCTATAATGCACTGTTACAACTTGTATACTCTTACAAACCCCAAACACCAGAGGCATAGTCAGACACAGGACACACGCATGAATTATAGAGTTGTGTATAAGCAAGAAATCCTAGATTGCCTTATTGTTTAACGTTGTTCAGTACAGATCCCCGTGCTCTACCTGCTGACTGAGCTACAACACTATTACACTAATATTTTTGAGACTATACGACTACATGAAGAAAGTGGGCAAAGATCCCCTGTAACGTAGCAGTAGGGCTAATGGTAGTGGTGCTTGTAACTTAAGGAAACACTTGACATGTCACTTAGTAGAACTGATTTTCGGGAATGAACTCATTACTGGAAAAAAAATACAACACTCTCAGTCTCTGTGTTGTTGGGCACATTCTGTGAGCAGAAAGAAGCAAGGGATGGATCCACACATATGAATAAATTAGATGTAGGGAAGAAACATTTTACAGTCCGGGCAGACATCAAGCTGGTAAGGTAATGTAATGAAAATGTGCAAAACCTCCTCCTCATGTACTTGTCTTGTGGACATACAGAGGGCAGCATGCCTGCAGCAGGACTCTGATCACAGCTGCACACCACAGCTCAAAATGTGTAATCCCATATGATGAAACTATCCCTGTTACATGGACTAAAAAAGTCGAACAGGAAGGCATTAGGTTAATAACATTGCGATGCACTGCGACTTGTTGACAACTGTTTTGCAAAACTTTGAGACTAGGAAATATTAGTGGTCGTAAAACCCCCAATAGCCTCTGATCCAGGGCTCACCCAGTGCAGTCCCAGGTTTAAATCTATTGGATGAGCCAGATTTACAACTACTGATTCACATCTAAGGCCCCGATCACACAGAAAGCATTTTAGAAGCAGGAAGCAGCTTTTTGTAATTGTTTTTAATAATAATAATAATAATAGTAATACATTTTATTTATACAGCGCTTTTACAGCTCTCAAAGACGCTTTACATTTAAAAACAAAGAAAAGAAGTACATACATGTAAGTGCAAAGACATAAACAGAAGACAAGGACAATATAAAACAACAAGGTGCAAAAGCATAGTGCAAAACAAAGAAAAGGAGGGCACATGAGGAACCGAGAACGAAAAGCTAATGTTAAAGGTTAAAGGCGGATTTGAAAAGGTGGGTTTTGAGGAGTGATTTGAAGGTGGATGGATTTGGACAGTCACGGATGTGTATAGGGAGAGTGTTCCAGAGGGAGGGGGCGGCTATGGAGAAGGCTCTGTCGCCCCAGGTTCTGTGCTTGGTCCTGTGTGGAGGCGAAAGGAGGGTTTTGTCGGATGATCGAAGGTTGCGGGAGGGAGCGTGGTGGTGGAGCGTGTCCGTGAGGTAGGAGGAGGCCTGGCTGTGGAGGGCTTTGTGGGTGAGGAGGAGGATCTTGAAATTGATTCTGTACGTGACAGGGGGCCAGTGAAGGTTTTGCAGGACAGGGGTTATATGTTCACGGGAGCTGGTGTGGGTGAGGAGGCGGGCGGCAGAGTTTTGGATGTACTGAAGTGCTGAAGTTTTGGATGTACTGAAGAATGAAGCTTATTGCTTGCGCTTTTTGTGCTGCTATGTGCCTGGCGTTTCTGTGCTCTAGGCACCTGGCGTTTTTGCTGGAGCGCTCTGAACTCCTTGAGTTGAAAAAACTTCAACTCAGAGCAGAAAAACGTCCCATGTCATCTCTTTTCCCACTGTCCAATCGGATGATTTGAGAGGCGGGCCTTCTGTGGTGGTCAAAACAATAAGTTTTTTTTTAAAGATATTTTTTGGGGGCATTTTTTGCCTTTAATGGACAGGACAGTTAAGTGTGAAAGGGGGAGAGAGAGAGGGGATGACATGCAGCAAAGGGCCACAGGCTGGAGTCGAACCCGGGCCGCTGCGGCAGCAGCCTTGTACATGGGGCGCCTGCTCTACCACTAAGCCACCGACGCCCCCACAACAAGTTTACAGCTGGTAAACAATGAAGGAGAAACTGGTGGTAGCAGATACCCAGAGCTATACAGCCCGACGATAGACAGCAGGTTGTCAAACTGCCCCTGAGTCATCCTTAAACATGTCTGGAAACAGCCATCATGGAGGAGAAGCTCCTGGACCAACTGGTGGTGCTCCCCGTGATCCACCTTCTTTTTTAGGGTCTCATGTACCCACACAGATCTCTGTTTCCCTGTGACCAACAAACTATTTATTGACAGCCTCTCAGCCTCAACCAGAGCTACAGCAAGTACCCTCTGCCTCAACATTTTAGTAACTAGGTACTAAATACTGTGAGAAAATAAATGAACGTAAAGCGCAGTAGGCCTTTTACTCTTTTTTTTTTTATTGGTGACATTCAATTAAAAAAAAAAAAAGGCAGTGCGGTGCGTCTCAACCTGTAAAACGCTTTCTGTGTGATAAAGGCCAAACTGGTTCAATGCATGTGGACATGTGAACACTTAATGACATCAGTTCCACTCCAGCTGTGCCACACCTGTACTGTAATTTACAGTACATAGCGTGCACTCAAGAGCAGGGCTAATTAAATCATTACTTAAAGTCTTGTTATTAATTAATCCTATTTTTAAAAAAGCCATAGTAGAGACAAAGTCCCTTATTAATAATTGACTTGTATCATTTTTTTTCCATAAAGCTGATTGTGAGTGCATCCAGGTGAAGACATGCCATCATTTATCCTGAACTTGTGTGTCTGACTGTCACCACTGTTGCTCTGTTGGGGTTGTCTCCAATCAGACCCTTACACAAGGCTGTCACAGTTGAGGTCCTGGTACTCATTACCAGTTGCAACAAGGGGTCACAACCACTCTGGTCCCGGTGATGGAAGGTCAGGGCTAATCACAGTGACACAGCAATCATGTCAGCTGAGAGAGAAGTGTTGAATGTCAGGGCTCATTATGCCAGCAATGACATTGTAAGCAAGTTAGCAGTTAGTGCATCCTTACCATGGTCTCTCAGAGGGAACGGGGCTTTAGTTACTGCTCTGAGTTCACTATGTTAAGGATTTGCTCCACCTCAGTAACACATAATGGAAAGGGAGTGAAAGTCAAGATAAATAATGTGCCGCAGAAAATGTGAGTGTCTAAATAATCATTTTTCAGCATTTTCCTTTTGCTTGTTATTCCTCTGGCTCTGGCACGCAATAGTCCATTCTTTATCACTGCATTAAAACACAAACTGGCCACCACAACCTGATTGCCAGTGCAAACTTATTCTAAGTTGAGTGTAAGTTTCCACTGGCAAACAGTTTGAAATCTTGATGCCAAGAAATTTTAATTTAGAAAGCGATATTGCAGTTAAATTTATATATGCCATTTCATCATACAACCCTACACTGGAATTATGAAACAACCAAACACATGAACATTAGGGATGCACTGATAATTTCATATTTTTGTATTTCAAAAAGAAGTGTATAACCTGTACTTTATACACACATGAGGGAAAGAAAATCTAAACTGTTGTGACTTTTTTTTATCAGTATTAAATGTATAGTTAATGGTAAGAGAGAGGGAGATAATGAAGTACAGTGTGACTATGTAATTCTGTGGTGTATCAGTAAAGTGTATAAACTTCACTGCAGGAGTGGAGTCTCTACAAACAGAGACAACTGACAGCTGACTCATATGAACATCGGCAGGTCGGCATTACATCTTGTGTATGAAAAGTCAAATCGTTACGCTGCATTTCTAGGAACACACCCAGGTGCCGTCTTACCTTCCCACAACAGCATGGCCTAAAACTACCAAGTAGAACAGCAATGCGCAATTGGTTCACCTCACAAATTAACACTCAACTCGGACAAACAAGTTGCTATGACTCACACACACACAGCCAGAGAGAGAAACATGCCCCAGGCTGGGTTGCCAGACAGTACAAATAATCGCTAACCGTAGCATCACATGGCTAGCAGATCTTAACAAGTTTAACAAAAGAGTCGAGCCTTTTAAAAGCTTGTTGTTAGACTGAAGCAGCTGCTGCTAATTACCTTGTGCTAACACTTTGGAAACAATCCCTCAGCGCTGTGTTCAACCTGTTTCATAGCTACAGAAAGTTTGTCTGGTGGGATGTTGGGCAGTCGGAGATCAGACCCTCGGTGCATTCCTGATGTCTTCCTCTAGAACTGTGAAAGATGTCCACACTGCGACATGTTTGGCCCTCTAGACAGCGTGCTGCAGTTGTTCTTCTTCTCTGTGTTTATCGGCGGCTCGCAAACCAAGTTTAAAGGTACGTGTACCACCACCCACTGTGTCAGGTGTGTAGATGCTGCCTCTGTTAAGTCAATGAAAGCAGTTTGGCCTTGTATTATTGGCACTATTTATCGGCTATAATTTTAATTATCGGAATAATGCATAATAATTAAATTGTCCCATTAACGGTCGATAATCTATCAGCCCAATATATGTCTTACATCCCTATGTCAAGGCTGCACCCCATTTGAGTGGACAGAAAGCCAAAGACCCCACAGATGCAATTTGAAATGTGTTTGAACTATAATTAAAACATGTCTGGATGTATTTATTTATTTATTTATTTATTTATTGTTAAACTAATGTTTCTTTTATAGAAATGTCAAATTGTTTTATGACCTTGCCTGAACCTGAGAATTAGCAATACATTAAGATTGAGCACTGTCACATACCTTCAGTCTCTCCCATCCAAGTGGATTCATTAACAAACACAGTGGCCAGATGATGCTCATGTGGACATCTATACATATTTGAATCACCAGGTATTGTTAGACTCAGGCCCTGTTTAGCCCTGAAAGACCCAGATATAGAAAAAAATGAGCAAATTTTGTTTTGACCTCTCAGATATTGTTTTAGGAGGCCTCTGATGTAGAAATCAAAGGGTTTTCAAATTTTTTACATTTTAGTAAGTTTTAGGGAAATGTTGTAAATTTGCAACGTTGGGCATAGTTGGGAGCAGAACTTCTGTGTTTGTACTCACTTTGTCTGAACAGATATACAGAACATTTAAGTATTCATTTGCAGGGTTGATTGCTTACTTAGCCCCATAACAGTGTATATCATGAGTAATAATCACACAACAATCATAGTTTTATGAATAAGCATTTATAAATAAAAAATATTGGAAAAAAATATATTTACAAAACTTTTTCCTCCGTCACTTTCAATGTGGTTTACTACATTCAAACAATACTGTCTGGCTGGCCTATTATGCTCTCTGCTTATCATACTAAAAGGAACACATGCATCCCCCCAGAGCACTTACGGGTTCACATTCAAGACCATTCGCACCTGTCCCTGAACAATGCAACAGGCATTGGATCATTAAATTCAAGGGCTAAAGAGATACTGTTGGTCCACTGATCCCAATTAAGGTGATAAAAACCTTTGGATGATGGCAAATACATTCAGTTTCTTATTTTCATTTTCAAGACCACATCACATTACATACAATAACAGAAGGATGGCACACGGCGTGGCCAAAGTACAACCAATGTTACTCAAACAGAGGAAGAACGTTCTTTAGACAAAACACCCAGTTAACAGATGACTTTAGATGGACGGTTCAAATAATACTTTGGCTAATACCTTTCTCTGGAAGTCATTAAGCTTCATTCTGACATTCAAACTGAATATGAAACTCATGTCCCACACCATCATCGTCATCATCATCACAGAGGTTACAGATCCTCTGGTTTCTGTCCAGCCCGTCACATCTTCACTGACTTCAGGACTTCTGGTGTTATTTACTCTAAAGTTACAAACAGCCTTTTTTGTTTTCATGCCACAGATCCTTCTCCAGTTTAAACTCTTGTTTAAATATATATATATTATATACCACATGATGTCACACTGCTGAGCTCACTTTGCCACTTTTGTATTAGCCTCTGTTCATCAGTTAGTTTGAACCAGCTGATGTTGTTACACTTTGGTGTAGCGATGGGCAAAGCAGTTCTTTAGATGTTACTGAATCACTAAAGGAACACATGCATTCCCCCAGAGCACTTACAGGTTCACATTCAAGACCTTATGGTCTAAGCTAAACTAAGTAAAATTTGAACAGAAAAGCACATTTGGAGCTTTGTTACAATGAATCATCTAATACTTTAAATTTCTACTACATTTTCTTTCAATTTGTGACCATGTGAGAGGTGCAGTGACCTTATGTAATGTGTAAGGAGGAGCACAGGCTATTTTGACTACCACACTGACCCAACGTTGTAGAATTACAACATAGACATAACAAGCTATAAATCAAATTTGATGAATGTTTTCCAAAATAACTAAATATGTACATGTTCTAGACATAATTAACACAAAAAAAATATTTAAGGAATTTTACTTACTTTAATCCTGACAAATCCAGTCATGCAAAAAAAGGAGATGAGCTCAATGGGAAGTTTGCAGGTAGAGTGAGTTCATGGCCAGATGACCAGACCTATAAACACTTCTTCTATCCAATAGCATTGTGAGGACAAACAATAGGACCCATTAACTATGTAAATGTGGTCTTGAGAAAAAAAAACATTTGCAGGCCTTTTTTTTAGAATTGTTAAAAGTGATGTTGTAAATTTGCAACAGTGGGTTTTACAGGGTTAGACAACAACGGTTTCTCTAAAAACGGAAAAGTCTGTCCTTTGCGTTTTAAAAAACTTCTGCGTTTATATGAAGATGTTATTGAAACGATCCCCGTTCACACGGAGCCACAAAATCTACTGGAAACACTGTAGTATGCACGCCAGGCCAATGGGTGGCAGTGTAAATTTGCAAAGCAACACCACGGCATGATGCCATGCGCCTGCACTGAAGCGCCATCCTCTACAACGCTACATTATTACAACCCAAAACAAAGAAGACACAATGGCGAAAGCATGCACAGATAACTTTGTGTGGATGGACGACGAGGTGGAGTTGCTACAGTAACAGATCTACACTTCACTTCAAATCAGCAGGGTGAGCAGCACAAACAGAGCTTGGCGTTGTTGTTGTGACAGTCAACTTTCTTGCGCATGCCTAGTGACTGGAAGCGTAATGCGCATGTGCGAAAAGTCTCCGTTTTCAGAGGAACTGCATATTGCAAGTTTACATGACAACAGAGATGCTGCCGTTTCCAAAAAATTGCACTCTGGAACCCGTTTTCAAAATGGGGCCTAAATGTTGTCTGTAAATAACCACCCTGTTAACAGCCAGCTGTTTGATCTAGGCTGAGATTTGGCTGGAGATAACAGTCAGATGCAGCCATGCTGCTTGACTTCAGCAACCTCCCACTCAAGCCAACATTAGCGATGTCTCAGCAGTAGCAACTCTCACAAGCATCATTTAGTGATTTACAGTGCTGACAGTGAATATTTGCGTAACTTATGAGCCTCAAATCTCAGTGGAAAAGTCTCGGTTCACTGGCTATGCAACAGCTTTTTGGCATTTCCTGGCAAAGACACAATGCCGGTCTGGTCTATATCTTGGCGTCAAAGCTGTCCTATCTTTTTCATAATATGGCGAGTTAGTTTTTTTTACTTTTTTACACAGCAACCCTTCAGCACGGGGGTTATTATTGTTGCCAATTTATTTAAAGTAGAAATCTGAAGACATGATTCAGCTTATGTGTACACTGTTGTTGTCAGATGTCTCTTGATGATGTCCTGCCAGTCTGATGTATTGTTCTGTCTTCCATGCTCCCAAAAGCTACTGCGTCTCAGAACATGTGGAGATCTGAGAGGTGTTGACAGGCTTAAGCAGTAAGTAGTTACAATCTCCAGCGTCTTTTTGATTGGCTGTTTTTTAACTGCCATCAAATTGCTTTCCCATGTTGTATTGACTCTTGCATGCAGGCAACATGGCTTGCGGGTAAATAAAGAATGAGGCTGAGAAACATGGCATACATGCAAACAGACTGCTAATTTCTGCAGTCATGATGAGTGAAGCCTCCCACGGGGTGTTTGCCTGCTGCTACGAGGAAGAGATGAAAAAAAAAATGACAGTGCCACCTGATAGCCCAATCCTTCATGTCCCAATCAATTAGTAATGGCTTTGCAATTATGAGCTGTATAGAAAGTGACTGATGGAGGTCAAGTATTCAGTGGGGGTTCAACACATTACACGTCGACAGTAGTGAATGGAGTGGTTATTTTAATGCATTGTGTTACAGTGTAATGATGAACTAGGACTGGTGAGCAAACAAAGTATTAAAGGGTTATTTCACCCAAATCACAAATTGGTCATGAAATGTCCACATAATGGCGGTGGCCCTAGTTCAGGGACCTTTATTGCATGTTTGTTCTCGCTCTCTCTGCCTCTAAAATATACAATGAAAATGATCAAAACAGGATCTGACTCCAGACACTACACCCTCACCCTGTCCACTCTGCCTAGTTGGCATGTTTGCAGCGAGGATTTACCATATTAAGCACCACACTATTCACCATTCTCCATATAGTGGGGATTGTAAATCGAATATAAGACCCCGCGGCAGTGTGTCTGCACGAATAGCGACTTATCATACTCCACCGCCCATAATGTAAACACATGTGGAGAACTGACAAAACATCGTAAAAATGTAAGTTCTATCTTGCTCCTTACATCAAACATATTTTGGTCATCCACATGCACAAACCATCATATATCCCGCCTATTGTTTGTCATTGCTTTGGGGATGTTTTGGATTTACAAGCAAAAAAAGGCACATACTGTATCTCTGAGCATGCATTGCATTAAGTATCTACAGTGACAGATGTCTCCTGTTTACAGTGGTGACTACTATAAACATCCTGCAGTTTATTTGCTTATTAACACCCTCCCCTTTAATGTGGAGTACCCTCAATAGATACACTACAGTATGAGTGAGACTTGGGAAGTGCAAACGGGGGGTTAACCCTTTGAAGAGTGGCTTGAAAGTCAAAACAAAGACAGAATGTGACAAGATTTTGAAGTATGACAGATTTAAGAGTCAGGAGATCTTTCTCCCAGGTCTTCACAGACCACCATTGGCTGTGGGCCCCTGACCAGCTGCGATACGCTTCCCCGCTGCACAGTTATGACATCTGCCGCTCTTTCCCCCGGCCTGTAAAAAGCACAGCATGTCCAGTTAGCTCAACTGATTACCACCGCTGTGTACAAAATACAGCGAGTACTTGCTAAAATCAGTTGGGTCCAGGTTATGATGAGTATGGCAATGATACAAGCCAGGACCCAGTGTGCCTGCTCTCTATTCAAGTTTTGATAATAGGTAATAGAATGAGATTTAAGCAACAACATTGCGTAATCTCTTATTTATCTCATGTCATGTCAGACTGTTCTGGGGTCTTCCATTCATACTACAAAACCTCATTCATTCAGGATGTAGACAGGTGCACAACAACATACTGATACTCCATACTTCCAGCTTTATTTCTGAATACATACGACACAAACTGTACTCAAGTGTTTTGATATTTAGCCATTTTCAGTTTGTTCTCGATCTTAAAAAAACAAATGGCCGCAGGTGTCCTGGGTCCACCAGTACCTGTGTATGTGATTGTTAATACAGAATCCACAAACAAACTGTCATTTAATATTGTCATCACTGACCTTGGGGGAACTCATTAATGCGTGCACTAATGGTATAGCTGCGAGACAGAAATATATACAGACCCACATTACCGTGGTATTTAAGCATGACATTCTCCAAACATAGAAAAACAAATAGCTTGGGAGTGACGCTCTGTCCCACGGAAAAGCAGAACACATACTGAATATACATATAGTACAATACAACAACAACATTAATCTCTATGCAGAATCTGCAGGCAATGATACAAGACTTTGGTATCAGAAGCAATCTGGTTTCCATTTGTAGTCTGAGTGATATTGACCAATCACGTTTGAGCGGGCTTTAGTTGCCTGAAGGTAAACAGAGCAAAAGAAGTGGAATGCATTGGCTGAAATGCAATCTTGGAACCCATCAGCTGTTGTCTGATGAAAATGGATCTTTTTTTTTTGTGCTTTTTTTCCTAATTTATCTGCATTCATATGCAAATGTATGTTTATAAAGATTAGCTGCAATATTGTCTGGACCTGTCTCAAGTTGCTAATTGGATTGTAAACAATGAGCAGCGCACGGAGGAGGAAGTCTTGGCTCACATGTCTGCTAGCTAGATCAGAAATAGTGGCTGTTGCTCCCTGAGGTTTTATCATCCGTATACAATAGCCACTGGGTGTCCAGGTTGCAACATTAACTCAAGAGGAGCACATGTTCTATGTACAGTCTGTTTTAACATTGATGGTAATGCCCAAAATGTAATTTAGGTCAAAGTCACACCATGAACTTGTGGCACAGAAAAATTGCAGGAGTATTTAAAATTAGCCTGCCTCATTTATTTGTTTGCAACAAAGCAAACAATAAGCATTGTGAGAATTCAATTCAATTTCAAACATGCTACTTTCAAACAGTTTCATTTTGCCTTTATTAGATAGGACAGATTGAGAGTAAAGGTGTGAAGAGGGAGGGTGGACAACATGCAGCAATTTTGGGCTGTACCGGTGGAAAGATGACCAATGCGAAGGAAACATAGTGATATCTTGGTCCTATGCTGGACAGTGAGAGAAGTTCAAGGATGGCCGTTGTTATGGTCTTGCAATCAAAGACAGTCTGGGATAAAATTCTGACAATGGCAGAAATTTGGAATAACCATTTCACAGTGTGACTACTGTTTCAACCTACGTCTACTAACCAACCAAAAGAAATGCAGCATTAAATGACGCATTGGCGCTAAACCCAAACAAACAGACGGAAAGCAGCTCGCCATGGAGGCAAAATGCACGAAAAGAAATGTGTGGGATTCCAGCAAAGAGGAAAACCTTGTGGAGTTGTGGCAGCAGAATCCTTGTCTGTATGACGTGCCCTCTGGCTCGTACCATGATCACCTAAAGAAGAACGACGTACAAAAGGAAATAGCGACCGAGTTGCAGCTGCCGTGTGAGCAACCTAGCAGCTATCCAACACACACACACACACACAGGAGATGGAGATGTTATACCCATGCAGCATCCTTGTTCATTCAGTACAGTAAGCTATTGCATTGTACGTTGTAGCCTGCGATTCAGTGGGCGCTGTCATTGTACAGTCTGCATACATCCAACCTGATGTCACACCCAAGCTTATTAGATCCATCCCGCACAGTGTAGCTGCAATAAACATATTAGTTTGCTAAAATCTCACAGTCTGTAGGAGGCTTAAAGGGATAGTGCACCCAAAAATGAAAATTCAGCCATTATCTACTCACCCATATGCCGAGGGAGGCACAGGTGAAGTTTTAGAGTCCTCACATCACTTGCGGAGATCCAAGGGGAGAGGGGGTAGCAGCACAACTCCACCTAATGGAGGCTGGACGCCCCAGATTTAAACGTCCAAAAAACACATAAAAACAGAGTTCAAATGAGGTTTTTCCAAACAACTTTTTATGTTAGGGCTTCAGGACACTTCAGGACGAGGACGAGCAGTATGGAGATATTCTGTGCTTTCAATTATGTGTTTTTTGGGCATTTGAATCTGGGGCGCCGTCAGCCTCCATTAGGTGGAGTTGTGCTGCTACCCCCTCTCCCCTGGGATCTCCACAAATGATAAGATGGCTCTAAAACTTCACCTGAGCCTCCCTCGGCATATGGGTGAGTAGATAATGGCTGAATTTTCATTTTTGGGTGCACTATCCCTTTAAGGGGGTGGGGCTTTGGATCAGTCAAATTACATCCATTAGGATCATACAGCCTGGACCTACAAAATTGTTGAGTCAATCATAATGTTGAGAATTGGGTTTAAATTTTCAGGTTATTGATTTTTCTACATTTATACATAATCTTTTCAGAGAGAACTGAAAAAGTCAGTTCTTTCCCTACCCCTTGACTGTCGGGTTGTGTAGTATCATCCATATTATATAAACTCAAGTGCTGTCTTTTTCACTTGGTCCTGATGGCCTACTCTGAGAATTCAGAAGAGGACGTCTTAGGAAGCCAGCAGCAAGTGGACAAAAAGAAGCTGCATTAAGCCATACTATGGTTAGAAATATGACTATATGGAACATATCAAACATACAATTGATGCTGAATTAAGCTACAGAAACTTTTAGGAGCCACATTTCAAGCCTATAAGTTGATATTTCTATTGCACAATTTATAGTATGCACCAGCACAAGACTAAATACTGAAGCAACTCATTAAAAAACTTACCAATTTTGACGTCAAACGCCATTAAGTCGATTAGTTTTAAGTTAAGCTGAAGAGCTTGTTAGTCATAATATGTATTTACTGCTCAAAGAAATACGTTCTGTGAGCTAACAAGACACATCTACTGAGAGAAGGTCATTTAAACAGTCTTCACCTGAGGCTACAGATCCTCGCACTTGAAAGCTGTTTCTCAGATTCACTTACTGATTAAAAAATATCATTAGTACACAGTCTCCTTGAAAGACCCACCTCATTGCATATTGGATCCATTAAGATTTTTGAGTAGATTTATGTAATATTTTGTCACAGTGTGGTGACTAAGCTCCTCTCTGGTCTAAATGAACGCATCAGCTAGGAGGAGCTGACATCTGGTCGAGAACGAGTTGGATAATGCTTTCAAATTTGGGCATTGCGTACACATTTCAGCATCTGTGCTGTTTGCTAATTGCCGTCATCATCTTAAATCAAACAGTAATTTAAAGCTAAGACAGCTGTAAAATTAGTGTTATGTGGCATCATTGGTGTAAAGAATAAAAATTATAAGAGGATATTTTTTGGCATGTTTGATAAATTATCTCAGAAATATGAGATGTCTGATCAGCTATAGTTTTCTATGGCTTTTGTGTCAGTTACCAACATTAAGACCATGTAAATATTTCACATTTCAGAGTGCTTTGTCTGTAAAGTTCACCGTGTTCACAGTAAATGCAAGAGTTTATACACTTTACAGCTTCAACTCATTGTGTCTGATAGAAATAAATTCAAAGGAAAGAGAAGTTCACCTCACCTACATGACCACATGTATAGAGGTTCATAAAAGCCCTAACATTAATGTTTAAATCCGTTTGCTCAATTTGCTGATACCTGTTTATGCACCAGACCCGGGCAGACTTATGTGGGGGTCACTTTTAATGCGCCAGATGCTACTTGCAGGCTTCCCATTTATTTAACAGGCCTTTACAGCCACGGTCAAAGCTAAATCACACTTTGATGAAATCGTAAAATTTGTCCATGAGCTTTATTTTGCTGTTTGTCCCCACCTCAGCCATTATATGAGGCAGCTGGTTGTATAACAGCGAAAAGAAAGACCTTTACATGGCGAAACTGAATGGAAATCCACCAAAGCCCTCATTGCTCATCGGGGCTCTATTAAGCTTGCATAATGATGCAGAGAAAGCACCAAGGAAACATACCAAAAGAGCATTATAATTCTTCGCCGCCTCCCTGAGGAGGCCAAACAATGCTTGTAAACCTCTGTGACTTCTCTCCGCCTTCTTAAGGGTAATGAGCCTGCCATTGAAATTAAAGGCCAATGAATTAGCCCTCGGCCTTGCTTTTAATCAAGCGTCAGATCAGCAGCAGATTGCTCATCACTACCTCTCCAGTTTCTACAGGCTTAATTATTAAGAACTTTGTTCATCCAATGAAGTCTGCACCGCCACAAATTAAAGAGAAGGAAATACCAAATTTACAAAGAGACTGCATTTGTGACTGTCGCGTCACACCTGCTTTACTAGGAATCCCCTTCGTTTAACCAATTGATCTAAGTGTCTTAAGTCAGGGACGTATATTATGAGTGACCTGTAAGGCACCAAAACAGTCATCCACTGAAATACAACACAAGCTAAATAGATTGCAACTTAACTTTCGCTAAGTGCCGCCCCTTGTAGTTGCAGTTGCTGCACCAGCAACCAAGTGTTCTGTTTTCGACTTAAGCAATTGTGGCACGACAATGATGCGGTCAGGTCCATACGCATCACTGAAGTGCCACAAATGACCTTAAAGCACAGCCTAGAGTACCACAAAATAAAACGTATAATCAAAATTGATTTATGTTGAGAGGCAAGTAGCTCTCAAAGTGAAACGTTTTTTGCAACTGTTGTTTCTGTTTCCATGGAAATACATATGGTCTGACTAATAACTGGAAAATAATCAGCCACTTCAATAGACTCCTTTATGTAATGAAACCTAGTTTGCTACTCAAGCAAGTAGGTCGAACCACAGTAACAACCTAGCAACAGACCTGTTTTCAAGTCCCTGTTAAGTCAGCCAGCCAACATGAGCTAATACTTTCTAGAGATCATCGGGTTTCCCAATCTAAATAAATACCCCACATATAAACACAAAACTTCTTTGCTAGCTCGGTCCTGTTACGACTAAGATGAAAAAAAAAAGGGTTTTTTTCCATGTACAGATTTAGCTCCTACATCCACAAACTTCATATGTATTTTTAAACTAGTAGCACGGTGTCACTAGCACAGCTGATGGTGGACGCCAGAGGATGCCAGACGTTTCCAATCACTCAAGACCACTCTGATGTCCAAAAGTCAAAATTATCATCATGTTTTTATCTGATGAAATATTCTGCTTCAATCCATATTTGTTGGTATTTAGCCTTTCAAAAAACTGCAGTCTCGCTCTTCTGCTGACCACAAACAAAGTGAGGCGTACACCTGCGTAGCAAGGCAAATTAGCCTTCATTTAATTCATTGAAAACAGTCAATTTAATTAAAAAGATGAACTCATGTCAATAAAGCACTCAAACTGAGCATTTAGTTCAAGGATTTTTTTTGTTTGATAGGGTAATTCGAAGCTGCACTCAAAAACCCCAATACAAGCTTAAAAATGTTTAAAAAAATTACTTTTGGTACAGCCCTAGATTTTTTATCTGTTAAGTCAATCATTGAATATGTTCTTTTATTGTAACTGCACTTTTTTCTGTGTGATGTATTTGATACAAGGCCAAAGACTTAACACAATATTCCATATCTTTGCAATCTTTGAATACAGCCTCAGTGTCATGAATGAATGAGGAAGCAGGAGTATGTGAGCTCAGCACATTTTGACTGTTGAGTTTGATGACATTTAGCCTTTCAAAAACAACTTTTTCACTGTGGTAAGACTTGCTGCACTGCAGGGAGGCACGCACCTGCATTGACGGGGCAGTTGAGCAGCAAACAGCACCATAAATTATACGAATTAAATAAAGTTGGTTTAATAAATATAAGACTAACTCATTTAATGTGACGAATCACCTTTATAACTTTGTTGGAGAATTTCTGCAAATGCAGTACTTAAGTTAAAGTTTTGACATTGTTTTATTAAAGTTAATTATTCTATAACTGTTACTGTAATGGTTGCAAGAAACAGGCTGTTGTGAGCATTTGTTAGATCATTTGTTTTCTTTAAATTTTAGCCCATATATACATGAACATATATCGGGCATTTGTGTGTCCAGTATGAACCAAAGCAACAGCAGCCTCACCTTCTTCAAACCATTCATCAAACTGAGTCTGCCATGTCGATCAACACTAACAACAAAACTATCCATTCTGTAGAAGTTTTGTAGCCTTGCTGCTGATGCTGATGCTGATTTGAGCACATTCTCAGTGTCTTGTTGACCAATCAGATTGCTCGGTCAGAACTACTTGTTGTATAATAGCACAAATAATGCAGTTTAAAGTGGTAACAGTTTGCCTGGTCCAGACCCTGGTATTGTTACTGTGGCACGAAACAGCGGCTGCTTGGTTGAAATATAATACCGTCTGATGAGCGCCACAGGGAGACTAACAATTAGCCAATCAGTGCCTATGCTTCACTCTTAAAACCCCAGCATAACATGTACGTTGGCATAGCTTGGCATTGGTGTGGATTTAAAATGATGTTAGATTCAGGTGGATACTTGGTGTTTATCAATTTGTTAGGAGGAAATTAAATCCCTCTGCCCCTCAGAAGTCAGTTAGAGTGGACACAATGTCAGACCAAGGTGTAAAGAGTTGACACATCTGTTTGATATCAGGCAAAATAACAGTGGCAAATTCATACCTCTGAACTCTTAACTTGTGATAAAACGACTCCTTGATTTCACACATATGAAAATGGAGGCTCCTCATTTCTAGTCCTCACCCGTTAAATTTTTTCACTGCAGATTTTTCCCACATAGCAAATCAGATAGTTAAACTAATGTTAGCTCTGCAAAATGACCAACAATGCTGTCTTTGGCATGGCGTTTTTAATGTTTACACCTGTAGCATGAAGTCAATGGCTCATGCTAAAAGAGTTACGCTAGAGCTGCATCCGCACTTGTTGATGATCCATGTAGAAGACATGGACAAAAACAGCTGAAGACAGAGGTGAGATTGTTGTTTTACTTTCAAATTTTCAAACAGCACATTTTACTCTTAACATAACAAGACGAGTACTAAGCAATATATTGATGAACTTTAACAAATTAAATTAAGGGCAGGACAGAACCACTAACGTTAACTAACACTCTGTTATGGTAACATACACGAGCAGCTCCCATGTGGCGACTAGCTAATCATCAGCAGGGATTTTTAACAGAACTTGTAACCACATAAAATACAGCTAACTAATGAAATGCTCCTTGGCGTTTGAAATAATCCTGAGTTAGGCTACCACTTTTAGGGTGACCATATTTTGATTTCCAAAAAAGAGGACACTCGGCCCGGCCATGACATAGCCTACTTAAATGATACTTGCAGTTTACTCAAAGATGCATTATAATTTTAATAAGCCTATAGCCTATTTAAAGTTTAGATGTATGGATAGAAAATTCAGTTACGTATATTACAAAATAATATCTCTCAAAGACAGAAATTCAGATGGGCCCCTATAGGGGACACATACACACACTAGAGTGTGGCAATCCGAGCCCGACGGGTCCCGACGGGTCGTTCCGGGTTTGGTCAAAAATGTATGAATTGTATATAGACTCGCGTCGGATTCGGTCAGCTTTCAGTGAAAATGTAGTGTAAAAATAAATCAAATCCTATTGTCTGTCCTGTTTATTGCTTGGGCACTGTTATTTACGTGACAACACCTGAACACAACACACACAGACACACATTGGCTGTTTGTTTCTACCTCTCTCCTCTCTGGAAGCCTCGGACCTCCAGCCGCCTGCCTTGATTAAATGCTGAAAATAAAATAAAAGAGGGAGACAGGTGTCTCCTCTTTTATCTTATTGTTTTATTTCTCCCTTTCCTCTCGCTAGAAGCGTCGGACTTCTTGCTCCCGTCTCAAACACGGAGGTCTCCCTCTCCGCTGAACACCCACGGTGCACGCCCGGCCTGTTAAATAGCCTGTAACCATAACAACTGTGTGACACAAACTCAGTGCTTAAGTCATTAAATAATGTCGGGCTCAGTTCGGGGTTTGACAGAAATTTGCGGCTAGTGCCACACTGTAACACACACACACACACACACACACACACACACACACGCAAAACCGTACATTATCATCAATTTATAAAAAAAACCCTGGACGCCCCGGACGGTACGTGAAAAGTGGACATGTCCGGGAAAAAGAGGACGTTTGGTCAGCCTAACCACTTTAAGTAGTGAGCTAGTTATTCTCAAACATGCAAACTTGCACCTTACGTTAGAGCAGATCTATATACCTTTTTATCATTCTTTAACTTTTACTGAAGTGTTTTGGGATTTGAAAGAGCTAAAGAAATGTCCAGTTCTTTAAACGCAAATTATTGCTTCAACTTGTGGGAAAAAATCCAAAGCTCGACAAACCTGCTTTGCCCAGTTCAGGGTACGAAGCTAAGATTGGACAAATTATGGTAAGGAGAGGGCACTTTAACTATAGACCGTTTCAAACCAGACAACATAAACATTCTAAATGGGCTCCTTTGTATTTCCTGTTTGAATGTATGTTAATGCAGAAGCTGACCGTAAGTAAACAGGGACCAAAGTTGTTGCCCTAGCAACAGAATAGCAATGAAACGGTCCATAACTCTATTTCTCTTGTTGTAGCTTAAAATATTGTAACTTGACTCATTCAAGTGGCACATATTCCTCCCTCTTTATCCGAATGTAAAAAGGAAAGAAACCATTATTTCCTCTTTCTTCTTTTTCTCGTCTTATTATGTAATCTGTTTTGACAGTTGGTTTTCTGATCAACTGTCCAACACTATATGTAACTGAGAATGATCCAACAATTAAGTTGCTTTCTGACAGCAAGCTGTTGCCCTGCCACAGCAGGGTGGAGGCGGAGGTGGAGGTAGCGGCTTCCAGCTACCAAATAATCAAACTTTGAAGCTGATGTTGCTCCAAGCATTTCTCGTCATTGATCTGTCTGTTCCCTGCTGGTGAACAGGTGCATTATTTAAGGACCTGAGACACCAGAAAAAAATCACCTCCTGTATCATTTCCATTGCTGTGGTTTCTGTGGTTGCTATGGTCACACAGCGAGCCACGGCGTAAAGTTGAAGAAGTGGAGCCATCATTGTGATGGCAAAGAGCCACCCTCCCTTTCCTTACTGCCGCCGCCTCCACTGGTCCATTGGAGGCTTCTACCCGTCCTGCTTTGATCTACTGTACATTGATGCTTTGAGATAAAGGTGTTTAAAATGTCTACTTTAGGGGCAACGCTTGGCTCATAAGTAGGAACAATAAATCTTGCATTCTGTTTAGTTTAAAGCCAACTGCTACAAAACAATAAACGTTTTTAGCGTCTGCAGTAAGGGTTGGCAGCAGAGGGCTGATTGTGCAGCAGCAAACACATTTTATGACTTGATTGCTCTTATCTAATCCATTCTTACAGCTGATTATTTAAAAGATAATTATGCTGAACAATGACAGACTGTCATGTTGAGGTGGATCTTTGTGTTTTCAACACTATTAAATTGTTAGTGGCATTTTCTTTCTTTCTTTCTTTTTTTTAACCAACTGGAGAAAAAAAACAGAAAAAAAGAAAAACTAAATCTGAATGAAAGAACACATTCTATGCTTAACATTTGCATAACAATCCCTGGCCTTTCTCTGACATTTAATATAGCCTATGAATTATAATCAGCCCCAATAATGAGATGAGAAATACCAAGTGTGTCAGTAAAAGGTTTGCCTCAAATGAATCGCAAGGCTCCCTCCATCCCCCCCGAAGATAACTGCGTTTTATGTATCTTGCTGAAGAGGACTATCTGAATAGAACTGCTCCATCTTGAAATGCAAACTTGATCTTAAAGGTGCAGTCCATCATTTGCTAACTTCAGCCTCTTTTTGAGCCTCTCCTGGAGACTGGAGAGTGCCTCAAGAAATGTTTCTGCAAATAAAGTAAACAGCTAAATAGGAATGCAACTCTTCAGAGGAGAGTGAATGAATGAGTGAATGAGAGTGATTCTAGTGAATGCCTTCAGTGTGAAAACATTTATTTAAAGCTGGGATAGGCAGAAATTTCAGTTTAAAATCACACCCTTCTCCTGCAGCTCTCCCCTCTCTGTCCTAGGTTCCCATCAGACAACCACAAGCATATGCTCGCACTTTAAACAGTAATGCTGCTGTCGCGATGGACACGACGCAAATGATGCAAAATACATAAATTAAGAACTGCGAATGAAGTGAGTAGTGATTTCATGTCACACACTTATTCATGAGTTGAATAATGGGGACATATGACGTTGAGGATGTACTAACTGAAGTTCATTTATTGATTCAGCAATTTCACATGCCTACGAAGTGAGTCAACTTAAAATATTCTAGTGTTCAAACTCGTGCAAGTAACATGACATGGAAATTTGCATCACGGACGGTGTGAACACAACATAATGCAGCGTTTCCTATGCATTAATCTATTTAATTCAATCTCATAGTACAGTTGCCAACAGCACATTTGCTCAGCCCCTCCTTACCCACCTCTCTCTCTGTTTATCGGACCACAAATGAGACAAGAATTGGCTTACTAGCCACCCCACGGTCCCTCCGCCTCGCTCCCCATCACTGTGGACTGCTTCCCCAGGAGGAGAGCAGGCAGCAGCTCCAGAGATGAACCTTTGGTTGGCAGCTGTCATGGCTTGAATCTTGCCATTGCAAACCCAGGTGTCGCAGCAGGCTGGTGGATGGCAGCAGTGCAGGGTTTAACCTGTAACAGCAGCAACAGAAAGTTTGCTGATCCCATGGGGAGTCAAGGCTGTCCCGTCCCCAGGACCCCTGGTTTGAGCTGTCTTGCTGCAGAGGCTGACTGGAGGTACGTCCATGAAGCTGCTGCCCACTCTCCTTCCACCAAGGTAGTCTGTGGCGGCGGGGAGTGAGGCAGATGACAAACCCTGATTTGAGGCTATCATTAATGTTAGCAGTGGTTAGCAGAAGACAATACTATTAGCAATGTTTTCTCTCCATCTCTGCAATGCTTCATTGATACTGACACATGTTTTCTTTCAGTTACTGTCACACTGTCTTTAGACTCTTTTTGATAAATCCATCTTCCTTTTTTGGGGTTGCTTTGCAGTGTAGACAGCTGGTCCCAGTGCTGTTATAGGAACTTTCTCTACAGGATTCTCCACCATTGAATCAGGCTTTCAGCGAAGGGACATGCACGTACGTCTGCATTTGTAGAAATGCCCTCTTTCTGAAATGGCCTGTGATTGGCCAAAGTTTTTGGTCACGGACTAAATTTTTTAAAGTTTGAAAACAAAGTCAAGCAGATGTGCAAAAGTCTAGTTCTCTCTCAGACTACTTGAATTACAATATGCTGAAAGTTTACAATGGGATTTTTGCCCTAAGACGGCAAAATAAAACTGCCAACCCAAGCTGTAAAGGTAAGGAACAAATATTAGCCCTGCGTCAGTATGATTTTTTCAGGCTTTTGTTGGTGGTTAAAAATTTATATTTAGTGGTTCCCCAATCACTTGGTTCAAATTGCTGATAAATCAAAGACCTTCAAAATGGAAATAACTTTAAAAAGAAAATATAAAACTAAAGCAATCATTAGAATGAACATTAAAATGAACAGCAAAGTGCAAGAAAGAATGAATTTTCTGCAAAACAGCAAACTAATTAGGAATATGCAGCTACAGTGTCTGTTACGAGGACACGTTTTACCCTTTCCTTTTTTTAAATTCTTTTCCATAACAAATCAGCACAGGAAAGTATTCAGCGGCATTATTTAATTTAAATTTAAGGGGGTCAAAACATTAACAGATTAGAATTGCTCTTTGAAAAGTAAAATTTACTTCATGTTAAAGCAAAGTGACTAATTTGGTGGCTACTGCTGTTTTTAGCCAAGGACAGAACTTTCAAACATTTCAAAAGCAAAGTGACTAATTTGGTGGCTACTGCTGTTTTTAGCCAAGGACAGAACTTTCAAACATTTCAAAAAGTCCTGTCTGCACAACTTTTGAGGAATCTACTGCCGTCTTCCCTCTCCTTAGTGAAGCACACATCTTTGTTATTTATTTCCAGTTGACTGTTCAGTTTTTCTAGTTAGGGAGAAAAGAAAAGGCTTTGTGACCACAAAACAGTTCCTTTGTTAGGAAAAACTGAAATTGTAGAAAAACAACATCATCATTTCTTCAAACAGTTAAAGAGGTCAGGGCGACTGGTTGGGTATACACAGTGTCTGGCTATGACACCAGAGAGCGCAATTAGCACCCTGTCTCTCACCAACAGTAATTGGTGATATTCAGTAGCATTCCAGGAACGCAGCCTTAATGGACAAAAGACAGATGCATGTCAGCATCATCAAGTAGCCTAAGTTATGAAATACTGCAGAGAAAAAGCCCTGTGATTGTGATGTACAAGCGTATATGCTTTTGCATCAGAAATCTAAGAAAGTATACTGTGCTGTAACCAGGGGAGGAGAGGGAGATGCTGTTACTCAGAGTTTGATGGTCGCTGTGAAACAGTCACCAGTAAAAAAGACAACAAACAATCCACTAAAACACAAAGACTACACAAATGCACAAAATAAAGTTTGTTCATTTTTACTGACACTCTGTTGCCAGCTCCCAAGAAAATGTTGGCATTGTACATTTCTGCAAACCAGGAGTATGTTACATGTGTACGTTTCATACACATCATTCAACGTTTCTAAAGTGATGTAGTGAGCTGGAGGTGCAGGGGATGGTGGATGGCCTATCACCTTGGCAAGACACCTGCCAAACTGCAGACCACTATTCCCACCAGGGATAGCGACACAAAAAGTGGTTGCTGTTTTGCAGAGACATCGCTGCATTTCCAGCAGGGATTGTGCCACCAAATTCAGGAACTTTTAACCCAAACATTATCTTTTCCTACCCATAACAAAGTGGTTTGTGCCTGAACATAATCACACATTAACCACAGTGTTGTTAAAACAAAGTGACATAATGTTTCAACATATCAGCTACATAATAACGTACAATCCCAACATTTTTTTCTGGGGACTGAGTTGCTGTTGCTGTGACTGTGTGCGTTATTTGATTATACTATCAGTACTCTGACAGCTAGTGTTAATTTTCTTGGACTGGCGTGTGCTCGCTCTGGACTGTTCACTAAGTTTCACACTAAGACAAAATCAGAAAAGCCTGTTTCAGCCTGGTCTCACTCAAAAAGCTTTAAAATACATTGCATGGGCGGTGCCCCCTACATCATAACAAATGAATAAAGCCAGGAGCACTGTTTAGCGTCTATGTGAAAGGCACCAGGCTCTTAACAACTCCACTGTAAACCTATCTATATCATTATTAGACGTTCAGAGCAATGAACTTAGTTTAAAGAGCATAAACGTCAATCCAGGGTGGGCCGGAGAGGAGGTAAATGGGTCCAACAAACACTGAACTGTAACCCAGAAGACTGATGTTTGACACCAACAACGGCTGCAGCGTTTGTGCCCTTAAAGCTGGGTGTTTTTTGGCAACACATTGCTGCCTTTTCGGCCTTGTTTGTGTCCCTCAAAGCTGTGTGTTTTGGTGTTTTCCTAACCATAACCAAGTATGCTCCTCACACGAGGTGCCTCATGTGACTAAGGTCAACCACAATCTTGTCCTAACCATAACCAAGTAGTTTTGTTGCCTAAATCTAATCAACAGTCCCTTCTTACTGCAGAGTTTGTGCCACTTAGTGACATCCGCAATCTCCTCCCAACCATAACCCAGTAGTTTTTCACATTGACCTAACTGCTAACCCCTTCTGCCCCAAGATACAATGCAAAAGTCTGCCCTCTGTCGTGAGTAACACCCGGGGCTTCTGCCCAAGCGGCAAAATATGACGAGAAGGGATGAGATCTCTTTGCCTGTGTCTTAAATATAAGCTATGTTCAGCATGCTAAAATCTGATATAAAAGTCATGCAAACATTTGACCTTGTTTATTCATGGAGAAAGCACGTTTGTGCGCTGGAACCATCAGAGATACACCTGCGCACCTTTTTAACTACTGCTGGCAGGATTGGAGGTTACTGCATGCTTACCACGCCAACCCCACAGGGAAACTGCCACCAAACAAGGGTGGAAAAGTGAAACACTACATATGTCTTTGCCTCGTACCTATTACGACCACCTCGGTGCTGCAGGAACCCAACCACTTCAAGGCATTTATTATAGTCTTACACTTTGTCATATCATGTATTTGCAAGTTAATATTTAAACAGTTATATCATGGGAAAACTCTCTTACTTGAAAATACCTTGAAATTCAGTTACATGAAGAGAGCTTTTCTTTACCACACAGTCCACTGAACCTTTATGTTAGACTTCAAACCAAAGACCAGCACTCCAGGGAACAGTAGACCCTGAGAACACAGAAAAACCTACTGCATTATCATTTCTGGTCTTCCACATATTTTTCTGTTTGTGTACTTGCCGCAGGCTCAGCAATCCATCTCTGCCGGCTTGTTCCACATGCAAACTTAATCGAATCACAAAACAAAAGAAGCAAAGCTCTCCAAGAGCTTGTGTGTAATTGCATTAAATTTCATTGCACAGGATGATACTTTCATTCAGCATTTTGTTGAAATTGTGTAGGGTCTGCGTTTGGTGTTTTACAGAAATAGTTCAGTATGGTAGTTTCATAGTAATACCCCAGTAAAAAGTTCAATTAAATTTATAATATCTGGAATGGGTTATTTAACAGAAAAAGCATGAAAAGTCTGTCTTTCTGGTGAGACAGTGGGTTTTGAAAGACTTCAGTAGTTGGATTGGTTTCACAGCATGATGAAAGTTAGGCTAGGAGCCATTTCTGTTCCCCAGTTCATTGAAAAGAAAAAAGAAAAAAACATGACCTGCTTGCATGGATTACAGACGGAACAAGGGTCATCTGCCACGTGTCTTACTTGGAAGAAAAACAAGCTTTATAACTTGTGATAATTTGGACAACCCTTAAAAATACACTTGGTTAGTAACTAATTTGAAGAGCCTGAACAAGGCTTAACAGCAAAATAGAAATGCAGTCTAATTCAAATGATTTAAAGAGGATGTACTTCAAAGTAGCAGAAGTAAAGATAAAGTAACGTACTTGGGAAATACTTCTTTTTTTTTGTATTTTATGTGTTTGTTGATCAGTTCAAATCCAGAACACCAAAAGATAGTTTGGGTTTTATCTGCTCAGTGTTTTTACATGCCAGTCTCAGAAATTTTGAAACTTTTTAGTGACATGTATGAAATGACTACACTGATACTTTGCGAAAATCCAACACATCAGTCATCTTGAAGCAAATCACCCAACAGCCACAATGAAACACTAATCTTCATGTCTATCATTCATCCACCAGATTCAAAATGATACATACTTTTTCTGGTTTTAATCATTGATTTAAAACAGAATGTCAAACATAATCTGTGTGTATTAGGACAAATCTTTATCACCAAGTTATCAAGATCCATTTTTCAAAGTACAACAGCATGTCTGTCCAGAGCCATAAAAACATGCACTTTATGCATATCACTGCCTCACTGACAGTCATTTCTTGTTCAAGGCTGTCTGTGGAGGGAAACAAACCTGTGACCTTCCAGCCAGAGAACAGTCCCTGTCATCCTCAGAAATATGAGGCCGTACTGTGTCAGGGCCTGACAACAATTTGGCTCGTAGTCAGACCATCAGGAAAGCACTGCAGACATTCCTGCTATATACTTTTAATAACAATATTAAACATATAATTCCATTATCATATTCTTTAAAATGTTAGTAGTAAGGGCACTCGATTATTTAACTTCAGCGATGACTACATTCATTAAGATTAGATATTATCCATTGTCCCACACATGCCTTTCTCTTTTTACAAATTATCATCCTCACACTGGCTGTCAATCAGGGCTTTTGATGTGTCACACACTTATAATTCAAATGCGTGAACTGCGACAAATAGGTTACCTGTAAAGGTTTTTTGAATTAAATTAAATTACATTACATTACATTTTTAGCAAGAGTTTGCCTCAATTAAAAATTCATTCATAACTTTTTCTATCAGTCCAGTTGAATATTGACAATCACAAAATCCCACGGCACGTCTGGATTGGCATCACTGCACACCATTTTAGAACCACTGCTCTATACGATAGAACATTAACATAGCAGCAAAGAACATCTGGCTATGTAAAGATAGAATGGAAATAAAGATAGAATTAATAAAAAATAGTGTCCTGAACAGAGATTGAAGTCATGCTCTGTTGCCTAGGGTGACCATATTTTGATTTCCAAAAAAGAGGACACTCGGCCCGGCCACGAGATAGCCTACTTAAATGATACCTGCAGTTTACTCAAAGATGCCTTATCATTTTAATATATTTAAAGTTTATATGTATGGATAGAAAATTCAGTTATATTACAAAATAATATCTCTCAAAGACAGAAATTCAGATAGGCCCCTATAGATAGGGGACACATACACAAACTAGAGTGTGGCTACCCGATCCGAGCCCAACGGGTCCCAACGGGTCCCGACGGGTCGGGCTGGGTTTGGTCAAAAATGTATAAATTGTATTCGGGCTCGGGTCGGATTTGATCAGCTTTCAGTGAAAATGTAGTGTAAAAATGAATAAAATCCTATTGTCTGTCCTGTTTATTGCTTGGGGACTGTTATTTACATGACAACACCTGAACACAACACACACACACATTGGCTGTTTGTTTCTACCTCTCTCCTCGCTGGAAGCCTTGGACCTCCAGCTGCCCGCCTCCGCCTTGATTAAACGCTGAAAATTAAATAAAAGAGGGAGACAGGTTTTTCCTATTTTATCTTATTTTGTTATATTTCTCGTTCTCCTCTCGCTGGAAGCCTTGGACCTCCCACCGCCCGCTCCCGTCTCAAACACGGAGGTCTCCCTCTCCGCTGAGCACCCACGGGGAACGCCCGGCCTGTTAAATAGCCTGTAACCGTAACAACTGTGTGAGACAAATTCAGTGCTTTAGTAATTAAACAATGTCGGGCTTGGTTCGGTTTCGGACATAACAAAATAGAATGACTGTTGGGTTCGGACAGAGATATGCGGCCCGTGCCGCACTCTAAGACACACACACACAAGGAAAACCGGACATTATCATCAATTTATAAACACCCACTGAACACCCCAGACAGGACGTGAAAAGTGAACATGTCCGGGCAAAAGAGAACGTTTGGTCAGCCTACCATCAACGATTGGCCACAATTGCATGTTAGTGCATATGTAAATATTCTCCCACGTGTGTACCCCACTGGCTAGCTAATCGTCACCTGTCTGCACTGCGCTGCACTCGCGGTTACTGCTGATATCAGGACAGTGTCGTCGGCGAAACATTGTGCCCATCCTCCAGTTCCCCCACTGTTAAAACAGTTAGTACTGTCCGCACTGTTGCCATTTTTTGTCCTGTTCACACTGTTAGCATCGTTAGCTGCTAGCTGCCAGCTTAGTTACCTCCACGTTGAGAGCCATGTGCAGACAACCTCTGAATCAAAGACACACTTTGAAAATCGTATATAGCTCTTATAATTAATAACTGCAGGGCTGGACCGAGCACTGCAGACCTACATGTAGATCCCAGCAAGAATAGGAGCGTATGAGAAATCAACACAAATAAACAAGTTGACTAATACACAATAATAATAAATAAACAATACATTTCACTCTGGCTGTTAGGCAGCCGTCTATAAAACCTATTGGAAGATCTGCCTCTGAATAACTGGCACTGAATTACTAATATGTGAAAATAGAGTTGAGGTGTTATGTATTACTAACCAGGACAGAGATGAAATGTAAACACTCAAACATCTTTGAGAAAAACTGCTCCAAGTGTTTCACCTTTAAATCTGAACTATGTCAAAACTCACAAAGTAACCTCCACTTCACCTGTACTGTCACTGTCTTATCTCTGTACAACTGCAAACAAACCCATGTAGCACACAGAAAGCAGAGAGAGAATCATTTTTCCCTTTTCATGGTGTTATTATTACCTTATTTGTGATATATACAATGCAGAGTGAATTTCATCATGCATATTTTAGGACATGAGGTGGACTGTGGCACCTAGTTGCTCTCAGTAGGTAGCTTCATAATCAGCCGGAGGAACAGATTGCTCACTTACATTTTTGTCTCGTCATCATTTCCGGCTGCTGAAAGAATTGGCTGATCTTAGCACTGTTGGCAGCCAAAGTCCAGACAATTTGTCAAACTTTCTAACAGGAGATGAGGTAAACACTGTGTACAGACAAATTAAAAACACTTAACTAATATGGATGTATAGACCCTCTGTGCATGACCTATGTCTCAATACTTTTAAGGCCTCTTTAACCTGCCATCTTCCCTCGATGTTTATTTTCCCCTGGGAAACAGTGGAGATCATTTCTGTACACCTTAAATTCGGAAGTGACTGCAGTACCTACAGAAAAATACCAGCAGCAGCGTTTACTACTGCTTCCAGTATTATAAGCATATATTACCTGTTCATTTTCTCTAATCCTAATGTATTTTCTGTTGGCAAGAATAACTCAGAGACTCTCTGCTGCAGTGTTAGCAAAGAGAGAATAATTACATTTACCCATTTGCAAAATAGGACCATGCCTCTGTGTAACTTAAATTACACCATCATTACTCATAATCAATCACCTTTAGAGCATTCCTGGTAGATAAATTGGAGTTTAATATGTGTTCATGGTGGTGGCTCTTGCAGCCATCACTGTTCTGCAGGCTCGTGAAATCGAGTGCACGCTTAAACAACAGCTCCCCGTTTATCTGCAGCACAATAATGGTGTAGTGGTTAATCAGAAATTGAAATCAGCAGCATCGTTGTTGTGTAGTGTTTAAGGACATGTGTAAACATGTCACTGGGTAAATTCTGCAAGATTTGTGAAACAGAGCAGAGCAGGCATGTACTGTCAGCCCATGACCATGATAGATGAGTCCTTGTTAGAAGGTGCTCTCTCCTGCATTTTCTACTAACCCACTGAAATGTATGTGGCTACTTACACTGGGCTCCAATCATTCTACATCAGACACTGGCTATTTACCTACACATGAAGGCTGTTAATATCCTTTGGAGTTGCCCTGGTTTCAGTAAATGTTTCAGAAATAGGCCTGTGACACAAGATGGCTGCAGCTTTAAGGGCAGGTTCACAACTAAAGGTCCACTTCCTGAATTGAACCAATGTAAGGATGATGCGTTATGTAAATTTTCAGACTGGACCAACAGACCAAACGCTAGAGTCAAGAATCAAACAGTCCAGAAATTATAAGCAAAAGTTATGTGGCAGAAATGTCATTCTATTATTGGTCAGACAGTCAGAGGGTAAAAAGACAACAAATCCCTCCCAATTTCTACCTGGATATCGTACATCAAAGAGCACCGTCAGGTTCTGTTCATGCTGATGTTTATCATACTTTAGCATATGATCATCTCGTAACACAGTAGGTATTTAATATTTTAATGATGTATTTCAAACCCAGGGTGGAGGAGCCCTTCTGTGCTGAGTTTGCATGTTCTCACCATGTCAGCATGGGTTTCCTCCAGGTACTATGTAGGTTAATTGGTGACTTTAAATTGTCAGTAGGTGTGAATGTGAGTGTGAATGGTTGTCTATCTCTATGTGTCAGCCTCAATGTCAGCTGACATGACCCCTAACAGGATAAGCGGTTACAGAAAAATGAATAAATGAATGAATTTTGAGGAAGATGCACTGCCATCAGACGATTTTATCAAAGAAAAGTTCTCTTCAGATCTGCACATCTTACTTCGTTATGAGTCCAGGTTTGACCCCGGCCACTTTATCTTTTGGTCGTACATGCTGACACAGGCTCCTAGTTCGTCAGTCACCAACACGGGAAAAAAACAAGTTTTTTGTTTTTTAGCCTATGAAATGACACATAAATAGTGTGCTTTCTGTGATAGGTTCAAATGATGTTCACACCAGAAACGAACCACTCCAGAGGTTTACTTGACGGCAGTCTGTAACCACTCCATTGAGGCTGACCAGAGAGCGGTCACTTGGTTCACAACAGAGTTTGTGTCCTGCATTCACACTAAAGGCCTTTGCACACTGAGTCCGTCACTTTATTGTTCTATATGTTGTGAAAATTTGCAATACGTGACAAAATGAAAAGACACATTTCCTCCTTTGCCTCTCTCCACTGGAGTTACCTATTTGGCTGTCATCACTCCCTCCCTGTCTTTCATTTGGCACCGCAGCTGCATGAAGGGGCGGAGCTGTCCTGCCTCCCCTGTCTCCACATTCTGTGTGCGGTCCACATCCTCCTCCTCTTCATCATCATCCACCTGAATATTATTATCTGACCTGTTGAAAGTGAGCTGTCTGAGTTATGGAATGATTCTGTGCACCCCGTTTCTCTGTCTTGTTGGCAGCTGTGTCTCACCACCACATTTTTCTTCACTGATTCTTGTTCAAACGTCTCTAAAGGCTTCTGGAAGATGCGAAAAATGCGGAAAATGAAACCTGTTCCAAAAATTTAAATGATGAATGAAAGTTTCAGTCGTATTTCTTTTTAGACTCAAATGAAAATCACCAAGGGGTTAAATGCTCCAAGGTTTGGTTCAGCCAAACCAAACAAGGCGGATGTGAACATGTGCCTTAAGTACAATACTTGAATAGACTGCTTTTATTTTCTTTGACAGTGAAAAAGTTAAATATTCAGTTTTTGTCCTGGACTGTGCCCATGTTTTATTCATGTACGATAAACTATTTAAATGCATTTAACATTTAACATATTACAGTCTTAAATTAAAACATAATATACTGTAGATACAAATTAATTTTATGCTGTTACATAATCAATCATCAATAACAATGCACCACTCACAAACACTTATTCTATGTTACTGACATAATTCATCATTAGGTTGGGTTTATTTGAACATATTACACAATACCCATAATGTAATCAGGGCTTCTGATTGGCCCTGCAGTGGCTCATATTCAGACACATAAAACACGTTGTAATACAGGATATTAAAACAGCCACATTTTGGCTTTAAGGTCTCATTAATTATCTGACCCAAAAAAAGTGACAGCGTCATGAATAAGAACCTTGCAGTTTCTAAAGAAAGTAATGAATTTATTCTTTTCTATTGAGCGTCTTCTGCCCTGCAGCTTTGATCACTGCTTCACCGTGCTGTCGTCTACAAAGTGCTGCTGGGTGGACGCACAGAAATTAGATTATGATTGTGCTCCTCTATATGATTACATTCTGATATTAACGTGCGCTCTTTTGTACCGCAGTACTATTTATACCCTCAAAAGTCCAATTATATGATCAGGAAGTGCCTTTAATTATATCACGTAGCGCTGGACACTAAAAAAAGATTAATCATGGCAAATTACCCACAGACAACAGCCCGTGCTCCTGCTTACTTTGGCCTGGATACAGTGTAGACAGAAGGACACAGTGACACAAGGTCGTGATCCCTCACTGGCTTCCCACTCATGCACACTGTCAGCGCTGCCAGGGATTGTACTGCTGTAGTGGGCGAGCGCCGATTCTCCTTTGCCACGCAGCCAATCAGTGTGCATCCTTTAGTGATGTACAGTAGCTGTGGCAGAGCTCAGGCTGAAGAGGAACAAATGTGCATCTGAAACTACTGAAATCGACTCTGTACATTAACACATCAAATAAAATGTATTAAGTCTTAAAAGGAGCCATTATGTGCCTGTTACAGCGCTGTGTTGTGGCAGTGTGCAACATCCAGCAGGAGAGGACAGCCCAGACAGCAGCTCATCAAATCCTCAAATTGATCCTTGCCTTCAAGCACTGATAGTCAGATTTGATGTGATGTTAGAATAATCTAGAAAATACAATTTTATTACACTAAGCCTTGGTCACCTTTTCATAAAAGCAAGCAGCAAATGTCTTGTTGCCATAGATACTGAAAAACTGAACATGAAGAACACCTACTGCTTGAGCCCATAAATATGCATTTACCTCACAGTCTATAGGAGTGGGATATCCTCCACAGACTGTGCTACAATGAAGCAAAGAGATAGTGATGCAGGTTTAACTGCAGGGCTGTACGCCCTCGGGAGTCCAACCATGTGTGCACTACTTAAAAGAAGCCAATTAAGGAATGGACACACAAACTAGGAATACAAGAAAAGCTCAGTACTACAGCTCCAGAGTAACACAATAGTTACATTCCATTCTTTTAATACAATTCATTACTAAAGGAGAGAAATAAAGCAAAGCTCCATATACCTCATTAAATTCATATGGTCGTTTACATCTAACTGCCTGTGTTCTGATACATTAGGCTGTTTTAAGGGGACCTATTATGCTCGTTTTCAGGTTCATATTTGTATTTTTAGAACATGTTGACATGTTTTAATGTTCAAAAACACTTTATTTTCTTTATACTGTGTGTACTGCAACATGTGTGTTAACCCTCTGTCTGAGACAGAGGCCTCTAGTTTCCCGGTGCGGCACAGGGTGGCAAACCCTGCGCAGAGCTAGTTTCGAGCAGCGCAACCCGAGACTGAGGTGCGCTGAGATGGGTGTGGCGGTGCAGCAGGGGGAGGTGTCGACAGATCCAGCTTGGCGCGATTGACAGTTTCGTGCCAAAAGGCTTCGCCAAAGGTGCGCTAAAAGCTCCCAGCTGAAACCAGGTCTACTGTCAGCGCAGACGGAGCACAGCCAGAGCGCAGCCAGTGTAGTGGCAGTTTGGCTGACCGGCAGACAGTGCGCACACGTCACCAAAACCTCACAGGCAGGTTTCCAGAATATCAGGCACATTAACGATGCAATAAATACCCCAAAAAAACACTATTCAATGCAACTATCTGCAATCAGCACATAAATGTATCTCTATATCGACTGTCCTGTCACATCTGATGTCAGATCAAAGGGGATTGGCACCGTTTGGCACATTTGGCACGCGTAATGGAAACCCAACCTGATTTGATTAACACAGCTGCAAACTAATGAGTTCACATCCCTCTCAGCCAACCACAAACAGCCACAGCATCAGATAGGGAGTATATATTCAGCATCTGTCATCTTAGAAAAGTCAAAAGAAAAGAGGAGAAGTTTGGCCGTCTGACGCTGCTGCTCTCTTCTGCCATGGCGAATTGAGTAAACTCTCATTATGCCTCCGCGTGGCGCATTTAAGGGCAAGGACAGAGGCTCATTTGATTGGTGTGATGTGAATCGGCTGTGTAAAACCCACTCCACGCCTTCTCTTGCAAACTTGCAAAATCCGCCTGGCCACACCCAGTTGGCGAAGCACAGGTGCACTGCGCCTCCGACTCGCCCGGTCTGCGAAACTAGAGGCCAGAGTCATAATATGGCATTTTTTATTAGCTTTTTTAAAATTTTGTTTTCAATTTTTGTTTTCAATTCAGTTTAGTTGCACTTACGGTGCATTCAGACCTAGAGTTGTCTTGCTTTGGTCCGAATCAGGGACTCATTTTGTTACAAAGTTGTATAATTGCCTAGAGTTGGTTTGTGTTCTCACGGCAGCATTTACAAGCGGACCAGATCAAATGTCTTGTGTGAGAAAGCTGCTCTTGATTGGTCAGAATTTCCATGTGGGAAAAATCCAGGAAGTGAACAAAACGTTGAAGAAGAGTACACTTGCAAGATAAATGTGACACTTTCTAATGTCACAATGGAGGGACAACTACGCAGGTTGATTTTAGCGCTGCTCATCGTGGACTATATTGCTGTCATTGTTCATTTTAGTCAAACCATACAGTTTGAAAATGAGGCGCGGCTCCAACTAGAAAAAAATGTTTTCATGAAAACAAGGAAAAACACAAAGGGTCCCCTTTAATTGGTATTGTATTGAATGATGTGAAATATCTGCAGTCTGTGCAGTGTGTGTATAAAAGAGGTTGTGACAGTATATTACGGATCATCATTACCTAGAAATACAGTATGCTGGGTCACCTATATGCTGTCCATCAGGTTCACTAACGTGCTTTTATGTTCCCTTTGTTTCATACAGGCTGTGCCATGTGCTCTTGAATTTGAATGTTAACTGACTAGACTGTCACATTTGCCGGCAGCTCTATTGTCAACCCTGAGATGAACAAAGATACCTGTCGTATCGCCATGTTCTTGTTTCCCTGCTAACCGCAATAGGAGGTGAAGCCTTGTCCAATTGTGGCTTTGTTGCACTTTGCTGTTGATGCGTGCAATTTAGAGCAGTTGTGTGGTAGGATACCTGCCGTGACGGTTAAGTTGCCATTATGCTCAGTAAGCTTTTATATTTTTGTGCATTCTACTCAAGGTCTTTAAGACCAGGGGGGGTCATGAAAACCATAACACATTTAAATTGGGTTCTTGAAAAAAGCAGAGAGCATAGTGGCAGAGACACTGGGTGCTCAAACAGCACTCAAACAAATGTGGATTTAAGGACAACTGTAGCTGTAAAAACAAGTGAAAAATACACTTTAAATACAAGCTGTCTTGTCTGTTTTTTCTACATTTGCTGATTTACTACAATTCATGTGAAAATATACAAAATAGGATTGTAATTTGTTCAGCCTGTGCCTATGCTTGACACAACTGAAAAACAGATTTAATGTGTGCACCTAATCTTTGTTTGAAACAACATGATGCTGGTATTGGGAAAAACTGCATATCTTAGAAAAATCTGCAGTGTTAGGAGATATTAAATGACAATATATCCCATTTGGTGGATGCTCTCGCTCAAAACATCTACACAATGCTTACAGTGAATATATAACCAAAGGTTGTTGTCCCAAGCAGGAAGCAACCAAGCGTAGCAGCCAAATCAAGATGAACAACAATCCTCAGAGCGAGAGCATGTTAAAATCAAACAGCTCTGTAGCACTTCAGCTGCAATGGTGCTCTCTACAAGCAAGAATGATTGCACCCTTTTTTACTTTGTGTGAGACCTTCAAGTACATTTCCATTTGCACACATGTACACACACACTTTCAGCCAAACACAGGCTCCCACAGGAAATAGCATGTGACCCCCCCCCCACCTTATCGCTTGCAATCGATGACTAACAGTGTTGCCTTAGCACTTAGCCTCTCTGACAATTGAGCCAGTTTTTCTCCCACACAGCCAAAGCCCATTTCTGCAGGGAGGGGAGGCCTACATCAGACATGCCCGGGGCTCTGGATGAATGCTCTGTTGTCATAGTTTGTTAGTTTTAGGATTTCCAGTTTGCTATTGTCTAATTTATTTATTCAGTGTTGTTATGTTTCCATATCTTCTGTAGAGATGCGCAAACTGAAATCATATGGTCACTGATAACGGGCGACCCAAGGATTTAATGCACAGTGATCAGTTTACTCCAGGGGCGATTGCTCTGAGACAACAGGGGAGGCTGAATGTCCCCTAAAATTTCATAGAAGAAATGGTCAAATGTGCACTATTGAATTTACATTAAAATAAGAATTTACATTGCATTAAACGTGCGCTAGGATGCGTTTCACATCATGACTATGATGTTCAAACATCTGCTGTTTATCCCCAGTTTTCAAACCCGACCTCCCTGTCATACATTCTCGTGTCAGCACGGTGGACGCGGAGCCTCCACGCATTCCTATGAGACAGCGCTGAGCAGGTTTTTTTCATGCAGCAAAGCGAGACGGTCATTGGATAAATGCGACAAAATCATCACTTCCAGGGAGGCTCAGCTTCCCTGGGACCTAATGTAGCGGAAGGCGGGAGAGGACGCTCGGTGTCTGCATGATGATTGGAGGAACTGTCTAAAAGGCTGAACCCCTTTATGATTGAGAGTGCTTTGGAAATACACACCGGCATCGTCACATTTCGAGCTCAGTCCTATGCAGATATTTGTGAGTGGAGTCTTCTGACAGAGTGCCGTCCAGAGTTCCTTATTTCCATCAGCGATAAGCTCATTTTCAGTTCAGGTGTTTAAACCCATCTGAAAATCTTTGAGGTGTGTTCTGCTGTGGTTCTGTGGCATGAGTGTTTTTGAAAAATGGCTTCAATTAAATGTTCCTTTTATAAGTTACTGCTTCGCTACAATATGCAGATTTTATGATGTAAACTTAAAGTGAGCTTCCCCTGTGTAAAAGACCAGCAGCTGCCACTGGTTTACTCATAACAAGGAGTACCATGTAAAAACAGTTGGATAGTGTGAGAGAACAACCCCGATAATATCATCACGGTTATCTAACATTCAGCTTGAGACTGCCTCACAAACTGGAGTTGCAGACTTTGAAAGACATGGACATTTACTTGCAGTATGGGAAATGCAGGATCGAGTATTTTTAGAGCTTGACTCTTGAGGATATCTTGGCTTCTACTGCATTCAAATTTGCTATTCTTTCTCCTTCTGCATGTCTATTTTCCAATCAACTAATTTGCTGTTGTGCAATACTACATCGCTGGAGTAATCCTTTCTATGTACAATGAGGGGTAACTCACACCAGCAATGTTTGTGGTATGTCAGAACAATATTTTCAGCTACTGTTTTCTGTCTAAGCTCCCTGACTAGAAACGTAAAAATACACCACTGTTTAGTGCTGTGCCACTTATTGTTTCAACATCAACATTGTGATGTGCGAAGGTGCAATAGTCACACTGCAGAATGTGCAATTTTAAGTAAGGCAAATTAACTCAAACATATTATGCTACAACTTTTTTGCTGCTTGATACAAAAGGAAAACTGGCACGGTTCTCATTTTCTATGACGAATTTACAGAACAAGTCTTAAAGACAGGCAACTTGTGTATGTGACGTAGTCTGGCAGTTTGTTATGAAAAGTGAGAACAAAATAAGTGATATAGTTTTACAGTTTGTCTTCAAATATTCAGTAAAAACTAAATAAGATGATCTCTCATTTCTTTTAACAACAGTAACTCAGAGTGAGATTCAGATTCTGTATACAATATTAATACTTCAATATTAATACTTCAACATTTAAACAGCTCCCAAATACAAAAAAATGTCCCCTGGGATCTATATATATAAATCAACAGCTGATTTCCTTGTTTTAGTAAAATCCTAAATGATTGAGTTGTTTTTTTTTTTCCACCTGGACCTTTATGCTCCGCCATTTCTCCTCTAATCATCACGCTGTAACCTGTGACAGGCAGTTATAATACCACAACTATCACACATTCACACATATGTAGTTTTTTGTTGATCCACGAGCGTGACATAGATTTACATTACCAAAGGTTTATGACAAAATCACTTAATGACACCAACTCCTGTGTGCGAGAGTGGAGAGGGAGACGCTGTGCTGCTGCTGAAACACCCCTGAATGAATGCTAGGCATGAACAGGAGGGAAACACTATCTGACAGTGGGACAGACTTTGACACAACACCTAACTGTAAAAGCTAGTTAGCAGCTATGAGCCAGGCTGAAGCTATTTGAGTTAACCTAAAGACACCAGAATTTTCTCACCTATGGCTTGCCGCCCCCTTATTTAAGGGTAAGCAACATGCATAATTAATATGACATGCTAGATCACTGCGGTTTAAGAACGGTAGTGTAGAGCGTTCTCTAACACGTTGCTCCAAAAGGGACCCAGAGTGGTTGCAAAGGTTGTGAGATATGAGTCATATAATTTTCGTGCTCATCAAACCCCTCAGTGATTCCTCGTGCCCTTTATAGAGACATCTATCTTGCTATTTGCTCATTTATTCAGGTTCTTCCCAGTAATTTGTCACATTTGTTGCACTTGACACGAGTAGAGCATATATTTCTTTGTAATCTCATCCACCGTTATTCTGTAAACTTGTGCATTTTATTTTTCAACAGACTGATTTCTCTGTAATTGACATCAAATTAATCAGTATCAGCACAAAGACGTCGTATCACCTGAGCTCTGTGAAATTACTTGAGTGAGTCTGACTGATTATATTCCAGTGATACATTACTTCTAAATGATCTGTCCCACTGCGTATTCCCCTGGCCACATCCCACCACTCAAATCTGCAGATGAGTGTGGGAGGAAGTGAAGTGCTCTCTTCCTGTCTGCCTATAGGGCCATCCACAGGATGCTGGTGCCAGAGAGCCTCGGATGAAGAGATTCAAGTGTGCGTATCGAAAGGCCAATGGAGACAGATGGAGGACAGGGACGTTTAGACAAGCCCCTCTCGTATCGCCTTTGAAAACATGTGAGGTATTTTTCTGCCTGTCATCGCCTGTGGTATAAATTACTGCTTACCCAAAAGAGATGCCATGCACAGCCTAAGAGAGATAAATGGTTTGCATGCTGCTGGCATGGAACACTGGCTCCCCGTGCACGTCACTGATATTAGCTAAATATTACCAGCGATGTCTCTGCCTTAGACCTTGGTCAAAAATGTATCAACAAGACAAATGTCTGCCCAGCATTTGTGTAACTATTAAATTCCTCATGGCTTTCCAAATCATCTCAAAACCCCGAGAACTGAGAATTCCTAAACCGAGTCATAATTCATGGGGAATTGAGCCTCACTGGTTTGCTGGCACAAATGAGGGTTTTCAAGTGATGTGGCTTGGCGCTGCCTCGTGCCATGGGGACAAGCCTGATTAGCATTATGGTGATGGATCAGAGCAGGGGTACAGTCATCATTTAGAAGACCTTTGATACCGGTACACTGGATCCAGAGTGCTCAAGCTATATCACTGCCTAACATAATGTTTTGACAGCACTCGACCTTGCAGTTGTTTCTCAGAGAAAATAACTCCACAAATCAACAAGCTCTGCTATTTTTTTTCCACCAATACAGTCAATTTGGGAGTGTAACTATGAAGACAGTGCAGTGCCAGTTTTCTAATCTTCTTTACGGCAGGGATTAGTTATGATGGGATGTTGTTGGTGGCAGTGCCACGTGCGTTTCTTTGCATTCAGCCAAGGAATCACTTTCATCTAAACCTCACAGAACCCGTTTAGTCAAGGAGCAATGATTCATCAACATCACAACACGTTTATCGGTCTTTACACAACTCTAATGTATGCACAATTTATCAGTAGCACTGTCTTTATGATGCAAAGAGGAAATAACTATAATTAATCTCGTTAAGAAGCATCTCCTCGTGCTACAAGTTAATGTGGTTTGCATTTAATTAATGTGGGCATGATGAGAGTGAGGTGGGGATGTAACAATACCTGACTTTAAAGGATCATTATATGGAGTCAATGTTGTTTCTGTGTGTTTTGTAGGGATTGAGAGGCTTTTATTCACCACTACATTTTCCAGAACTCTCACAGAGGCTCTTTTCTAAATCCTGCATGTGACGGTGCAGTCACAGGCTGAACAGTGGCAAGAAAACATCTGCAGTCATTTCAGAGTGGCTGATTTCAAACTCTCACAGTTTCATATGGTGAACACAATCATGAGGTCAGTGAACACCAAAATGAAAATGAATCTGTCTTGATACTGTTTAGCCTATGATTGCTCATGCCCTGGAGGTGGGTTTAGTAGAAGGACCAAATAAGAGAGACATTTTGTAATGTCATTCAATTCAGCCATAAAGTACATCCTTGAATTGGAGTTTAAAGTTCTTTCTTTGACAGCAACAGCAGGAAAAAGTTGAGCAAAGTTTGTTCTATTGCCATGAAAATGATGATGATGACGAGGACTGTTTGATATTAAAGATCATTCCAGAAAAGCTACTAAATATAGATAAGGATGTCAGTTTTTGGTTAATTTTTGCTTTCGATAGACACCCATTAATCGGTAACTAACCACTTTATCACTGGAGCTTTAGCACCACTTTTCAATCAGTCAATTTTATTTATAAAGCCCAATATCACAAATCACAGTTTGCCTCACAGGGCTTTACAGCATACGACATCCCTCTGTCCTTAGGACCTTCTCAGCAGATAAGGAAAAACTCCCCCAAAAAAATCCTTTAACGGGGGAAAAAAATGGTAGAAACCTCAGGAAGAGCAACTGAGGAGGGATCCCTCTTTTTCAAAGTGCTTTCCATTTAGAGGGGCCGAAATTGTATTGCTTTGTGATGTAAATGTCTTGCCTTGGCTTTGTTGACAGACAGCTGGCTAGCCATGTTTACACACTAAAACATAGTACTGAATAGGGCTGTCAAAATTGCTCAAAAATGACGTTCGAATATTCCTTCTAAAAATAACTCATAGGTTCGAACCATTCGAATATTTTTTTCCGCATTATGTCCACAAGAGGGCAAACTAATACAAGGAAACATAACTACTTGTAGGTATTTTTATTTCCACATAAACGTCTTTGAAAACATTTACATACCTACACATTAAAACACATAAAACAATTATCTATAACATTACGTTATAAACGACCGCGGACCTCTCACTCGCCCCCCCTCTCTGACCCATGGCCACACCGCCCGCGGAAGCGCTGTGAATAGCCTCGAAGCACCGGACCGTGACCGGCTCGCGCCCTGAAGCGATCGTTTCAGCGTCTGGTCTATTTTCTGCGCGAGCCGCGAGCGAATGTGTCAAGCCAGGTGACAGAGACAACAGCTGGGAGCAGGACCGCTTGTTGACCAGGCTGGAGAAATGCACGTCTGATGCCAACGCCCACTCGCAAAGAGGACAGCTGCAGTGGTGTTTTTTTTTCCTTTCTCCACAATTGAATATCAATTTTCACATTCGAAGGTCCATTTTTTTTTTAAATTCAAATTTAAATTCAAATTTAGAATATTCGTTGACAGCCTTAGTACTGAATGTGCAGAACTGCTAGCTAGTTCCCACCCAACCCAGCTATTGTGCAGTGCAGAGCAGCCAAGGCTAACATTAGCTTACCAGTGAAAACTGGAGGATGGCCAGTGAGCACTATGGCCTCTAGTTTACCCGCGCGGCGCAGGGTGGCGCAGGGTGACGAACCCAGTGCAGAGCTAGTTTCGAGCAGGCGCGCTCAGTTTGGTAGTTTGGCAGACCGAGGTGCGCTGAGATGGGTGTGGCAGCACAGCAGGGGGAGGTGTCGACAGATCCAGCTTGGCGCAGTGACAGTTTCGTGCCAAAAGGCTTCGCCGAAGGTGCGCTAAAAGCTCGGCAGCTGAAACCAGGTCTACTGTCAGCGCAGGCGGAGCGCAGCCGGTGTAGCAGAAGTTTGGCTGACCGGCGGACAGTGCGCACACGTAAATACCCACAAAAACCACTACTCAATGCAACTAGCTGCAATCAGCACATAAATGTATCTCTATATTGACTGTCCCGTCACATCTGATGTCAGATCAAAGGGGATTGGCACCACTTGGCATGTTTGGCACGCGTAATGGAAACCCAACCTGATTTGATTAACACAGCTGCAAACTAATGAGTTCACATCCCTCTCAGCCAACCACAAACAGCCACAGCATCAGATAGGGAGTATATATTCAGCATCTGTCATCTTAGAAAAGTCAAAAGAAAAGAAACAGAGTGAGACTGCGAGAGAGAAAGAGAGAGAGCGCACGCTCGCACGAGAGAAACACAACATTGATTTACAATTGTGGTGACCTCCTCCCAGGCTACCTTTGCATCATCAGCCCGTGGAGGTCTGCTCGCAGTTCCGTATATTCGGACACTGTGAGCTTGGACCTCCCGGACCAAAACATCAGTTTCCTCCAGGGAGAAGTTTGGCCGTCTCGCTACTGCTCTCTTCTGCCATGGCAAATTGAGTAAACATTCATTACGCCTTCGTGCAGCGCATTTAAGGGCGAGGAGAGGGGCTCATTTGATTGGTGTGATGTTAATCGGCTGTGTAAAACCCACACCACGCCTTCTCTCCTCCCTCTTTCCGACTTGCGCAGGTAGGAGGGACGGAGGTGGGAAAGAGGAGTAGCTGCGCCAGCACGCAAGGTGTGCCAAACTTGCAAAATCCACCTGGCCACACCCAGTTGGCCAAGCGCAGGTGCGCTGCGCCCCCGCCGCGCCCGGTCTGCAAAACTAGAGGCCTTTGTTTCTGCATGTTGACATGGCTAGTTGGCTTTCTGTCTCCCACCAGATCTGGGTAGTGCGCAGTGCAGTAAACTTAAGAGTAGCAGAACAGCCCAAACCTACACACCAACATGCGTAACCATTCAAAACTTTTCTCAGTGGTTTACCAATTAATGGTTGGTGACATTGTTTTTTCAACTGCTGTTTCCAAGATCAAGTATGATCTTTGACCCTCAACTTCTCAGTCAACATGGATGAGGTGTAGGGCTGGGTATCAGTACTCCTCCAATCAAACAATACCTGCATTTGATCATTTTTGGACCCAAATCCAGATGAAAAAACAACTATTTGCCATAAAATGTTACACAAACAATAATAGTTAAATATGCCGGATATTTCTGCAGATAATTTTAAAGGCAACTTAATAAAATGCTAAGTTTGCGACCTCAAAATTAACTCAAACACTACCGGCAACTCAAACACTACCGGCAAGCACTAAGTCCAGCCTGGCACAATAACGTTTGCTGACTTAATTAGGGCCAAAAAAATAGTACCAAGTAGTATCAAATCTCCAGTCAAACAATACCTGTATTTGATCGTTTTTGTTCAGCCAATCACTGCAAGCATTCTTCAATTTAAGGCAGTTTGGCCCACTACCACAGCAGCAACAACCCATACATTCTTTGGTGTGGTGAAGGCGTGCGTCATGTTTTTGACAAAGCTGGCAGTCAAGCGTTCACATTAGGAGTTTTGAATGAAGTAAAAAAAGAGGTATCAAATTAACTATTTATTTGGTATTGGTATCATTTTACTGGTCTTGGCACTGGTATTGTAATTTTTAAAACAAAACCTAACCTTAACGAGGAAACTTAGACGGAACTTACAACCATAAAAAGGTTCAGCAGGAGAACATCCAGGTCATGGTTATCTTAAGTGCTATACTGTAATCAACTGGACTTGCCTTAGTTTCTTGAACACATTTCACCTCTCATCCAAGAGGTTTCTTCAGTTCTAACTGAAAGTTAGACTGAGAAACTTCACCAACATGTTGCTCAACAATTTGGGAAGAATGCCCATCAGCTTATTAGAACTGAAGAAGCCTCTTGGATGAGAGGTGAAATGTCTTCAAGGAGCTCAAACAAGTCCTGTTGCCTGCAATATAGCCCTTAAGACTGATCATTTACAGTTTCATGGCAATTGAGCAAACTGAATCTGATGCTAAGGACTGTGGGATACTGCTGAAACCTCCAGTGTGCAGTGTGTCAGTGTGGTCGTCTGTCAATAGTTGTTAGCCTAGACTTATGACCAATGCAGGGTCTGCCTCTTACCCAATGTGTACTGGCCTGGAATAGGTACGAGCCCCCTGTGACCCTGAGAGCTGCAAGCATCAGACAAGAGCATGTTCTTACAAAATGTAAAATCAATAAAGTGGCCATTTGTGTTGAGCCACAACTGGATAAATCATTGATAATTAACAGATTAGATCTCCATCCATGTGCATTTACATGCCACATATCATTGCATGTTCCTAATCTTTAATGTTTCTCATATTGGACCACAAATGCCCATGTTTGACGTCTCTCTTTTAAACCTCCTTAAGTGAAAAATTAAACTTTAAAGCTGCATCTTGCTCTTTTTATCAAACATCCAAGCTATACGTAACAAATTATGTCAATTCTACACCATGATCTACAGAGCTCCCCATGGGAACATTACTCATTCACCCACGAGGAAAAGAAGGAAATGAATCATTTATTCCTTCGGAGCCATTGAGCCCTCTTCTTTGGTATCAGCAGTACCACAACCACCACTGTCTAGCCACAACGAGCAAGGTCATTAGTGGAAAGGGAGCGAGAGCCTTTGGTCCACAGAGGCGTCTAGGTGGGTATTGGACATGATCCAGCAACGAAACATACAGCTGATGACAGGGAGAGAGAGAGAGGAAGAAAAATAGACAGAGACACAAAGAGAGTCAGGGACAGAGGTGGGTGGAGGAGATGAAGCGTAAGAGGGGTGGCGGGGAGGGAGTGGATGGTCTGGGAGAGAGCGATAGAGACGGAAAGGATGAGAGCGAGGGAAGAAGGGAAGGCCTGTTATCGAGGGAGAATGGCAGTTTGGGGGCTTCCTTTTCTGCAACGTTGCCATCTCGTCCTAATGACCTAACGCTCTGCCAGAAGGGGCGGAACATGTGCAAAAGCCATGGGAGCAGAGGCATCCACCTGGATGAGAATTACTGACGTGAAGTAAAAAGAGCAAGGTGACCACAGGTACTCACACAGCAAATGAAGTGGGCTAAATGATGCATGCTTTGGTCTAATAAAACAAAAAATAAAACTGATAAATATTTCGGTATGACATCAGTATAACCTGATGTGTGACACAGGCGTAATTAGTAAGTCATAAACGACAAGCTTGGACATTTTCAGTGGGAATTCTGGCCATAAAATGTTACACAAACAATAATAGTTAAATATGCAGAATATTTCTGCAGATAATTTTAAAGGCATCTTAATAAAATGCTACGTTTGCGACCTCAAAATTAATGATGCGTCTCTGACTCAAACACCACCAGCAAGCACTAAGTCCAGCCTGGCACAATAACGTTTGCTGACTTAATTAGGGCCAACTAATTAAACACAGTACAACTCTTGTGTAATGCAGAAGTGCAGAAGAGATGTTGTTCCTTGAGATGCAAGAGTTAGACATGACCCTGACGTGGCCCAGAACATACATTTTTAAAAGCTAACAACTTGACATTCAGAAAACGGCATCATTCATCACAGCATTACAGATATCTGTCTTTGGCAGTTACCAGTACACTGAACAAATAAAAGACAGCCGCGGGGTAAGAACACATCAGACAAACAGTAATGTTGACATGCAAATATCTTCTTGACTGTTCATGATACTGACAGCAGTCTGAATTTAGGATTAAAATCCCTAATGAGTCTGTGATTGTCTTGGCATTGGGGACTTTACAACTGTGGCCTGATGGGAGTGCTGGAAATAGCTGGTGGAGGCAAGAGAGAAGTGCTGTGTGTCGAGAACAGCTTGTATTTTTTTTCTCTCACAGACACCAACCAACACTGTCTAGGGCTCGTTATGGTATTTTACTTGTATGGCTGATGAACTGGAAGAGTTTTGTTTTGCCTTTTATGGAGGCAAAGTTGTAACAAAGAATCAAATGCAGGGCTCGAGAGTGTGACCAAAAATCTTCCAAGCACGACTGGACATTTTAATTGGTTGCACCGGTGCATCAGACATTTATTATACTGATGCACAAGTTCGAGTTCCACATGGAAACTACAGACCCTTTTACTGTTAGTAAACAGTATGATGTTTTTTGGTGGGCGGGGCTTAGCTGGAGCCAAAACAATTCTCCACAGACATTAGCTGGCGCTAGCTAGCAAGTACTGTTGGCTTGTTTTCAACAGTGGAGGAAGCTGAAATGAGTCTCTCTGAATAGGATGTGTTTGGAAATACTCATTCCAAATGCCGGCGCACACTCTGGCACAAACTGGACCATTCATAAATTTGGAGTGCTGTCAGAATCAACTGTTCCGTTATCAAGAGCACTACACCATGGGACTGTCTGGGGAGACGGACCAGCAGAGCGCTGGGCGGAGTGAAATCTGGAGTGAGCGTTACGGAGAAATCCAATATTCCTCTTAATCCCTCCCCAGTTTCTGATGAGGTGGACATGATAACCCTTAATACACATAACGTTATTCATCCCTATAACAGGAAATAGTTTGAAAGCAGCGGGGAAAGAAATACAGCTTCAACTTGAGTTTCCTCATCCCAGTGATCAGCACACCCTGGTGATGCTGTAGAATGTGCTTCTGTATGTTGGTTGTGTTTCAGTTCACATCCCCTACAACAGTGGAGCAACACCAACACTCTGCCCTTGTCCCTTGCCCAAGTCCCTTTGGACTTGAGGAGTTGTTTGTAAAAGGGCCTACAGCCCTGTGGTGGGGAGTTGTGTTTTGCCTCCAACTAACAAACTGACGTCATCTTGACGCTGGCCTTAAATGGGTCTATAGCCATAGGCCTGCGCGTTGAGTTTTGCACAACAAGCTGACTGGTGTGCGAGTCAATCACACTATTGTGAGCACAAACTAAACGGGGAGCTAGAAGACCCCCCTGTGGATTCCTGGTCAGCTACAACAGCAATGGACAGAGAGTATTGTATAAGACAAGGGCAGAGTGTTGGTGTTGCTCCAGTGTTGTAGGGGATGTGAACTGAAACACAACCAACATACAGAAGCACATTCTACAGCATCACCAGGGTGTGCCGATCACTGGGATGAGGAAACTCAAGTTGAAGCTGTATTTCTTTCCCCACTGCTTTCAAGCTGCCTATAGATGCTAAAGCAGAACAGGATAAAACAATAACTGAAGCCACTTGCATTTACATTGGAATATAGCCAAGGTGGAGCTAACTGTTACGCTCCTCCAAATGCACAAGTTTAATGTTTTATTATTCTATTTATCTAGTATTTTCAATTTCATATCATAAGACATGCTATACACTTATATAGCCTTTTGTGACCTGCTGCCTTTTGGGAATATGTTAGTTTAGTGTTTGTACAGTTTGATGCATAAGTGATTGAAATATTCCTTATTTTTTAATTAAAACACTTTACCAAAGTTGCCACTGGGCAAAATGCCCTCAGTCCCCAGCAGGAAGATCGTGTCCATCTTTGACACTTGCACTACTGTCTGTTAAAAATGTACTAAAACAAATGAATCCTTATGCATTGCAACTGATCGGTGACTTCTGTTTACCCTTACCAATGTTATGAAAACTGATAAAAATAGTTAAGGCTTAAAATGTATTATTGCAGCTCCAAAAGGCCCAGTGAAAAAAAATATGGTACATCTAAATGGAAAAGTTTGTCACACCAGTGCAACCAATATAAAAAAGTTTTCCTGGAGCCCTGAATAAGAGCGTCAGCTGTTAGAATGTTTTTCCTAACACTCCTCTGCAGCTCAGCTCGGACCATGTGGACTGCATGTGCTGCAAATGAAATCTGCACCATATGGACCCTGACAGTTGGGGCGAAAGGGGGCTCTGTACACCAATCATGAAGTGGAGCTTTAAATCTCTCCACTAACAGGCCATGCTGGGGCTTGTTGTGCACTGTGTCAGCATTTTGGGAGAAAGACAAAGGGCAGCCTATCTCTATTCCCAGGTAATTAAAGGCTTTGACCTGGCCTTTGAGGCTCAGGGGTTTGAAGAATAGGTGGGGACATTACATGCTCATCTCTCCCCACACCAGGGACCACTGGTCTTTGAGGAGTTTAAATTCTCTTTGATGTCAGATGGTATGTCCAGTTGAAACACATCTGTAAGGCTGCTTTCAATCCAAAAATATGAATGCAACAGCATTACCAGGCACAAGCGGCAATGCGACACAGTGAGAATATGAAACATGAGAAGTTTGGATACTACATCCACAAGTTTAAAGTCAAATCAGATGCAAAAAATAAAAAGTATATTCACAGACTTGACATATGGCAGCCATAGTGCGGCAAGTGTCTACAAAATGATAGGCAAAAATTGCTGCTCTGTCCTTTGACAATATTGGAATATTGATTTCTGTCTTTGTTGTGCTCTGCTGAATGTCAGTCGTTGAGCTTTTTATGAGATGTCTGACAACAACCCTGAATGATTGACTGAAGTTTTAATGAATAATTAAACTGGCATTGCAAACTTAGGCTACAGGGACAGGGCAAAGGCAGAGGCAGCATACACAACATGCAAATATGGCCTAAAATAATGTTGATGGACAAACTTTAAAGCACTTTAAAGGAGCTATATGTAAGAAATCTAAAGCAAATAGTAATAAAATCCTCCTAATATGTCACAGAGACTAAGGAATAATGTTCATATAACATACTGATCTCACCGACAACAATAGTACAGCCAGAACATTCGCATTTAAAAAAAAAAAGTTACGGTCCACAAATCATGTTTATGTTTTGAATGTAAAGTCTCAGCATCAGTTACAGTTACGACTGAGCTACAATGGCTGACGGTGCAACTAAACCCAAACGACCTTGTTATGATTCCCAAAAACGCCAAGACAAAACTCGAGGCAAAGCGAGGGTCTATATAGGAGATGCTTTTGAACAGTGGAGATGGTTAAAAGCGGAGAAGAATTTGAAATCGGATGTTGAAGTGGCTACTCTTCTCCTCGACAAGTATGCTTTAGCCAAAGTTGGCTAACTAGCATCATAGCTAGACGGGGATGGACATTTCGAATACTTTCAACTGTTATTCATTTTCGATCATACATTGTAGCCCATGTGCAGGTGGGTCATCGACCCGCCTGATTTTTTTGAGAAACAAACTTTAGCAGCACGGCAAGCAGCATTAACAGTGTCCCGGTACATAGCATTAGCAGCCGGCTCCTCCTCCGCTGTATCCCGGCAGCAGCGTTAGCAGCAGAGAAGCCGGACTTGCTCGAACGATCCACTGGAAAACCGAAGATCAAGGATGGGCGACACAGCCCTGCCACGGCAGCCGCCCGTGGGCAAACAAATCAGTCTCCAGCGTGCCGCTGTCCAGCAACCTCGAATCTGTAGGGGAGGGGAGGAGGACACGACTCACGGCAGTATTTTGAATTTGAGTGCAGTAACTGTTTTGGCCACATTTTTACATATGGTGCCTGTTACGGCTGCAGGGCCGTGTGTGTGTGGATGGTTGTTTTTTCTTTTCTCTGCTGTCTCCAGGTTTGGCCCCTCCCCTCCTACTGAAAATGGCTGGTAACTACTCACACCTGTGAGCCGTTACCCATCAGGCCCTGGGGCAGCATAAAAACCTTCTCAGAGAGGCAGATTTTCCCCTTTTGCAGTCTCCCGAGGCAGCCACTTGGTGAGCTGTGTGTGTGTATTCTTTGACCACTTCTAGAGGCGGTTGTGTGCCGGTTGTCGGTAAGATTACTCTTTTGGTGAAGAGTGTGTTATTCAGCACTATTTTGTAGGTGGCTTGACTGTCTGGTAATATCCGTTGTGTTTTGTTGCCCTGTTTAGGCAGATCGGCCTCACCTTTTGGAGAGCTCGCTTTCAGTTGTTGTGGAGACCTCTCTTGTGTTTTTTTTGTCTATTATAAATAAATCCCTAAGTTTGTACCATCCGTTTTTCTCATCCTTTTCATTCCGGTTCTATTCATTGTGTTACACCCTCCATCCCCTGGGCTCCATCAAGGGTCGTAACATAACTGGGGGCTCGTCCGGGATCGACTAGGAGTTGAAAATGTGTTTTCGGATGATTGTTGATTGTTGACCCCTACAAACTGTGCTTTGTCTACAGTTACTGTCACAGCATGTTGATGTCTGGTTGTTGTCTTGCCATCACTAGTGATTAGACAGCTTCCTCAGCCTAGTTAGGGGGTGGCCAGCTGGGCTGTTTCCGCCCTTCCAACGACACTCCGTTTGTTATTTTGCCTTTTTTATTTTCGAGGTAATCCTGGGTGGGGACATTGTTCCCTGGCGGGGGTAGGCGTTTCAGGGTCTTGGCCATGGTCTTGGCCGCTGATGTTTTGCCTTTCAAGTTGCCTCGAGCCTGGCACGCCTCAGAAGCTATACAGGTTATATGTGAATTAGGCAGGAGCTGGGGAAGTTTGTTTGTGGGGCTGGACGGTGTGTTTGACACCAGGCATCATTGACATTGTGTTGGCTACTGGTGGATGTGTTGTGTGAGCTTAGCTGGAGTTTTATGTGTAGTGGTAATCATGGTGGTGTTTGATTTGGAGGCTTTTGTGGCTAATCCTACCTTGAGTCAGCTAGGGAAGTGTAAAAAGTGTGACTTGTTTGATGTCGCTGGCTGTAGTGTCCTCAGGCGAAGGCATCTCTGGTATGGGGGAGCCCTCGGGGTCCGGCCACCCTTCTCCCCGGGTGGGAGAGGCGACTGGGCCACCTGATTTGGCTATTAATGTTAACCCTGCTGGGCGGGTGTGCCCAGATGACAAGTCGTTCACAATGCCTCACTTTGATCCGGCATCTATTGAGTCTTCTCTTGGCTCCCGGTCGAATGCGCGGTTGAAGGTGCGTTTGGCGCGTCTGCAGATGGAGAGGGAGGACAGGGAGAGGGAGTTTCAGCTCTGCAAAGAGTTAGAGCTGAAAAAGTTAGAAGCAGAAACAGCTATTAGGATGCATGAGTTAGAGCTGTGGAATTCTACCGCCAGCTCTCCTGCTACTCAGTGAGTGAGTCAGTGAGTCGAGCACTAAGTTTGATGTGAGTAAGAACATTTCACTGGTCCCTGTCTTCCGAGAGTCCGAGGTCGAGTCATATTTTGGTGCATTTGAGCGTATTGCGACTGCGTTACACTGGCCGAAGGAGGTGTGGGCAATACTGCTCCAGTGTAAACTGTCAGGCAAAGCTCAGGAGGCATGTGCCTCTCTCTCTGTGGAGGACAGCTTAGTCTATGACAAAGTGAAAGGTGCTATTCTGTGGGTGTACGAGCTGGTCCCTGAGGCTTACAGGCAGCGGTTTCGCAGTCTCAGGAAGGCAGCAGGTCAGACGTTCACTGATTTTGCCCGGGAGAAGGAACTGCTGTTTGACCGCTGGTGTGCTGCCTGTAAAGCTCATGACCTTGTCGCGGTGCGAGAGCTCATGTTACTAGAGGAATTCAAGAGCTGTTTACCTGAGCGCACAGTGGTGTATCTAAATGAACAAAAAGTAACCGCTCTGCAGCAGGCCGCTTCTCTGGCAGATGAATTTGCTCTCACACACAAGGTGATGTTTACAAAGCGCGACTCTACCACCCGTGATGCTCCTCAGCAACCAAGTGACCCACAGCCTACCCGCCCCCCTGTAGCTATGTCAGGTGTAAAGAACAATGAGAAATTGTGTTTTTTCTGCTATAAACCTGGTCACATTGTAGCTGAGTGCATAATGTTGAAACGGAAACAGCAGGCAGCATCTTTGAAGCAGCCGAAAGGGATGGGTCTGATTAAAACTGTGGCTCCCATTGGTCAATGTGCTCTTCCAACAGAGCCAGATGAATGTTTCAAACCCTTCATTCTCACAGCTTATGTGTCTCTAACAGGCAAACCGGAGGACCAGCGCAAGATTGTTGTGCTGCGAGATACTGGAGGCTCCCAATCTTTCATCCTTTCTGGTATCCTGCCCTTGGGTGGAGAGTCTGCGTGCGATGCCAGCACTGTGGTCAGGGGCATTGGGATGAGCTTTGTGCCGGCACCTCTCCATCATGTACATATCAGTTCTAACCTTGTTTCTGGTTTTTTCCCAGTGGCTGTCCGCTCTTGCTTCCCGATCAATGGCATAGATCTCATTATGGGGAATGACATTGCAGGAGGCAAAGTCTTTCCTACCCCTGAAGTCGTGGACATTCCCATTCCAGAGTCCGAACATGATGAGCTGGCCCACCACCATCCCAACGTGTTCACATCCTGTGTTTTGACTCGTGCCCAAGCCAAAGTGGAAGCTGAAGTTAACTTGTCTGACTCTCTGTTTGCTTCCGTCTTGGCTGAGGAAAACGTGCCACCAATTGAGTCTGTGACTGGCTCTTCTGTGGAACCAGGGTGTGTGCAATGCTGCCCCTGCTGCCTCCCTGCCGCTGACCCGTGCAGCACTCATCAAAGCCCAAAAGGATGATCGGTCATTAGCCAAGTGTTTTGCTGCTGCATGTGAGGACTCTATCAAGAGTGGTGAGAAAGTGTTTCTTTGTGGATGAAGGTGTGCTCATGCGTAAGTGGGTGTCACAGCCTGGTGACAGAAATGAGGACTGGGATACTGTGTATCAAATAGTGATTCCCAGTGGCTGGCGGCAGCATGTGCTAGAGTTGGCACATGAGCATGCATGGTCTGGCCATCTGGGTGTCACAAAAACCTATAATCGTGTTCTGCAACATTTCTTCTGGCCAGGTATGAAAGCTGATGTGAGGCGGTTCTGTAAGACCTGCAAGACCAGCCAGATTGTGGGAAAACCAAACCAGGTAGTGCCTCCAGCCCCTCTGCATCCTATTCCAGCTGTAGGTGAGCCCTTGGCACATGTCATCGTCGACTGCGTGGGCCCTTTGCCCCGCACTAAGTCCGGCAATCAGTTTCTCCTGACTATCGTGTGTTTCCACTCGGTTCCCTGAAGCAATTCCTCTAAGGAAAATCACCGCACCCACCATTACCCGAGCTTTGACAAAATTCTTCACCACTTTTGGGTTGCCTAAGATTGTGCAGACGGATCAGGGCTCCAACTTTCTCTCAAAAATTTTCCAACAGACGCTGCAATCCTTAGGTGTCACTCACTCCAGCGCATACCATCCGGAGTCCCAAGGTGCCCTTGAGAGGTGGCACCAGACGCTGAAGTCCATGTTGAGGAAGTACTGCCATGAAACTGATAGAGACTGGGATGAAGGTGTGCCTTTTGTTCTTTTTGCTATTCGAGATGCCAGGCAGGAGTCTCTGGGGTTCAGCCTAGCCGAGTTGGTGTTTGGCCACAGTGTGCGTGGCCCAATGAAAGTGTTAAAGGAGAAACTCATGTCTGTTTCAACTCCCAAAACTAACGTGCTGGATTTTGTCTCCCAGTGTAGGGAACGGATACATCGTGCCTCCTCGCTGGCAAAGGAAGCCCTCTCATCGTCCCAGAGGGGCATGAAGAAACTGTTTGACAGAAAAGCAGTGGAGCGCCAGTTTCAGCCTGGGGATCAGGTTTTGGTTTTATTGCCTGTGCCTGGATCTGCCCTCACTGCACGTTTTTCAGGCCCCTATGCGGTGGATAGAAAAGTGTCTGAAACAGACTACGTCATCCACACTCCCAACCGAAAAAGGAAAAAACGTGTCTGCCATATCAACATGTTGAAGTCTTATCATTCCAGAGCCGGTGCCCAAGGGGAGCAGGACAAAATCCCAGGACCTGATGCCCTTGGTGATGTCTCCATCTCTCTGGTTTGTGCAGGATCGTTGCCTCATGATGGGCTAGCTGCCCTAAGTGAAGGTCAGCAGTGTGGTAGGTTGACCAATTCTGAGTTTTTGCAGACCGTTGAGTCACAGTTGTCCTACCTGCCTGGACATCAGCGAGAGGATGTTGTTGGCCTACTCCATGCCTACCCCACTCTCTTTGGTGATGTGCCATCACGCACTAGTGTGTTGAAACATGACATCAACGTTGGTGCGGCCACCCCTATAAAACAACATGCCTACCGGTGCCCCTTAGGTAAACGAGAGGTACTGAAGAAGGAAGTGGCATACTTATTAGAGAATGGCTTAGCTAAACCTAGCTGTAGCCCCTGGAGCTCCCCCTGCCTTCTAGCTCCCAAGTCTGATGGTACTCCACGTTTCTGTACAGATTTTGGTAAAGTTAATGCTGTAACTGTGCCAGACTCCTTCCTGCTACCTCGTATGGAGGATTGTATTGACAGCATCGGACCTGCTGTGTTCATCACCAAGCCAGACTTGCTTAAAGGGTACTGGCAGGTTCCTCTAACCTCTAGAGCGTCAGACATCTCTGCCTTTGTAACACCTGATCACTTTTTGCAGTACGCTGTCATGGCTTTTGGTATGAGAAATGCACCTGCCACTTTCCAGCGCTTGATGCAGATGGTGTTAGGGGATGTACCCCACTGTAACGTGTACCTGGATGATGTGGTAGTCTACTCCTACACCTGGGAGGAACCTCTCCATAGTCTGGCGGTGGTGTTTAGCCGGCTTGCTGAGGCATCACTGACACTCAACCTTGCCAAGTGTGAGTTTGGGAGGGCCACTGTTACTTACTTGGGGAAGCAAGTAGGGCACGGTCAGGTCCGTCCGGTGGATGCAAAAGTGAATGCAGTACTGTCCTATCCGGTGCCTACTACCAGGCGTGAGCTTCGCCGCTTCCTAGGAATGACTGGGTATTATAGATGTTTCTGTCGGAACTTTTCAGTGGTGGTGATGCCACTGACCAAGTTGTGTAGTCCAGCCATTCCATTTGTGTGGACTGAAGAGTGTGAACATGCTTTTAATGCTGCCAAGTCTCTCCTCTGCAGTGCTCCTGTCCTGGCCGCTCCTAACTTCTCTCTTCCCTTCAAGTTAGAGGTGGATGCCAGTGCCTCTGGAGCAGGTGCGGTACTCCTGCAGGATGGTGAGGATGGTGTGAGCCACCCGGTGTGTTACTACTCTGTCAAGTTCAAGCAGCACCAACTGAACTACTCCACCATCGAAAAGGAAACCTTAGCCATGCTCCTTGCCCTCCAGCATTTTGAAGTGTATGTTGGTTCCAGCCCCTCACCTGTAACAGTGTATACAGACCATAACCCTCTTGTCTTTCTGTCTCAGATGTATAACCACAACCAGCGGCTGATGCGCTGGGCTCTACTGGTACAGGGGTTCAACCTTGAGATAAAACACAAGAAGGGAGTGGACAATGTGGTTGCGGACGCACTCTCCCGAGGGTGAGCTCGCCCATCCTACAGCTGCGACCTAGCATCTAGGAAAGGGGGTGGATGTGTAAGTATAGTGACAGGATGGTTGTGTTAATTGTTTGTGATTTGAGTGCTATATGGTAACTGTGTGGCAAACATGATGTTTGCATTTATGGGAGGGGGTGTTATGGTTGCAGGGCCGTGTGTGTGTGGATGGTTGTTTTTTCTTTTCTCTGCTGTCTCCAGGTTTGGCCCCTCCCCTCCTACTGAAAATGGCTGGTAACTACTCACACCTGTGAGCCGTTACCCATCAGGCCCTGGGGCAGCATAAAAACCTTCTCAGAGAGGCAGATTTTCCCCTTTTGCAGTCTCCCGAGGCAGCCACTTGGTGAGCTGTGTGTGTGTATTCTTTGACCACTTCTAGAGGCGGTTGTGTGCCGGTTGTCGGTAAGATTACTCTTTTGGTGAAGAGTGTGTTATTCAGCACTATTTTGTAGGTGGCTTGACTGTCTGGTAATATCCGTTGTGTTTTGTTGCCCTGTTTAGGCAGATCGGCCTCACCTTTTGGAGAGCTCGCTTTCAGTTGTTGTGGAGACCTCTCTTGTGTTTTTTTTGTCTATTATAAATAAATCCCTAAGTTTGTACCATCCGTTTTCCTCATCCTTTTCATCCCGGTTCTATTCATTGTGTTACACCCTCCATCCCCTGGGCTCCATCAAGGGTCGTAACAGTGCCTTTAAAGCAAACCTCCACAGTTTTAAATAAACAGCAGATCACTCAAAGTACAGATGCAAATAAAGATGGTTGCCTGTTGAGTTCTGAGGACTTTTGCTTTTGATAGTAAAACATTGACCTTTAATTTTCCATTCTCTTTAATCTTCCTGGTTACTGACCTTTTATCACATTTTACCAACATACTCTGTTTTATACGTACAGTTTGATTCCACTCGATTTGAACTGAAACCCACCCAGGCAGTGCAAAGACACCCAGGGCAACGGGTGGCAAGGCATTCCTCACCTGGTAAAACAAGGGAGCCATTGCAGAATATAGAGTGGATTTTAATTATGCCGCTGTTCTAGTTTTCACTCGAAGAGAGGGCCATTAATTCAGGGAGACAATCATGCCCTGGCCCTGTAAGCCTCCCAAGAGATAAAGGCACATTGCTTTGACGATGTCAGCTTTGCAATAAAAGACCTCATGCGACATATTCGATGAGGAGCGACACATTGGTGCAATTCGCTCTGACAATGAGCACATAACATTATCCCCATAATCAATCCAATAACTATTTTCTGTGTAAATGAGCAAGGTTGCTATTATCAATGTAATACCCAAGAAGGCTGCCAAAAGTGCACCTCCGTCTCTTATTGTGAAATGATTGGACTGTCACATCTGACATTGTAAGTGACTTATATCAGCATTAGTTGTGATGCTTTCCTTTTTTTTTACATAAACCTACACAGAGTCTTGTATGTATACAAGTATATATATATGTATGTATATATATGATGTATATAACCTAATCAATATTTTTTATCTACATCTCTGCACAAATTTATTTTTAAAACACAGCAGTGCGGAACAGAGGCTGCAAATGTATTTCTATTGAATTCATAGTAAGAGTTACTGTAAGCCCCTGCTATTGCTGCTGCATAAATAGACTATACTGAATATAGCCTGGAGAGAATCGTGACAGAACATGGTAAGGGGAAAAAAAAGAATTGCTGCTCTTGCTGTGACCTTTTACTAGCTCTCAGTAAGTATTGGGACATCATCTGACAAAATGATTCTGAGTTTTCTTCGACCAGGATTAAGAAGTTAAGACCATAAGAGAGAGGGCTGCTAACAAGAATCTAAGGTGGCATTTGACAAAGATAAGTGCTGGCAAAAACCTGTATGGAGATGCAATCTGTGGCCTTTAGAAGTTAAATATTAGATTTGATGCCCATCACTGATTTATTTTTATCAGCCAAGAAATATTAAAAAGTTGATTATTGCCTCACTCTTAAGTACTATTTTAAGAGCTACTTCAGTTTTGCTCCAGGATTAAGTCTCAGACGTACTCAGTACTGTATCTATCGATGTATTTTATATTGTAAGTGTAAGAACTCCAGTTGCTTTGGTAGAACGATTGCAGTGAAGTAAAAAGTCAAATTAAGGTTGAGTGTATAAGATTTAGGAGCTTTAATTGGTAGCAATGGCATGTAATATTAATAACTATGGTTTCACTTTATTTTGTTTTTGTTACTTAAAGCGGAATTTGTACTTCTGTGATGAAATGACATTGTACCTCCACTTTATGTGTGTTTTTAGGTGTGTTTTGAATCAATAAAACTTTGCAGCCCTACTTAGAAACTTAACACAGTTGCACAGAAACTCCACAACTTACTAGCATTTTGGATGTGTAACTGCAGAGTGACACAGACACACCACTGCACAAGTATAAATGCTAACAATAGCATAGGCATGTTCTCAGCATGGAGCCTACACACAACTACAAATCAGCCTTTAGAATGAGCCGTTTATATCAACATATGAAGCTGGTCCTCTCCCATGAAGTCCGCCATGTTGTTTCAACAGTGGCCCTGAACAGACAAACCAAACACTGGCTCTAGAGAGGGCCAATCACACTTTCGCATCGGCTACCATGATTCTCCTACATGCTTGGTACACATAAAGTAGTTTCATTTCTGCAACTTCACCACTAGATGCCACTACATCCTCCATACTAGACCTTTAAAATGATGGTCATCAGTGTCTAAAAGACAATCTACTGTGTAGGGATACAGCTATAAGTAAGGAGGACACAAATCTCCAACCTTTCATCCCCTCGAACATCATATACTCTGCACGCTGTAGTGCTATAAATCGACGCAAGAGGAAAAAGTAGCAGAGCTGAACAGAAGCTGGCTTGGCCAGATGAATAAGTGCGGGAACATATTTCTGATAGATTACTTTGTTATTTAAAAGGTGTATTTCTACTGCTCTCCTTGTGATGGTTGCAGAGAATTTTTGCCGCTGTGATAACTTATCAGAATTGTAAAATACTGTCTCTTATCATTAATAACCACTGTGTAGTGTTTTGGCTTCTGAAAAGCTTTAAAACTCACCGAGTGTTACTTAAACTAGACTTCCTAGATTATATTTTACTGTCTCATGGTACCTGAACAACACAGCCTCTTTTGTATTTTTTAACACAGGGCTGTTTTCTGTCTGAACACCCAGCATGTCAAAGATAACAACAATTTCTTTTTATTAGTCAAAACCAAAAGTGCATTCACATAACTCAGTCCAAAATCAAACTGTATTATGTATACTGTATATTAAGGTGTGTGTTTTTAATTTTATGTTTTATTATGTTTGATGTAATATCTGTAATCATTATGGTTGCCCCCGACTAAGAATTTTTCTAGTCGACCAATAGTCGTCATTTTGGGCCATTAGTCGACTAGTCGCCCGCATGTTTACGAAATTAATTTTATTATTAAATGATATATTTTGGGCAGGGCAACACAATGATTTGAGTTGAAGGTGTGAGGGAGAATAGTATCAGTAACATTGTTAACACTGTGCTACATTACAGAGAAATACAAAACCGTACTAATGAACCTTCATTAATATAGGCCTATATTTTATCTACAAGTGCACGTCACACACTGAGCGAGCCGCCTGTTAATGACTCTGTGGGCTAATGGGCATGTAGCTACTTCCATGTTTCAGATGATATGTCATGTTTGTAGTCGACCAATGAAGATGAGTTTACATATCACCTTGGGTTCGTCCTTCACCTTCAAAATGATCCCACACTTTGGATTTCCTGCCCGACATGTTATTAACTCCTGTCTGACTGCTGAGCGTGGCCACTTCCTGTGTCTGTCCTTTCAAATTAAATTCCCACATGGTCCAGTCATATAGGTTTTGATTTATTTTGACAAGCCACAGCTCCTAATAGAGTTTAATGTTTTGTTTTTTTTTCCTGTTACTAAGCAACCAATGAAATCTTTCCCAGTAATGACCTCTCTGGGTCGACTGTTAGAGAGCAGCCCTAGTAACCATTTCAGTATTCTTTTCTCAGAATGTATCTACTTATGTTGTTGTGTGTCATTATATCCTTTTCTTTTGTCTGCTTTTCCATTTACCTTGGTTATATGTCACAGTGGTCTTGGAAAAATCCAAGATATAAAAAAATCCATTACAGCCCAGCAACCCATTTACTAATTTATGAATGCATGTTATGATCCTTGAGTAAAGCAGGGCCCAACATTCACAAAAGCTGTGCAGACCAACATTTGTTGTCTCAAGTGTCTGATCACATGTCCACTTCTACATTCAGTGTACTCATCGTGTTCTACATGTTGAAAGCGTTCAACTTATTTTTCTACCTGCATGTCTACATGGGGTAGAATCCACAAACTAAAGATGCAAAGTAAATGAATAATCATATTGCCCTGCAGACATGCTGTGCCCCGATCTTCACATTTGCAGTTTTGATTAGATTGCAGTGCAGGTGGTCATACCTATTTGCATTGCTAATATTCACAGGTACAGTTTGGTAGTTGTTATTGTTAACTTCTCATTGTTTTGTTCTAACTAATTTACATCTTTAATCAGTAATAAACTTCAAGACTTGGCATGGATGCAAAAAAATATGACCAGTAAGAGGAATGTGATATTTTATTACTTTGCTGTCTCCAGCTAAAACATACGTAAATAAGGAAGGCAGACTTTGCTATCCCCAAGTCATTTGGTTTTCTTGGAAATATCACACCAAACCAGCTTGGTCCAATTAAATGAGGTCAACAGTATAAAAATAAATACAGTATAAAATTCTGACAAAACACGCAAACACTGAATTGAAGCCATTTTGCAATGATACTGCAGTAAAAAGTCTAATTCAGATACATTAAAGATATATAAGCTATTTTAGGGTCCTTTGTCACCACTATGCTGAAGGGACAGAGTGCTCTGAATCAATTACACTCCTCCCTGCAGCCTTCCCTACCATGTCCTGCTGTGGGCTCTGGAATGCGGTAACCCCACAGCCATATGCTAATCAGACTCACATATGTCGCCTGTGAGACTATCAAAGGACCCGCAGGACCCAAGGGACAGAGGACGGTGCTGAGACTGGGTTAGGGTGAGGGGGTTGCTGGATAAGAGGCAAGTTGTTGTCCTGTGCATGTCTTTGGGTTGCGGCGTGGAGAGAGAGAGGGACGGGGCAGTGACTGGGACAGTCTGGCTTGCAGTGTAGTGCCAGATGGAGAGATTGCCCGCGGACATTCGCACTTAGTAGGAGACTAGTGCATATATACTGGTGCCAGAGAGCGTCCAAAATAATCTCCTCTTTGCTCAGCATTCCTCTGATAGTAAAAATAGCTTTCAATACCGGTGGAACCTTTTTAGGGACTTGAACTCACGCAGTCTATAATGTCAGTGGCTCTGCAAAAATCAGTCAGTATTTATTTTAGAGAACTTATGATCAACACCAATTTCTCAGGTCAGTAAGTTGCTGAGATTTCTGTCCTACTTAAATGTCACTTACCACTCATTTCACTCAGGCCCTTTCTTTCTGATTTGGTGGGAAAACCTTCCAAGTATTTGTGACAAAGTCCCCTCTGCCTACTCACATTTTAATTTGCCCGGTGATGGAAGACAATGCAGTGACCCAGCAAATGCTGTCACAAGAAATTTCAATTACAGGACCTACGGAGCCTTGTTCTCTAGCCAAGGTATTAACATTACCCCAGTGTTTTGAATTGTGATGTGCAGTATTACCTCTTCATAACTCCGATGGCTTTCCAGTGTAATTAAGTAGCTTTTCTGTCTGTTGTGAGAATTTGACATTTTGTTTTGCACGTTGCAAGGTGAATAGAGCGATGATGCGGGTTGACTTTACTTGAAGATTCTTTTTCTTGCTGACAGAAGAGGGCAATTACTTTATGCTGCTTGAAATTTTAAGTCTGTTTTGAGGACTTCTGATTTCTTTCATCTAAGAAAAGCACTACACGTAAAAGAGCATGTCGTTTCTTGAAGAAAGCAGGAATGGATGCAAGGCGCTATACGTCTGGCCCTAGGTAAAGAGCTGCAAATGGATGGGAAGGCGAGGTCAAGACAAAAGTGGCAAAGAGCATGAATTAGTGACCTGTGGACCATGTTTTAGCAGGTGAGCACAGTTGAGCTTCAGAGCACATTAAGGCTCTCCAGACAGCCTGGAGGCAGAGCTGCAAACCTGACAGCAGAGGAGCATTCAGGGTCGCTGGATACTGTGGCCTCAGTCAAAAGCCGTGCCCCACACATTGTCAACATCTCGAGACTGAAAGGTCCTCGGTTCAGGACACACACCTCCTCCTCCAACGCGCGACTAAAAATATCCAGACAGGGTCTCAGAGTGGGAGATTTGCACTTTACAGTGATGAAGGTTTTGTCACACACTGCGAATTAACCCAGCTGCTCGAATCACTTGATCTGACAATCATAATAATTCCTCTATTATGATTAATAATTTGCTGCAACACATGGATGTCACGTTGGCTGGTGTATGCTGGTCTCTTTTGTCTGCACGTCTTTCTAATTTAGGAGGGACCTTCATGTGTATAAAGTCTGTCCTTCTGGCAATCATTTCGCATTGGACACTGTAACCATGATACACACAAAAATGTAACTGCAATCTTACTGGCAATATGTGACTGCAGTAAAAGAGAAATGTTATTCTTACCTCAGGATTTTTCACCAGTACAGACGAGATCCTGTGATGCTGCAGTATAACATTATGTTTATTTTCCAGTCGTGAGTAAGTAAAACAATTGACTAAACACATGGTTATTGATATCACCACTGGATTTAAATAGCTGAGGGTTACAATGATTGTAGTATCTCAGTGTTTACTACAGGTCAAACATGGGTGGGTGGGGTTATAGCGAGTGGGCGCTGCAGACACATTTTACAAATACGGCAGATAGGAAAAAATACAGACAGGCCTCTCAATCATATTACATCATCCCACTGATCACACTATGAGGGAACACAGGCAGTGTCCTTACATTTGAGTTAACAGGAGCAATGATGCATATTTGCTCTGGGACAGGTCTGAGAATTTGTAGCAAAGTAAGTCAGGTCAAACCCTACAACTCTCTGCTGTGTTTAAAATGGGTCACAATATGATGACGTAGGCAGGGACGTTTCCAATCACCTCTTTGTCAGCTAAACTAAATGTGTCCTAAATTTATGCACTTATATTTATTTTGCATATGTTGATGGTGCTTTTTGTGGTTGGCTTTGGACAGTGGTGGCATGTGGCTGCGAGTCACTCATCAGGATGAGGAAATCAACTCACCAGTTTATGGACTCTCCTCATGACAACTTCTGCTGGCTAGCCAGGTTGGAGTTTTCCACTGTGCAGGCGTTGCAAAATAAACCAAAGACCTCCGTGCCGCATCATTTTCTAACGGAATATCAGGAGCTAGCAGAGGATTCTGACAAGAGAAGGAGAGGAGGCGTGTGATTTATGGTGAATGAGGACTGGTGTGACAGTGGGAATGTGAGCTGCTGTCCTGTTCCTGCTGAGCATCACTGCTATACCGTTCGGAAACATGTACAATTATAAAGCAGCAGCCAACAATGCAAGAATATGCAATTAATGCACTAATTTGGAAGGCATTGCTGCCTATGTATTTACAATGCTAAGTATCTCTTAAAGGTTATTTTTAGGCTTTTTAGCCTTTATTATACAGGATATACAGACATGAAATGGGGAAGAAAGAGGCGATGACATACAAAAAAAATGCTGCGGCTGATTTTCATAAAAAAATATTGAAATGGCCCATCGATGTGCTTTCTAGGCACTGATTACAGTGGGGGAAGGGAGCAGGGGCGCAGATGGGATTTTTGAACTGGGGGGGACCAAGCTGTCAGTAAATTATTCCAACTCAATTAGTTATTTTGTGTAAATACATACATACATATATATATATATATATATATATATATATATATATATATATATATATATATATATATGTATATACATACATACATATATATAGAAGCTGCAATAAACATTAGAATCGTGAGTTTTTTGACTGAATGAACACTGGTAAACAAAGGCCTACCTGATCAACACTAGCCATACATGATCAAACTGTTGCTGCTTACTAAAATAACATAACAACATTAAAGATACTCACCTACAGCCTAGAATGCTGTTATTTTACATTTGGCCTACTTCAGGTAAGTCCAAATGCCTTCTTATTAAATCAGACTAGCTACTCAACATTACAAAACAAATATTTGCTACATCTGGGAAAGTCAACAGGCAACAGGCACGGGATATTTACATCTTTTGGTTCTTAAAGAAAACGCTGTGATTATTTTTCTTTCTCCTCTGGCTTAATGTGGCAGAAAAATCACCAGCTCAGTCATTAGACAGTTGTATATGATCACTATGGTTACCGCTACAGGCACAGGCACAGCTACCAGCTCCTCTTAGGACCCCCGTGCCTTATGGTGCGTTACATTTACACTGGAAGTCGGAACTCTGAGCTTCGAACCTCCGAACTGAGCGCTTCCCAGTTTAAAAACTGGGACATGGAACATGGAATTCGGAAAAAATTGGACAGTTAATGAAATGCAACGAAAAACCCAACGTTTATGCTTGTAGATTCTAGATTTCAATACATTTCCGACTTCAAAACTCCGACTTACAAGTACAACTGAACGCACCATTTGTCGTAGCACAAACAGCGGGCAATCAGTGGATCAGCTGTGCAGTGTTATGAACTGAGAATTACTGGAAAATTGAACATTTTGCTTTCCCAACTCATCAAGGATCTGCTCCAGCCTTTCCCCTCCTTGAATTAGTGTAATGTAGACTGATCACTGACAAGGCTACTGCCGCTGCCATTTCAGCTTTGTGCTGCAATGTAAGTTAGTCTAACTAATGGAACACTGATCCTCCTTTTTACCTATGTGTGGGGGTGGCAGTGGCAGTGGGGGGATGGATCGGGGTCACTATAAATCTGGGGGGGACATGTCCCTCCCGTCCCCAGTGCCATCTGCGCGCATGGAAGGGGGTCTGTTAGCAACTAGAAAAAAGTTACTACTCAGCTTGCCCATTTGTGTTTTATTTAGTTTCTAGGTACGCCATGGTGTTGCAAGAGTAGCAAAGGTCATTTGGTGAAAAGAAGAGTCAGTAGTGTGTGCATTGTAAGTAGTGGAGCGAAAGTGGGTGGTGGCTAAATGCGGTGAGCGGACATCAGAGTTTAAGTTTGGCAAGGAAGATATCAAGTGATTGTACAGCTGAGTTTATCTTTTTTTTACTAGAGTTTTGTGACAAAGTGCCTCCCCTGCGTTTTTTGACCAGTCTTGTAGCTGAAGCAGGTAATACTCACAGTGGGTAGGCTACTCTGTTTGGAGTAGAGTCAAAAGTTTCACATGACAAAAACAACTGTGGAGGAGGTCGTAATAATGGACCTTTAAACAGAGGCAGTGTCGCGGACGTCAGTGTTGTATGAGGCCAAAAAATACATCACAACACGTCGACGGAGAATTCTATACTATATTATAAATTTGTTCTGTTCCACCATTCTCCTTATTTCACTTGAACAACATTACACTGCCACCATGATCTCTGGTGGTAGTGCTCCGTTTCATCCATAACGTAAGTTTTCCGAAAACATGCACAAATACAGACGAAATGAACGCAGATTACAGACAGAAGGTTCCATCCTTATCCATATATGTATCTAATGTTGAGTATAAATGAACCCTAATACAACTTTACAGACTACTTTAACAAAACAAACAAACCAACAAGCAAAAAAATGCTCAGTACCAGCTGTGTACCTACAGATTTGGCACATAGACAATTGGCAATCTGTATCAACGGCAAAAAAGAAAATGTGATTAAGGAAACTACATGGAACCATGAAGAACAGCTACTAGGCAAGGGGAGACATCAGGGCTTTTTTCATATTTTACATTATAATAAATCAACCAAATGCATCCTGTAGTTAAAACGCTCTAATTAATTAATTCAGTAGAACTTCACATAATCTATGCTTCCAAACTCTGCATAACCAGTTACATCACATGGTAAAACTCGATATGCGCACAGTGAAGCCCTTTGCAACCTCACACTGCAAAGACAGAGTCTGTGTCGCAGATGGAAAAAAAACACTCTGCCTACTATCAGCTACAATGAACAACCATTTGAACAATCGGCTCACTATGTATCTCAACTATCTCACAGCATGTACATCACTGTACACAAAGTGAATCCCACCCTCAGTGTGTTTGCTTTGAAACCTGCCTTTTATAATTGGGACACACAGAATTGAGATTCATTTTATTGTTTAGACAGCCCTACCTGCTGCTTCTGTGATTGGTGCCTCTAGTGGTCTGTGATTCAGATCAACCTCGGCAACGCCTTGAGACAAAGAAGAATTCAGATTGTAGCCCATTTAACTATCTCCAGAGCAACTGAGGTGCTCACGGGGGATTTTACATCAAGAGACATCGAGTCCTGCTTCACTGGACCGCAACAGCTGTCATGTTAACGCATATATCCCATGTCCAAGTTCATAACCCATGTACAGGGTCCTTGTGAGCCACAATACAGTATATTGTAGTCTGTAATAAATCAAGCATGAGTACCTGAGAGTCTGTCATGTAAAGCCAAGAAAGTGCCAAACAATATTTTTTGAGTCTAATTGGATGAAAGAGTGTCTTCAGCCTAGTGTGTTGTGCTTTGAGTCTCAGAAGTATTGAGTGTCTGGATGCTATTAATCAGAACCAAATGATCCTTACTGAAGCATGTAGCAGGCCAAAAGAACGAGGAGCAAAAGAAAAATGTTAGTCTACACTGTATACGAGTAAGACGACAAAATAGCACAGTTTGTTTTAGTAATATTTAAGAAACATATACTCCTTCGAACCGGTCTATAGGTCAGAATGATAGCTGAAGTTCTTGTATTCATTAGGGCGTCACAATCACTACAAAAAAAATTATTTGACATCTACTCTGTCAGCTATTCATAGTACATGGTGACTTGTAAAACCCCATGTAGGGGCATGGATTTACATGCCACAAAACTGTTAACCCAGAGTATATGTTTGTTGCAGGTATAATTATGTGTAAATGCAACTACTTGAAAATCAGATAGAGACAGATTAATTTACAGAATCTATTTTCCATATAATGTACACTCACTGGCCACTTTATTAGGTACACCTGTTCAGCTGCTCATTAACGCAAATAGCTAATCAGTCAATCACCTGGCAGCAACAATGGTCAAGACAACCTGCTGAAGTTCAGTCTGGAGAATGGCCAGACTGGTTCAAGATGATAGAAAGGCAACAGGAAGTCAAATAACCACTCATTACAGACCATCTCTGAACCAACAACACGTCCAACCTTGAAGCAGATGGGCTACAGCAGCAGAAAACCACACCAGGTGCCACTCCTGTCAGCTAACAACAATTTGCATGGGCTCGCTAAAATTGGACAATAGAAGATTGGAAAAACGTTGTTTGGTCTAAAGGATCTCAATTTCTGTTGCGACATTCAGATGGTAGGGTCAGAATTTGGTGTAAACAACATGAAAGCATGGATCCATCCTGCCTTGTATCAACGGTTCAGGCTGGTGGGGTTGGGCCCCTTAGTACCAACTGAGCATGGTTTAAACACCACAGCCTACCTGAGTATTGTTGCTGACCGTGTCCATCCCTTTATGACCACAGTGTACCCATCTTCTGATGGCTACTTCCAGCAGGATAACGCACCATGTCACAAAGCTCAGATCATCTCAAACTGGTTTCTTGAACATGACAATGAGTTCACTGTACTCCAATGGCCTCCACAGTCACCAGATCTCAATCCAGTAGAGCACCTTTGGGATGTGGTGGAACGGGAGATTCACTTCATGGATGTGCAGCCGACAAATCTGCAGCAACTGTGTGATGCTATCATGTGAATATGGACCAACGTCTCTGAGGAATGTTTCCAGCACCTTGTTGAATCTATGCCATGATGAATTAAGGCAGTTATAATGGCAAAAAGGGGTCAAACCTGGTATTGGCAAGGTGTACCTAATAAAATGGCTAGTGAGTGTATATTCCAATGGTTATAAATATAGCATAGAGAATTTAATATTAAAATTGACTCACAACTGTTTGGTATTGCATCAGTATCCTAAATTATATAAAATAACTGTCATTTCGATGTCTGTAAGATGTTTTGGAAAATCAATAAAAGAGATTTTGTCAAACAGGAAATTTGACATACTAATACTGATAATAATACTAATACTGACTTAATTATACCCAAGGTAATTAAAGTCTGTTTTACCACTAAGTGAAAACCTGGATTCAAAGAATGATCAAGACGTCCCTGGCACTAGCCTGTACAATTTTTCCCATTTGAAGTCTGTATCCACGGGGGGTGTCCTGGTTATGTGAGACACATAAAAAAAGAGTTCAAAGCCCAGGCCAAGGAGAGAGTCTGTCAGTAAATAAGCCATGAGATTAACACAGTTTACTTCCCAGTGTATACTACAGACCCTGCACTCCGACTGTAGACATTTGATGCATAATGCATTTCCCACAGATCCACTGACAATGGAAGTGAAGGTGCATTTTCAATAGATATTGAATGTATAACTGCAGAGTTATACATTACAATGCGTAGTCGAGTGCGTCTTTTGCAAAGTGTGGATTGTGGCTCTGCAGTGGTAGAGGGGGACATTGTGTCTGTCCTTATTGTCAACTACACAAAAAACATCCTCCCTTCAATCTTCAATTTTTGCTTTCTGCAAATCAATCCTGAGTTTAATGCACAATTCTCACTTGTTGTAAACATTTCTTTACTTAAAGGAGCACTTCACCCATAATAGGAATATTTGCAAACCAATCAGTAATGCCGCTTTACCTTGAATTTGTAAGAAAACTTTGTGTGCCCAGTGCTTCCCAAACACATGCATTTTCACTAAAACCTTATGTTTTAAAACTGAGTTTAAAGTGAAATTTAAAGATGCTCTCTTCAAAGCCAGACTCCAATACTAAGATTTTAATGAAAAATGCATGTGTTTGGGAAGTACTAAGCATGCCACAGAATAACTGTACAGTAACGGTACAGTTCAGTTCGTAGAAGTAAAAGTTGTGGATGGTACCAATGGAACCTTTCCCTACGTTCCCATTTTTGGTCACCCCTCAAGGTGGAGCTGTGAACACTGCAGTCCAGTGATTGGTCAGTAGAGGATGGTCACTCTGCTCAGGGCTGAGTTGTGGCTGGTTTTGAAGCTCATGTAACCACTGTTCCTACTGTGGAGAGTTTTATTAGTAAACTGTAACAGAATCAAAGGATGTTTTGTGCCTCTCGCAGAAGCTATAGACTGAGAAAAAAATTATTTAATTCACTGAGTCGCCTGTCGGCAACTTTTAAGGTGGAACGTTAACTTGTAATGTTACTCAATGTATGAGTTAATGACATGAATCCATCAACACACCTTAAATTTCACTGTGACAACTTTGACCATTACTTCAGTTTTTATTAGGGATGCACCGAAATGAAAATTTGTGGCCGAAGCCGAAGCCTAATAATATTAAATGCTTGGCCGAATACCGAATGCTGTTTTTCAGTTTTTCATTAGTTTTTGCAGATGAACCCCCTCCAGATTAGTGTTGTCACGGTACCAAAATTGGGACCCACTGTACGATACCAATGAAAATATCATGGTTCTGAGTAGTATCACGATACCACAGCAAAAATGAGGCAGATGTGCCTTTTGTCATTTATAAAAAGATAAATCACTTTTCTATAATACATCAATGATATTTCAATGGAATAAATTACTTATTGGCTTATTCATACTTCAAAAACAGCATCAATAAGTTATTAACATAGGGGGGGATCAAAATAAAATAAATAAATGAAATAAGAATCAACCAGCCACCCTCCTCCCCTGACAGTCCCTTCATAAGTAAAGAACAGTCCCTAAAGTGCGGTGAGGTCTGTGGGCCGTTACTACCACTGAAAGACTAAAAGAGAGAAATGTGAACAGCTCGTTTCTCCTCTGACACATCACATACCTGTGTTCGGCTGGCTCGGCTGTTCAGGTACTTCTGGGCAGTCATGACGCCAAGAAGAGGATATTATTGGAGCCGACTTCTCCGTCGCCCGGTAAGCCGATGGCCGCCGTATTTGACAGGAATACATTAACGTTACTGTCTGTGTCTGTGACCCCCGTTCAACCCACAATCGGTGGGATTCGCCTTTCGTTTCTGCTGCTGGTTGAAATCTGTAGGCTGCTCGCACAGCATGCTGAATGATTTAAGCCTATTTTGCTCGCTCAAAACTATTTTTAGTCACAAATGCGAGTGCTGTGACGGACGGATCGCCACACTGCCGACACTTTAATCCGCCGGTCACGGCACGCTGTTTGATTGCGTTATCAAAACACGCCGCTATTATTCGGCCTTGCTTTTAACTTATTCCACCGAATACTGAATGTGTGTTTTTTTGCAATATTCGGCCGAATATATTCGGTTACCGAATATTCGGTGCATCCCTAGTTTTTATATGACATACACTTTTCGTAATGAGTGGATCTTCAAGCCTTTAAAATATACATTAATTTCAACCAGCTCCTGTGGGCTCTGGCAACACTAAACCCCTGAGCTTGCCTTGGCAGGACTAAATGCACAAACCCACTATATTTAAATATCCCATGGAGAGAGACTCTCACTGCAGCCTGTTTAATTTTGTTCTGAAAATTTCGGCGTGCAACCCCATTCTGTGGACGATAAACAAGGTACAGACCGGTAATCTGTGTCACCGGTAAGGAGGAAATTCAGTGAGTGCTGGACAGAGTAGAGAGTGACAACAACCCCGCCCCTATTTAAGGGTAGTCTTTGCGGTGGAAACACTATGATCTAGGTACCATGTCTGAAGGGTTACTGTTGGTTCCAGAGGTACCATATCGAAAGTGTTTAATGGAAACAGGGCTTTGGATTATACTGCATGAGTTGTGTGATTGTTTGTAAACTGATTTTTTTATGTTGTTTTGCTATTGTTTAACGCAGTCCCGAGTCAATCAATAAATAAATATGTTGCCGTTTTCAAGGGAGGCATGTGAGAAAATACAGTGTTGTTCACAAACTGAAGGCAACATGGCATGACTAAGTGATATACAAATCCTCATTTTTTTGGTATTCGTTTAGGGCAAGTTAGATTTAAGACTTTTCAAGACTTTTTAATGCCACTAGGAATTAAATTTAAGACCAATTTCACAATAACCAAAACCGAAGGAAATAATAAACAGACATGGGAAATACCTGGCATTTGTTGATGAGTGTTCTTGGCAATATTGTGTTTCTCTCCACATATGGAATTTAACTGCCTTTATTCCCATTGGCTGAGTTTGAAAAATGATTTGCATAAAACACACCGAGCCTTGTATGAGCTGCCTTGTACTGATTTCAGCCATGCTACAAAATATTGGTTAAATAGCCACTGTTATATTTAGGGTACAGTGACAACTAGCCAACTCTTAACATCCCAGCCAGAATCACAACATGAATGTTGCTGTGTCCGCTATCCTGACTGGCATGACAATAATGAGGCATTCATTTATTTATTTAATGAATGTTGCCAATTATTTTGAGATTTAACAATGCAATATCAAAGAAAAAAAACCTTCCTGTAATGTCCTGGAATTTTAGACATTTTATTACCGACCGGCCTTATTTTTAGATTAATGAATTCAGTGCCTTTTAAGACTTTAAGGATCTGCAGAAACCCTGATATAGTGATTACAAATGTAAAGAAAGAGGTATCTCATGAAAATCTGATCATTACTTTCTTGATCTCACATGAAAAATCAACCTGCTACCTAAACGGTTTATTTCCACAGGCGGTGGTCCAATCCAATAAGCAACCTGCTTCAAATTAATCAACCTCAGAACTGACAATACCGATCACTACTCATTTTCTAACCCTTCAGATGGCTGTTGTAGTGGTAACACCCAACATGTTTACATTTCATCATCTGTTGTCATTTATCTGTCTCATCTTATTCATCATCCACCTCAGCATTATCGTACGGATTAATTATATGTTATTACTGTTGCTACTGGGCAGAAATAGCTCTCAATGTTTAGAACTGCACAGCGCAGCATGGTTGTATCATTCGCTGAGAGGGTAATTGTACATTTGGTAATGATTTGTAGTTATTACATCAATGTCATACCAATAATTACAGTAATACCCTTCCAGTGATTACCGCAATACTAACTAATGCTATGCCATCGTGCTTGTTGGCACACTCACACAGCTCTCCTGATGGAAAATTGACAAGCTATGCATTTAAACTCTTTGATTGTGTACAATGTAAGACAGAGGAGGTGCTTAGAAGTTTATTTCTGCAGAGATTCTGCAGAGATTATTTGTGCAGCTATCAGTTGTCAGCAACACAAAGTCAGGGTTAGGAAGAATATTATCATACACAAGCAGAGAATTCTTGGCCTTTACTCAACTTTGACCTTTGATCAAGGCAAATTAATGTACTGGAGACAGTGGCAATCATAAGTTTCCTGTGTATAATGGTGCATATTTATTGGAATCCGAGTGATCCCCATATCTGAAAATGCAAACTGTTTGCCTCTCCCTCTGTCTCCCACAAACAGACAAACACACACAATTCTTGTCAACATCGTGTTTTCCATTCCCGTAGCCTAAACAATAAAACGATGCCTAGGCATATTTAATAAGCCTCCAACCCTGAGAAAGCTCGCAGCTCACAGCCATCTGACTCAGCACCAACTAAATTGTGCTGCCTCTGGATACTGCAGACTGTCAGTCTCACACTGGGCAACATCTGTCCTCCGCTGCCACACAAAATGCCTTCCCTCACATTTATTTTAGTAAAGCAGCAATATGAAGGATAGATTATGGATGGATAAACAGAGGAGGGAGAGCAAGAAAATGAGAACGTCAGATCATCAAAACACGCCGGCCATATGTTACAATATGCTAACAGCAAAAAAAAAAAAATCCCATAGATAATACTTCAATATGCACGACTAACAGCTTTGAGGTCAGCTAAATTATGTTCAGTAAGCTAAATCATGTTCATTGAAGGAAACGCTTTTTGTAAACCAACACATTCTCACTCCCAACTCATCAATTACCAATGCATGGCCTAATCTGTGATGCTATAGGCAGCCCTCTAGTGTCGGTTTTGGACACTCAGGGACAGCATGTCGCTTTCAGCTTGTTTCCTGCTATAGTATCCGTTTAAAAAAAAACTTAAAAAGGAGGAAGATTTATTTCATTTTATGTTTTAGGCAATAAGACTACTTGGATAGAGTCTGATCATGGTTTGGATTAAAATATGGCAAGGCAACACAACGCAACGTAATGTGACGCATCATCATCATATGACAATCCAGTCTTATTCCCAGGCCATCAAATATGGCAGCCTTGTCAGTGACTCTTGGCTTCTGTTATACATGCACAGGGTACCTTACAGCGTCTGTATGAGACACAGACATATGCGCGCACACAGACACGTGCGCGCACACACAGGTGAGTACACTCCCACCAGCGGACAGAGAGTGCGTGTCAAAAAATATGTCGCGTTCACCACCTGAAAAGCTGACAAGAATATCTTTTTTAGACGCTCCCAGGGTGGTGAAGATGGTAAAGAAGAAATGTTTCGATGTTTAGTTCAATATACAGTTCAAATAATTGTTAAGTTGTTTTACTGACTGCTGTCATTAAAAGAAACACATTTCTGTAACAAACAGAAATTGACTCCAAAACTGACGCTGCAGACAGTGTCGTATATTGAAGCATAAGGCCACTGACCAAGCTGCCATATTTGACGAGCAGGGAGTGTCACATTTGTTATTAAATAAGTCAACAATGACTTTTGGTTGGGTAAATCTGAGCTAACCCTTTAAAACATCAACGTTACACAATAACACAAACAAACTTACTGATTGAGGTAGTGGCAGACCAGCAGCTCCTGTGTTCAGCAAGGTAAAATTACTGTTTTTGTCAGTGGTGTCTGGCTTTAAGGAGAACATAGATAAGCTTCACTTTTGAGTCAGTATTAAATACTAAGGTTTTGGTGAAAATGGATGCGTTTGGGAAGTGCAGAGCATCTAACTGGATAAACAAGCATTATACTGCACGGGTTGTGTGAGAGTTTGTAAATGGATGTTTTGATATAGTTTTGCAGGGTGAGTAACTGATACACAAATGGTCATTTGGGAAGTGATATGTTCATTTAATGTAGTGGCCTTAAAGTGTTGTAATTGAGACCTTCTCCTCTTCTACTCATTACAGTGGGAAAACATTTGGTCACATAATGAAGAACACTGCTTGTAGGGGTCTCTACAGTAGATAATTTCATTATATATGCACTGTATGACACTTTTACAGTGCTATACAGCTCCAGCCAATGATCCATGACTCGAGTGTTTGAAATCAATCTAATTAGCACTTCTGGCCCATACCAGGCTTTTAGTGTGGAAAATTAAACCGAAGGTAAGTCTTTCTTCTTTATATTTTGCATCCATAGGGAGCCTTGCAGTTAAGAATGAGTGAATTTATAGCAGTTTTGACGCAGGTTCAGCAGTAGTTGTGAAAATCATTAGCATGTGTGGTCTGTGCTGCTCATGGTGAGGCTGTATTGATTTTTCCTCCTCCTGCCTTCCCCTTCTGTTTCTGAAGCCAACAGCCTTAGAGAGCTCTGATGCTGCTGATTATCTTGGGGGAGCCTCTGAATCAGCGGGTTGTCGTTCCACCCAAACCCCAAGCTTAACGAGCCTTCACCTTGACTGACCCGGCCTTCACCCCATCACCGTTAGCTTTTATAAGGCCGCCAAGTGCATCGGGGCTGCATTACATGTTATTCCGGCAGGCCCGCTGTGTATCGTTGTTTTCGTTTCAGCCTCCATAATTAATTGGCCTTGATGAGCATAGCGATGGATACTAATTGGCCGGTTAGGGATCTCTTTGACTTCATGTTTTAACATGGGGATGACACATAACATTTTAAATGATTCAGCCTAAATATTGTGAGTGAAGTGCCTCTACAGCGACTTTCTGCCCTTGGTAATCCTACATATTTATTAGTCCTAAAATATTTCATTTTTTTATACGTCAGGAATACTTGATTTCCCACTGCTGTGGCTTGAAAAGGGGGAATGGGAGCTATGCGAATCAGTTTAAAATAATCTCTAACGCCTTACACTATTTTCAAAGTACATAAAATATATGGATACATGAAAAGACAAAAATGCTTCAGTCATGCTCTTTTTATCAGCTTTTAGTGTCAAGAACTGACTGGTGCATTATCCTTTGTTTTTTATTTGATTAGATGACTTGACATTATTGTTACCACATACCAATATCATTTAAAGGCGTTGTATGTAGCCAAAACTGTTACTGCACTCAAATTCAAAATACTGCCACGAGTCGTGTCCGCCCCCCCTCCCCTACAGATTCAAGGTTGCTGGACAGCGGCACGCTGGAGACTGATTTGTTTGCCCACGGGCGCCGCATCACTGCGTCCTCGATCTTCGGTTTTCCAGTGGACCGTTCGAGCAAGTCCGGCTTCTCTGCTGCTAACGCTGCTGCCGGGATACAGCTGAGGAGGAGCCGGCTGCTAATGCTATGTACCGGGACACTGCTAACGCTGCTTGCTGTGCTGCTGTAGCTCAGTCGTAACTGTAACTGATGCTGAGACTCTAATGACTGCGTGACTGGTAGACGGTGGTGGGTGGCGCAACAGGCCAAAACACAAATTCAAAACATAAACATGATTTGCAGACTGCAAAAATGTTTTTTAAATGCAAATATTCTGGCTGTACTATTGTTGTCGGTGAGATCAGTATCTTATATGAACATTATTCCTTAGTCTCTGTGACATATTAGGATGATTTTACGACTATTTGCTTTAGATTTCTTACATATAGCTCCTTTAATAACACTTTATCATTAAAGGTCCAGTGTGTAGGATTTAGGGAGATGTAGATGTAGATGCAGATGTTGAGGTGGAAGCCTAATTGTAGAAATTGTTGAATATTTTTGAGTCCATGCCATTTTGGCTTTTGCTCGTACGTACATTTTTAGTATGGATCCTACACGCTGTCTTATAAATGAGACCCCTGGTCGATGTTCTGGAGAGGAAGAGACCTCTGTGGATAATTCCACTCTTGCTAAAAACTCCTAAACATCTGGATCTTAAATTGTCATAGAAAAAAAGTGAACACACATGAGCATGTGTGAGCAGAGAAACCCTAATTTGTACTATGAAACTGCTTTATTCAGGAGTTTTAGCTACTTAAAACATTTGTCCGTTTGTTTTGAAGAGGAAGAGATCTCTGCGGATAATTTGTCTACCGGTTAAAACCTCCTGAAGGTCTGGATCAGAAAATTGGTAAGAATACATTAGGTCATCAGAGAAAAAGGGTGAGCACATAATCGCTTGTGCTGGGTGAGCTGCCTTTATTATGTACAGTATATAATAAATCAATACTTGGCGTCCGTGTTTGATACAATATCGCCACGCAAAATATCGCGATACAATGCTGCATCGATTTTTTTCCCTCATTCCTAGTATGTATATACATTTCTTGCAAAAGCTAGAACATGTTTCTCTATACAGATGAGCTGAGCCAGGCAGACAGTGTTCCTCTCAGTAACTGCTGACAAACCCACTGACTGTCTCTTTAATAAATCCTCAGATTCACCTCTGGTGCAAGGCTGGGCAATCTCCTCTTCTTTTTGTCTTCCTCTAATTAGTCACATATTAGAAATGCAGTGAGAAACAATCTAATTAAGAGGGGCTGACTCAATTTGCTTGTGGAAAGTTCAGTATTGGAGGTGGGGAGAGCGAGGGGGTGAAACACCAGGGAGAGGTGAAGTGGTGAGAGGGAACCTAATCTAAGCCATCTATCTCTCCATCTCCAAACCAATTAATGAATCCCGATACACAGACATGCAAAGGACAAGCAGATGCGGGGAGCTGCGGCCTGTCATGTTTGTTTTATTGTGTACGTCTCTGTGTATGTTCCTACCTGCTGCGAACTGAAACCTATCGAGATTCACCACGCTGCATTGAGAGCGGCGATTAATCAGCACAAGTTGGACTATACGCGTAAGCAATTCCCTTCCCTGTGAGTGGTGCATAAACAAAACATACTGACAAAGCAAATGTACGGAGATTAAGTCATTTATCTTCAGGCTAATTTGATTTAATACCTGTAATCGTCTTTAGACTCGTTTGGGGGGGGTTGCATTTATCTTTTTTTGTTCTTCGATTTTTCAAAACACCATCATTGACATAGTACCTTAAAGACAGAATTACATTAAGTAGCCTCATTGCTGTCCAAGAGTATAGATTTTCAGGAACATGTTGACTGTAGAAGACATTTGCTTTTGTCTGATGTCTTCATTATTTTGCTTGCTACAGTACACGCAGCTAATTATGCTCCCTGGTTACAAAGATTTACATTTCTTGCATTATGGTTTGTCGTCAAATCATCCCCCTCTCTCGGAGGGAAGGTAGCTGTCTTCTCTGAGACTGTATGCTGCCTCCAACTTTGCATTATTAATTTGCATTACGGCTAAAACAAAGGTTGTGATCATAATTTTATACACAGGTTGAAAGTGTGATTTGCCTGAAAAGCCTTTTAAAGAGAGAGACTAATAAATATAAATATAAATATTTAATTTTCTTCCTTGTTTTTTTTTTTTTTCTCGACATAAAATGACTAGGTAAAGGAAAAATGTAAATTGGCTGGCTGTTAATGTCTAAACTTTAAAAGTTACCTGAATTATGCATAACTGTACAGAAACAGATTTAAGGGGTTATCTAATGCAAAAGGGCAGAGGGGCTATATTTTGGTGGACTGTTTCCCCTATCGTCATATTATTCAAGGCAAGATATTCAAATTAGTTTAGTGCAGAGAGTAAAGGAAGCAACACACTGTGCACAAAACATTATGGAACTTCCTTAACAAGCTTTTTAAATAGCCAGAAACATTAATTAGTTTCTTGTTTCTTATTTACGTTAACATCCAAGAGAAAAACAGCTTTGGTGTTCATTCACGAAATGTTTTGTATCATATGCTATATGTAGTTAACTTTGTAAAGCCTGTTTTGGCATTTCATCTAATTTTCCCACCTTAATTGCAATTATGACTATGACTAAGTTCTGCATTTTGCATACCTTTAAAATAAAGTAAAGTCATAACCAGCTGGGGGTTTATTGATGCTCAATGTTGGACACCAAGACAGACGGAGCCTTTTGTTGCTACTCTGCGTTCATGTCTTTTGTATTTGTGCACGTTCTCTGAGAGCTTACAAATACGGACAAAATGGAGATCGTTCAACCAAGATGTGATCGTACGAGACAACAAAGAAGTTTACACAACAGTAGAAGAGAGTGAATCAGTTATATAGTGAAAAGAATTCTCCATCCATATATCTGGGTGTATACAGTGGCCACACAGACCACCGCCATCTACAACGCTGCCTCCATTTAAAGGTAAGCTATTACAATCTCCTCCACCGTCGTCTCATTTGTTATGTATGTATTGACTCTGTCCCCTAGTGCCATCTATTCGCTGTATTTTATTTTGACTTTTACTTTTTTGGACATTTTAACATTTTATTGTTGTATTTTTTTAGTGTTAGAAATTTTTATTTTTTGTCGTTAATTTTTTTTGGTAACATTTTTCATTTATATATTTATTTATTTGTTGTCTTTTATTTCGCCACATAAAGCAAAAAACATGGCAAAAGTGCTTCAAATAGTGAAATAATTTTTGGACTTATTTGATGTAATTTCCTGAAATCTGGTGCATTTTGGGGTGCCCAGCTATTGATGGGCAAAACATTCATTCAGAGCTGACATCTGCATTTCAGGGCTCGGCATTAACAAGTCTGAGCTGAGCTTTCAACAGAGTGATGTAATAACACTGGGTATGGGCTTTAACTGCCCCATAACTAGAAACTTCAGGGCCTACACAATGACTCTAAAGTTAAGTTCATTATGGGTTATTCTTGGATGAGTAAAGGAATTTTATCTTCCGCTAACTTTTTGCACATATTCACAAGGGGCTGCGAGATCGTGAACGACAAATCATGTTCTGCGATGAAGGAGCACACCACTTTCTGGTCGACAACATGGTCTGTCATCGACGGTAAACACATTATGTGCTTTATTGCACACACAGCGGCTTGATGACCGAGGTCTACTTCATGCCGTGATAGGACTCTCTTGCCACTAGTTGCATACATCAATTCATGTGAGCACAATGTGCAGCAACACGCACCCGGTTCCCTTAATTTTTTGCACCAGCTCCCAAAAGGCTTTCTGTCTATGCCTAGCTATTCTACCCATGCCCAACGCCATTTACTTTTGAGTCCTTTATCTGGACGTTTTCCCCGGGTTTCATTAACATACTTTTCATCTTGAAGAGAGTGTCTACGGCATGGGCTCCACTACAGTCTGAAGTTTGCTCTGAACCAAGTTTGTTCCTCCCCCCAAGACTCGCTCCTGCTTTACTTCTGATTTGGGAGTAGCCTAACTTTGGTCTGGTTCTGAGCGAAAGCCACAGGTTGAGAGTGAGAGGTCTCTATTTAAAGCACTTCTACCAGAGCAAGTCTACTGTCTGCGACGCACGCGTGTATCCAGCACCAACTGTTTTTTTGGGGGGGGTTTTCCCTCACTGATCACTGCACACCGGAAATCCGGCACTGTGCCAGATTCCCATCACCCCTGACACTGTATGCAAACTGTACATGTCGAGTGAAAACGGAAGTGTATTTTGAAAACAGACAATGCATGTAACAGGCAGAAGTTGGCGTCCTAAAATGTCAACAACCAGTGCACCCAGGGTACCTTGCACGTCATATCTGGATGTGGAATGTCCATTAACAAACGTCGATATGTGACAAGGTCGGAGTGAGAATGTGCTGAAAGGACGCATGGAAGTATACAGGCAATGACATTTACAACATTTGAAATGGATGTATCTTTTTCTACATGTACAGAGTATAAAAGAGCCTTTATGTGGTCACTGTACATCACAGGAGCACCTTTACTACTTTTTAAAAGAACTCCTGTAAGTAGTTTCAGTAGCAGTGTCACACTGCAACAACTAACAGCTCAAATCAATTAAAGGCGTACGGTGTACATGTAGTGTGCCCCAAGGTTAGCTGCTTTATGTAACACATAATACATAAAAAAGCAATACTCACCACTTCTGAACCTCTGACAGTAGGTCAAAACTTCTCTTTCATTAAGCCCGTGTGGAGCCTTGTGAGAACGACCTGTAAATGAAAATCAATCACAAATTAATTTATGGCGTCATCCCACCATCATCTTTTCATCTGCATCTCCACTGCAGAGCTGAAGTAAACTTACGGGGTGAAATCAATACAGAATTATAGCTTCCGCTGGACTGACCAGGTTAGTCTGTTTCCTGGGAAGAAAATATTTTGTTCTCTTACCTCAAGCTCTCTTCCATTATGGCAGCAAATATATTGATTTTTTTATGTCAAGACTGTCAAAGTAAAAACATCTCTGCAACCTTCAGTAAAGAAAAAGTCGATTTTTAGAGACCAACCTCCTACATACAGTAGAAGTCTTTATGTTCTCATTTAATAGTATTAAAGGGCACGCTTTATTTACTTGTTTCTTTCTTTTATTTCACTTTGACTGGAGTGTCAGTTCCTTGTGTCTGCATGGTTACCACAATACAGGATTCACACTGAGTGGAAGAGGGTACAATGTAGGCTGACCAAACGTCTTCTTTTGCCCAGACATGTCCATTTTTGACGTCCTGTCGGGGGCGTCCAGTGGGTGTTTATAAATTGATGATAATGTCCGGTTTTCCTTGTGTGTGTGTGTGTGTGTGTGTGTGTGTGTGTGTGTTAGAGTGCGGCACGGGCTGCATATTTCTGTCCGAACCCAACAGTCATTCTGTTTTGTTATGTCCGAAACCAAACCGAGCCTGACATTATGCCTAAAGCACTGAGTTTGTCTCACACAGTTGTTATGGTTACAGGCTATTTAACAGGCTGGGCGTGGACCGTGGGTGCTCCGCGGAGAGGGAGACGTCTGTGTTTGAGGCAGGAGCGGGCGGCGGGAGGTCCGAGGCTTCCAGCGAGGGGAGAGGGAGAAATATAACAAAATAAGGTAAAATAGGAAAAACCTGTCTCCCTCTTTTATTTAATTTTCAGCATTTAATCAAGGCGGAGGCGGGCGGCGGGAGGTCCGAGGCTTCCAGCGAGGAGAGAGGTAGAAACAAACAGCCAATGTGTCTGTGTGTGTTCAGGTGTTGTCACATAAATAACAGTCCCCAAGCAATAAACAGGACAGACAATAGGATTTTATTTATTTTTACACTACATTTTCACTGAAAGCTGACCGAATCCGACCCGAGCCCGAATACAATTTATAGCTACATTTTTGACCAAACCCGGCCCGACCCGTCGGGACCCTCTAGTATGTGAGTGTGTCCCCTATCTATAGGGGCCTATCTGAATTTCTGTCTTTGAGAGATATTATTTTGTAATATAACTGAATATTCTATCCATACATATAAACTTTAAATATATTAAAATTATAAGGCATCTTTGAGTAAACTGCGAGTATCATTTAAGTTACGTTAGACTATCTTGTGTCCTCTTTTTTGGAAATCAAAATATGGTCACCCTAGAATGAAACACTGAGCCTATACATGTTAGTTATAATAAACTAAATTAAAGCCAATATTGCACCTGTGACACTGATTTTCATGTCATACAGAGACACAGAAATTGTAATTACCCTTTCAAAATGCAGCTGACAGTAACCGGAAACTGGCTAACGTTAGCTTAACCACGTAGCAAACACTGACTAGCTTAACCTCGGATGGAAAAGCAACCTTCACAGTTAGTAAGACGTTTAACATGGTAGCTACTATTGCAGTGAGTTATCTAAAAACTTCCTTTACTGAAATGAAAGACAAAGACCCCATTTCAATGAGAAAATAATAATAAAAATAATAAAAACGCTACTTACTTTGCTAATCAAGACATCTGAGTTTTGCACCTTGGAGATCTATGCTGCATTCAGTGACACTCGGAAAGTTAAGCACTGGAGATGTACAGGCTTACTTCTTTTCCTTATGAGGTGAATGAAATGAGGGATTTGAGTCTCCTATTGCAAACAGAAAATAATGCCAGCCAGTTGTCTGGGTGAAAATGCCTTGTTGATGCCAGAGGTCAGAGGAGAATGGCCAGACTGGTTCAAGATGACAGAAAGGCAACAGTAACTCAAATAACCACTGGTTCCAACCAAGGTCTGCAGAAGACCATCTCTGAACCAACAACACGTCCAACCTTGAAGCAGATGGGCTACAGCAGCAGAAGACCACACCAGGTGCCACTCCTGTCAGCTAACAACAGGAAACTGAGACTACAGTTCACACAGGCTCACCAAAACTGGACAACAGAAGATTGGAAAAACGTTGCCTGGTCTGATGAGTCTGGATTTCTGCTGCCACATTCAGATGGTAGGGTCAGAATTTGGTGTAAACAACATGAAAGCATGGATCCATCCTGCCTTGTATCAACGGTTCAGGCTGCTGGTGGTGTAATGGTGTGGGGGATATTTTCTTGGCACACTTTGGGCCCCTTAGTACCAACTGAGCATGGTTTAAACACCACAGCCTACCTGAGTATTGTTGCTGACCATGTCCATCCCTTTATGACCACAGTGTACCCATCTTCTGATGGCTACTTCCAGCAGGATAATGCACCATGTCACAAAGCTCAAATCATCTCAAACTGGTTTCTTGAACATGACAATGAGTTCACTGTACTCCAATGGCCTCCACAGTCACCAGATCTCAGTCCAGTAGAGCACCTTTGGGATGTGGTGGAACATGCAAGGTAGCCTGGCGAAACTAACTGATATACAAATGGTCCTTCTGTAGGTGAAGTATTCCTTTCAAAGTGGGGGATAATATGAAAAATGTGTTATTCCCTTACTTTTCATGTAACAGTCTTTTTCTTCCTGTTTTAGCCGACTGTCTACATTTTACCCTCATTGGCCTGATTGTGCCGTTCCCTTAGCAAGAAAGTCACAGGGTTTAAATGTCAAAAAGGTGCTCCTGTCATGTAACCCCTTTGGCTGGCTGTGACTTTACTTCATTAAAAATGTACATGAAACTCAGAACTCTGAGAAAAGAGCCCACACAGTTGACTGAATCACAGTTGTAATTAACTGCACAACAGGTAACAAAATGTGCTTTGTTTACAACAGAGTTACTGACAAGTGCTACACGGGCAAAAGGTCAAATCAAACGCAAAAGCTGTTGTTACGCCCCGGTCTAGGGGTGTGAGTGCGTAACATAAGGACACACAGGAACACAGGAGTAAATGTACAGGTGAGCAATTTATTGCTACACAATCCAAAAACACACTGTACAATATCGCACACAAAATGGAGCAAAAGACGTCAGGGTGAGCCCAGGCCAAAACAACAAACAAAAAGCAACCTGTCTACCGACCGGCGAAATAACTAATTCCTAACAAAAACAAAAGAAACAAAAATACAATACTAGGCCTAGCTCCCTAGGCTAACGAAAAACAGGAGAAAACAGGTATAACAAAAATAGCAGCTCACCCCTACGCTCCGTGCAAACAATAATATGTGACAATGACTATTTACAATATACACAAACGACTCAGTTGGCCCTAAGGCGCTGGTCTTAACAAAAGAATTAATTATTTAGCAAGCAAGCTAAATAATCACACGTGGATCACACAACAAAGTACTTATCAATCACAAAACCAGAGAACGATACAATGCGCTGCTGCCATGTATGAGAGTGGGGCGCGACTTCCGTGATGAAGGCTGAGCCCCTTGCTCCACCAATCCAGCAGCGGTGACGTCACGCTTGTTATCCAGTAGGCGACCGTTGACACTGAAGGCCGAGCCCCTTGCTCAGCCAATCCAGACGGAGCAACGTCGTGATCGTCCAGCGAATCACCTGCACACCTGTTAACACAACACACACGATCTCCAGACAGAAAGAGAGGTCTGACTCTCCACTAAACATGATGATCAAATCCATAGCCTACATAGACATAAACACATACACATAATAAATACACAGGCGGCTGGGGAACGTAACAAAAGTCTATATTAAACATAATATACAACACATATGCCGTATGATCACAGTGAAGCTGTTTTGAGTTTGCCAGTCTGTCATGTGTAGACAAACTCTGCAAACATTACCACTTAATTGCCAGAGCTGAACGTGTTTTAACTTCAATACTAATTGGTTCAGAGTTTATCTTTAATTAACATTCATGCAGATGGCTCTGATGTCCTTCTGATGTAATGTGTTATTATCAGACCAGATTTTTCATCCATCTCAAGCATGAACTTGATCTTGCAAGCTTCATTCATTTTGGCTCTTCATCCCATTTCTACGGAAGGAGTCCAAGAAACAAAAGGGTAATGGATGGACTGTCTGAAGGTCACTGCACTGCCCACTAATGGGTAAAGCACTCCCCACGGTGCCACTGAATAAGTTCCTGTTCTAGAACAGTGATTTCCTACAATGAAGCAAAATTAGGAGAATCCAGAGGCAACCCAGGGGACAAAAGCTATAGGTTGATTCCTTTGTCTACAATGTATTGTGAAGATTACCACTGAATTTCCCTCAGTACAAGGTCGATGTGGTGTACCACTGTACAGAACACTGCAGAAAGAACTCAAGCCTGAGCAGTGTGTGCCCTGTATTTATTAAGCCTCCTATAGAAACCTTTAAATCTCCTGCTGCTGTTTGTCCAGCAACAACAAAACGGTGCAATGGCAGGTGAAAAACGTTCCCAGTGATTACAATGACCCCCAAGGTCAAAGGGAGTCAAAACGTAAATAGAAAACAGGGGTTTTAATCCACCACACATTGTGGGTGGGGAATCCAAAATAATTTGCCAGCTAAGTAAACAGCCAAAGGCAGTGTTGCAGACACTGTCAAAACACTGTGTCCAAAATCTAGCCAAAATAATTACAAAAGGCAGAGACAGGGAGACCAAGAGAGAGGGGAGTCTTTATTTTCTAAAATGTAAGAAGTAGAGGCAGTGCATTAACTGTGTTTGCTGCTGTTTATTTTAAAGTACAGTCTCAGTAAAACTAATGGAGGCTGATACATTGACCCTGCAATCCATTCTACTTTTAGAAAGGCTACAGTATACTCTTCACTTTATGGTCATTTTAAAAGCTGTAGTGGTAACAGAATTACCAGGGCCCTATCCACCTGTTCGGTTGTAGACTCATTTACTTTTTTTGCAAGATACTCTCTGAGACGCCATCAGTGTTGGACAAGGTAATCAGAAACATTATCATTAATACATTATATATTATACTTTTTTTATACTTTATTTTTAGGGATAGCCCCTTGAGATGTGCCATCTCATTTTCGAGGGGGTCCTTACAAATAATGCAAACATAAATACATTCATCAATAGTCTTGATGAAGGTAAATACAAAACAAAACATAATACCAAAGCCATTATCAGGCCATGGAATTGATTTTTTTTGTCAAAAAGGGCTTTCATGGGACTTTTTTTGCACATATACAGTAAGAGGGGTGGTGAATGGGTCAAACACAGGACCATCACCTGGGAGACTTGGGTTTGAGTCCATGTGAAACCAATATTTATGCCCAACCATGATCTTTTTATAAATCTAACCAAAAAGCGAAACCTAACAAACTGATAATAGCCATTGAATGGACTGATAACTGCCCTCTGAACGTCTAGGTTCAAGGCCCCTACTGACACATATCTATTAGGTTTATACTCATGGATAACACATGGATACATCCCAGTCAGGTCAGCAAGACCGAAAAGAGGTCGACCCCAAATTCAAACAGTAACAGACTCATACTTGGGTCAGTAACTGTAATGTAATAACAACATTTCAAATTGTAATCCCATACAGTGGTCATCACTAAAAAACATAATTACATTATTCCAACCCCAAAACTGGACAACCTGGTCTCACTCCGAAGTCATCGAATACCATTGCTTGGTCAGTGACTTCCGGCGTCAGACACTGACAAAAAAAGCCATCCTTTTACGTTGGCATGATACTTAATAGACGAGACACGGTGGGACAACAATAAAGTTAAGGCAGCTGAAGTCCAAGTAGGGCATGTGGATTGGTCCGACAACCACCAACTTTCATCCAGGAGGCCAGTGTTCACCTCACGTAAGATTGTGGGGGTCTGCCCATTGGTCCGACAGCCCATTATTCCGACAACCCATTGGTCGCCGGGAGCCGTTCAGCACCGCGGAGAGCTCCCCACACAACCCGGACCCCAGAGTTAATAACAGGAGGTTATGGTGTTTCATTCTCTTCTCTCGACACTTGTATCTCCACCAGTAGCCTCCTTTTGTTGCGTTTGCTGATCTTCAACAGTACACAAATACAGTATAGCCTAGTATAATCACATATCGGAACAACGGGACATCGGACTAATGGGATGTCGGACCAATGGGCTGTCGGACCAATGACATGGAGCCAGATTGTGAAGCCACACCCTGTTCTTTTTTCCTAAACCCAACCTCATGCACGTGTTGGCAAAATGTAACTATGCACATTGTTGCGCATGTTGTTGAAAGAGAAAAACATCAATTAGCAGTTTTGTACTGACATGGTTTGTTTATTTTAAAAGTGACTATGCAAACAGTATATTTCCTGTGAAAATGCAAATGCATTTTGAAAACAAACAATGCATGTAACAGGCAGAAGTTGACACGACGTCCCAGAACGTCAACAACCAATGCACCCAGGGTACCTTGCACGTCATATGTGGACGTGGGAAGTCCATGACCAAATGTCGATATGTGAAAAGGTCACAGTGAGAATGTGTAGCACTGGATTCTTCACATTAGAAATGAGTAATGGAACAACAAGCTGAATTAAATATTATTCCTCAACTGCTTTTGCATCATATAGCATTTGTATTCAGTGAAAGCAGCTCAAGAAAACATCTAACAAGACATGTCCTTTGCATTAATTTAATGATTTTTATCCAGAAATTTAAACAGCCCTCAAGTGAGCGATGGCACCACGCTGGGCCACTACTCTCCTGCCTTCCAGGATGTTCCCACACGAGGAGGCAAGGCTATTTTTTTGCAGGATGTTCCTATAGCTTGCTCTCCATTCATCCGACATAAAAATGCACTTATTGAGGTTGAGGCTTGAGGTGCAGTGTAATTTGCCATGGTCTACATATAAATGCCTATTCTACATTCAAGCATAAACACATTTGCACATCTTCAACCAGCAGTGCTGGATGATAATCATTCTTGCCACACTCACATGCCTGCATTCATCATTTGTGAGTGGTGACTTTGTGAATATCTTTGAGCATATTTTACAAGTTGGCATTACCTTTCACAGGCACAGTGGGGTGAGCTGGGGGCATACATAACAAAAAGAACTACTGCATAGTTGTATGACCCACTGGCACTAAGGACAGGTGGGGAATACTTAATGTGCGTCTTTTGAGAGCCACTGTGACAAAAATCTTAATCTGTTTGCCAGTTTTCATTTAGAGAAGTCAAATGCAAGTGCCGTGAGACAAATATATTTGAAGTGCAGAATTCACTGAATGTTGGAGACATTATTAGTCAGAGTGGTCTGCTATATGGAAACAATGTCAACACATGCATTTACTGTCCTTCTACTTTCTTCTAAATGCATTTTATCTTTATTTATACTTTGATGAAATCCCAGTCACTGCAAATGTATAAATGATAAAACTCACTTTGCAGATTTCAAACTACAGACTCACAGTGTTTGTAGGTTTGGATGATTTTTTTGAGGCAGCAGTATTAGACCTAAACAAACCGTGCCACTCAAGAAACGGTTGAAGGCAGTTCTGGCAGTAGAAAACTGGGTGGGAACAGCTTGTGTTTTGGAGACAGCAAGCAGGAGGGTTAGCATAGGAGGAGAGCTCTGGGGTTTGATAAATGAGGCTGCGTGGCGGCTGCAGTGCTAAACTGCTTCCCTGCTCAGCTGTGGTGACAATGTGATTAATATTTGCACGGCATTAAGCTAATTTATCATGGCCACGTGCAAGCCTATGGGAGAATAGACTGTCACATGGATGCCTGGTCTAAGAGAGGGGAGTAGGTTTGGCAATGGGAACTGATTATTTCAAGCCAAAATAAACAAATAAATACAGGAAATTTATATTAGGGTGAGGTGAGTCTGCCAAGCAAGGAATTTAGGAATATGAGAAAAGCTGCGAGCGAGAAATTGAATATTGCTGAATGTCACCGTCAAGTTTGTGTGATAAACACGCACGGCACAAAACAAGCTCCAATTATATACTAGTTATGAAAAAGAGAGGGAAAATCCACATTGCTGTACAAACTATGCTCTCTGTGATGAAATTATAGAAGACTTGTTTCAGCATTTATCAAGTGAGTAAAATCAGATTTCTATCAACTGTGATTTGATTTGGATGAGATTCAAATGTCTTTGTAGCACAGTGACATAATGTGTTGTAACATTAACATCCCATAGTAGAATAAGTCAGTAAAGTATGCTTGTTGCCTATTTTAGCTCGTTATAACTGTATACTGTAGTTGAGCCTTGCCACTCGACTCTGTGCACCACTTTCCCACCACCAAACAGCCCACAAACGAAATTAGCAATTATCTAGGGAAGAAATGTTACATCTAGCAGCTTAAAACCCAAATATTTCTTTTCTCAGGGGCTGGGGGAGACCAAAATAGATCTTAAAGGGGATGTATTATCCTTTCCTGTATTATATGTCTTATATGTAGTGTTACAATGAAGGATATTCATGTTAAATGTGGCCAAAGTTTCCATTATTGAAGGTAAAGTTACTAGAAGTAATCCCTTTCATCAAATACCTCAGATTTACTACTCCCTTTCCAACGTTTTTTTCGACTCCAGTAAGACTATAAAGTGTGTCGGATTTCATTAGGCCAATATGATCATCTGCTCCAGGCACGCTACTAGAAGTCTTTATATCACGTAGTCTACAATACTACATGTAGCTACATGCTAACATCCAGGAAACATATAATGGTGGTTGCCACTGTTGTTAATTTCTCCCCGGATTTGGATCATATTCCTGCTGGAACATGTCATGCTTTGAAGTTTTTATTGGTGATTTTTAAAGGTAAAAAGTACAACTACAGTCATCTCTCAGCTGCAAGTACACTGCTAGCGTACATGTAGCTTCGTGCTAACATCAAGGAAACATGTAAATTTTGTTGTCAGTGTAATGGATTTCTCCTCAATTTCAAATAAGATTCCTGCTGGAACTTGTCAGGTTATGTTTAGAAGCTTTCATTGGCATTTTTTTATGGTTAAAAAGTGCTGCTATTCTCTGGTACAGTTATTCTCTGGCTGCAAGTACACTGCTAACCTAAATGTAGCTACATGCTAACCTGAGGTTGCCAGTGTAATCAATTTTCCCCAGATTTTGGATCATATTCCTGCTGGAACTTGTCCAGTTATGCTAAGAAGCATTTATTGGTGATATTTAATGGTAAAAAGTACAGCTTCAGTCATTCCGCAGCTGCAAGTACACTGCTAACATACATCTAGCTACATGTTGACGTCAGTGAAACATTTAATCTTGGCTGCTATTTTTTTCTCTTCCCCAAATTGGATCCTGCTGGAACATGTCTGGTTATGTTTAAAAGATTTTATTAGTGATTTTTAATAGTCATTCCCCGGCTGCAACTACACTGCTAACGTACATGCTAACATCAAGGAAACATGATAACTTGGTTGCCAATGTTATCAATTTCTCCTCAATTTCTAATTAGATTCCTGCCGCTATTCTGTTACAATTATTCCCTGGCTGCAGGTACACTGCTAATCTACATGTAGCTACTAACGTCAAGGAAACATTTAATCTTGGCTTGCTTTCCCCCCATTGAATCTTGCTGGAACATGTCTGGTTGTGTTAAGAAGTTTGGTGATTTTTTTTCATGGTAAAAAGTGCCTCTATTCCCCATTACAGTCATTTCCCAGCTGCAATGACGATGCAGAGATGCTGAGATGTAGAAGACCTGAAAACACTGACCAATCAGAGCAGCCTGGGCTTTTTCGGAGGGTTACAGACCTTTAGACGAGAGTGACTTTTGAAGTTGTACATATCAAATGGAAACAAACACAGCTCCACTGAGTTGACAGCGCTAAAGATTCTATCTATGCATTACTATTAAATTAGATATGTTTTGATAGAAATGTACTGGCAGCAATAAAATGTAGCTCTCTCCAGACAACAAAAATGCTGGTGAACGTTATCCATGTAGCAATTATGTTTCCTCTGACAGGTATTTCAACAAACCCATTTAGTTGTATGGAGACATCATTTTTAAGTGACAGGATATACGTGGCAACTGTTTGCAAGCTCTGACAACTTAATAAGAAGAACATTCTGTTTGTGATGAATTCAGATGGAAAAAACTAGAAGTAAACTATTTCTGCTCTGGTGTTTATCCTGGTGAAACGTGTTTCTTGGAGAGTATTTCTTTCCAAGAAAGCAAGAACTGTTGAATTCCCATCAGGTGGCCAATTCTTCTGCCACAGAATGGATCATCTGTCAATATGGGTTTGTGGGTGTTTCACTGGAGACAACTTTGTCTTTGTCTCATAGGAACACCTTGCTAGTAAACAGTTGTAGTTTCCAGAACCTGTGTTGGTTTCCAGCGGGGATGATATTTCTGAATGTTTGCTCAGACTGTCACCAGCCAGTGGGCTGGTTGAATATCCCCACCGGAGAAAAGGATGTTGTGTTCATGATTTCCTGAAGCCTGAAATATGGAACAGCTCTAGATCAAGTCTGTTGTGGAATTCACAAAAGATTGAGATTCCTCTCCTGCAGTGCTGTGTCTGTCAGTATTCTATGTCTAGCTTCTGTGCTAGTAGGACAGACTAGCCAGGCGGCTGGCACTTGGCAGGGAATCTGCTGCCTTGGTCAGTAGCCAGTATTAAGATGCTACTGCTGTCAAGGGGCCCTGGAAGAGAAACCAATAGCCAGAGCAGTAACTCACCCTTTAAGACCGTTGCCTTGTTTAGGAAAGTAATCTACCCCCAAGCCGCTGCCTCATTCTACACACGATACATCATTGACAAACACTGGCACAGCAGTATTCACAGCAGTCACACTCAGCCTCCCTGCTGCCCAGCGCTGCTCAGCTTGGCCTTGCAGTGTGGAATATTGTAGTCTGCCTTTAGCAAGGCCAAAGAAAGATGTCAGAAAACAAGGTGGCGCACAGAGACGAATCATACATCCACATGTCTGAGGCTGTATTGTGATAATACTTTATGCAAGTCACATCTCAATTTCACTTTGTTGTCATTGGAGTGCTTCTGACTGAGCTCTCCTGGAACTACTTTCTTCCATCAGCAATTCCTCTCAACACCTCAGATTTCAACTGTGGTTGTTTCACTATTCTGAAATTCCAACACTTTCATACCTAAACAACAGAATAGGTTGATTTCCTCTCACTTTCAAAAAGATATATATAACCATCCCCAAATTGTTTTAAGACTGTGATTATCTGTTTTTATTTGTGTTTTACCTAGGGAACATCTGCTAGGGACAACAGATGGAAATTAGCCAATGGCTACAATCTGGCATGTTTACGTCATTGTATTGCTCATATGGTGATGTTGATTAACTTGCACTGTCCCTTTCAAATAATAATAAACTAATCAACAAATTACCATCCTTAGGGTTGTAGCCTTACGCACGCCCTGATGTCACGAAACATGGCAGTTACACTATAAAACTTTGTGGTTAGGTTTTTATGAAAAACATCATGGTTCAGCTTTAAGCTTTCTGATTCAATAAACATCTTCAAACAACATCTTAAAATCTATCTTTTCAGACTTGCATTTTTGCAGCTTTTATATAATTAATTGACAGTAATTCTTTGTTTTTTTTATGTTAGTGTGTGTGTTTCTGTGTGAGTGTGAGATTATGTATCTTATACTGTCTTTTATGTGCATTTTATCATGTATCATTGAACTTATTATGTCACTTTATTTTTTATAATTTTTTTATTTAACTTTATTATTAACTTAACTAACATTAACTTACTAACAAGAACATTAATGAAAATAAAGAAAGAATGATTAAAAATTACAATAATTCTGTAATTTTAAAATATCAATCAGTCAATCAGTTTTATTTATAAAGCCCAATATCACAAATCACAATTTGCCTCACAGGGCTTTACAGCATACATCCCTCTGTCCTTATGACCCTCGCAGCGGATAAGGAAAAAAAAAATGGTAGAAACCTAAAAATACAGTGATAATAATAATTATAAATGTGCTGTAGAAAATTTTCCTGGATTTTTTTTATTTTTTCCTTAATTTTCTAAAATATTTTAAAATCTTTTTTATGTATTTTTTTTTTTAATTTGTAGGACATTTCTTACCAAGTTGCTCATTGCCTTTTTGAAAGGAATCACACCAATTTGCTCAGGGTTCAAAGGTTTAAATACTTGCAAAAGGCGTCTGAAAGCAGTACAAGTATTGTTGCTCAAGGTTTCAAAGGGTTAAAAAAGTACTTTTGTTACAAACGTAACATGACAGACTTCACATGCATCACTAGTGTCATATGTGACTTATACTATCATACTACGCTACGTTGTTATGAAGAGAAGTCAACGTTGACCTCAGGGTGAAAGTCCTGTGCTTCTCAGGGTCATCCACCACTCTCCCACCTTCCCTATATGGACCTCTTTCATCTTTGTACAACATTATGTGGACTTTGTTGTTTTTTGTACTACATTTCATCACTTCCTCCTTTGCAACAATAATAATAACTACAGCCACTACAGTGCACCACCCTATTTTGAGCATAAGTACAGACCTTAATTAGCTGTTTGCACAGTCATATGGCTTGTCTTTCTTTCAGAGAGGGCTGGGAATTCTGAAGGTATGACAAGATTATTATAATTGAAATGATCCTACAAAGGCACAGCAGTCCTCAGCAACAACAGCAGTAACTGATACATTCATATCTAATTTATCTGTCGTCTTTCTTGATGTGCAGTTTACCAAGCTGACAGAGACGAACACATCAACATACACCAGCATAACAGCTGTCAATGATGAAGTTGCTCATGACCTTCCAAGAAAGCAGGATGGTTGATGGAGCATTGAGGCTGTTTCTCTTCTGCTGTCTGGTGTTAGTAATTTATGAACCGAGCTCCACATCCCCCTGGCAGACATGATAAACTGTACAGCGTGCCTTTAACATAGATTTTTGTTGAAGCTTTGTAAAGCCTGTGGTTTGTTTGTTCATCTAAATTTAAAATACAGTGCATATTTTCCTTAAATATTTTGCAGTTTATGTAAAGTTTATCCAGAGCAAGTCTTACTGCATCTTTCTTTCCACGATGCTCTTCCACGTTTTCTCTTTCTTGACACAATTTCTGGTGCAAACTGGTCATTCAGTCCATATAGCTTACCTGCAAACTTACAGAGCTTCATCCTTGGAGCGCACAAACTTCGCCACCAGCAAACATGGCCGTCCTTGGCTTTTTCAGCTGCGCTGTATTCTGCGCACATGGTCAAACTGGATTTTCCTCACAATCTCTGCATCCATCTGCTCAGCTTTGTGTCCACATCCACACCTGGTGTTTCGGTGAGCCCGGAGAGAATCAGATTATCCCTCATGGATCTGCACGTCATCTGGTTTGGAGACTGCAGTTTCCAGTGTGTCCGTTTTCTTTTTATATTCGTTCAGTGTCGCCCATATGAATTCAGATGTTTGTTTTAATTGCTGCACATCCTGCCACAGTTCGTTCAGTGTATCCAGCTTTCGGAGTCTGGTATCAGTGGAAGTCAACAGGTGGTGATTTACCTCTGCTAAAGGTGGATTTTGCGTTGAGCTAGAAGGCTTTTTCCCTGTGTCTTGAACTTGCTCAATCTCGGTACAGGTGTTGGAGGGCACGCAGTCAGGCGGCCTCTTTGTTGCCTTGTCAGTGATCGTGCTTGATATTTACTCCAACTCAGCAATGAGCTTAGTCATAGTTTCGCTTAAAGGGAAATTTTGGTTTATTTCAACCTGTCTCCTATCGTCCTAAATTTGTTTCAAGTGACTAGTGACATAAAAATAATAGTTAGCATGTTAGCCGTTAGCCTAGATACAGCCGGGGCGCATAGTAGCGTCAGACCTGTTAAAACGTAAGTGAACGGGCAACCTTCAAGTGCAAAGTTAGTCCACTAAACAAGCTTTTTTTTCCACAAAGACCGCCTCATATCGTTAGGATAAATGTCAGAGAACATATAGAACACGACATGTAAACATGTTGTCTTACCTTACTGGTGTGCTGCCCTGTTTGTTTACCATTTAGCTCTGCTTTCCAAAGCGCGGCCGAAATATCGCGAGAACAAGCAGCGATCTCATACCGTGCCTGAAATCTCACGAGAACAAGCAGCAACAGCTGGAAGGCAGAACCGGACAGTAGCCTGAAAAGTTCATTCATTTATTTTATTAAAGATTTATAGAATAATGGCTGACTTTTTGAATTAATGTTGGTTAAACTCCGTTGCTTGTAATACCCCTTATCTGCTTCAAAAGGTGATAGAATCCTTTCTCATTGGAACAGGGTCAGTAAACAGTTGTTTTTGAAAATATATTTAATTTTTTTTCAAATAATTATTATTATTTTTTTATATTTGTTACTTGTTTAGTCTGTCTCTCAAACCCATTGACAAATTTGGAATAATGTTTAAGCACTGCAGGGCTGAGATGACAAAGAGACCAGAGACGGGGCAAAAATTAGTGTGTGAAGCCAAATGACATGTTGCCATCCAGAGCTGGAGCCAATAAACTACACTGCAGAGATATTTGTCCCAAGAATGAATGCCGATTCTAACATTTCCCACTAAAGACAGAAGCCATGATGTTAGTGGTTGTTAGTGGGTTTTTGGATAAGACCTTAAAAGGATCATTCCTGCCTGGATGAAGCAGAGATGTCTGCAAGGCATCCCTGCAGTATGTTGGGGCTTACCTGTGAAGTCTGGTGTCTGGACGGTGAAAGGAAGGATGTCGGTCAGCTGCAAGAAAAACAGATAGAGGTGACAAAGATGAGACTTAAATAGCCAAAAATCTAGTCTTAACACAAGGATGGTTTTATTCTTCTATGGCTTAATGGGCAAGTTGGCCTTTTCAAAATGTTATATTTCTTTATACTTCAAGAAGAAATGACATGAAAAGGAAGATAAAATTAAAGAAAACAAAATATAAAAGGGAAAGAACTGAGAGAGAAATAATGAGGAAGGACTGGCTATTAGCTTTTGTCCCCACAGCTCGACTCCACTCCACTATTTTTTAGTATTACCTTATAAAAGCTGCTGTCCTTGTTTTAACACTCATAAGACTCATCTGATCCGAAGCTAAAACTCTTACTTTCCCAAACTGCTGAGACATAACTGTCTGAATAATTGACCACAAGGAAAACGAACTCCTCCAGCACCAACTTTTGAGTGAACTTGCGGCTTTGCTCCGTGCTCTTGATATACGCATCGTCAAATAGTTTTACCTTGTGCCCTGGTTAAGAAAGTACAGTGAACTGAAACACTTCTCTTTGGGAGTACCCACGAAAATCATTACTATTTTAAGGGTGACCATAGACACAAGTTCAACAGTTTAACAAATGAATATCCGAAGCAGCAGATATGCATGGTGTGTGCTCTTGTAGACAGAGAGGTGCCTTTCCCACTTTCGTCTGATCTGGGCTTCGTCTTTCATCAAACATGTGCATAAGGAAACACCAAGGCTGTAAGCCAAAAAACATTTTTGGAGAAACCGAATTTTTCACTGTCAGACACTCTGCTTATTAGCACCATGCTGTAGACCCAGAAAGACAGAATATATCAAAGTTAACACGGCAGAATGAAAAGAATGAGTTCGTGAGATGTGATGAATTTATGATCCTGCCACAAGCACAACTGTATCACAGTTTTTGGCCGACGTAGAGCATGATTATCAAACAATATTTTTCAAAACATGTTCAGTCTGTATTCACTGTGGTTTGAGTCATGCTTTGCTAAGTCAAGCAAAGTCAATTATATTTCCAGGAGTGCAGCGGCCGTTGAAAACATGCCTGTTTGGAACGGGCAGATTGCATGGCCTCTGGTGTTGCGGCTTGCAGCTCTCTCTTGAGAACCCCTCATCCAAACAACTTCACACTCAACACTGCACTTCCTTCTGTCCTGAGCAACATACCTGCCATGACATAGTTGCATCCCCTGTTAATGCTAGCGTATACTCCTCATGTGAGTGCAAAAGCTCACATGAACATTTTATGGCCTCAGTGAAGTCAAAGCCCAGCTCTTTCCAGGACAAAAACGATCAACGTTTTTGAAGTTACATAGAAAACGAGCTGACTTTGTCATTGGGAGGTTGCGGGGTTGAACGGCATGTTACCTGAGCAGCTGCCAAGCTGCAGACCACTGATCTCGACCAACAAAAAAACACTGGTAGTGTTTTGACTATTTGCAGCGTTTCCACCATTGTTGTGGTACCAAACCTGGGTGTTTTTCACTCACACGTCGCACTGTTTCCTGTTAGCATTTGAGCCACTTTTTAAAATTTTTTTTCACTCACTTGTCCCTGTTTTTACAGCATCTCTGGTGCCTCTGGGCATTTAAAGCCAAAACATGACATATACCTCACTATGTGCCTAAATCTAACCAGACCTTCACATCAGCATTGTTGAGAAACATTAAGTTTCAACGTATTGGCTACAATATGATATACAAATGTAAGGTATCTGTAGTTTGCAGAAACATATGATGCAAACATTTTTTCTGCCAACTGACCCTTAGCTAAGCCCCACCCCTTTGTGATGGTCCGACAAGCTGTCACAGTAAGCATGGAGCCCACACTGTAACTAACTGCACTGCCTGAAGAAATATTATCCTATTTTTGGAAAAATGAAAGTGATTCCAGAGAGAAGCAGACAGAGGGGTCTACAGTCTGTGTTTGAAGGATATATCCAGGATGTCAAACTGACTCAGCAGCAACAACAGGTTAAAAAGACAAAGATAGTTAGAAGCTAAAGCCGAACTATAGGCTACAGATCACAGTGTAAAAGTGAACCACCACATCACTGCTGATCGCCACACAAGACAATGAATATAAAGGGAAACTTTGCTGATATTGAACCAGCTGTGTGGCATCACAGTGTGTGCAGATGAACCGTGTTTGGCCAGACTGTCGGGGAACAAGCACTGTTCTTTGCACACACTGTGATGACACACAGCTGGTTCAATATCAGCAAAGTTTCCCTGCTTCTCTTCACTGGTTCCTGTACAGCAGGGTCGGTCTTTGTTTCACTGTTATAATCATTAAAAAGCAAAAGCAGCATGTGTATACATTCAGTAGGCTATATCTTCAGCAGCTAGCTAGCTAACCCTACACTTTTCAGGGTTTGATTTTGGTTTTGGAACAGGGAAGAAACGTATATCTTTTTCCAACCTCTCCAGGTAACGAGTATCATTAATACACGACGTGCCCCAGACACAACATTTAGCTCCAAATCCACAAAACCAGCCTGAAAATGAAGGAAATCTGAAATGACTGCATTAGAGTCAATGGAGCACAGCTGTGTTGTTGTCAGACCCTGGTCTGAGCCGGTCCGATGCTACATTAAATAATTAGTTTTACCAGATGACCTATAAACAGAAACAATACATGTTTGTCATTTGAATGAGAAAATTAAATCATATAAAAATGGTTTGGTGATTTAAAGGAGGTGTTATAACACCGTCGTAACTACATCATAGAAACTGACATGAAGATGATTTAAACTTGATAACAAGTGATTTATAAAGGACCATTTGGTTAATGTCAAATATGCGGCACATTGACGCTGCTGCAGAGGTTTACCATGACAACTTGACATTAGCCAGTGGTATATAAGATGTCATAAACATGTCATGACCGGCTTCAAACACAGTAGTAAACAGTTATTACCCTCAAATGCTTTTACGACGATGTCATGCTTAATTAATTACAGTTACCTCAGGTAGTGGTCGGGCCTCGGAGCTTCATAAAGACATAATAGGGTGCAATGGCAGTCATAAACAATCACACAGTTTAATTCATGTTGATGACACGGTTATGACACTGCTCCACCGGCCTTATTTGCTCCTATTTTAGCAGTATCACCTAAAAATGCTTTAAATTCCCCAAATGTATCTGCAGAGGGATACAGAGAACCCCTGTCTCAGTAGCTTCTCCACTTTACACTATAATTAGACACCTATGCAGTGAGATACACATCAACAACCACAGCAGCAGTCCCCTGAGATAAAGGAGGGGGGGAGATTTGCTCGGTTGGTGCTGCTTTGTCTCTGGTGCAGAGACATCAATGAGGATATGTCGACACAGATACAGACACTGGCAGGGTTTTTGGCACGTACATCAGTTGTGACCTTTGGCAGGAAAAAAAGAAAAAAAAAACAGGATGCGCTGTTAAAACCAGCGAATGTGACGTGCTGTGTCACATCCAGTGGGGTTAAGAGGTAGCTGACAAACTGCAACAGATGGACGTCTGCCTGGCATCTGACACCCTGCGAGTCAAGATCTAAAAGCAGTGGCAAAAAAGTGAGAGAACAGGATGTTGACAACTGTAGCACAGGCCTCATCTGTCTGGCTGCAGTCTGGAACAGTTTCACTGCAGCAGCAGCAGCAGCAGCAGAGTCAGTTCAATATGCGATGAAACATTGACATTCACTCAATGTTACATTCAGTTGGGGTAATGAGGCTGTAGTGGTAGGAGAGGGAATCGGTCTGGTATATTTCCTGTGTACTATATTTTTTATTGGTACCATCATGTAAACAGAACTCCCCGTGTGAAAATAAGTTCAGTAATTCAGCACGTCAAAGGAAAAGCATTGAGGACATCTACCTTCACATTTCTTGGCCTCTAATCAAGTGCGCTTCATGCTGGCAGAAGCATTTTCACCCAATGGAAGCGAATGCTAATAAGACTAGCAGAATCTAATGGGTGATTCTTGCAGCCAATATAGACTTCAGATCAGGCATCTGTTGTATTCTTCATATAATCTGCATTAATACAGCAGCCTGTGCAGTGTAATGTCGCCCTGAATCAGCATGTAGACTCACCGAAATCAGTCACTCAGATAGACCCTTTTATGGCCGCCGTTTAGCTGGAGGCTAAATACAACTGTCCACCACAGGGCTGTAGGCTACATAGGAGTCTTAACATCATCGTCTTGTTGTGTTATTGGGAGCCAGAATAGAAGGAGTCGTGGCTCAAAACTGCCCATCAACAAAAATGAATACAACTATGGTTAAATGTGATAAAAGAAAGGACTGGACAGAGGCCATCATCAAAAATGCTCACATGTGCAGCGCACACTTCATATTAGATTAGGGGAACTGTATTTCCTGTTGTAGGGATGAATAGCGTTATGTGTATTAAGGGTTATCATGTCCACCTCATCAGAAACTGGGGAGGTATTAAGAAGAATGTTGGGTTTCTCTGTAACATTTTGGCACATTAGCTAATATTAGCTTCGTTAGCAAAACAAACTGGAGGAAACGGTTCAGGTGTCGTCCTCCTTTGTAAGATTGGCATAGTAATCAACCACAAAGCTTCCTGTGACATCATCCATCCACTGAGTGAGAGCATACGGGTCGGCCAGTCTGGTCCCATTGGTCAGTGTTTACTTTTTCAAGTAAGTCCCTTTGCACACTGAGTCCATTTTTTCATCCAAAATTGTTGCACATCTAAAAATAAATATGACCTCTCGTTGTATCAATCACGTTTGCACATTGAGTCTGAAACTTCGGGTTAATTTTCCTGCATTTTTCACATCCAGTCAGTGAAGAAAATGTGACAGCGAGACACAGCCGTAACAAGACAGAGGGATGAGGCACACAGAATAATTTCATAACAAAGATAGCTCACTTTCACCAAGTCAGATAGTAATATTCAGGTGGATGATGATGAGGAGGAAGAGGATGTGGACTGCACACAGAGGGCCGAATTCACAAAGAATGAACTGCGGCCGCTGATAGCACCTTGAATTGCACTTCACTTGCACCCGCAGTTTGCTCTGTCTTAACGTCCTATTCACAAAGGATATTGCGCTAATGATATACCAGCGCAAACACGCCCACAAAGTTTGGCAGCTGAGTGCAGTTTGCCCCTGATTTGCCCCTGATTGCAATAAGCCACACACACACAGTGGCAGACTTTTTTTGGCAAAGTACTGAATACTGTATACCCTCATGTAGTGATGTCTGCTGGTGAGTCAGTCTAACAGTGTCGGATGGGTTGAGGCTGTGGATTTGACCAAGTTTGACCACTTTATCACTATTCCCTCTCACTTGTATCTGATTTTTCGTTATCTTTTGAATTTAATATGAATTATGGAACCATTTTTGTTCACATTTGTTTCCCCCATTTCGTAAAATAAATGATTGAAAGTTGCTTTTGAAGTGCGTGACAGAAGTGCGTTTTGAGAACGGCCGCAGACTGTCACCTGTTCAACACATCAGTATCTTCGGATGCCATTAAAGCAATAATGATTATAATAATAATGTCAAAATATTATTTACAGACTGATTTAACAGACGATCACTGCTGCCACGATCACTGGAAAGTCTGGGCGAGAAGCTTCCACAGAGGAGCGCCCAGTTTGCACCAGCTTTCTAAAGACGTTATTTGCTTCACTCAAACTGCGTGTGGCTATTAGCGCTGGTGTTAGTGAATTAGACGTTGTTTATCAATGAGGCTCATTTGCATAGAAATGGGCAATTTTTCCGCCAAAAAGTCCGGCCTTAAAAGTTTGGAAACCATTGCTGTAAACAAATTTGAACGCATCTTAAAAAAAGGAGCCAAAAAGGCTTGACAACCCAATAAAGATTATCAAGTAAACATTTTAAAAATAGATGCTTCAAGTATCCATTTGAATTCTTCGCCTCAATAAGCACATAACTTGCTCATAAATTACTCCTTCTGCGCATGAGGTAACTATATACATTTGATGTAACTTTATATTTTGAACATGAACACACTTGACACTTCAATCCAGAACCATGATTTAACCAGGTAGAACTCTACTCTGAGCCGGAGAAAAAAAAAAAAAAAAAAAAAAAAAAAGAAAGTCAAATCCACAGTCAAGTATTGCTGCACGCAAAAACTTAACCAGTTTTGACTCATCTCCTTCCATTCCATACACTCCATTTTGGAGGAACTCCCAAACTGGAGCACACTGCTTCGAGTACTCGATGTCAAATATATAGAATACCTTAAAGTAGACATTGACTGCCTGAAGCAGTGTCTTTTGTTCCAAAGCCTCCCCAGCGACAATGATGAAGGCCTGAGACAAGTGCCGTATGTCGTTCCCCAGCGACAGGACATACGGGTATGGTCGCGATGCCTTCGCCTTATCAAGATATTCCACCAAGTTTGTTCCAACCTGAGAAAGAAATAAAGAACAAAAGACGATAAATCAAACGAAGTAATACAGTGGTTCTCAAAGGGGAGCACATGTTGATCCAACGTCCCATTACCCCGACATTAGGTTCCAGTGAGGTTAGGGTTAAGTATAGGGTTAGTTTCAATGGTTCCCGACGGAGCGCGTCGGACGAATGCACCGTCAAATCACTGGTCTGTTGGACTAACGCTACGCACCCGTTCTCCAAGTGGATTCCACTTCCGGGGAACTCTGTGGATTCCTTTAGGGGGGTCTAAATTAACCCATACAAGTCTGTCAGAGTTAAGGGGAGACCTTCAAATTTAAAAGTTTGAGAAACACTGAAGTAAAATCTTGTCGAAAAGCAAAGAGTAAGCAAGATAATGGTAATTGCAGTGGCTGATACAGCACATGTTCAGAAATACATTTCTGAATTATTCTATAAGTAGTCAGGCACATTCTTAACCAATTAAACTGGACCTGGGTTGGCTCTGTACTTGGATCACTGTTTTCCATCTACACAAAATGTCTTGCCAAAAATAGCCAATCTACCAGCTCACAACGTGTCACATTGCAAAGCATTGTGAGCCTGCTGATCTGCCATTTTGGCTAACGCCCCGACAAGAATATGGATGCTGGGTTCAAGTGGTTAAAATGAATAACATTTCCCATTAGATATGCAGAGGGACTTACAGGCTTATGGTCGATAAATGCCAATTTGGACTCCTCGATGGTGTGCCGGAATACCTTTTGGCCAACTTTGTACACGGTTGGTGGAAGGAGCATTGGGAGCTGGCTCAGGGCCAGTTCCCCCAAACAATCTGTAGGAAGACAATTTTATAGGTATCAATACGTAGAATGGCATATCTGGGATTTGGTCATTTAGTAGCAAAATAAAACACCTGCTGGAATTGACATTTGCATAGTCGGCTGTACAATATAATATTGTATTACCGGGTGTTAATCCATCGAGCAAAGAGGTCAGTTTCCCTTCCCGTCTCGCCAGGTACAGAATCTTTTCGGCATAAAACAGCAGCCGGCGAACCGGCTAGCTGGCGAAGTACCGGGCTGGCGAGCAAACCAGCAGGATAATTAGCCCGCTAGCTGCCGGCTGCCAGGCTAGTGAACCAGCGAGCTAGCTGGCTAACTCAATAAACATGACCAAAAGCCCGCGGGCATTATGGACGTTTCATTAATTCATTTGGTAAATGGCTAAAACCAAACAGATGAACTGCATCCGTGTGTGCTTCCATGATAACGACAATATAAAGACACTACTTTAATAGGTAACGCAAGACGGACAATGTGAATTAGATATGTAGTGTGCACAAACCTTAATTAGGACTTGGCTCGCCGCGACGAGGATGATCAGTCGGGTTGCCGCTCGGTGCTTCGTGGTGGATGATGGGAGAAGTCGATGTGATGACGTGTGACGTGTTGATGTTCAAAGCATAAACATCCCAGGTGCTGGGTCAACTGATGTTTGTTGGGTTGAGGGATTTTAACCATAGACTGTATATAACCCAACTGTATTTAACCCAATGCATGGGTTGCACAAAAATAACCCAAATAATAACCCAAAATGGGTTACACATTTCATAACCCAGTAGCTGGGTTGATGAAATAACCCAGCATTTTTTAGTGTGTACCAATTTGCCGCTTGCTCCACCTGTCTGTCTGTCTGTCAGCTCCATCTGTCATGACACAAACATAAAAGAAGACGTGCAGTTTATTGTGTTTCACCGGCGACGAGCTGTCATTACGCGCGACTATTACGCACGTCTGCGTGCTCTTTATAACTCACTGTGTGAACCTATGTTGCATAATAAAGATTTGCCCCCTCGTAATTTTTAACCGCCCCCTCAGTAACTTCATCTTGGCGCCGGGCTTGCCTTAACCTCAAGGTAGAAAAATAAATAAATACAGAGGAGGAGAATAGAATATGAAACAGCCTTTATTTCATTTAAAACTAAATGAAAACAATGAAATAGGAGCGCTATTCCTGACCAGTGCTCAAAAGACATGCAGACCAGGGAAACAAAACAAACAACCCCATGAATCTCTTTATTAATAGCCTATAAAATGACGTGTTTTCTCCTGCGGGACGGGAGAAGACACAAAATCAATGCATCTCAGTGCTGACTTGTGATGATAATGAATATGATGTTGATTTAGATTCAAGGCAGCAAGATGAGTTTTGGTTGTGGTTGTGGACTGGATGTACTTTGTTGTTTGCTATAGTTTCATCTGTGTGTTTATGTGTAAATAGGCTTGGCCTGTTGTGTGTGAATGTTAGAGTGGGATCAGAGGGGTTAATCTGAGCAAGCATGTGTTCGTGTTCATGCGTGTACTGTAGTTGTGACTGTGTGGCGTCGGAATAAAAAAAAGTGCTCCGCAACGTTATTTAATACATCAGTAATATTGTCTGTTTCAATGCATATGCCCCCTCACCCCCTCAGCGTGACTTGAAATTATGGCCCCCCCTTCTTCAGATGCGTTCCGCAGTCCATGGTCTTTTCACTTTGTCACGTATTGTGATTTTTCGCACCAAATACAACAATAAAACACATCACAATCAGTATGCAGGGTTTCTTTGCATTACGATTTTTTTTTCGGATGACGTATTTAAAAAAAGCATTCAAAAAATGGACTCAGTTTGCAAAGGCCTTAATACTCAAGGTCCCGGGGAGTGAGTGACCTGACATGAGGCGTTCGTAAATTCAGTCTGACACTCTACACTAAAATGAGAGCCCTGTTGGTCGAAGAAACAGAGCGTTATATTTCTACATTAATTAATGACCGGTTAAGTTAGTCACACAGTCACTCCGCTTTGCACTCTGCTGCTCCGTCTCCCCAGAGAGAATGCCAAGAGTGCGCTCTGCCACTCCGGGAGTGCGGTGCTCTGGATAACCGAACGGTACATTCATATATGCTCCAGATTTACGAATGGTCCAGTTTGTGCCAGAGTGTGCTCCTGTACTTGGAATGAGTATTTACAAATGCACCACACGTATCATATTCCTCCACTTTTGAAAACAAGCCAACAGAACTTGCTACCTAATGAGATTTGTTTTGCCTCCAGCTAAGCCCCGCCCAACAAAAAACATCATGTTGTATACTGACAGTAAAAAGGTCTATATTGATAGATGCAGAAGGCAAAATCATTTCTTAAGCAGGAGTGAGGCATTGAGGTGGTCGCACAAATGGCTTCATTTGTTGATCATCACTTCGTCAACCTGCAGTATAAACACTCTACAAACCTGCACTGAGCATCATCTGTAAGTCACCATGTGTGTATTCAACATGTGCCTCCCCTCTCTCCTCCCACACCAGAGCCATCAATTTGTTTTCATATGGAGGCTGTCAGGATATCAAGGTGCATTTAGCGTTTTGGTGGAAAATTCTATTTGCAAACAATTATGTTGTGTATTATGTAGTTCAAAACATAATCGCTGCCACTTTACGCTCCACACTGCCTCTGAGTTTGTACTTGTAACAGAGCATATGCCATTTGGTAGGTGCTTTTATCTAAAGTGCCTTAAAATATCACGAGTGCTTCCATTTTCTGTGTATGTGGGCCCCAGTGGATTTGAACCTTGAATGTGTTAGCGACATGCTCGACAAATCAAACTATGTAGCATGTTGTGTCTGCAGAAGAGTCTGGCTTCCAGCTGATGCTCTAGTTTTTTTTTTTTGTATTGGAGATTATATTCAGTGCAACCTCATTTTTGTGGCATGGCAGAGAGTGACTGAAGTTCACAGGGACACTGTGTCTTCTGCAGTATTTGAAGTTCATGTACCAGCAGCCAAACTAGATGAATTCTAACTTTCAGAGGTCAAGTGCGTGAAAGCATGTGTGTGTGATGCGTGTGTGCAGAATGAAGTCCTGAACACCATTTTTGTGTCAAAAGCAACATCTGATAGTAGTTAATGAACGAGAATGTGTCTGAGCAAAAAATGAAAACTGGTTGGAAAAAAAAAGATACAGGAGGAACTTGGATCTCAGGATACAATCTTGTTACCATGAATGTGCACTCAACAATCTCACAGGATCACAGAGGAAATAAGCCTATGGCTGTCGTGTGATTTAATCCTCGACACTTGTAGATGTGTGTGATAAAACTGTCTCCAGGTGAGGCAGTTTTATGTGTATTTTACGATGGTCAAATGAATGTGTTTATCTCATAGATAGCCGATAGCTGATACCAATACAATGTTGTTGTTGTTTTTTTAGTTAGTTTTGTGATTTATTCTGCCTTTAGTGCCACAAAAAACAAATTCTGCAGATAAAAATAATAACTGAACTGTTCTAAAGTCATTCAGCCCTTCATTACACAATCTTTGAGTGAACACAAATTCAATTCACTGGGTGCCAGCGGCTTAGTGGCAGAGTAGGCACCCCATGTACAAGGTTGGTGCCGCAGCGGCCCGGGTTCGAATCCAGCCTGTGGCCCTTTATTTTCTGGGGGCGGCAGTAGCTCAGTCCATAGGGACTTGGGTTGGAAACCGGAGGGTCGCCTGCTCGAGTCCCCGTCTGGATCAAAATATGGAGCGTGGACTGGTGGCTGGAGAGGGGCCAGTTCACCTCCTGGGCACTGCCGAGGTGCCCTTGAGCAAGGCACCGAACCCCCCAACTCAACTCAACTCTCAACTCAACTTTATTTATAGAGCACTTTAAAAACAACCACAGCTGAAACAAAGTGCTGTACAAAAATAAAAACATAAGACAAACAATAAAAACAATAAAACAGTAAAACAAGAGCAGAGTCTCATGCTGGGTTAAAAGCCAAGGAGTAAAAATGGGTTTTAAGACTGGTTTTAAAAACGGACAGTGAGGGGGCCACATCTTGACAAGAAATACTAATAGCTGTTTGAAAAGTCCTTTCATATAGCACACTATATATAATCTGTCATGATTCCCCCCCCCCCCCCCCCTCTGATATCCTGTGGCGTAAGGTAGTAACAGGCCCCAGTGCACACTATTATGACATGCCTGGTGCAGACCAGTTGCTATTTATGCACCTAAACTAGTTTCCGTATAATCTTATTATTTGACAGATGATCAAATGTAAACTTGCACTATTTTTTATTTAATAATAAATAATAATGATTTTTTCTTTAAACACAGACATATCTAAAGTGGCAATCTGAATTACTCACAAGGCCCCATTTTCTGCCCTAGATATTGTTGGAGGGCCCACTCCCTCTATGGGCCCTCTCACCTCGTGGGCCCCAGTGCACCCGCCCAGCCTCTAGGGCTGACATTTTTTCAGGAGTCCCACGGGTCACGTGATTCCCGTGGGATTCCCACGGGATGGGAATCAGTTTCACTATTCTTCACGTGATTGGGACGGGATGGGAAAAAAGTCAACGGGAGCGGGCGGGACTAATAATAATAATAATTAGGCCTGTCGCGATATGTGATAAGTCGGTTAATTGCACGGTAAATTAAATGGGATTAATTGCCATATTCATGTGTGTGTGTTTTCCTCGTCTCTCTCCACCAAAGAGACTGGACGACAAGAGTGTTCACTTCCGTGCATCGTCTGGCAGCCAGGTGAGTTGGTTCATTAGCATATTGAACGGAGGGAAAGCTCTTGTGATCGAGTGTCTTTGTCTCTGTGGAGGAGGCGGGGCTACAGGCTACACATACACACACACACACACACAGTGCGATCTTCGTGAGGGGGAGACGAAGCGGAGAAGAAAACAGAGAGTTGATCGTAAGAGAAAGAAAGGGAACTTGTTCCTCAACCAAATGCCACGGCCCCTGTGTGGGAGTGTTTTGGATTTAAACCAAATGTCAGAGGGCAGCCCAGTAATTTGAATGAGCCGGTGTGCCGGGTTTGTTCTAAAACCATCTCAACAAAAAGAGCGAATACGACCAACTTAACTGCACACCTGCTACAACAGTAACATGCTGCTCTAACACTGATGCTTCAGTAATAATAATCTAAAGATGTCATATATAATAATATCAGTCAGAGGAACCAAACACTACTTTTACTGCAATACTTTAACTACATTTTTCTCTCTCAGAACTGGTTCTTATGACGTGTTGTCTGACCACATCAGAAATCAAATGTGTTTGTCATTCTGAACAGCTTCAAGGTGGAGTGAATGTGAAAGTAATTAGGCAATAAACATCAAAACACAACATTAGATGTCATATTTGGCTTTATATTCAAATAAAGGTAGGCATTGTGTGATCCATGTACTATAGATATATTTTTTTTTTTTTACTGTAACTGAAACACAACACGGGAGTGGGATTGGGACGGGATGGGATGATTTTTGTGGCCACTGCCATCAGTGAAAGTTATCTTGTAATGTCTTCCATTGGCACTGGGAGGTCAGAATTTCCCAGTTCCCAGATGAAAATTTTAACTGAAGTGAACTGAACTGAAGTCAGATTTAAAATGCGGACCTCAAACTCAAAGATGGCTGCTTCTCTGTGCATCAGTTGGCTACTCATGAAAGCTGTAGTGAGATACTGTTTATTAACACCTCCTATTTGTGCCTCATTAAATCATTGTACACGCAGTCCTGTCCAACTTCTGTCTGTGGACATGTTGCTGTGGTGTTTATATGCAAAAACACAGTGTAAAGCCTTGTTATCAACTGGTATTGCTAACAGTGGTTAACCTGGCTTAAACTGGGACTGCAAACAACATCTTGGTTTTCAAACCTGTTGTACTGGAATGTGGTCAACTCGGATGTGACGTCATTCCTATCTCCAAACTCCGATTTCCATAGTAAATGGAATGCAGCATCATTTACCGACAGGCTCATGGCTGTCAACAAGGGGAATATCAGCCAATACTGATGTGTAGCCAACAGATTGGTGCATCCCTAATTACGAAGCAATATCTGGGGTTATAAAACACCCTTGTTGGACCTTGAAGATACTGCTATCACTGAGAAGATAAAGATGAGTCCAGCAGTGTGAGTATGATGACTGTGTGCTGAGTTATGACTCTGACAAGAGAGGGTAAAACTTGTGATGCATCAATCAAGTCCAAAGATATAAACACTTAAAACCAAACTACACTGGCACTGCAACTAAAGATTGTTTTTCATAATTTGTTTGATGATTTTTTTTCTTCAGAGTCCAACTTTAAATAACGTTTCTTCGTCTGAACAACAATCCAAAACCAAATTTACTGTAATCTAAAAACAGGGAAAACAAGCAATTCTTGCCAGTGTTCAGTGATTGTGTTATTGTGTTATGTTCTCCACCGGCCCTTGACATTTTCTTTTGGCTGACGTTTTTCCATCATGTGGAATTTCAGTAACTGCGACAGTTTAAACATCGGGGTGCCCTCCAGAGATTTTGTAACCGCTGCCATAAGAAAATAGAGACATTTAAAATCTTTTTTTTCCTCCCCAGTTGTAAAGTGGGCCCTTAACAAAAGTCTGAGACTCAAAGGGTCATGAAACTCAACATGTAAATAACCGTGTCAACTCAAAAATTCAAGCGAGTGAAGGAAAAACACCCAAATTGCATTTGTGTGCATTTCCTATGACAGAAGTGATATTCTCTTCCAGGCTCCAACAGTGCTGACTAGAAATGCTGTTTATTGGAAGTAATCCGAGGGATGGCGGAGGAGTTGGGTTCATGCTGCGGACTGTGTGAGACTGATATGGACTGAGAGTGAACATCACAAGTCCCTGAGCTGGGGTTTCTCTGTCAGCCAGCGATCCCCGCAGCTCGCCCTAGGGCCTGTTGGCAAAGAAAGCTCCCAGAGCTTTCCACCTGCAATGTCACGTTGATTACACAGCGGGGAGAGCAGAAAGGAGGTTACTGATCACATTTGCTCTCTCTTGCTGGCTGTCTTTAACTTTCTGTCTCTCTTTCTGACTCCCTCTTTCTTCTCTGAGCCTACCGAAATCAGAACTTCCCAAAAGAAGAAGAAAAAAATGAGAAAGGGTCAATCCTCTCGATTCCAATTGCCCACAAGGCTTAACACGTCTGTCAGAGTCTGCCAGGGATGGTTGCAATGAAGGGGGTTGCCATGACAACGGCTCTGCCACTTTGCCACCTGTGCATGTCCCGCGGGGGAAAAGACGAGGCAACGCCTTTCTCACCGCCAACAGGGTCTTTTCTCACCTTGCCGTCCAGCAGAAGTTGTCCCGCTAGAGCGCACTAATGGGTTGGTGGAGGTCGGCAGCAACAACCAGGAGATGTTCGGCCGTGAGGTGTGATTTCTGCCTTGTTTATGGAACTTTTCTGCTACTCTTAACACTGTTAATGGCCTGTTCAGAAATTTGTCCAATTTGACCTCCTGAGAAGAGCTGCAATGTTGAACTGACGCGAGCAGAACAAGTAAAAGCAGCCTCAGTCATTATGGCTCCTTGTTATCCAGGTTCAATAGAACAAGAAACAACAATCTTCTCAACAAGCTGCAAGTAGACAGTGGTCTTTTCTCTTCAAGCTGACACACCGGTAACCTTCTGTATGGGAGCTGAAAAACAACGTCTGGCACTACCCTGCTTGGCTGATCTAAGAGCGATCTCTTGCTCTGTGTATTTCTTCCTCTAATTGGTCCAGCCCCAATACTCAAGCTCTCAGTGGCTTTACTCCTCCTACTGGGGGAACCAGAGGATGGGCAGCACATTGCAGACTGGGGGGGCTGGCTGGTTCAGGGATTGGGGGAGGATTCAGGAACATCCAGAGGGCATAATTACCAGCAAATCTGTGCGCACCCGCTATCACGGTATTGATGGGTTTTGTGGACTGGTATTTGTTATCGGGTGGCAAGGGCTGGTGCACCCTCATTAACACTTCTCACCTCTGGAGCAGAAAGCAGTGGAAGTAAACAAGCCAGGAGAAAAAAAAGAGTTTGTTTTCGCACACGCACGCACAAACCATCGCAGCATGCCCGCATGCACACACTGGCAATCACACGTAGACAGAAAACACACATAAATGTTCACCCAGGCATACACAAAGGTTTAAATCTGGAACTTCACATAGATGTTAGAAATGAAGAAATGTGTTTGGCACCCAAAAAAAAATCCTTTCTATCCTTGCTCTTTTGCCCCTCTTAAACTTTTCAAAACTTCAGTATTTATTATGCATTAAGAGATTACACATTTAATTGATTGAATGAACTGAAGCTTTGTCTCGATCCAGAGGAAACGTCTCATGTTGTATCTCCCCTTCAGTTTTAGTTGAGCTGTTTCTGCTCAGCTCATCTGAAGGCCCCGGATATTTTGATGATGTCACTGAACACTGTAATTGAATAGTGAAGGTTCTGCAATATTGCTTTCTTTGTTGGAGGAGGTAATTAATCACCATCACCTGAAAAACTCTGCAGTCCTGTCTCCTTTCACTGTGTGTCTTTTGTTTTCAATATCCTCGCACATTAAAAAAAAACAACTCTCAGACAAGCGTCTAGATAAAATAACTGATGTCTCAAAACTGTCACTCGACTTAGTGACAGTAAATCTGTCATAGAGCTGTTCGGTGTCAAAAAAATCTGACATTTTGTCAGCAAGATGAGGCAAACATTTTGTCTGACATCTAACAGGGAGTCGGCATGTCATCAAAAAGTCTATAATATTAATATATTATATATTAATATTATAATAATATTATAATTATGATTCTGGCTACTGTGGTACAATATGTTGAAAGTATATATTAATATCTGATAGTATACATATTTAAGCAATGTCACACGAGAGGGAGTGATGTTATACTCGTATATCGTCACGGCTGTGATTTGGTCATAGGCACGAGTATAACATCACTCCCTCTCGTGTGATATTGCTTTTATACAACAGTTTAACAGTTAAATGAGCAAGGCTGATTAAGAAATGTTGGAAAATGAGGACAAAATAGATAATTTAAGCATTTTATTTGTCTTCCACCAAAAAAAATAGTTCCCTCAGGACTCCGCTGTCACCGTTGCTGCACGCAACTGCTGACCTAACTGACACTAACCGTCAGTTTTGATTTGATTGTTGATTGCAATCAGCTATGAGGCAGAGTGATACATACACAGTGAAATAACCATGATGTTGTACTCCAATGTCGTCACAGTTTTACTGTCTCTCAACCAATCAGATTGCAGGGCCGGAACTAACTGTTGTATAAGTGACAATAGTCATATGTGTATAATAACAGTAGAAGTATGACTAATGACTAATGATGGCAGCAGCAGCAGGAGGCATCTGGCAGGACCACGGCAGCAGCACAACCACACACGTCACGCTGTCCAGGCACCGCTGTGATATGAGTTAATCTGAGAGACAGTGGAGCACAAAGGCTCCGGAGAAGAAGCCGAGTTACATGCAGTGACATGCAGTACGGCCAAGTTAGCAAGATGCAGTAATAGGATACGAGAGAGAGAGAGAGAGAGAAGGAGAGAAGGTGCCCGGTGTATTATAGGGGGGTCCTCCGGCAGACTAGGCCTAAGTCAGCCTAACTAGGGGCTGGTACAGGGCAAGCCTGAGCCAGCCCTAACTAGCTTATAAGCTTATAAGCCTAACTAATAAGCTTTATCAAAGAGGAAAGTCTTAAGTCTAGTCTTAAATGTGGAGACGGTGTCTGCCTCCCGGACTGTAACAGGAAGATGATTCCACAGGAGAGGAGCCTGATAGCTGAAGGCTCTGGCTCCTGATCTACTGAATGACAAACAAGCATTGTAGGTACTGTAGGTTGTTTCAGTTACTACACTGGTATTCCAAGTGTTATTTCCTGCCATTCAGACAACCAGCTGTGAGAACAATTGCTTCTCCTCACATAACCAAATATGGTCAGAATCATGTCAGATCATTTAGCTGAAGTCACGTCAGTATAATAACAATTTATGTCAGGTCTCGTACACTATATATTCACACAATAAGAGTTTATGCCAGGTCATCTATACTATAAGCGAAGTCAAAATAAACTATGTTGTGGAGCGGGACATCATCAGGGCGAGGAAGAAAGGAGAAGTGTGCCGTGGAGTGATGCCTGACAGTGACGCAGCAGAATTTAAGAATAGAAAAATCTGAGCGATTTCTGAGCCATAACTTTATGATAAAAAAGTTTAGTCAAAAAATAAGACAGCATTATTCACTTCATTTGAATTCCAAGGCCTATTTTAAGCACTTTGCTAAAAAGGGGCTACTTAGGTATTCTAATACTTCAAGCACCTTGTGCTAGCACTGTTTCCATCTTTTCATTTCTTCTGTGTCAAAAGGAGTCTTCTTCTAGGTAAAAGTTAACAATCTTAAAACCTACCTCTGAACCAGATACTGTTTTTTTTTACTTTATATTTGCATTTACCTGTTGATAAAATGGAGATTATCCTAACTCAGTCTACAGTAAAACTTCAATTAAAAGCCCAGTCCCAATTAAACTCCCAGTCCTTTTAAACTAGCCCGGTGTGGCTACACATTATGACAAGGCCTGTCTCAATTAGACACCTGGACTGGTTGCCAAGCAGTTCATTTTTGCAGAAGTTCCTTGGATGTATAAATCTGGATTGTTGACTACCCACTTGTTTAGATCGCACATACAAATAAATGTTTAAACTTTTGTCAATGTGGAGATGCATATTAAGGAGCTTCATAATCAAATAAACAATTTGATCTTTTTTTCCATCTTTGCTGAGCAACAGTTTTGTGTAAAAGGAATTAAAGGCCTGACCCATACAGACGCCTCTCCCAAATATAAGCCTGCTCAGTTCAGTGATTTAGGCAAATAAAAGCCTGGGCTATTAATTGAAGTTTTACAATAATAACCATTTTCCAACATAAACCCTTTCTCTGCATAGGAATACATATATACTCACCTGCAATGCTTCAATAAGAAAAAAAGATGATTTCTTTTCTAAAAATCAGGCTTAAATTTGGTTAGGAATATCTTGAAAAGGGCGTAGAAAGCTTTTAATTTAAGTGCCTAATACCTGGACACTGCCTAATGACTGCAAAATATTTTAAAACTCAATTTAAATCATTTTAACTAATCTTTTTATTTGTGTGCTTTCGCTACTTTTAATGATTTTTTTATTGTAAAGCTTTTAGTAATTAATTTAACATTTTATATCTTTTCTCTTTACTCTTTAATTGTAAATCTGTATCCTTTATTATGTTTTATATATGTTTTATATTGCTCTGTAAAGCACTTTGAATTTCCCTGGTGTATGAAATGTGCTATGCAAATAATACTGCCTTGCCTTGCCCGTAGACACCCTGTTCAAAGGACTGTCTACTTTTTTAAACTGGCATACATTGAAACTTACATCTGACAGAAAGTTATATGGTCTGAAAACATGTAGAGAGACTTGTTCAGTCTTATCTTCTCTGGTTTAGATGACAGCAGCAAATTTTTGTGCCTGAGTCAAACATCTCTCTCCCTGTGGTCAGTGATAGTGTACTTAAGCTTCCTCTTCCTTGTGCTCACCTCAGCTGTTTCCCTGTTTGTCTGAATACAGAACAACAAAGGGAGGAGAAAGCCCGTTTTTGTGCCTCGTTATGAGTGATCATACTTAAAATGTTCTATTCTTTGTCAGTTTTAAATTGATTTTAATTGATTTAGTTTTTATTTTTCTTCAACAGTATCATCTTACTACACCTAAATCCTTTTGTGAGATATTACTTTGTTTGGCTTTACACTTCTCTATGTACAGTTTGTTGTACTGTCAGAGTGCTTTCACGCTTGCACTGCTTGTTAGAGATGAAATCTCACAGTTTATACTTGCTGTAGGTCACTTTGAATAAGAATGCCACATATACTGGGTTATCTGTACGTGTAAAATTCCTTGTTTATCCTCTACAAACAAAGATATACATGTACATTCACTGTTCCTTTGTTTTATACAGTATCCAACTTGTCTAAGCTTCGGAGGTAAAAAGAAAAACTTCTGTCATATTTTGCTGTCTCCTCGTGATTTGACAAGCTTGAATCTTCTGACGGACTCTCAAATATCAGGGCTGAAGATGTGAGGGTGATTTAAAGAAGTGTGTCGTTCAAGCAATTAGCTTCACACTGTACTCCAGGGGGACTGCATACATGGCAGCGTTGGGCTCGGCGGCTGCAATTAACATCTTGTGACTTCATGTTCCCCCATAAATTTTTAATAAACCCATTACATCTTAGCAGACCAAATTAGTTTACACACGTTTTGCAGGTTAAAAGCTCGTTATGTAATTATGCAGCCTCCCAATTCACAGAAACATCTTGGATTGTTTTTAATCTAAAATTTTCTATTTACTTAAAGGGAGAGTTCACCCAAAAATTTGAAAATATATATTCTTCCTCTTACCTGTAGTGCTAGTTATCAGCCTAGATTGTTTTGGTGTGAGCTGTCGAGTGTTGGAGATATCGGCCGTAGAGATGTCTGCATTCTCTCCAGAATAGTGGAACTAGATGGCACTTGTGGTGCTCAAAGTGCTATAAACACACATTTGAAAAAACAACAACAAACAAAAAAAAAAAAAAACACTTAATAGCAATGTCTCTTTCCTTCCAGAAATCATGACCCGGTACCTCAAAATAAGTATAGTGTGTTTTGTGGGGCGCAAATTCGTAGGATGTTAGACAAACTGTTGTGTGTGCATTTTAGGGCTAAAAATCAACCAAACATTAGTCGACCAGAGAGGTCATTAGTTGGCAAGAGTTCATTGGTCGCTTAGTCGCCCAAAATATATCATTTAATACATAAATTAATATCATAAAAATGTGGGTGACGAGTCGACTAATGGCCCTAAATGAATATAGGTTGATTAGGAAAATTCTTACTTGGGGGCAACCCTAGTGCATCTTCATAGGATATTATACGAACCATTCTATGAGGATACATTGACTCACCATAATCCACAGAACTGTTGTGAGCAGTTTCACGTAGGAACTACCGCACAGAGGAAAGAGTGCATCTACTCATAGACGAGTGGCTCATGCTCGTGACGGAGCAAAACATAAACACTAAAGGCGTCCTCCTTGGCTGAGCTGTAACTTTAGCCAGCTCAGTGGAGCTAGGCGTTCCAGCAGTAGATGCATGCGACTTCCTGGGTGGTGATACGGTCAGCATGTGTTGTTAAGTAGAAAGCAAATAGCTCCTACATGAAACTGGTCACAACAAGGTCTGTGGATTATCTTCAGTAACCAGGTCATGCTTTCTGGAAAGAGACATTGCTGTTGAGTTTGTTAAATGTATGTTTTTGGGGCTTTGGCAATCTAGTTCCATTATATTGGAGAGAAGATAGGCATCTCTTTGGCCGATATCTCCAAAACTCAACAATTCACACCAAAACAATCTAGACTGATAAACAGAATTGCAGGTCAAAGAAAAAAAAAGTGCATTTTATAATTTGGTGTGTACTGTACCTTTAAGCCACATTAAACATTTCAGAGCTTGTTTCTTCAGAAGACGTCCATACTAATGGCTGAAGTCAGTGTGAATCCGTCATTTGAAAGTAAACACAGCTAGAACATTATTACTATTAAATGTGTGAATAATGAGTTGCAGTCACAACATGATACGAGCTGGCCAGCGTGCACGCTGAACACCGAGCTCCGGCACGCTAATGAAATTTCCATCTGCAGGTTTCATTACGGCGCCATGCGACTGATACAAATGGCAGCGTGGGGACATCCCCGACCCCGTCTGATTCTATCTCACCGTTATCTGCCTCCTTGGTGGATTTCTGGGTGAAGGACGCGGTAAAAGGCTGCAGACAGTCATTGATCTGACGCCCTTTGACTCGAAAATGCAATTAGAGGCTGGCCACAACTTCGTGGGTGGTTATCACAAGGCGCATTGCTGCACATTCAGATGTCTAAATCTGGATACACACAGTAATGATTAATTCCTAATTACCCGGGTTGATTCCAGGGACCTCATGACTGCTCAGCATCGATTAGAAAGAGGTGTTTCTTTTCAGTATGTCAGTGCTTTTTAAAATCATAGCCTTTCTTCGGCCTCAAATTGAAAGCACAGCTCTGTAATGTGCACCTGCTGAAAGTGAACGATGAGACTTTGAGTGGTATGTTGATAAATTAGCCGTACTCACTGTGAGAGTTGAACCTCTGGCCCAAATATTAATGTGCGCCCTTTTTAATCCACCTACTCTGTTCCCTACTTTATTTCACTGATGATGAGGATTTTCAAATGTCAAGTCGTTTCAATTCTCAGTCACTTCTTCTTCTTACTGTACCTGCAGTGCATTATTACAACACTCAACAGTTAAAGATGACCTGTTATATCTTATAGCTGCTCAATTATGCCTTAACCTCAATATATCATAAAACATAATGGCTGCCGAGAGTCTTTTAAATGTGTCGCAGTAGTAGTGTTTTATTCAAGGTTTTGATTTTTTGTATTTGTGGTAAAAAATATATTTGAAGTAAACACAGCACACATGCAGTCAGAGAGGGCATGACTGTAACAAATGGCAGAAAACAGTGAGAGTGCACATGTGACAGGGATTATGTACTGTTTGATCAAACTTTCCCTAAACTTACAGTACGTGCGGAGATAAGAAACGTTTGGAAGATGACTTTTAAAAAATATTACAGCCTCTGAGCTTGAAAATGTGCTGATAAAGATAACACCTGTGCTTAATCCAGGAGAGATAGGATGGAACAAGCTGGCCAGCAGGTTTTTGTTTTGCTAAACAAGAGTAGATATAAAAACTTTGAATAAATCTGTGAGCGTGCATTGTAACAGATGATTGGGTGTTTTTTTATGTACTCACTGAAGAGCGTGTAATCTTAGCCGCCGTGTTTTTTTCTTAATTAAAGCAATATTTGGGGAATACACTTATTCAATTTCTGTCCGAGAGTTGGATATGAAGATCGATATTATTCTCATATCTGTCAGCAGCTGATTAGCTTAGCATGGAGACTGAAATTGAGGGAAAGAGCTAACCTGGCTCTGTTCAGAGGTAATAAAATCCAACTACCAACACTTAAAAGCTCCCTGATTGAAGATCCAATGTGTGGGAGTTAGGAGGATATATATATTGGCAGGAATGGATTATAATTTTAACAACTATGTTTTAACCAGAGTTTATTAAGCTCAAACTAAAAAATGATGTGTTTTTGCTACTGAAAAGTGAGCCATTTACATCTACATACAGAGCAGGTCCTCCTCCACGGAGTTTGCCATGTTGTTCCCACAGTAGCCCAGAATGGTCAAAGCAAACACTGGCTCTAGATAGGGCCATTCGCATTTTCCCGTTTCCACGTTGGACACCATAGTCCATATATGCTCACAGGAGAAATTTCGGTTGGTTGCAGTCTGCAACCTCACCACTAGATGCCACTAAATCCCACACACTGGACTTACAACATGTTATTCTTGTGTGAATTTTTTACAAAAACGGAACCATAAAAACATCTATTTGCCGTTTTACTAGGCCCCCAGGAAGCTGCTCAGCCTTGCAGCCAATTTTTCCCAGTGGCCACTTGTAGTATTGCAGTCACAAAATCACCTGAGACCCAAAAAAGCATTGTAAAACCTTCCTCGAGCTGAGAAAACACAATTAAAAATCCATGATATTATCTCAAAGTAAAGTCTGTGAACAGAGCGGGAACTCACGGGTGGGACCAGCAGGAGAAACACTAGGCCTACTGCACATATTCAGTGGTCCACATACTGCAGAAGCTAGAAAACGCCAGGCGAACAAATACATTGGAATAAACAGGTGCCATCTTGTTGTCAGGTCTCTAGTTTTTATTAAAATCTATGCGTTTTACAGAGATTATGTGCTTGACTATTTCTTGTTTGGGAGTAGTTGCCAGGCAACCAGATGAGACTCCAGGAAGTAATAGCTAGTGATGTATTGTGCCCCTGCACTAAGCTAACATCCAAACTTCTTGAATGAAAGCACAAGCACAGAGACAAACTGTTATCAACTTTCACGTCCCACTTCAGGTCAAACAGCAAACAAGCCAACCCCCCAAAATGTAGAAGAAATAGAGCGTTAATGTGATTGGAGACTGTATTATTATTATCACGGTTTATTTCCAGGATGTTTATGGTGAAAGGTAAGAATGGAAGGAGACGAACGTGTATTCTTGCCTTTGCCTTTAATTGACAGGACAGCTAAAAGTGAAGGGGGGAGAGAGAGAGAGGGAATGACATGCAGCAGCGCCACAGGCTGAAGTTGTACCCGGGCCGCTGCTGTACCAGCCATGGACATGGGGCGCCTGCTCTACCACTAAGCCACCAACGCCCTTGTCTTTGTCAAGGTTGAGAGAAGTTATAGTGTGTCTTCATGGTTCAGAATACAGAGCCTCTGTACTGTTGTTTTATAACTCTTAGAAGTATAGGTGCACTGTGATTGGTTGTTGGTGAAGATTCTCAGTCATCCAGGTGAGTGTAATCATAAGTGCTATATCGTAGGCAACTGGACTTGCTTGAGTTTCTTGAAGATGTTTCGCTTCTCATCCAAGAGGCCTCTTCAGTTCTAACGGACTGGTGTGGAGTCGCAGGCTTTAAACTCTGTATGGGTGTAAACCTTACAGAGTTATTGAGGTCACATATAAACTGTTGAGTTTCAGGCTCGTTAAGCTTACATGTGGGTTATTGACCCATCGGGCCATCATGTGTGTTGTTAGGGTTAGATGGGTCAGGATCAGGGTCATCTGATCAGGATGCCTCCTGGGCGCCTCCCGCTGGAGGAGTCAGGCCTGGGAACGCCTTGGGGTCCCCCAGGAGGAGCTGGAAAGTGTTGCTGGGGAGAGGGATGTCTGGGGTGCTTTGCTTGGCCTGCTACCCCCTAACCGAGCCCGAGATAATCGGATGAAAATGGATGGATGGGTCCAGGTGTGAAAGGGTGTTGAGTCCTCTCGGGAGGGATCCTAAGACTGCATTGTAGGTGGATGATAAGTGGTGGCCACCTCTTCTGTTTAATAACAGTCGTTCCAGTTTGACGTAGGTGGCTTCTTGGTCCGTGTACTTCGTGGCCATTTGTGTTTTGTTTCAAAATAACAAATTGAAATGCGGAAAACCAACCATTATCCATTTTTTGTTTTGAAATGACCAAACGAAAAAGGAAAAAAAAACGATCCGTCTCCCGTTTTTTATTTGATAATAAAGAAAAGAAAAACGGAAAACAAATCGTTATCCATTATCCGTTATCCGATTTAATTTGGGACTTTAAAAAAACCCTGTGGGGAAACTCCTTCTCTATTTTTTGTTCTTCTCTGTGACCAGTAAGTTGCATTCATGTAGTGTCGGAATAATCGGAAAAATGAATTTCCGACTGGGAAAATACACATCAAATAAAAAACGGAGGCGGATCGTTTTTTTTCCCTTTTTGTTTGGTCATTTCAAAACAAAAAACGGATAATGGTTGGTTTTCCGTGTTTCAATTTGTTATTTCGAAACAAAAAACAAATGGCGGCGAAGTACAGGGACCCTTCTTTCACGCTTCTTTCATCTGTCTTCTCTGGCCAAGATGTGCACATTGTTGTCCTCAAAGGAGTGTCCCTTCTCCTGTAGATGTAAATGGACCGCTGCGTCTTGACCTGAGGAGCTGGCTCTTCTGTGCTGTGACGTGGTTGTTTTCTTTTACCAGTGTACAAATCTGTGCATTCCTGGCTGCAGTGCACTGCATACATGTGACTGGTTGATGCCCTGTTCAAAATAAAAATTGCTTTTTCAATACATAATTATCACAGTCTGTGTGAAAGTACTTGTGACAAAAGCAGCCTTTTGAAATAAAATATTGACATGTGAATTAGTCGCTCAAAATTTACTCACCTGGTGTGTTACTTTTTAGACTGATAATTAAGTGTTATTGTTAAAAACACAAGGGATAACTTCAAGATGCACATAGATATAGCAATTCAGCTCTGTTAATGTGTTATGTAAATTGCAGTTGAGAAACAATGGGAGATTTCTGCACTGAGCTACCTCGATGTTTGAGGTCACTCCATGGAGCACCTGGCCTTAGGTTGCCTGTGACACTCGCAGGCCTAGCAGGCATCACCCCCCAGTAGCAGTACACCTGGCTCCTCTCCTTTGAACTACCTCCAAACTGACAGACCATTGTTACTCCGGGGGGGTAGGATTGGACCTTCATGACAGCTCGCTATTTTAGGCAAAAACTAGATCAGAAAAAGTGAAGTCATTTTGTCCTCGTCCTTCTTCTTTGTGCCTGAATATGTACGTTGATAATTGCTGCGAGCTGCTGTTACAAAGACTGAGGGACTGCAGGAGGAGTTACTATTCTGATGATGTCGAAATTATTTATTTCGCTATGACATTGTGTTTAGAGTCAAACAGGAGAGAGTGTTTTCAGAATTCAGGGTTGTCACATACAGCGGAGGAAATCAGAGGCAGAAATAAATAAAGCAGAGCTGAAGCTATGAGATGACACATTTATCTGAACTTCCCTTTATCCACTCTGAAAAGGTTTAGCCTTGGAAGTTCAGAGCAGGTGAGTGTCGCAGGGCGAGGTTATTCAAGTCCATGAACACAATGTAAGAGGTAAAAAGAGGTCAACTAAAAATGTCTGGAAAACACACTGTCCTGCACATCATCAGCTGTGCTTGTTGGGAAGCTGGTCTGCTTTTCACATCGCTGCGTACTGAGGGAGGAAACTGTTTTCAGATGCTGAATAAAAATCCGGTCCCAATTTAAATGATTTTGTGAACCAATTAGAGCTCAGTTTGAAATTAAGTGACGTCCTTGTCATTCTCTTTCCTGTTTGCAGTGCTGTGTCATTTTCCCTCTTAAATAAACACTCCAAGACGCCTGTGGAGAGTTCTGCTTCAGGGACACTCTACTTATTAAAGTTGCCACCAACAATATTTCCTGCTCATTCTGCACTGCGTTCATCACCAGTTTTTTCCTCATGCCATTGTTCTGAAGACTGGTGCCTTTGGGGTGGCTGTGGCTTAGAGGTAGAGCCTGTCATCCACTAATTTGGAAGACTGGCGGTTCTTTCCCCGGCTCCTTCAGTCTGCATGTCGAAGTATCCTTGGCCAAGATGCCGAACACCAAATTGCTCCTGATGGATGCTCCATCAGTATGGGAGTGCATGTGAATAGTCACTGAGTATCAGGTGGCACCTTGTACGGTAGCCTCGGCCACCAGTGTGTGAATGGATGACTTGAGTGAGTGTAAGTGTAAAAGTGCTTTGAGTGGACAGAAGACTAGAATAGCGCCGTACAAGTGCAGTCCATTTACTGTTTTGACTGCTTTGAACACGCAGGTGTTGACTCTTGTTTTGCTCTGGTTCAAGTTAAGAACAATGTTGGAATTCTCAGAGGGCTGGTCAGATGGGGCCACTGAAAATATTGGGGTGACACACCAAAACCAAAAGCCATAACTGAATTTCAGGCTATTGCATGTTGAAATATATAAGCTAGTTGAAAACTACATCAATATGAGAGATAAGGAGTTGTACATTGGTTTACTTTTTTCTTTAGAGTTAATATTGTGCCCTTCTGTGCGGAGTTTGCATGTTCTCCCTGTGTCAGCGTGGGTTTCCTCCAGGTACTCCAGCTTCCTCCCACAGTCCAAAGACATGCAGGTTAACTGGTGACTCTAAATTGTCCGTAGGTATGAATGTGAGCGTGAATGGTTGTCTGTCTCTATGTGTCAGCCCTGTGATAGTCCGGTGACCTGTCCAGGGTGTACCCTGCCTCTTGCTCAGTGTCAGTTGGGATAGGCTCCAGCCCCCCCACAACCCCCAACAGGATAAGCGGTTACAGAAAATGAATAAATTAATGAATTCCTAATTATGTGTGTATTATATTATGTGTGGATTCCGGGTTGCTGCTCGTGCGGTCGACCGGTCAGCTTGCAGAGCAGCAGTTTTTAGTTTTTGTTGATTTCCACCTTCTCTTTGTCTTTATCTCCTACTTTACGTGTGGTGTCCATGTGCCTGTATTGTGTTTATTTTGTATTGCATTTTTGTTTTGTTTTCAACCGCTAACTGGCCGACGAAGAAGAGCAGTTTTTTCCTTCCCATTCATCCACGAGCAGCCCTCCATTGTTACCTTTGTTTACCTGGCGGACCTGACCTGACCTGACAAGCCTCTTTTTCTCGCCCTCCGGACTAACTTTTCCCAGCATGGATATCGGCGTGCTCTTATGGTCTCTTCTCCGAATGTGGATTTACTGTGAGTTTGTTTCCGTAAATTGGAACAATATTCCCGACGGCAAAATCACCTACACAAGAGACTTTCTGCTGCAGCTGGGACTCTTACCTCACCCCAACCCCTCCATGGATATTTTTCCTGAAGAAATACTCCGCAAGAATTCATCCAGCACAGAAAACTACGCTCACAATAAAAACAAGGTAACTAGAAGGCGCAAGAAAAAGGGTGGAATTAAAGCTAGACTTAAACAGGAGACATGTAAACAACGGCCGCTTCCGTCTATCATCCTGGATAATGTGCGCTCCCTACGCAACAAAACGGACGAGTTACAAGCCAACGTTAACCACATGCATGAGTATAGAACTGCCTCTATTCTTGCTTTCACCGAAATGTTAAATAAGAACAACGATGATAGCACGCTGCACATTGATGGCTTCGCCCCCCCTCTCAGACTCGACTGGGACAGTGAGCGCGCCGGTAAACAACATGGCGGTGGCGTGTTTCTCTGTGTAAACACATGCTGGTGCTCTACTGTCGTCGTGAGAGAGAAACTGTGCACCCCCGACATCGAGCTCCTGGCTGTCTCCCTGCGCCCCTTTTATCTCCCCAGAGAGTTTCCTCAACTTTTTCTCCTCCTGGTTTACATCCACCCCAGAGCAAACGCAGCCACTGCCATTGAACACATCACGAGTTCATTAAACAGACTAGAATACATCTCACCAGACTCCCCAAAATTCATCCTGGGTGATTTTAACCACTGCTCCCCTGATAAATCACTCAAAGGCTACCAGCAGTACGTCACCTGCACCACTCACCAGGGGAGGACATTGGATAAATGCTATGGTTCTGTTCCAGATGCTTTTAGGTCCATTGCCCTCCCCCCTCTTGGCACTGCTGACCACCACACCATCCTGCTTGCTCCACCTTACATACCTGTCATAAGGAGGGAAAAGAAAGTTATTAAAAACATCAAGCAGTGGACTAGCGACAGCATCCAAGCGCTGCAAGGTTGCCTTGAATCCACAGACTGGAATAACCTCCTAGCCCCCTCTAAGGACATGGAGGAGCAAGTGGACACTGTCTCATCCTACATCAACTTCTGTGTGGACAACATCATCCCCTCCAAAACGGTCACCATCTTCCCTAACAATAAACCCTGGATTACAAAAGAACTGAAGGTAATCCTCAACAAGAAAAAAAGGATTTTCTTCACTGGAACAGAGATTGGAAAGAAGGAGGTCAACAGCGAAGTCAAGCATGCCATAAAAACTGCTAAGCTGAAATAGAAAAATAAGGTGGAGGAAAAATTCACCCAGTGGAACCTCCGCTCAGCTTGGCAGGGCCTCAAAACCATGGCTGCTGTGAACGTCGCTGCCACCAACCACAAAACCATCCAGGTTGCAGGCAGCACCTCTACATCTCTCCCTAATGACCTTAACTCCTTTTACACAAGGTTTGAGACTGACAGCTCCATCCAACTGGCAGAGACATTATCAACACTGAAAGCTGGTGACTCCACACTCACCTTTAAAACAGGTGGTGAGAGCCCTCAGGAGGACCAGGGAGAACAGCTCTCCTGGCCCAGACAACATCAGCGGCCGCGTCCTGAGGTTCTGTGCTGAGCTGCTGGGGGGAGTGTTCCAGACCCTGTTTCAGAGATCCACAGTCATCCCCATCCCAAAGAAAAGCCCCGTCAACACTCTGAACGACCTCAGGCCTGTGGCCCTCACATCCCTGGTGATGAAGGCCATGGAGAGGATCGTAAAACAACACATCCTCCTCACAGTAACCGACACCCTGATGGACCCACTACAGTATGCTTACCATGCAGGCAGAGGTGTCTGGCCATTATTATCATCATTATTTTCATGTAGCTATCTTTTCTTGCCCCATGATAATTATTTACTTGACTGCACCTGATAGCTCTGTTGACATATTTATTCCCAGTGGTACACTTGTCTTTTTTGCACTATACCAACCATTGGTCCAGTATTAGTTCACTTCATTTAGCTCTGTCTGATATTTACTCACTGCTGTAACTTCTATCCTGCATCCTTTTGCACTACTACACTTTTTACTCCGTCCATCCCAGTCAGCTCTGTTTATTTATTTATTTATTAATCGATTTACTTTTTTGGTGCTTATCACACTACAACCATTCGTCCTTTCTGTTCATTCAGTATTGATCCACCTCATTTAGCCCTGTTTAGATATTTATTTATATATTCATTTCCAGCTGTAATCATTGTTCTCTTGCACTATAATCACTCTGTTATTCATTTCTTATTCTAATTATACAGTCCTGTTCACATAACTATTCACTGTCATTGGTGAATATATAAAAACTGCAAATTTGAATGTATATATAGACATACACACACCACAGATAACTTTTTTTTTAAGAGACACTTTTTTAAGAGACACTTCTCATTCTTAAACATACACTGTACATATTTTACAGTACAGGCCAAAAGTTTGGACACACCTTCTCATTCAATGCGTTTTCTTTATTTTCATGACTATTTACATTGTAGATTCTCACTGAAGGCATCAAAACTATGAATGAACACATGTGGAGTTATGTACTTAACAAAAAAAGGTGAAATAACTGAAAACATGTTTTATATTCTAGTTTCTTCAAAATAGCCACCCTTTGCTCTGATTACTGCTTTGCACACTCTTGGCATTCTCTCCATGAGCTTCAAGAGGTAGTCACCTGAAATGGTTTCCACTTCACAGGTGTGCCTTATCAGGGTTAATTAGTGGAATTTCTTGCTTTATCAATGGGGTTGGGACCATCAGTTGTGTTGTGCAGAAGTCAGGTTAATACACAGCCGACAGCCCTATTGGACAACTGTTAAAATTCATATTATGGCAAGAACCAATCAGCTAACTAAAGAAAAACCAGTGGCCATCATTACTTTAAGAAATGAAGGTCAGTCAGTCCGGAAAATTGCAAAAACTTTAAATGTGTCCCCAAGTGGAGTCGCAAAAACCATCAAGCGCTACAACGAAACTGGCACACATGAGGACCGACCCAGGAAAGGAAGACCAAGAGTCACCTCTGCTTCTGAGGATAAGTTCATCCGAGTCACCAGCCTCAGAAATGGCAAGTTAACAGCAGCTCAGATCAGAGACCAGATGAATGCCACACAGAGTTCTAGCAGCAGACCCATCTCTAGAACAACTGTTAAGAGGAGACTGCGCCAATCAGGCCTTCATGGTCAAATAGCTGCTAGGAAACCACTGCTAAGGAGAGGCAACAAGCAGAAGAGATTTGTTTGGGCCAAGAAACACAAGGAATGGACATTAGACCAGTGGAAATCTGTGCTTTGGTCTGATGAGTCCAAATTTGAGATCTTTGGTTCCAACCGCCGTGTCTTTGTGAGACGCAGAAAAGGTGAACGGATGGATTCCACATGCCTGGTTCCCACTGTGAAGCATGGAGGAGGAGGTGTGATGGTGTGGGGGTGTTTTGCTGGTGACACTGTTGGGGATTTATTCAAAATTGAAGGCACACTGAACCAGCATGGCTACCACAGCATCCTGCAGCGACATGCCATCCCATCCGGTTTGCGTTTAGTTGGACGATCATTTATTTTTCAACAGGACAATGACCCCAAACACACCTCCAGGCTGTGTAAGGGCTATTTGACCAAGAAGGAGAGTGATGGAGTGCTGCGGCAGATGACCTGGCCTCCACAGTCACCGGACCTGAACCCAATTGAGATGGTTTGGGGTGAGCTGGACCGCAGAGTGAAGGCAAAGGGGCCAACAAGTGCTAAACACCTCTGGGAACTCCTTCAAGACTGTTGGAAAACCATTTCAGGTGACTACCTCTTGAAGCTCATGGAGAGAATGCCAAGAGTGTGCAAAGCAGTAATCAGAGCAAAGGGTGGCTATTTTGAAGAAACTAGAATATAAAACATGTTTTCAGTTATTTCACCTTTTTTTGTTAAGTACATAACTCCACATGTGTTCATTCATAGTTTTGATGCCTTCAGTGAGAATCTACAATGTAAATAGTCATGAAAATAAAGAAAACGCATTGAATGAGAAGGTGTGTCCAAACTTTTGGCCTGTACTGTATATATTTTATATTTTGTAGATTTGTACATACCTGTGTCTTGTGTATATTATTCTGTCAGCTAACACTTTGTTTTTGTATCTAACCTTTGTGTTTTTGTAATGCTGCTGCTCTATGTGCCTTAAATTGCCCCCTGGGGACAAATATTGAATTGAATTGAATTGAATTGAATTGAATTGAATTGAAATTGAATGGACAGATACCTGTCCAGTTAACATTTCAACCAGTTTTAATTTCAAAGTGGCCATGATTTTTCCCTCACCAAAATTCAAAAGTACTCAGTGCAGAAAAAAAAATAAATTAAATAAATAAAAAGTACTGAAGCTAATCAAAAATAAAAGAGCAAATCCTCATATTTGAGAAGCCATGACATGTTTTTTCATAAAAATATGACTTAAACGATCTCAAGATAGTTTCCAATTATTTTCTTTTAGTCAACTGTTTTGGCTGCACTTGTTCATTTTAAATTGGTTAAATAACTAGTAACTAAAGTGATCAAATAATTGTTCATCCATCCATCCGTTTTTATCCGCTTATCCGGGGCTGGGTTGCGGGGGCAGCAGGCCAAGCAAAGCACCCCAGACATCCCTCTCCCCAGCAACACTAGATAGATATGTAATCCCTCCAGCGTGTTCTGGGTCTGCCCCGGGGCCTCCTACCAGTGGGAGGCACCCAGGAAGCATCCTGATCAGATGCCCGAACCACCTCAATTGATCCCTTTCGACGCGAAGGAGCAGCAGCTCTACTCCAAGCTCTCCCCGGATGTCCGAGCTCCTCACCCTATCTCTCAGGCTGAGCCCAGCCACCCCACGGACAAAACTCATTTCCACCGCTTGTATCCACGATCTCATTCTTTCGGTCACTACCCAGAGTTCATGACCATAGGTGAGGGTTGGGATGTAGATGGACCAGTAAATTGAAAGCTTTGCTTTCTGGCTCAGCTCCCTCTTCACCACAACGGACTGGCGCAGCGCCCGCATCACTGCAGAAGCCGCACCGACCCGCTGATCCATCTCACGCTCCATTCTACCCTCACTCATGAACAAGACCCCAAGATACTTGAACTCCCTCGCTTGAGGCAATAACTCTCCCCCAACCCGGAGAGGGCAAACCACCGGTTTCCGACAGAGGACCGTGGCCTCAGACTTGGAGGTGCTGACTCTCAAATAATTGTAGTGGAGTAAAAATAGAAAGATGGCATGAGATTAAAATACCCAAATAAAGTAGAAGTACTTCAAATTTGTACTTTAGTGCTTGAATAAATGCATTTAGGCTAGTTACATTCCCCTACTGGTCAGCAGAGGGACACACAGTAACTGAAATTACAGTAACTGAGATTAGCTCTGAAATGTAATAATCCAATCATCAATCATTTTTCTTAATCAGTGGTTCCCAACTGGTGGGTCGCGGACTCACGGTCCAGAAGTGGGTCACGGGTCCATTCTGAATGGACTGCAAGTGACTCGCAAACGTGTCAAGTTATTTAACCCTTTTCCGACAAAGTGTCACGACATGGTTGATACCAGTGGGTATTGGTACTGATGAATGGAGCCAAACTTTTGTGTTTTTTAATGCTATTTGCTTTTCTGTAGAGTGTACTTAGAAAGTTGAAGGTGCTGTGGGATGTTGAGAGGTTATTTTTGTCTTTCCAGTTTAGTAAAATTGTCTTTTTCGCAATTGTTAAGGCAGCCAGTAAGGGTTGTTCATGCTTCAGTGGTGGTTCAACTGAGGAGAAATCCCATAGCTGACACACAGATGGATGGACTGGAATGCTGCGACCCCAGGCAGGAACTATATCAGAGTGGGCATTTCCATCCCTGGCCAACCCTTGGGAGCGCCACTATGTCAGGGTTGTTGATTCTCACATTTTTCTCATATGTAGTGGTCATGTAATAAACTCGATTCCAGATTGAAAAATTGACCAGGGAGAAGAAAGCTACCGTACTGTAAAATAAATTAAAACATAAAGTGCTTCCAATAAAGCATATTCTAGTCAATTCTACTTTGTACAGCATGTCTATCAGTCTCATACACTCTGTCCCCTGTCAGGCTTGTGGACGTGGTCGAAATGATTTTCCTCTGACTGCGTTTGTCAGACAGTTTTTTGTCTTTTTGAGCTCCTCATTATGTGTGACACTGGTGTTTCTTGTCTGCTTGACAGATGATTCGGACCCCTTTCTGTTTCTGCAGATGTTGGGAGATGCCTCGACTCATTTTCACTCGTCCGATTTTACTTCCTCCGTGGCACTGATACATGATACATGAGCCGTCAGAAACTGCTGTGCTTCAAACTGGCCCAACAAAGAAATTTCCTTGTATTCTTTTATCAAGATGCAATCATATCTTCTTCCTGTCAAACAAAATGTGAGGTGTGCTTATGTAAGCAAGTACCATAGACTAAAAATAATGGACGTAGCTACAGTGACGTCACCCACTGGTTTGTGGACTCCCGTTTTGAAGCATCCAGTTCAGCATTTTGGCCGTCGCCATCTTGCGTTTTGGAGCCAGAAGTGACCATATCAGGCGAGAGGCTGTGGAGGAGTTAGGGGTGGATGAGCACAGGAGAAGCACAGGATGCTCTCAGTCACTCAGAGTGGCCCAACCTTAATTATGCATAACTTTAAGCCCTAATAAAATGTAAACAGGCGAGTTAGGTAAAAGTTCACCCTCTGTAAAGTTGCCATGGATGTTGAAATTAGCCATAGAGACCAAAACTGTTTTTGTGCCAGGCTGCAAACATGTTTATTTGGGCTGTTAAGTTTGGCTTTTAACATGGAGCTCTGTGGGGATTGACTGAAATCTGAAACCAGCCTCAAGTGGCCATTCAAAGAACTATTTTTGGCACTTCATTTTTCAGCCCCGGAGGTTGCAGCTTGGCAAGTACCAACTAACTTCAACCAATTATATTCTGACATGCACCCGTTAAACAATCTGCAACTTTTAGCTGCACACAACTCAGATTAAGTTAGCTGGCCTGCAACAGCATAGTACATCAGTGTGTTTTCGTTTTCCAAAATTACCATGGTTCCCACATTACAATTCTGCTCATATTTAGAAATGCTTGCTTAAGGGTGCTTTCAGACCTAGAGTTGTCTCCTTTGGTCTGAATCAGGGACTCATTTTGTTGCAAAGTTGTATAATTGCCTAGAGTTGGTTCATGTTCTCACGGCAGCATTTACAAGCGGACCAGATCAAATGCCTTGTGTGAGAAAGCTGCTCTTGATTGGTCAGAATTTCCATGTGGGAAAAATCCAGTAAGTAAAGCAAACGTTGAAGAAGAGTACACTTGCAAGATAAATGTGACACTTTCTAATGTCACAATGGAGGGACAACTACGCAGGTTGATTTTAGCACTGCTCATCGTGGACTATATTGCTGTCATTGTTCATTTTAGTCAAACCATACAGTTTGAAAACGGGGCGCGGCTCCAACTAGAAAACAATGTTTTGATGCATTGGATGTGCTGAATGTGCATATTAAGGCAGTACAGGAGGAGGTGCACATTAATAATCCTCCAGGACTGTAACATGCTCATGTTTAACCCAAACAATGTGTCATGTGACTGCAGTTGGTTCAGATACAGGTCGGAGCACTTTCTCACCACTAACAAACTGCACCGTTTGTTTGGAATCAGACTGAGACCACCTCTTCAAGAGGGTCTTGGTCCGGTTGTTTTGGTGCACACCTGAGTGTGATTGCTGTGTTCACACCCGCCCAAATGAACCGCACGTAGGGGGCAAACAAACTTGAGTGCCACTGTACCGAACCAAACAGGGCAAGTGTGAAAGCATCCTTATATTCAGGGAGTATTTTTAGAATGTAATCTTAGCCATGCAAAAAGTGTAAGGAAAAGAGATTGGATAGGTACATGTCTGATTAGTAGTCCATTAATCTATTACCTGTGCCCATTCCCTTAATTGAAGAAGATCACCAGATTTGAACCAGTAAGGATTAAGATGTCAACTCAACCAACCTATCAGGTGCAACAAAACCAGCAGATGTCAGTCAAGCAGTCCGTCCACTCAGTCCTCAGACGAGGTCTAATAAGGGATCATAAGTGGAAACACCTGGTGGAGCTATTAACTACAAACTGTATTTTACATTACTGCTAATAGTTTACGGTTCTCAACCTTCATGTTTTCATTATATCAAACTCCATTTTAGATATTTATAGTAAGCGTTTTTGCACCAACTGTTACTCAACATATTAGCATCCTGTAATTGCCTCCCTACAGTAGATTTCATGGCGACTGCTGGAGCAAATACCTTTATAAACTGGATTCAAATTATGTGCGAGCACATGAAGAATTCACAGGAAATTATGCACATGTGGCTTAGACATGATGCAGAATATGAAAGCTGATGCTTGCATTTCACACACATCAGTGTGGGGGAAAACATCTAAACATGAGCTCATTATTTCTCTGTTGGATGACACTGGGATTCTGCTGCTGGAAACAGCCTCTTTTCATGCAGGAAACAACCATGATTTAAGTTTCCCATTAATAATTAGCTAATTGTGAATCTTCATTGTCTGACAACATTGCTTGTTAAGACAGAGCTTCATTTTCTTCAGCTGCCATCAAACAATTTCCAGATTTCGGCATGTCCTTGAATGCACCAGGCGGTATGTTTTTCAAACGGCGCCTGTTAAAAACTGCTCACAATGATGGATTATCTCAAGCAATCAAATGACATGAAGAGAAATTAATGGATGTCTGGAAGCTGGTTAATCAATCTAAAACCCCACAATATGTGTCGGAGAATGGTTTAGGAATAAAGTATACTGTACTCAATTAGTAGCTAATGGGCTTAAACGTGTGTGGTTCTGTAAAACTGCTGTAATCAAAGTGAGGCATCTTTTAGCTCACTGTTTTGTTTCTGTTCTTCAGTTCAGTCTCAGAGCTTTCATCTGTGTTTTTCCAGACACAGCAGGCAGCTGTTTTCAACAGAAAGCTCTGGAAAAAATACTGAATGCTGCTAACCGTCACAAATATGGTGGAGCATTTAGCAGCTAATAAAACAGACATTTCGAGTAAATGCTTTGCTCGTATTTATTAGCTGGACACAAACACAACTCCAAATAAATGCTGGAAGTATACATAGGCAGCTCATCCCACCCATGTCTGGCATAGAACCATGAGGCCAGGTGTGTAACATCACATCAATCTGGATACAATATTATGGACACCAAGTGAACACATCGATATATATCACTGACCTCCTTCCTCACAGTTAAAACAGTGCTCGCAGCCTAGCGCAAGGTAAATAATGGCAAGCAGTCAGGAAAAAGACAATGAGGGAATTTACACTTACAGGACCCTGAATAGAATGTAATCAAAAAACGTGGCAGACTAGGTAATATCAGCAAATATTGCATCAAACCTGCCAACACATTCTCACTCCGACCTTGTAACACATTGACGTTCGGTCATGGACTTGCCACGTCCAGATACGACGTGCATGGTACCCTGGGTGCGTTGGTTGTTGACGTTCTGGGACTCCGTGTCAAGTTCTGCCAGTTACGTGTACTGTCTTCCTTCAAAATACACCTCTGAAATTTACCATTTACGTACAGTCTCTTTCAAAATAAACGCACAATGTCAGTACCACACTGCCATGTGATGTTTATTGTGCCCTAAACCACGCACACACGGTAAGGTTTAAGAAAAAAGAACAGAATTTGGCTTTACAATCTTACAGGAAGTGAACACCGGCCTGTGTCGGTCCATGTTTCTTCATCCTTCCTGCCCACACTACTCTGACACCTTAACTTTTGTTCTTGTCCTGCAGTGTTTCCCTGACACTGACGGCCGTTGTTAAACTGTAACGGTGATCAGCCACATATCATGCTTACGTTAAAGGACGGCTTTTTTTTTTGTCAGTGTCTGATGCTGGAAGTCACTGCCCAAGTGCTGGATTTCGATGGCTTCGGAGTGAGACCAGGTTGATCTTGCTGCAACATGAACTCATCCGTACTTGTTATATTTTGATGGCTGGGCAGAAACCCATGCTGTTATCCAGAATGACACTGTGGGCAACCTTTTGCATTGTATCTTGACGCAGAAGGGGTCAGGGGTGAGTCACATGAGTCAACTAGTGACTAAAAAGGGGTCAGTGGTTAAGTTTAGGCAACAAAAATACTTGGTTCGGGGATAGGGAAAAGATCAAGGTTTACATTAGTCATGAGAGTCTACTCGTGTCAAATGAACGACGATGGGTCCTCTGGGTCAAAGTCTTGTGTTTCTAGGGCCCATCCAGCTGCCATCCCACCCACTCTAAGCAGACTTTTTAGCTCTTAACGTCTGTTGCTCCGAACGTGTAATAATGATGCAGATGGGTTTGCAATGGAGGTGGCTGATGACCCAACGCATCTCATACAGACTCTAAAGGGGGCTCCCACTAAGAGTTCTCTATCTAACCCTGAGCCCAACAGGTCGATAAAAGGAGAGGGAGCAGCCAGGTTCCCTGCCAGACTCTCTGCCCTCTCTCCTGGCCCAAGCAGGGAGCCTCTCTGATGGGGAACTACAGTGTGGAGAGTCGGTGATCCACTGAGCTGGTCATTTTCCACTGGAGATAAACAGCCGGTGTGTCCCAGGTATTAGAAGCTGATTGGTGCAGACTTGGTCAGAGTAAGGCTCAGTATGTTATGTGATGATCTTGGACATGCTGGGTTCGGGCTTCAACTCACACAGGTCCGTTTGGTCCAGGTTGTAATTTTTTCGCCTCGTTGAGATCTCTCCTCCCAGTGTCGTTACGGTGATAGCAGGATAACTGCCCACACGGCGTATTTTTACACCCTGGGAGTGAGACCAAGCTGCTTGATGTAACTTGTTTTTTACACCCCTATAAAAGGCTACAAAGTGTAAAAGTTGCATCGAGAGGTTTCTGTGTTGCCTCCTAGTCGACAAAAAAGTGAAAACAGATTTAACTATCAGTGAATTATTCAATAAGACACATTCGTAACTGTTTGCTAAATAATGTATATATATGTAGTTTGCTCATATATTTAAAATAATATTGATTCTCCTGACTCATCCAATGTTGTCATTTTCCCCTTGAATATCTCAGCACCATCAGTAGCACACCTCTCTTGGAATACTTAACTTTTCACTGAAAGAAAGATAAACCTTACTTTACATGAGGATAAAAGGAAGAGTTAGAGAGTTAGAGGATTGCTGTGCAGCATCAGATGCAGCGTTGGGGGGGTGGGGAGTGAGTGGAACATTGTTTACTCATGGTTCATTAGGTTTTTGTGAGGTGGTTTTCTCCCTTTAGGCACCCTCCATGCTAAGTAATGCTTTTCTTCTTTTTACTACCTGCAATTAGCCTTGTACATTAAAGTGCTTGCTGATGTCTGACTAATAGCGAGTATCTATCACACCCCGCAAAGCAGGAGGGTCTGTTCTCAACTAAGAGCATGCTGTGTCATGCGTTTCTAGGAAACACCCCATTTATTTATGCAAATCAATCACAATGTGTAACTCGTTTCCTGTCCTCTGGCTCGTGTGCAGTGTGCTGGGATGTCACTGCAGCTTACTGTAATTCTGGATTACGTTTACAGAAAAGTAAAAGTAATGCGTCTCATTTATAGAAGGAGGTGATGTTAATGCAAATTCCAGTGATTAAATACAGTAAACACTTTCCTCTCAGGTTCCTGTTTTGTTGCTCTTAAGAAGATTGATATATCAGTTTTGTTTTAGTTGGTGAGTTGCTTCAGACGCCAAAGTTGAGGCTTTATTATTATTTATTTTGACATGGTATTTTTATTGGTAATTCAATAAAGATATACAGAGTATTAATAAACAAACACAGAACCAGTGAGGACAAAAAAACAACCCAACCTACCCATCAACCCAGGAACAAAAGAAATAATTAAATTAAATTAAATTAAATTAAATTAAATTAAATTAAATTAAATGATAAAAAAATAAAAAAGGGAAACATTAAGACAAATTCATTAACTTGTGTGACACAACTTGGAGGGAATAGCGTGTTTTCATTACAATTTTACAGCCTTTTTTTTCTCATAAAAGTTAAAAATCGTCGCGGCAAAGAAACATGCAGCTGATCCTTTAATTAAACAACAAATTTTCTCCAATTGTAAAAAATACAAAAGATCAATTGTTGAGAGTGATTGTTGAAAAAGATTTAAAAATTAAATCCCAGAAATTAAATAGTCTCAGACATGACCTGGACATGTGACATAAAGTGGCCGAAGATTGTTTACACCTGGATCAATATCACTGCTGATCTTAGCCAACCAAGCTCTGTGTACAGTGGAGTCGGTGTACGGTCTTAAATTGAACAACAGTGTGTCTCACAGAATTTTTAATGAATACAGTTTTTTGAAAAGCTTTGTGTCATACCCTGTCCGATATCTGCTCTCCAATATCCTCCTCTTTCAGCTTTAAAGAGTCCAAAGCTGGAAGATTATGAGCAATGAGTAATTCATAGATTTGATTTATGGACTATTTTTTATCTATGTTACATTCAAGAACAAAAGAGGCTTTATTTTTCATAAATAAATAAATAATGATAATCAAGCTATTTTTACTGATTTCATTATTGTTTGAGACACAAATGCAGGAAGGAGTTATTCTGATGTTCACGCAGGAATCAAGTCGAGCTCCAGTGTCTCGTATCCGTAACAGTGTTTTCTACATTTATGGCAAAATGATGCAATATTTGTCACATAAGAGGAGAACAACTCAGTGACTCCAGATCTGCTCCTGCCGCAGCTGAATTAGACATGCATTATGTATGAATACAAACTTTTCACACCAACCTACCAAAACACAGACAAAAGAAAGAAGAGAAAACTGAACCAAAACAATTCTCTCAAGTACACAGAGCAATACAGGATGAACCCAAGCTTCAGATGCAACTGAGGTCCAACGCAGTGTCAGTAAGGGCATAGGTTTGCATGTGGATGGTAAAGACGTACTTCTGCAGATATTTAAGTGAAGTCATTTGCATTAGTTATGGAGTGAAATCATATTATATAATTATACCGTGTACGGCTGCTCCCTAATATTTGACCAGAAAGGTCATTACTCGGCAAGATTTCATTGGTCACTTAGTCGCAGAAAAACAAACAAACAAACGTGAAACTCTATTGGGAGCTGCACCTTGTCAAAATAAAACAAAATCTATATGACTGGACCTTATGGGAATTTAATTTGAAAGGACAGACACAGGAAGAGGCCACACTCAGCAGTCAGACAGGAGTCAGGTTACAAACCAATCACAACTGACAGATATCTTTCCCTTATTCTGTAAATATTCAGTCTGATAAATACGGAAAAGTTGATGATGTTAGTGCAGGGCTACCCAGAGCTTTACATGTGTCCCACAGACGATAGGTCTACACACTTATAAACAGCGCAGGGAAGAAGATCAGCGACCTCAGACACAAAAGGCCGCCGCGCCAACCTTTATGTTTTCCAGGTGGTTAAAGACTCGTTATCTGTACGGCTCTTAATTTCCAGGGCTGGTGCCTGCGGTTATTCCACAGGCTAGTTAATAACATGTCGGGCAGGAAATCCAAAGTGTGGGATCATTTTGAGAAGGTGAAGGACGAACCCAAGGTGATATGTAAACTCATCTTCATTGGTCGACTACAAACATGACGTATCATCTGAAACATGGAAGTAGCTACATGCCCATTAGCCCACAGCGTCATTAACAGGCGGCTCGCTCAGTGTGTGACGTGCACTTGTAGATAAAATATAGGCCTATATTAGGGGGCGGCAGTAGCTCAGTCCATAGGGACTTGGGTTGGGAACCGGAGGGTCGCCTGCTCGAGTCCCCGTCCAGACCAAAATATGGAGCGTGGACTGGTGGCTGGAGATGTGCCAGTTCACCTCCTGGGCACTGCCGAGGTGCCCTTGAGCAAGGCACCGGACCCCCCAACCGCCTGGGGTGCCTCACCAAGGGCAGCCCCCTCACTCTGACATCTCTCCACTTTGTGCATGTATAGGTCCTGTTTGTGCATGTGTGTGTCTTTCAGACCTGTGTGTAATTGACAAGCAAGAGTGAAAACATTGAATTTCCCCTCAGGGGGATTAATAAAGTAAATAAACTTAAACTTAAAATTTAAACTATTAATGAAGGTTCATTAGTACGGTCTTGTATTTCTCTGTAATGTAGCACAGTGTTAACAATGTTACTGATACTATTCTTTCTCACACCTTCAACTCAAACCATTGTGTTGCCCCGCCCAAAATATTTAATTTAATAATTAAATTAATATTGTAAACATGCGGCGACTAGTCGACTAATGGTCTTAGGTCGACTAGGAAAATTCTTAGTTGGGGGCAGCCCTACTAATGTGCCTGGCCAGAGTCTTCCTCTCCAAGTTGACCAACTGACCAATCCAAAATCCCGCCCCTCGTAGTCCCTGTTGCTGGGTTGGACAAGCTTGACAAAAAGAAACATGGTGATGCTGGTTCCATTAAGTTGGGTGCCGCTTTAAGAAGCTGACATCAAAGACACAGTGTGCATTGGAGGGTCATATTCAAAAATGTTAATTTTTATAAAAAGGCAAAACAATTTGAGTCTCAATGGAAAACAGAGAAGCCAAACATTCTTTGATACACAGGGGAACAAGACTCAGTGAATCAGTCAGTTCCAACTTCTGTACCAAGGTTGAGACCAAAATTACACCCTTGAGTTTGAGCCATGGTGTTGTGCCTTTCACTGAAACTCCAAAACAACTCCAACTTTATTACCAACTAAATATCTAATAGGAAAAAACATCAAACCACCCAAAACAGAAGTGTGGTTAACACCAGGTATTCCCTTTTCACATATTTACCTTGATCGTGTTGTGCTGAGTGACCTTAAGCTCCTGTTAATTTACTTAACTACTGTTATTAATTTAACCTTATAAACAGAGTGATCTGAGCAATGACACAAATTAAGTTTTTAATAAAATATGTTTTCAGTCATGACTCTTCCTGTAAGAGAAATCTCTCACAGATGGATGGAAGGATGAACACTTCCTCATATGATTTTCCTAAACTGTGAAAGTGATAGTTTCAGTTACTTTAAAGGTTTTAGTATATGCAGAAAAGCATGTAATGAGATTACCTCATTAATTATTTACAAAGCCTCCTCCTGGCCCGAGTTTCAGAGCATGAGTGTCATTTAATTTGTTCAAGTGCTACTTTAAATGAGTAACCGACTCGAGTCAGTGGATCTTTAGCTGTGAACATTTTAACGCCTCAGTGGCCATGTGTGTCACATACAAGGGCAGTTTTCCTGTCAACCACCTGTTTTCATTTATTTCCCCCTAAGCCTCCAAGTGACACAGAGTGGAGAAGGAAGATGTGACTTTACTACACAAGCAGTTAAAAAAAAAACGCAACTCTGACTTCAGGGGGGATCGGAGGTTACTGATGACCCATGCAACAATCTATGAGTGGCCTTATATGGGATCAGGTAGGCGACAGCAACTTAATTGCTGACTTATATCACCGACAGTACTAGTTATTATTCATTCATTCAAAATACAAAGACGCTTATGGTCAAATGAGATGAGACCAAAGGACTGGATGGAGACGATCATCAAAAATGCTCACATGTGCAGCACACACTTCATATCAGGTTAGGGAAAAAGTATTTCCTGTTGTAGGGATGAATAACGTTATGTGTATTAAGGGTTATCATGTCCACCTCATCAGAAACTGGGGAGGTATTAAGAGGAATGTTGGGTTCTCTGTAACACTAACTTTTTAGCGCATTAGCTAACGTTAGCTTTGATAGCAAAGCAAACTGGAGGAAGTGTCGTCCTTCTTTGTAAGATTGGCATAGTAATCAACCACAAAGCTTCCTGTGACATCATCCATCCACTGAGTGAGAGCATACGGGTCGGCCAGTCTGGTCCCATTGGTCAGTGTTAATTTATTCAAGTAACACTTGCGGTGCCGGGGAGTGAGTGACCTGACATGGTGCGTTCGTAAATTCAGTCTGACGCTCTACACTAAAATGAGAGCCCTGTTGGTCGAACAAAAGGAAGAATTATTTTTCTGTATGATTTCACAAACGGTAAAGTTAATCACACATTCATTCTGCTCAGTGCTCTGCTGCACCGTCTCCCCAGACAGAGTGCTGAAAGAGCGCTCCCAGAGTGCGGTGCTCTGGATAACCAAACAGTACATTCCAACAGCACTCTGAATTTACCAGTGGTCCAACTGACCTATGGCTAAGTCCTGCCCTCAAACGCGATGAGCCAATCACAGTGCGTATAGCCATTCCCATACACTCGGACATTCTCTGCCTGGGCGTTCATTGAAATGCATTACAGAAAGTCAGTTTTGTTCGGTTTTATGAGCTTTTCTGAGATTTGAAGTTTAAAAATGGTCAAACGGTGTGCATGCGGTACATGCAACTCTGACACAAGGTATCCTGAGAGGCTGGGTGACGAGGTGTATTTTTTACACTTTAAACCACATCTCAACCGAGAAAAGTGTCTCCTTAGGATAAAGTTGTGTGGTAACGTTAGACCACAACATCAACTCAACTTGAATAAGATTAACAATGATGTCTACATCTGTTCTAAGGTAAGTCAACATTGTGTTTGAGGCAACATATTGTCACTTTGCTGGAAAGAAATGTAAAGTTATCTTTAACATCTCTAGCTAACGTTAGCTAAAGTTAGCCTAACGTTAGCCTAACGTTAGCCCCTAGCTGCGTTATTCATCATGTCACCTTGTTTGCTGGGAGTTCATTAGCCTATTTTGTTCTAGTTTTGTACTTTGGTGATCGTACATCATTGTTAGCTGTTGTCCAAAGGGCTCAAGTTAAGCTAACGTTAACTTCTGGAGCTTAGCTTCATTAACTTATCTGTAATGGCAGAGATAACAAAGGTTGGCAAACGTTATGCTGAATGATTCAGTGTAAATACTGTAGCACCAAACTAACGGAGAGACACTCTTGGTAAAGATGGTAAAAAGGCCGTTATCCTTTTCTCATATTCTGAGCCAAAAACCTTAACTTCAGTGGCACTTTAACTTGTTGTCTTTGATGGCGACAGCAACGAGATGCGGTTCACAAGTGTACACTGTGACCTGTAAATTTTGGCTTGTAATTTAAGCTTCATCGACCTTCTCAACAATAAAATGATGAATATATCCCTCCAATGTGTAGTTTAGGCCCTTTTGGTTACTTCTCAATGACATCTGATCGTTATGTCCCCAAAAATCATCAATTGCCTCCTGCGAAATGCCGTGTACTGTGACACCTGCCATAGCACCGGTCCCTGAATGTTGATAGTTTGTCTGAGTGAGTGGAGGGGGCATGGCTTAGCCATAGGTAAATTTGTGCCAGAGTGCGCTCCAACAATCAGAAGTGAGTATTTCTGAACGCACCACTCTCATCATCTCATCTATCACTCTCATCACTCTCTATTGTCTAAAACAAGCCAACAGAACTTGCTAGCTAGTGTAGCGTGATGCAGAGTGAAGCTGCCCTCCACTACACATTTAATTTGAAGTCTTTTATTTTGTTCTGCCAAGAGCAAAAATACAGTATATTAATCATCACAGTTCGCCACACTCACAGTACTTTACACTCAAGTGTGTGTTCTCGTTTCCTGAACGTATTCAATATTCTAACACAGGAAAATTATGAACATCTACACCAACATCAAAACAATAAATCATGTATGTTACATCTCTATTCCAGACCAGTTTCATCATGTACCTTCAATATCAACTTGTCTCGTAAATACACAGTCAGCCAATCATGTCTACTTAACACTGTCACATTAACCAAATCAATCATGTATCTATTTTAACATCACATAAGTTATTAATTTATTCACCTATGAACTGTACGCAAACAGCATGAACTCTTAAGACCGGCTCATAGTTTTACTCTCCAGCCTCACGCTCACTCAAGGCAACGAGGTGACCAGGCACCCAGTGCTAACTACTAGCTAGCCGCCATTTTCAGTACGTTACGTTCGCTGAACAAATAGTGTTCTTAAACATTCTTTTTCTTTGGAACCACATTGAGTCCAACCGAGATTGTAAACTACCACATAACATATTCATTCATTACTTATCCAATTCTAACTCTCCCTGCTTACCTGCCAAGAGCAAAAATACAGTATATTAATCATCACAGTTCGCCACACTCACAGTACTTTACACTCAAGTGTGTGTTCTCGTTTCCTGAACGTATTCCCGCGATCCTTCCCTTGTCCCTGCACACACAGTGTAGCGAACGCGCCCTCTGCTGGTCAGAGTTAGACAATGCATACTAATAGATAACACTACATTTTTCAACCAATAAACCAGCCTCTTACCTTATCAGAAAACACCCAGACAATAACACCACACTCCAAACATGAGCTGTACAACATGAAATGCAAATGAAACATATGAATAATATTTATGTAGGTATATCAACCCACTGATTGCTCTGTATGCCACACTAGCGCGAGTTAATGTCTGTGGAGAATTGTTTCACCTCCAACTAAGCCCCGCCCACCAAAAAATGTCACACTGTTTCATTACAGTAAAAGGGTCTATAAACACTGCATTTAGAAATGATGAATGATGGAGATGATTTCGTGCCTTGTGGTGATTTCTTCAATCAGTGTTTGATTGTACTTTTCTGTAATCATTCATCAACAGGCATTTTTTGTCTCCTAGTGTGTTTCAAGTTAAATTTGTTTCAGATATAACTGTCACAGTCTCATTTGAGAGAAAATGTTTCCCTGTGTTTTGAAATAACCGACTTGACCTTTTGTGCTCTGTAATCATAGCGAGTATATGTATGCAAGACAGAGCACAGCCTGGATTTGGAAATGAACTCCATCTCTGTCTCTACAAGGCTAATGGCCAAAAGCTTATTTGAAATTGCCTGTGCTGGTATTAGAGCTAAGGGTGGGTGGGTGGTGTTGGTGCTGGAGTGGGTGTAGGTGTGGATGAGGGGCCATATTTTAGAAAATTTGTATCCCTTTCATAACACCTAATGGCTGACCTGACTTTGAGGGATCTTTCAAACGTATGAAACTGTATTCTAGAATAGTAAAATGAAGCGGTTATGAATGCTGATTGATTATTCATGAATGTACTCTGGATTATGTCAAAAGCCTAAGACTGTGTTCCCTCCTTTTTTCCACAAGAAAAACTATCTGGGACACACAAGTTACAGCTGAGAATCACAAACCTGCTTATGTTCAGTTTGATATAGACGTCTTTCGCGTAAAAAATGAATTATTATGGCAAAAATCCTTGTGCATCGCATACTGTGTATCTTGCTCCAGCTTTGAGCAGCTAATGAGATTTCAGTGGAACCTCTCATGTCCTGCCCTCAGAAAAGGGACATCAGCACTGGCACCAGACATCACACTGGTGACATAATACTGTAAATAAAGAGGCAAGAGGTGATGCTATTTACCATCTCTCGAATTCTGTGCTGAACACAATCAGGCGACTTTTGATTTCTGCATAAAGGCGTTAATTATTGTCTGATTCTGGCTGAGCAGGCCCCTGCAATCACCAGTGCTGAGCTGAGGCTGAGACTGACTTGGCCTATATAACAGCTAAGCCTCATTAGCCACAGCCTCAAACCTGCAAGTGACTGGGGAGGCAGAGAAACACAGATTTCTCCTGGTGACAACGAGACAACAGATTCTCACCAGAGCCACAGTGGGTATGGCATATAATTGGACACATCCCAATTCCCCAGAAGAATCTTCCTGATGGCCTTCTCCAACAGTTGAAGAAGCAGTCTCCTTTTTACAAAGGGGACCTGTGTGATTCTTGACCTCCACGCTCCATAGAGGCAGCTCAAGCTGCTGCCATCGCTATCTCCCGGTGACTGAAGGAAATATGTGGAGACCTGCTGTAAAAGTGTCATTTTTATGGCTTAAAATAAGTGGAATATTGTACGGAATGGATATTCCTTATTATGAATAACCCCTTAAGATGTACCAATTCGTTTTAAAGGGTCTTCAGTGAAAATAATACAATATACACACTGTTACACAAAACATTTAACAAGAAACAAAAATGACAAGATAATTAAGCAATACCAAATATGACAAAAAAGGCAAAAAGTAAAAAAGTTAACATCAAATAAGAAGACACATACAGTACAAGCCAAAAGTTTGGACACACCTTCTCATTCAATGCGTTTTCTTTATTTTCATGACTATTTACATTGTAGATTCTCACTGAAGGCATCAAAACTATGAATGAACACATGTGGAGTTATGTACTTAACAAAAAAAGGTGAAATAACTGAAAACATGTTTTATATTCTAGTTTCTTCAAAATAGCCACCCTTTGCTCTGATTACTGCTTTGCACACTCTTGGCATTCTCTCGATGGGCTTCAAGAGGTAGTCACCTGAAATGGTTTTCCAATAGTCTTGAAGGAGTTCCCAGAGGTGTTTAGCACTTGTTGGCCCCTTTGCCTTCACTCTGCGGTCCAGCTCACCCCAAACCATCTCGATTGGGTTCAGGTCCGGTGACTGTGGAGGCCAGGTCATCTGCCGCAGCACTCCATCACTCTCCTTCTTGGTCAAATAGCCCTTACACAGCCTGGAGGTGTGTTTGGGGTCATTGTCCTGTTGAAAAATAAATGATCGTCCAACTAAACGCAAACCGGATGGGATGGCATGTCGCTGCAGGATGCTGTGGTAGCCATGCTGGTTCAGTGTGCCTTCAATTTTGAATAAATCCCCAACAGTGTCACCAGCAAAACACCCCCACACCATCACACCTCCTCCTCCATGCTTCACAGTGGGAACCAGGCATGTGGAATCCATCCGTTCACCTTTTCTGCGTCTCACAAAGACACGGCGGTTGGAACCAAAGATCTCAAATTTGGACTCATCAGACCAAAGCACAGATTTCCACTGGTCTAATGTCCATTCCTTGTGTTTCTTGGCCCAAACAAATCTCTTCTGCTTGTTGCCTCTCCTTAGCAGTGGTTTCCTAGCAGCTATTTGACCATGAAGGCCTGATTTGCGCAGTCTCCTCTTAACAGTTGTTCTAGAGATGGGTCTGCTGCTAGAACTCTGTGTGGCATTCATCTGGTCTCTGATCTGAGCTGCTGTTAACTTGCGATTTCTGAGGCTGGTGACTCGGATGAACTTATCCTCAGAAGCAGAGGTGACTCTTGGTCTTCCTTTCCTGGGTCGGTCCTCATGTGTGCCAGTTTCGTTGTAGCGCTTGATGGTTTTTGCGACTCCACTTGGGGACACATTTAAAGTTTTTGCAATTTTCCGGACTGACTGACCTTCATTTCTTAAAGTAATGATGGCCACTCGTTTTTCTTTAGTTAGCTGATTGGTTCTTGCCATAATATGAATTTTAACAGTTGTCCAATAGGGCTGTCGGCTGTGTATTAACCTGACTTCTGCACAACACAACTGATGGTCCCAACCCCATTGATAAAGCAAGAAATTCCACTAATTAACCTTGATAAGGCACACCTGTGAAGTGGAAACCATTTCAGGTGACTACCTCTTGAAGCTCATGGAGAGAATGCCAAGAGTGTGCAAAGCAGTAATCAGAGCAAAGGGTGGCTATTTTGAAGAAACTAGAATATAAAACATGTTTTCAGTTATTTCACCTTTTTTTGTTAAGTACATAACTCCATATGTGTTCATTCATAGTTTTGATGCCTTCAGTGAGAATCTACAATGTAAATAGTCATGAAAATAAAGAAAACGCATTGAATGAGAAGGTGTGTCCAAACTTTTGGCCTGTACTGTATGTATCGTACATACGCTCACCAGTCACTTTATAAGGTACACATTGCTAGTACCAGGTTGGACCCCTTTTGCCTCCAGAACCGCCTTAATTCATGATGGCATTGATTCAACAAGGTGCTGGAAACATTCCTCAGAGATTTTGGTCCATATTGACATGATAGCATCACACAGTTACTGCAGATTTGTCGGTGGCACATCCATGATGTGAATCTCCACCACATCCCAAAGGTGCTCTACTGGATTGAGATCTGGTGACTGTGGAGGCCATTGGAGTACAGTGAACTCATTGTCATGTTCAAGAAACCAGTTTGAGATGATTTGAGCTTTGTGACATGGTGCGTTATCCTGCTGGAAGTAGCCATCAGAAGATGGGTACACTGTGGTCATAAAGGGATGGACACGGTCAGCAACAATACTCAGGTAGGCTGTGGTGTTTAAACCATGCTCAGTTGGTACTAAGGGGCCCAAAGTGTGCCAAGAAAATCTTCCCCACACCATTACACCACCACCAGCAGCCTGAACCGTTGATACAAGGCAGGATGGATCCATGCTTTCATGTTGTTTACACCAAATTCTGACCCTACCATCTGAATGTGGCAGCAGAAATCCAGACTCATCAGACCAGGCAACGTTTTTCCAATCTTCTATTGTCCAGTTTTGGTGAGCCTGTGTGAACTGTAGCCTCAGTTTCCTGTTGTTAGCTGACAGGAGTGGCACCTGGTGTGGTCTTCTGCTGCTGTAGCCCATCTGCTTCAAGGTTGGACGTGTTGTTGGTTCAGAGATGGTCTTCTGCAGACCTTGGTTGGAACCAGTGGTTATTTGAGTTACTGTTGCCTTTCTATCATCTTGAACCAGTCTGGCCACTCTCCTCTGATCTCTGGCATCAACAAGGCATTTTCACCCAGAGAACTGCTGCTCACTGGATATTTTCTCTTTTTGGGACCATCCTCTGTAAACCCTAGAGATGGTTGTGCGTGAAAATTTCTGAAATACTCAGACAAGCCCGTCTGGTACCAACAACCATGCCACATTCAAAGTGACTTAAATCACCTTTCTCCCCCATTCTGATGCTCGTTTGAACTTCAGCAGGTCGTCTTGACCATGCCTACATGCCAAATGCATTGAGCTGCTGCTACATGATTAGATGATTAGCTATTTGCGTTAATGAGCTGTTGAATAGATGTACACCCAGTCACCTTGCTTTACGTAGAGGAAATAATCATATGTAACTGACAGCGAGAAACTACAGTTTGACATATTCATGTTAAGATGGCATTATTGCTGCTGCTCAATCACGGACAACAATGTAACATGTTATTAAACTTGGCCATAAGTATGTGGACACCCAAACATTACACCTCTATGTGACTCTTGAACAACTAATCTCAAACCTGAGGTCACTAATATGCTGCTTTAAAAGTCTCCAATCTTGTGGGAAAACTTTAAAGAAGATTTTGGAGCCTGGCTGCAGGAGTTTGCTTTCATTCAGCCACAAGAGCATTAGTGAGGTCGGCCACTGATGTTGGGCGATAAAGCCTGAATCACAGTATTCCACTTCAATCCCGAAGGTGCTGGATGGGGATGAGGTCAGGGTTTTGTGCAGTGCAGGTCAAGTTCTTTCCCACCACACTGGGAGAGCCATGTCTGTATGGGCCTGGCTTTGTGTGTGTGGGCATTGTTATATTGAAACACACACAAACTCAAACTGTTGCCCCGAATCTGAAGCTGGCTGTCATCTGAAATATGATTTTGTGTTGTAGCATTAGGACTCTCCAGTTAAATCAGCAGAAATCCAACATTCCTCTTAATACCTCCCCAATTTCTGATGAGGTGGACATGATAACCCTTAATACACATAACGTTATTCAAAAAAATGTATATGTATTTTTAGTCTAGAAGCATAGAAGCAATGCATCAAGAGATCAAATTTACAGTAAAATCAAAAGGCCTCTCCACTCATCGAGTACATGTGACAAGAATGCGTAAGTGCTCCCTTCTGTTCTCCCCCTGGCCATGCAAGTAGCACATCCAGTTTGCATACATTAGTCAAAGCAATGATGTGGATTTATGCATCACTTTGATGTGTTTTGTTTGTAATCCACTGTCCCTTTCTGTGTGACGTTAGGGCTCCGGCTGCTTGAAATTCAAAGTGGGAGAGAGAGGTTAATGACACCAAAAGGGGAAAAAAAAGCTGGACTTGGATGAGACGAAGACGCCTTATCATGTAGAAAATGAGGTCAGATCAGTGGGCACACTGAAATGTAAGGAAAATGTAACCTGAACATGGGATTATAGATGGATTGAGGGTTTTTATGACAGATATCATTAGAAAAACACATGATGAAAGCAGGAATTGGACGCGCTAAAGGTTAGCTGGTGGTTAAGATTAACGTTTGGCTATTAAAAGAAGAAAAACACTTTTTGTTCAATGATGCGTCATTTGTATGTTACACAGGCATCTTAGATATCTTATCTGGAAATAAACTTTTACTGCTTTGAGCTTATTGCACAGAATCAGGCTGTAAAAATGAGGTTTCTGTCCAACATTAACAACCACTAACAATTAAAGTCTGACTTACAATATGTCATCTCATAAGCAAAAATCCTGCTTAACTGTCCCTAGGTGTTTATCACTGTTAATCAATTTAAGAGTCAAAATGTCTCCAGTGTGTCTCCATTTTGTTTATGTCACGTAGCTCTTTTTGAACATCCCAAAACTGTTTAATAATCCAGCAATTATGCAACTTCATGAATCTTAAACTGTCAGTCTCCCAGTGCACTATTAAGAAAATTATTACTGCGCACTTTCTAAGATTAGCAGTTAATGAGCTTGACTATTTCTAAAGTTCGGAGTGTCGCAAAAATATGACCCAAATTTCATCCTGGACCGTGAATAGTAAAACTGTATCAACTGTAACTGTATGCATATCAACTTTTTAATATACTATAAATATTCATTAGAGTGTCCTTATGCTGCACCAGCCAGTTCAGGGTACTGATTCTGTTCCTGAGCAACGGAGAGCATCTTACAAAGCGAGGAAATGGATTTAAAACAAGGGACACGCCTGCCACTGAACTTTGATGAAACTTCTCGGCTGAGGAGGATGATTTTATTTCTCCTAAGGGGCAATACTGTAAGTGCATACTGAAATACTGTGTAGTCAGCAGTTAAGTGAGGACCCATGTGACCATTCAGCTGCAAAGTGAAAATTACTTAAAGGCCCAGTCTTTAATTGCAGTAATTTGCCCCAGCTGGAACACTGTCACACCTCTATCAGCCACTTTAACGTTGTAATTAATTACACTGAAGATTTCAAGGCTAAACTAAAGTGCACTCAGAAGAGAGCAGATCTTCACCGGGTGGCCGTCCAAGTTGATCAAGACCACTTTAGACAATAGCAAAAATACATTCCTGTAAACAATCTGCTTTGTCTTCGGAGGACAAAGCAGACTGATTTTTCCTGCTGTCAGGCACTTAATGTGAAATACAGATAAAATGTTATTTTGAGGATGAATGGATTTTTTTAATAACCGAAACACTGCCATAATTCTTTGATACGTTTCTTTCATAACTGGACTTTGAACAGTATTAACTTAGTCTGTGGGCAACAAGAAAACATAGTGTGAAATTATAATAAACACAATTCACCCTTGGCTAAGTCCCGCCCCTGAACGCAGACTGGCCAATCATAACGTAGCATCAGACCAGCTCAGAGGGTCCGACAACAACACAGCTGTGCTCCATTGACTCTAATGCAGTCGTTTCAGATTTCCTTCATTTTCAGGCTGGTTTTGTGGATTTGGAGCTAAATGTTGTGCCTGGGGCACGTCGTGTATTAATGATACTCGTTACCTGGAGAGGTTGGAAAAAGATATACGTTTCTTCCCTGTTCCAAAACCAAAATCAAACCCTGAAAAGTGTAGGGTTAGCTAGCTAGCTACTGAAGATATAACCTACTGAATGTATACACATGCTGCTTTTGCTTTTTAATGATTATAACAGTGAAACAAAGACCAACCCTGCTGTACAGGAACCAGTGAAGGGAAGCAGGGAAACTTTGCTGATATTGAACCAGCTGTGTGTCATCACAGTGTGTGCAGATGAAAGTTGTTTGACCTCCCCTCAAGATCCCAGCCCATGCGGTGGCGGAGGTCCGGGTGCTGGCAGCAGCATAGGGGCAAAGCCAAACACTGTTCATCTGCACACACTGCGATGCCACACAGCTGGTTCAATATCTGTGAAGTTACCCGTTATATTCATTGTCTTGTGTGGCGATCAGCAGTGATGTGGTGGTTCACTTTTACACTGTGATCTGTAGCCTATAGTTCGGCTTTAGCTTCTAACTATCTTTGTCTTTTTAACCTGTTGTTGCTGCTGAGTCAGTTTGACATCCTGGATATATCCTTCAAACACAGACTGTAGACCCCTCTGTCTGCTTCTCTCTGGAATCACTGTTTGTCACATACAATATGTCACACTACGTACAACTGAAGTCTGCGAGGGCTCAGTCAGCAAGTCCAGAGGGTGGACATTTGGATTCAGCCAAACAGGTTTTTCAACAACTATGAATCACCACAACCACCAGAGATCCCTGAGCATACACACACACATGTGCACACAAAATATAAGGCTGACTGGTCCAGCAGTTTGTGAGATTAGCAGATAGATAGATACACACACTCACTCCATATGCACGCACACACATGATCCCCCTCCAGGCCTACATCTGGGGGAGATGAATATGCCATCTGATATACATCAGGGGATTTAATCAGAATATTCCCCTGATTATAATGAAGTGGTTTTAGTTGCCTGAACCTAATTATATACCTTGATCACGCTTTAGTCGCCATAAGCAGATATTTCATGCATAAATTTATAAAAGCTGACAGTGAAAATTTTCTGTCTACCAGGTATGTTTGAAGGTATCTGGCAGATCAGTATGAAAACACATTGCAGAATGTGTTCCTTGTGATCATTTTGGGGGTATGTTCAACATAAAAAGTTTTGTCTGACATCATTGTGTGGAAGAGTTCAGCATACAAATGTGTAGTCAGAAGGCCAATTATACAATGAAACACTTTTTTCACTTCATTCTTCACTGACCCACTCGGAATGTGGCAGCACAATGATTTTAAAATAGTAGACCAATAAGGAAAAAAAATACCTCAGATAGGTAAAATACAGTGTTTTAAATAATGAAAAGGTACGTGCTCAGGTGTCTGGCAACAGGGAGATCCAAATTCTGAGAGAGATTCAGCTGGCAGAGAAGGAGGCAGCTTACAAAGTTCAAGAGGTCACATTAACAGGCTTATAATTGGTGACAGTCACGCAGTCAGAGTGGGTAAACAAATTAAAAAAACAGCAGGCAGTCAGAGTGAGTAACAAGGTGCAGGCAGGAAACTGGCAGGATTGGCTCAAATACGACAGCAGCAATCCAACATAGATGATGTGACAAAAAACTGTCTGAACACTTGCTTCCATATAAGCACAGGAGCTCATTGTAGTAAAAAAATTAAAAAATGAACCTAATAAAACTAATTACACTGCAGCTAATGAGGTGAGAGCTGGTGAAAGAATCTAAATAAGTACTGTAGATGTTTATGTTGTACATTTACAAAAGGTCTATCACTTATTAGTCAGAGATACAGCCAGTCAGCAGGGATGAGAAGAAGTTTTACTATACATTTAATCTTGTAATTTGTACTGTTCTTAGAAATTACATCCATATTGGAAAATTCTGCATCTTGACACTAATGTCGAATGCCAATCTTCTGTGTCAGTGCGAGAGGAGGAATGTAAGAGTGTGGAGTTTGAGGTGGTGGTTGGACATTGTCAGATTTATATGCAGGAGACAGGACGTCCCATCGCAGATAACGATTATATGCACAGTAGTAATCAGTATATGACAAGATTCTGAATTCAATACAGGTCATGTAAGCATTATATTCTGTTAGGATATCAAGATGTAGCATTTTTAAATTAAGACGTGGGATATGATAATACTATACAGCACATTTGGAATATGCGTCTCAGTTGTTTGTTTGTTTTTTTTACCACAGTTTGCAACACACAACCTGTTGCCTGTTTACGATCAGCTCTAAGTGTTGTCATGAATGCATTGTACACAAACCATAGAGTCAAAAAAATAAGAGTCTCTAAAAGTAGAATGGGAGCCAGAGCCTTCAGCTATCAGGCTCCTCTTTTGTGAAACCATCTTCCTGTTTCGGTCCAGGAGGCAGACACCCTCTCCATAATAAGGGCTGGCTCAGGCTTTCCTTGGACCAGCCCCTACTTAGGCTGACATAGGCCTAGTCTGCCGGGGGACCTCCTACAACACACTGAGCTCCTTCTCTTCTTCTCTCTCTCTTCAGTTTCTGAAAAGCTGGGTCTTCTTCATTTGCTAATATTCATGTCCTACTACTGCATATCACTAACTCGGCTTCTTCTCTGCAGCCTTTGTGCTGCAGTGTCTTGTAGGTTCCCTCAAATTGTGGTTAAGCTTGGATCGTGGGTCGTGGTTGCGCTGCAAATTTAACGTAAAGAGCAAAATAAAATATGTTGTTAACATTAAATAACGAACAGAGAAAAACATTTTTTTGCCATAACCACTATCTTTACCTGACCTGAACCATGCTGTAGTTGGCATGTGTGAATACTGTACAAAGCAGTGGCACTGAATGAAAAAATGACCCTGAATCCACCAGTTTACAGTTTTAAAAGCCAGATTACTGCTGGCTCTGTCCTGTCTGGAGGTTCCCTGTGACTTTGCTTTATGAATGCATCCCAAGCGTTACAGTTTGACGTGAATCGGTAAGAGTAAAGGAAATTAAATAATTAATGTAAATAAATAAGAGCAGAATGAGTCACACTTTGTGGATACCAGCATAGAGTTGCAAGAAACATAATGAGAACAAAATTATCATAATCTGGTGAAAATTGAATCGTACAATACTGCTGAGCTTTTTAAGCAACACTGAGATGTAGCAGGCTGGTAGGCAGATCAACATTTTAATTCATGATTCTGCATAAAATATTGATCTTGAGGGATCAGGCCTGGTGACATGCATATGATTGCTTTTAATATGGATGAGCATAAACAAACATTGTTGATGGAAAACATGTAGACAGACAGGAGTCAATAAGGCCCCTTAATTAGACAAGAGCAGCTCAAACAGAAGATTACCATCTAATTATCCAGCTCAAAGTAAGACATCAATGCTGGTGATGATTTCTGACGCTTCAGTGTTTTTACCGAGACGTGATGCAAGACATGTGAATGTGTATCTAGTTTAGAAATCATGTTAATTTGCAACAAATGCAGGGCTTTTGCAGTGTCATATGCATATGAAAGCCAATGCAGCTCCATAAAGGAAAGCACCCTTCGTTATCAACCCTAAACAAGTTGTGCAGTCTTCACATATTCATGTGTTTTGGTGCTTCTGTTGTTCATGCCAAGTACTGTTGCTCTAAAATCAAAATATGTGATGCTGTGATGCATTTCTTTCTCAAAGGAGGGAGAAATTATTAAGGGAAGCATAGTGACGACACTGGATGATGGTGGGGGCGGGCTGGTGCTGAGCTGTCGCAGATACCAGATACTAAAAACTCTGACGCAAATACTAATTAATCTGATCAAAGCTGATAGCTATGTGGCACTTTCTTTTCTACTGTAATCTATCTGCAATTAACTTACAGTCCTTGTGAGCCATCGACATTCTTTTAAAATATTTTGACTCCTCTTAAATAAAGTGTGCCCTTAAAAGAAGCTGTTTTCTCCCATTCATTTTGTACAGTATGAAATTAACCTCCAGTGACTTGAAACTGGACCAAACAGTCTATCAAAAAAGCACCCAAAAGTCTGCTTTTGGGTGCTTTTAGACCTAGAGTTAGCTCACTTTGATCCAAATCAGGGACTAATTTTGTTAGAAAGTTGTATAATTATAATCTTCTGGGACTGAAGTTGGTTCAGAGTGAGGTCGCAACACGTTCTCACCACAAACAAGTTAAATTGTAAAAACGCCAACGTTGGTTAACTGTGCCTTGAACATTACAAGAAACATATCTTAATCCAATATATACTGACTGCCATTTCACATCTATACCCAGAAGAGTCTGACAAGATTATTGGCCCTGCTTTTTTTAAAATCGCAATTACAAATTTACCTCAAAGAGGTTTACAGTCTGTACAGAATACCACACCCTCTATCCTCGTACTGTTCATGAAAATCCAACTGAACACTGCAATGTCTGTTTTATGCTGATGATGCGATTTTGTATGCCATTGTCTCCACAGCACACGACACTTGAACCGTTTCCTCTAGTTTGTTTTGCTATCGAAGCTAATATTAGCTAATGCGCTCAAAAGTTAGTGTTACGGAGAAATCCAATATGCAGTATACCTCCCCAGTTTCTGATGAGGTGGATATGATAACCCTTAATACACATAACATTATTGATCCCTACAACAGGAAATACTTTTTTCCTCGCCTGATATGAAGTCTGCGCCACCTTCGTCCAGTCCTTTGATCTTATCACATGTAACCATTGAGCCATGACTTCTTCTATTCTGGTTCCCAATAACACAGCAAGACGACATTTTAAGACTCCTATGCAGCCTACAGCCCTGTATTGGTGAGTCGTGTTTTGCCTCCAGCTAATAAAATGATATCATTGTGAGGTCGGCGGACGGCCCTTAAAGGGTCTATTGGTGCCGCCAAAGACCACAAAACTGAGAGCTTCAAGACTGTAACTTACAGTGCTTCAGAATTGTTTAGACAGCAGACTGTCCTACAAAAGTCAAGTTGAACACCTTGCTCAAAAAGTAAAAACAGCTCATTTAGAATTTACAATTCATTTAACAAACAACACATGAAATATCCTGAGCTAAAGCAATGAATACAACTGAACTATGTTGTTTTGATGTTGCAGGTGCTCTTGTAAAAGAGATATTGATTCCGCTGAGACTTTCTGAATAAGTAAAGCTTAAGAAACTACACTGTAATTTATTTGTAAAAAGACAGAATTAACAGGTGTGGAGCCCAAATAGTAGCTCCTTTGTTCACTGTGTTTTATTTTAAATTAGCTGTTGGATAAAAACAGACTGAATCCCACAAAGCTTTGCGGCTGTCTTAAAAGTACAAGACATTACCAACCAGGCGTCATCATTTTACCAGTAATGCTAGCACTGAAGATCTCATACTCTGATACAGTCTTCAGATATACAGTATGTTTGTGTCTCTCATTGTGAAGTTTGACCTATTTCAAGAGCATTGCAGGGCATTTACTCAAGCACACAGATCTGGATATGGTGACATGATATGACAAAGACGAGACCTTTTCATATCCTTGTATACCCTCCAGGAAGACGTCTCTAGAACTAATTAAATGTCTTTTAATGTCTGTCTGAAAATGTTGAAGTAGTCAAAGATGTTATAATTTTCTTTGAAAGATATCTTGTTTGATGCAAGAAGGAATGAAAAAGATCTGGGGCCGCTCGTTGTACTGTAGACTGCAGAGTCAGAGACTGTAAACATACCCTCATATTCTGCATTCTACAACCAGGGATTTGGCCTTAGTTTGTTTTCATCTTTCTGTATCCACAACAAGATTCGTGCCTTGAGGCGTGCCAACTGCTTGTCAGTTAGACGTACTCAACTCAGATGATTCTGTTACTCACTACCTGTAAACTGTAGACAAAACAAATACAGTGTTACATTTGACTTTCTTGGCCTCACACAGAGAGCTTTGTCTCATGTGATTAATACTGCAAGTCTGGTATAGTGTGTTAGAAGGGTAGATATTAAAGTAGTGGTTCCCAACTGGTCCGGCAATGGTGTCCAGATTTCTCCTTAGTCATTAGCTCAAGGTTCACATGATTTAATTTATTCAGTGTCATACTGTCACAGTTCCTTGGGTTATGTTTTTTTTTTTTTAAATTTCATTTATTCACGTTGTTTCCTGTTTTACTTTGAACCTCCTCTCGTTTCAGATCACTTCACTTCCTGCCCCTGTGTGTTTTCCCTCCCTTTGATGACTTCACCTGTGTCTGATTGTCTGTCCCGTCCTGATTAGCCTCACCTGTGTCTCGTTATCCTTCCCCTCACCAGAGTATTTAGTGTGTGTCTTGTTGTCTCTCAGTGCCAGTTTAGTTTCCCTGTATCTTCTTCTTGGTTTTTTGGATTTAGCCTGTTGATTGACTCTAGCTGTGTTCGAAATCGCTCCCTATCACGGATATAGTGCACTATACAGTGTGTTCGCCATTTTGTAGTGTTGTTCGAATTCTCCGCGGTTAATTTCATTCACTATATAGTGGACTATAAAATACCCACAATGCACAGCAAATGTGAGTGAACAAACGATGTACCCTACATTTTACTCCCGTATACCACAATGCAATGCGGTCGTCTTTTGCCAGAGGAGAAGAAGAACAACAACCGCAAAGAGAAAAGAAACGAATAGGATGCTAGCCGGTAACGTTAGCTCACAAGCTAACAATAGCCACTTAGCTCGCACGAGCCAGGTAGCTTGTAGCTCGTACACTATTGTGGGCTATTACAGCTCACAATGCAGACACACAACCGTAGCTGACAAAACCAAACGTCTACACCATTGACATTTCAACAATTAATTGACAAAAAGTACAACCACCATACAGTTTGATCATCCTCAAAGCGCCCGGATGCTCGGCGCGTCCACTTGCGTCACAGGAGTAAGCGGCGCAGCTACTGATGCAACGACGCTCAGAAAATTTCAGTTAGTGTCCGAAATCTCGTTCAGTCGTTCCCCATGTAGTGCACTATATAGTAAACACGAAATAGGGAATAGTGAGTGAGTGGACGGTTTCGAACACAGCTTCTGACTCATCCCTTTTTTGAGTTGTTTGCCTCCACTGATAGTCCTGCTGTGTACCGTCATCTACCTTTTGACCAGTGAAGACTGTGTTATTTTACCCAAACTGTTTACAGAGTTGTGTGTTTGAGTCCACTCTCACCTGGTTCACTTGTTACACATACTTGCATTTGGCCATGTTGCTTCCAAACCACCCGCCTCGCCATTGACACATTTGACCAATTGACCCTTTGTCCCACCCCCGGACGCAGACTGGCCAATTATAGCTTAGCATAGCAATAGCTTCGGGTCGCCTCAGACCAGGGTCCGACAACAACGCAGCTGTGCTCCATTGACTCTAATGCAATCATTTCAGATTTCCTTCATTTTCAGGCTGGTTTTGTGGATTTGGAGCTAAATGTTGTGTCTGGGGCACGTCGTGTATTAATGACACTCATTACCTGGAGAGGTTGGAAAAAGATATACGTTTCTTCCCTGTTCCAAAACCAAAATCAAACCCTGAAAAGTGTAGGGTTAGCTAGCTAGCTACTGAAGATATAGCCTACTGAATGTATACACATGCTGCTTTTGCTTTTTAATGATGATAACAGTGAAACAAAGACTGACCCTGCTGTACAGGAACCAGTGAAGGGAAGCAGGGAAACTTGCGTTGTTGCATCGCATTGTGCGCAGATGAATGTAGTTTAACTTCCACCGGAGATGCCTGCCCGTCTGATGGCGGAGGTCCAGGTGCTGGCAGCAGCACGGGGGGAAGCCAAACACCGTTCATCTGCACACACTGCGATGCCACACAGCTGGTTCAATATCAGCAAAGTTTCCCTTTATATTCATTGTCTTGTGTGGCGATCAGCAGTGATGTGGTGGTTCACTTTTACACTGTGATCTGTAGCCTATAGTTCGGCTTTAGCTTCTAACTATCTTTGTCTTTTTAACTTGTTGTTGCTACTGAGTCAGTTTGACATCCTGGATATATCCTTCAAACACAGACTGTAGACGCCTCTGTCTGCTTCTCTCTGGAATCACTGTTTCAGTTTTCCAAAAATATAATAATATGTCTTAAGGGAGTGCAGTTAGTTACAGTGTGGGCTCCATGCTTACTCCGACAGCTTGTCGGACCATCAGAAATGGCGGGGCTTAGCAAAAGGTCACTTGGTTTCACAACCTGACACACTGACACAAGACCCGTTGCCTGACCTGAATCCGCTATTCTTATCATAACCATGCGCTGCGATAATTTGGTAAGGAAGCACATTTAAAGTGATAATTTTGGGAGATGTCATACATGTGAAACTAAGAAAATTGATTTTAAAATGAAGGTATTTCAGGAAAAACAATTAAAAGAATATTTTTTTGCTTATTCTCATAATATTGAGAAGCATGTCTCCACAGTTAATGTGTCTGTTAGTCATGCACCTGATTAAAGCAGCTCTCATTTTCCAGCTGGTGCAGAAGACAGAGCTGACACACAAAGTCAGCAACAAACAGCAAACATTAAATTAAATTATTACATTCTAATTTTATTTTAATACAGCTATTTGTCATCCAACACCTGCTATCTGACCTGCATGTTCTTATTTCACCCAGAACCACACCTGAAAATAAAATTAAGACAAAATACCACCCATAAATCACCTTTTTTGCGGGTCACTTGCTGGGTACCTGCAGGTATCCCACCCGATGCTGGACTCTGATGCAGATTCACACTAGGCAGTACACACTGAGTCGAGACACATCTGCTTGAGTCGAGAGTGTCAACTGAAAAATCCTGCACTCATCCTGAAGTTGTATGACTCCACTTTATGAACATACTGAGGCATGGGAAAAGAAGGTGTCTGGAGGTAAATGTAACAGCAGTTTCTTAGTAAATCTGAGATCAGTCTGAATTAAGCTTCTGCAAAGATACACATAAACTCTGCCAGCCAGAGAAGGCTGTTGTGGGTAATCGTAGCTCCCTGAGGCGTCTCTGTGAGATGAAGAATTATGCAAACACACAGTTGTGTATGTCATATCCTAACAGCTAATGTCTATATAACTAAAAAAAAAACTGCTGCTACACTTTCTGTGTGGTGATATTTTTTCAACTTGACTGCAAAAAGAATTGCACAAAAAAGTGAGGTAGAAATTTGACTTTGCGTTCCATCTGTCTGCACCATAAGACCATCACATGAAGGCTCATATTCCATCCCACTAAAAATCACTGTTTCCTTCTGAGAGCCATTTCTAGCAAGATCTAGTTTCCTATTATTTTCTGAGTCACTTGAATGCACCACCTGCTAACTTTTAATCAGAGGCAGGTGTGCTGAAGTGAATGTGGAGTGTGGAAGACACCACAGGGTTACAGTCTTTAACTGCTGCCTGTTTGGTTCATCTTAGTTTATATTGTTTGATGAAGTGGTTTAGTACCCCATTAATTTGAACTTTTTGTAAAGGCCTGTTTATTTGGGCATTTTTGTTTTCATGTTTTTAAATGCGACAGTCAAGACAGTCAGTTCATTGCGTCATACTGCAATTCTCCATACATCCTCAAATCAATTAACTCTTAAACCGACCGAAGCACCCTGGATTAGTGAGTACAAAACAAACAAAGACAGCAAGTTTATTGTATTTCTCACATCTGTGGGCAGCTATGTTTGAACTTACTTGCCTTCAGAACTGCCTTACTTCTTGGTGTCATAGATTCAACAAGGTGCTGGAAACATTCCTCAGAGATTTTGGTCCATATTGACATGATGACACCACACAGTGGCTGCAGATTTGTCGGCTGCACATCCATGATGTGAATCTCTCGTTCCACCACATCCCAAAGGTGCTCTATTGGATTGAGATCTGGTGACTGTGGAGGCCATTGGAGTACAGTGACCTCATTGCCATGTTCAAGAAACCAGTCTGAGATGATTTGAGCTTTGTGACATGGTGCGTTATCCTGCTGGAAATCAGCCATCAGAAGATGGGTACACTGTGGTCATAAAGGGATGGACACGGTCAGCAACAATACTCAGGTAGGCTGTGGTGTTTAAACCATGCTCAGTTGGTACTAAGGGGCCCAAAGTGTGCCAAGAAAATATCCCCCACACCATTACACCACCAGCACCAGCCTGAACCGTTGATACAAGGCAGGATGGATCCATGCTTTCATGTTGTTTACACCAAATTCTGACCCTACCATCTGAATGTGGCAGCAGAAATCCAGACTCATCAGACCAGGCAACGTTTTTCCAATCTTCTATTGTCCAGTTTTGGTGAGCCTGTGTGAACTGTAGTCTCAGTTTCCTGTTGTTAGCTGACAGGAGTGGCACCTGGTGTGGTCTTCTGCTGCTGTAGCCCATCTGCTTCAAGGTTGGACATGTTGTTGGCTCAGAGATGGTCTTCTGCAGACCCTTTTTGGGACCATCCTCTGTAAACCCTAGAGATGGTTGTGTGTGAAAATTTCTGAAATACTCAGACCAGCCTGTGTGGGACCAACAACCATGCCACATTCAAAGTCACTTAAATTACCTTTCTTCCCCATTCTGATGTTCAGTTTGAGAGCAGATGCAGATCACTTGACTATGTCTACATGCCTAAATGCATTGAGTTGCTGCCATTAGTTGTTTGAATTAACAAGTAGTTGAACGGGTGTACCTAATAAAGTGGCCCGTGAGTGCATGTTAACGGTGAAGATTGGCTAAATATGCACCCAAAGAATTCCGTAAAAGAGGAACACAAAAAATAAGTGATTGCAGTCTATTTTACCCCTGACTCACAAGAAATATGTTGAGTCATAGCAGCATGGCTCTGTAGGAATGGAAATATATTTTCTGTCTGTCTGTCTGTCGGTTGTCCACCACTTTGGACCAGATTGAAAAATGTCAACAACTACTGGGTGAATTTCCTTGAAAATTCATACAGGCATCACATCCCCTTCAGGGTGAATTGCAATAACTTTGGCGATCCCCTGACTTTTCATCTAGCCCCACCATATACTCAATTTACCCAACACATTTCTCTGGTGAATATAACAGAGAAGGAACTGACAGATTTTTCCATGTATATATTTTTTTTTCGTGGAAGTTTTCTTACGGTGTACTTAACGTTAATGTAGCGACATTGACTCTTAGATATAGAGTGAAGCTTGATTTCCCACTGTACACATCCCGGTGTTTGTTTCTGTGTGGGGTAATTTGTGCTGAAAAACTAATCTAAATTAATCTTGCTGATGAATGTTTTAGTTACAGTTAGATTGAGCGAGCCGAGCCTTGTGCATAAAAGATTCTAAATTAATTACATTTATATAAGTTTACCCCGTGCGTATGGGTGAACCTGGCACGGAGACAGAGTTTAAGAAGGGAGGGCATAGAGGGTTGTTTTTTTTACTTTTAAATTCTTGCTCCGACGTTATCTACTGCAGCTTTAGTGGAGTAAGGGGAAACAAAGCGGGAAGGTCTGTTGTCTTCTACCACTTTGTACACCAGAAAGCAAACAGTCAAGTAATTGGTTCCATTTGAAGTTGAACACGGGGGAATGTGGGTAGCAAGTCTCTCTCTGCCTGTTAGCACAACAGATGTCAGGTTGCATGTGGCTAAATATACTCTTTGGGGGTTTGTTATTTCCTCAGATATTGATTCCTCCCCATGTGCCCCGTGACTGAAGAGCTGCTTTTTATCTTCACTTTGAGGGCCCCATCACATGTTTGTATATTTGGCCGCACTATTAACACCCTAATTAATTTAATTTCTGTTTTAATCACCAGTAAGACGTTCTCATGGTCAGTCAAAAGCCAAGCAGTATTTCTTGAATCTCATGGACTTCACAAGCCTGTGTAACACTCACAACAATTTGAGTCATCCTAATCCCGCAGTAATCACTGTTTATGGATGTACAGGCTGCAACAGGCGAACGCTGGCACCAGCTGCTTCTTTAGACACCTGTCAGATCTGTTTCAACCTCTGATCTGTATTCATTTGAAGGCCTTAATGCCGGCTGAGACAGATCTCAAGAAGCTTGTTTGTGCTGCACCCACTGCATCTCATTGCAAGTGAAGATGCACATTTATCATTGTTATAAAACCATCTTCTTCTCTGTTTTTTAACATTTTTACAGGTCTGGAAACAAAGCAGGCTGCAGGGATAAGAGCTTTGTTTACGCCTTGCTAATACGAGAAAACAAGTGATTTCCCTCTAAAAACTGAGGCGACACAAAATCAGGTTTGCTATGGAATTATTTTGAGTGTTTTTTGTCTTTAAATCCGAACCTCATCTGTGGAGCTTTTTTCAGTTCATAGCCATTTTGAGGTGTCTGCATTCAGATCTGGTCGTACCTGTTTCCCGCTCCTTGTGTGGCAGACAATAACACCCTCTGAGGTGTCTACTTGACACAGAGGCACTGGAGGGAGTTCTTTGCCTCCAAGGAGAGCGTTATTTATTCGACAACAGGAGGCCTCAGAGGTTATTACCTTGTTTATACCACAGCCACTTTCCAAAGATAAAGAAAAAATGCCCATCTATCCAGACAAATGCATTATTTGTGCATTGTTCAGCAACAAGTGTGTCTTTATTCTTGGGGAAATTATTTTGCTGTTACATAGAACAAATTGAGTCTCGCTGTTTGATGATAAGCTCACAGAAATACCTCATGGGGTTTAGCAAAGAAAATAAACGCACACCACTCCAAAACCTATTGTTTGGTTTGATGTACCACACTGCAATTAATTAATTTGCTCATATAATTCAATGGGTAAAGATGATAAGAAGCAACTGTGAAAAAATATAAAGAACAAAATTTGAAAATAAGAAGAACGACAAGTTTTTTAACCTAAGTTAACCCAAGTTTTTTAAATAATAACAAGGATGCAAAGGAACATGGAACTCCTTAGTAAACTAGATACTTCTGGTTGCCACAGATCATGTCAAAGTGCATCAAAGGTAATGATTATTAGGTTGACTCAGTCAGCTCAGACTTTGTCTCCCCATCCCTCACAATATCGGTTTAATTGACCTATGGCTAAGTCCCGCCCTCAAATGCGATGAGCCAATCACAGTGCGTATAGCCATTCCCGCACACTCGGACATTCTCTGCCTGGGCGTTCATTGAAATGCATTACAGAAAGTCAGTTTTGTTCGGTTTTATGAGCTTTTTCGGAGATTTGAAGTTTAAAAATGGTCAAACGGTGTGCATGGGGTACATGCAACTCTGACACAAGGTATCCTGAGAGGCTGGGCGACGAGGTGTATTTTTTACACTTTAAACCACATCTCAACCGAGAAAAGTGTCTCCTTTGGATAAAGTTGTGTGGTAACGTTAGACCACAACATCAACTCAACGTGAATAAGATTAACACTGATGTCTACATCTGTTCTAAGGTAAGTCAACATTGTGTTTGAGGCAACATATTGTCACTTTGCTGGAAAGAAATATAAAGTTATCTTTAACATCTCTAGCTAACGTTAGCTAAAGTTAGCCTAACGTTAGCCTAACGTTAGCTCCTAGCTGCGTTGTTCATCATGTCACCTTGTTTGCTGGGAGTTCATTAGCCTATTTTGTTCTAGTTTTGTACTTTGGTGATCGTACATCATTGTTAGCTGTTGTCCAAAGGGCTCTAGTTAAGCTAACGTTAACTTCTGGAGCTTAGCTTCATTAACTTATCTGTAATGGCAGAGATAACAAAGGTTGGCAAACGTTATGCTGAATGATTCAGTGTAAATACTGTAGCACCAAACTAACGGAGAGACACTCTTGGTAAAGATGGTAAAAAGGCCGTTATCCTTTTCTCATATTCTGAGCCAAAAACCTTAACTTCAGTGGCACTTTAACTTGTTGTCTTTGATGGCGATGGCAACGAGATGCGGTTCACAAGCGTACACTGTGACCTGTAAATTTTGGCTTGTAATTTAAGCTTTTCATCGACCTTCTCAACAATAAAATGATGAATATATCCCTCCAATGCGTAGTTTAGGCCCTTTTGGTTACTTCTCAATGACATCTGATCGTTATGTCCCCAAAAATCATCAATTGCCTCCTGTGAAATGCTGTGTACTGTGACACCTGCCATAGCGCCGGTCACTGAATGTTGATAGTTTGTCCGAGTGAGTGGAGGGGGCGTGGCTTAGCCATACGTCAGTTCTCTCCAGTTAATTCACCCTTTGCTACCCCCACCCCGTTGTGAAGGTCTGTCAAGCTCTATGAGCTAGCATGGTGCAGAACTGTCAAACTGCATTTCCTGAGGAAACATTATCAAATTTTTGGAAAAACAAAAATGTGTTTTCAGGGAGAAGCAGACAGGAGGGTCTACAATATGTTTGAAGGATATATTCAGGATGTCAAAGTCACTCTGCAGCAAAAACAGGTTAAAAAATGAAGACAGAAGCTAAAGCCTAAAGATCATAGTGTGAAAGTGCCATCACATCACCTGGTGATAAAGCCAGTAGACAGTGATGTCATAGGGAAACTTTGCCGATATGTAACGGGGTCAATTATACAGCAGTAATATGTGTAACAAAGTCAAATGTACATTTGTAATATTAAGTTTTATAATTCCACAAAATTTGTTTCAGTTGTTATAACCTGACACACTTAGGCCTCCATAGACAATATGTGGAACATTTGATACTCGATACATTTCTGTACCCCTACGTTCACCTTTAGCGCTACCCCACCTATAAAGGGGTGTCTCCCACCTTACCTCTCCCCTTCTGCTGTTGTGCTCCATGGGAGAGGTAAGCAACATTGTTCTCATAGTAATTTCAGTGTTTTAGCGCTGTTAAGCTGTTTAGAAGTTCATTTAATGCTAACATTATCCTGTGTCGCTTAATTTGTGTTGGGGCTCGAGTTTGTATGGTTGTGAATGCAGAGGAGTTTTTGCCCCTTGCTGTCAGGAATAAACGAAGATCGTCTCCAAAGATGTCCATGGTCTGGGCTTCTTCATATCTACACAGTGCAGACAACACTGGAGTCCACCGGTTACATGTAACCAGCTTTGTTAAACATCCTTTCCCCTGTGTAGTGTGTTCTATGAATTATTTTGTATTGAATGAGTTGTATGTTTGTATTAGTGGCTACAGAGAAGATGTTTTTGCATGTTTGGCTCCAGAAGTCAGTGCAGGGGTTGATTTGCAGGCCATGTTCCCATTTCTCTTTGGGGGTGGATATTGTAGGATTGGTGTGGACATTATCTTATAGATGGTGGACAGTAGTTTCTTTCTGGTAGTGATGTTGATCAGGTGTGATGTCAGTGGGGGGAGATCTAAGTTGACTTAATGTTGTTTTTCTTTCTTTAATTGAGCAGGAGAAATTCTACAAAGTGATACTCCCCGGTGCTGTACTTCTACACCAGACGAGTAAATGAGACCAGTGTTGTTATGGAAGACATGTTTGAGGTGCGTGATACCTTCACTGATCCATGTTGAGAAGTGAAGTGGTTTTCTGTTCATCATGAGCCTCAGGTATGTGTCTTCACAGTGTGTGGATTAGCAGTGTTTGGCTTCCCACAGTGCCTTGGTACCTCTGTCGGCAGATGGACAGGAAGCTCAAGGGGAAGCCAAAGACCGTTCATCTGCACACACTGTGATGTCAAATAGCAGGTTGATTTTCGACAAAGTTTCTCTGCTTTCCTTCACTGGTTCCTGTACAGCAGGATTGGTCTTTATTCATTGTTATCATCATTAAAAAGCAAAAGCAGCATGTGTATACATTCAGTAGGCTATATCTTCTGTAGCTAGCTAGCTAACCCTACACTTTTCAGGTTTTTTTTTTTGTCTTTTGGATAAGGAAATAAATTTTTATCTGCTTCCAGCCTCTCCGGGTAATGAGTATCACTATTACACGTCCCTGAGGCAAAACACCATTACTAGCTGAGCCTGAACATGATTGCCTGAGAGTCTGTGGGGCACAGCTATATAGTTGTTAGACCTTAGTCAAACCTGGCCAATGCTATGCTGTGATTGACAAGTCTGCATTTGAGGGGCGCGACTGAGCAAATGGTCAATTGGAAATGATATCAGGCATTTTCGCAACAATCAGTTCTGGTGACTCCCTCAGAGGAACTCCCCACTGGAAATCTCCCCCCAAGACTACATACCGTCAAGGTTATTTTTCTGTTTCATTCACATCACCAATCAGAACACTGAAGTGACATACTTTAAGCTGGTCAGCCGTTGGTCAAAGTTGCGTTGTATGTCCAACATCATCAGTAGTGAACTACACTGCCAGTGCTTTTTGTTTTCTTCCATTTCTTTTTTTTTAATTACAAGCTGTTGTTTGTGTTTTGTGTTGTCGATTGTTGACTTGGCCAACGGATTTTTCAATATGGTGGTTGCTGGTGCTGCATTGGCTGTGTTCAACCAGTCAGTGTACACTTATATAACTCATGGCTCCTCCAACACATTCTCACTCCGACCTTGTCACATATCGATGTTTGGTCATGGACTTTCCATGTCGAGATAGGATGTGCAATGTACCCTGGGTGCGTTGGTTGTTGACGTCCTGGGACACCATACATGCAATGTCTGTTTTCAAAATACAGATCTATTTTTGCAGGATATGTACTGTCCTACTTTCATGTTTTTATTTGGAGTGAGGGGGGCAAATGCATGTGTTCTATGTATTTAGGAAGACGTGTCATTGTTGCACGTTATCATTACTTATACTGTAAGGTTCCCCTGTTGGTCACATGACCCTTGTCTTGCCTATAATAGCTGAGACTTGAGACTCTCGCTGCTGCTGAATTGGCTCTTATTTTTCCTTTACTGAGAAGGGATCATCTGAGCTTTTTGACAGGCGGCTTGAGATTGTCTGCACACATTTTCAGAGGAAGTCATCTTCTACAGGCTCAGATTTCTGCTCACTTTTTGATGCGACGCTCCCTGTGGTGGTATTTGAAGACGAAATGGTTGTTGATATGTAATCATGGTCTGATGAGAAACAAAGCACCTTGTTTATATAACATTATTCAAAACAGCAATAACAAAGAGCTTCTCAGGAGAAGGAAGAGGAGGAGAATAAAGAAGGTAGAGGAAACAATATATAAAACAAAGTGTTGTGAAGACGTGAGTTAAGATGCTTTTTTAAAAGACGTTCACTGATTTGAATTCTCTGAGACGTTGTGGGATGTGCACTAGAGTCGAGGAGCGGCAGCAGCATCTTTCTTTCCAGCCTGATTTTTCAAACTAAAATTAGATCCATACAGTTGAAATGTATTAAAGAACCATCTCCTGCCGCCTGGAGTAAAGACTAGCCTTGCATATATCACAGAAACGTCATGTCTTCCCCCAGAGACTCCCACAGCCTATTGGCACACATTTCACAGAGTTGAACTCTGACCCGCGCGGAAGTCAGCTGCCGGGGCGAGGAAAGGCCGTGAGGACAAAGACAGAGGGAAAATCAGACCTCTCCAGCTAATTGTGCTACCTTCACCAGTGCCTGCTCGCACAGCGGGTTCCCTCCTGTGCCCCTCTTGACTGATGTGCTGAGAATGAGATTCTGTCACTTAAAGACTCACCAGGGCGATACCCTGCAGACTTTTTACCGGGCCAAGACCGGGGGCCCGCCCCGGTGGTATTTGGAGAACGAGAATGAGGTCACTTTCAGTTTCTGCCTGCTATGCGTGACTGCAGCTTCAGTGGACACTGACAAATGCTGAAGACTGTGAGACAAAGAAGTAGTAGTGTGTATTTTACTGCATAAGAGAAGAGAGTACAGTGATGTCACGGATAACTGCTGTAACAACCTGATAACAGCTACTGATCAAAACAAATAAATCACATCACTTGGAAGGCTTAATATGAAATTAATACCAGCAGCTGATGTTTTGTTTAAAAGCTTGAACCTTTCATAAATGTTAAGTTTTCTCACACTGGAAAGCTTATATATAATATCATGCCATCAAACCAGATTTAACTTAAGTAAGAGATGGGAGAATATATTGGACAGTGGAGGAAATTGTTGAGGAAACAAACGCTCTGCTGCACAACAGGAGACAAAGCACTGGGTGCTGATTGGACAGAAGACGTCATGTGGACAGAGGGAGGATAAGGAACACAGAGTGGTAGTGGAAACTTTTCTGATTACTCGAGAAACCAACACAGAGCCTGAACTCGAGAAAAGCAAAAGTATATATAATTTGTTCAAATGCTTAGAATAACCCGTTTACATTTTCGCAACCAGGACCTCCTGTGGTCGTTGCAGAAATGACTGTTGTCTCTAAGGAGCGAAGGCAGAATGCTGTTAAGGCGTTACAAAACTGCTCAGTGAAGAGATTGGGTCAACAGTGTTATACAAGAGACTGCTCACATCCTGTCGTCTACCAAGTGTTGAGGTTTTTTTTTTGAGGGTATACACAGGTATATGGGGTATACCCACCTCTTTTTCTGGCAGTTTACAGCACACCCACCTATCAGCTAAAAACCCACTGGCATCTATAGAAGACTGACACACACTCCTGACATTCTGCATTACACTAACACACACCCTACCATCATTATTATCCCCCCTCTTGCACATATTCTTGTACCTGTATCATACTGTAAATCTTTTTATCCCCTGGACAGTAATTTTCACATTCCTGCATGTAGCTGCCGCTGACAAGAGAATGGTTGACACGTTGCCATGCCAACAGCGGAAGTCATATGTGAGATTCTTTTGTGATAGTGAAGTGGTTTTCTGACACTGTTGTGGGGGTTTGTGTTTGCTTTGTGAGCTGGAGTTATTATTGCGCTGTCTTTGTTAAATTCATGATGATAAATATCTTTTTCTGTGTAAATCACGGTAATAATGTACTCATTCGTTCATTTTCCGTAACATGTTATCCTGTTGGGGGTCCCCGGTGGAGGGCGGGAGCCTATCCCAGCTGACATTGGGCAAGAGGCAGGGTACACCCTGGACAGGTCACCAGACTATCACAGGGCTGACACATAGAGACAGACAACCATTCACAGTCACATTCACACCTACGGACAATTTAGAGTCACCAATTAACCTGCATGTCTTTGGACTGTGGGAGGAAGCTGGAGTACCCAGAGAAAACCCACGCTGACACGGGGAGAACATACAAACTCCACACAGAAGGGCTCCCCCACTCTAGGTATTGAACCAGAAACCCTCTTGCTGTGAGGCGACAATACTAACCACTGTGCTGACAGTAATAATGTGCATACAACCTATTTTGTCATTTGTTTGAAGGACTTTCCGCTAACAGCAACTTGCAGCCTCTATTTTTACACATTGTCCTTGTTGCTTGGTTTCTCTTTCAGTGTTTTCTGATAAAGGAATGACCAAGGACTTTGTTTGAGTGACATAGTACTATAATTGTCATTTTATTTTTTTCAAATTTGCTTTTAACTGTTAGAAATAAAGGACTACTTGAGTGCACTGTAGCAACAGCTGTTCATAGCATTCTGCAAAATGCACCCTGCTTTAAACTTTATATGAATTCTGCTACATTTCCTAAAATAATCTGTACAATGAATTCCTACATACAGGCATTAAGTCCTGGTAAAGACGGACATTTTGCAGCAAAGGTAATGAGATCATGGGAAATAATCTGAGTGATTTAGCTCAGTGGTTCCCAACTGGTCCAGCCAGGGGGTCCAGATTCCTCCTTAGTCATTAGTTCAAGGTCCGTGCGGTTTAATACATTCAGCATCATACTTGTGTTTGGCCATGTCGTCGAGCTAGATTGTCGTCTCTGTCATGAAGCTGTCCATTAGTCACTCACTGTACAACTGATTTAGCTTAACACATTGAGGTGGACCACATAAAACATACCACATGGTAGTCAATTAAAATGCACCATACATTTTTTTAATATGTGTTTTAAATTAAAAGTTATTGTTATGCTTTTTTTGAATTGGCTCTGTTACACTATTGGCTGCCCAAAGTACTCAATGCACAAACTAAACTAAACACTCATACAATTATTATTTTTTCCTGAGTCACCGTACTTCTTGTCTTCTCCGTTACGTGTCACAGTGATGAATAAGTTGGAAATTTCCTTTCAACATAACGAGGGGATGACAACGTGCAAGACTGCATATCATCAAAGTTCATGCTGAAAATGGAGCTTAGATGGATTTGTGAATAAATGCTATCTCCGTGTTTTCACTGCACATCAGTATAAGTTTATGGAAATGCTAATACAGGCTTTACATGTATTAACACATGTCAGTATTTCCCACCACTGAGGACGAGACAAGGATTCCTGATGTAGAATTACACAATAAAATCCTCTTGTGTGCAGAGGAGAAGAGCAGAGTTATATCTGCTCTATATGCTGCACAGGTCTTAGGAGATCACAGTGCTTGGTGAGCATTAATATTCCTATTTCTGCACTACTGCTGAAACCTACAGTACAGCTTCCTCTGTAATGTCATCGCAGTGTAGCATGATGAGGAACCTGTCCCTTAAAACAGAAGATGGTGCATCAACAATTATTTCATCCTGTACTGTTTCCAATTAGCAGACACGTGTGACATCATGTCTTTCTTTTTTCTATGAAAACCTGGATTATATCCCAGAATCTGCTGCTGCTTTCTTTCTGAGAATAAGATGAGAAGAACAATATCAATCTCATGAGTCAGGCCACTGTTCGCCCAGCTTAGACAGACATCAGTTTATCCATCTGTCCAAGAATACTGTGTTACAGCACAGGGTGCCAGATACATTTGGTGAGACCAGGTTTGCGAAGTGATTCCTGTACAGGCATGATGAAACCAAACCTGGCAACCTTAATGTGATGACAAGACTTCACAATGCTGTGCACAGACACTGTATCCAAATGTTGAAATAGTTAAAACACACAAATCTGGGGCACCCCATGTACGAAGGCTGTGTCCTTGCCGTAGTGGCCACGGGCTCGATTCCAACCCATGTCCCTTTGCTGCATGTTGTTCCCCCTCTTTCTCCCTCTACTTTCGCTGTCCTTTCAAATAAAGGCAAAAAAGCTTATAGCCTTTAGTGAATATGGGATGTTTTTGAGACAATGACTGACGGCCTTACACCAGTGACACTACGTCAAGCATTAACCTATCTCAGTAAAGAGAAGCACTGTTGATGCATTTTTGAAAACAACCAAGATGGCTGCGGGACCTGTCTGTCTGACTTGAACATGAACACTCATTCACAGACACACTGATAGCATAGCTTTGGCTCAGAAGGTAGAGCGGGTCGTTGAGTCCGTGCAATTGATTAAAAATGCATACCTCATGGCGCATTGTAGGTAGCCTCAGTTACCAGTGTATGAAGTGTGTGTGAAGGGGTTAATGTGAAAGAAAGACTAGAAAGGCGCTGCACAAGTCTGTTTGCCATTAATGCAGCACCATCACATCTCATCTCTGCATAGTGGCGTGTGGTCGTTAGGATGGGCCAGATTTTGTGTTGAAACAAGTACCGTGTATTTTATAGTATTGTCACATGAACAAATACAGACTTGATGTTGGACACCATGAACATACATATAACCAATCATCTCTGCAAATCTGTATCTGCCAAAAATACCAAGGCATATTAGCTGTTTCAGGCTGTCAGTTTTACGTTGAAGCGAGCTTTAGGAGGTGGAGGTGTTGGGAAACCACAGACAATATGTACCAGATGTGCATCAATGGAGATGATGATGTCACCGGCCTTTTTTCGCAGCAGATATTTTGACTTGTGATTGAAGGAAAAGCCAAGGTGTCACTAGCAACATTAACAAGGCTCCGTTTAATTCAAGTGTCCCAGTAGGACATGACAAGTGTGACAGTGAGTGTGCCACCGCCAAGAACGATTGTGATTGGTTGAAAGAAATAAAAAAAGCCGGGGCGTTTTTTTTCTCCAATCTTAAAGTCAGAGTCGGCACAGCCAGACCTTTCTTTTCTTGAGAAAGGTCTGGTGAGCGAGACTATGGATGGTGTGACACTAGGTGAGAAGGCTGCCAAGCTGCAGACCACTGTTTGAGACCAGCAAACAGCAGTACTGGTGGTTTTGGGTGACCCTTCACAACATTTTCACTGGTGTTTGTGGCACCAAACATGGGTGTTTTTCAATTCAATTTTATTCATAAAGCCCAATATCACAAATCGCATTTTGCCTCAAAGGGCTTTACAGCACATGACATCCCTCTGTCCTTGGAACCTTCACAGCAGATAAGGAAGCTGTCCCTGCTTTTCAAGGCGCTTTTGTGCCACCAAATGTGGGTGTTTTAAGCAAAAATATGATCTTTACTCAACCATAACCAAGTGTTTCTGTGCCTAAACATAAACACACGTTGAGAAAAGTCAAATTTCAACATATCCGCTACAAAATATTGTACAAATGTAATGTATTTATGGTTTGCAAAAACATTTCATGCAAACAGTTTTTGTGGCATTTGGGTGTCAATACCAGTACTCTGAAACTGAAGCAGCTAAATGGCATGTCAAAGTACGTGTTGTGATTGTTGTAGTTTCTATCGCCGCAACTTAAAAATATACATATATCTTTCTTAATTTGATTTATTAAACACAAACTCACCTTTACACACACCCCTGAAACAAAACAAATTTAGACCAACAAGGGTCGTTTCACAAATACTGTGCATCACTACATTTTATCACAGAGATCTTTCCTTGTATGCTGCTAGGATTGGTTAAATACCAATAGGAAACATATTTAGGAGCGAGTAGGAAATTAAACCAAGTTCAGGGACAGGTTGTGGGTCGTGCAGTGGTGGTGGAGCAGAGAGGACCAGTGATACGATGGGATAGCGGCTCTGTATCAGAGGAAAGGGATGAATAGCTATTGTGCCCTACCCTCCCAAAGGGTCAGAGAGCTTAGAGATGGCAGAAATGAGGTTGGTGCCCCTGTGTCTTTCCGGGTGAAATGAAGATCATACTGCCTTTAAGCCCTTTCTTGCCCAAAGTAATAAAACTGTGGCCAATAGCGATTGAGATGTTAAAAATGGGCTCCAGGCTAAAACTTCCTCACAGCTTCCCTCTCCTCAGATAACACATTTCTCAGCTTTTACCACTGAATTTGTTCAACAGCAAAGGTTCTCTGACACAGTTAAGTCTTTCTGTGCCCTAGCTGACAAATGTTATGCTTGTTTACTTGAGAGCTGCTTTGAGCAACATTAAGTTGTTGTCGCATTCACCGCAAAGTGATTTTTTTTCCTAAATGAATTTTTTAATTACCGGAGAAATTGTACAATCCTGCCTCCTACATACTCGTTTTATGATTAATGGAGTATAAAAGTATTCATTCATTTGACAACAGCTTGTGATACGCCGACAATAAAAATCTTTTCACCATTAAAAACATGAAAGGTGAAGTAAATACAGAGCTAAAGGTGGCCTAATTAACACTGTGCCGCTACCAAGAAGCAGTGACAGCTCTCTAGCCACAAAATGGGCTTTGGGAACGGCAACAAATCCCTCAGCCTTTTTTTTTCTCGTTGGTTTGGGCTGTGAGTCGACCAGAGAATGTGATAAATGTGTTTTTCTTCAGTTAGTCAAGGCCACCTACACACACAGAGGCTAATCGGAAAAAAGACAGTGTCTTAACAGTGCAATCTATGAAGTATTTTTGCATATATACATGTTTATGTTAACTCTGGCAGTTTATTTAAGAAACCGCAGGTCTCAGATGTAAATTTTAATAGACTTCATTGTTTAGTCTCGATGAAACAATGCAGTAAACAGGGCTATGTGTCCATGTTGCTGCCCTTTAAAGGGAAATTTCGGTTTATTTCAACCTGTCTCCTATCGTCCTAAATTTGTTTCAAGTGACTAGTGACATAAAAATAATAGTTAGCATGTTAGCCGTTAGCCTAGATATAGCCGGGGCGGGTAGCGTCAGACCTGTTAAAACGTAAGTGAACGGGCAACCTTCAAGTGCAAAGTTAGTCCACTAAACAAGCTTTTTTTCCACAAAGACCGCCTCATATCGTTAGGATAAATGTCAGAGAACATATAGAAAACGACATGTAAACGTGTTGTCTTACCTTACCGGTGTGGTGCCGTGTTTGTTTACCATTTAGCTCTGCTTTCCAAAGCGTGGCCGAAATATATCTCGCGAGCTCTAGATAAAGCCCAGCTGGATACTACTCCAGGTGGAGGTGTCTCGTCCTCGGTCACATCCAGACCTTGAAAATAAGGCTGCAACCGGTCCCATTCCTTGCAACAGAGGCATTCCTCTTCTGTGGGCACTGGGGCACAGCATTCACAGGTACACCACCAATCTCCAGAGCTACGCAGCCTTGCAGCAGCCATTCCTCCTCTCTCGTCCTCTGCCTGGTGTGCCTCTCTCTCTCTCCTCCTCCGTTCTTCAATTTCACGAAGCTCTTCGTCAGTGTATTCTGGCTCAAATAAATAAGGGTGGCCATCAAACTCTGCAAAATCAAATCCTCCTCCACAAAGTCAGAGTCTGGCAAAAAGTCAGCCATTATTCTATAAATCTTTCATAAAATAAATGAATGAACTTTTCAGGCTACTGTCCGGTTCTGCCTTCCAGCTGTTGCTGCTTGTTCTCACGAGATTTCAGGCATAGTATGAGATCGCTGCTTGTTCTCGCAATATTTCGGCCGCGCTTTGGAAAGCAGAGCTAAATGGTAAACAACAAACACGGCACCACACCGGTAAGGTAAGACAACACGTTTACATGTCGTTTTCTATATGTTCTCTGACATTTATCCTAACGATATGAGGCGGTCTTTGTGGAAAAAAGCTTGTTTAGTGGACTAACTTTGCACTTGAAGGTTGCCCGTTCACTTACGTTTTAACAGGTCTGACGCTACTATGCGCCCCGGCTGTATCTAGGCTAACATGCTAACTATTATTTTTATGTCACTAGTCACTTGAAACAAATTTAGGACGATAGGAGACAGGTTGAAATAAATCGAAATTTCCCTTTAACAAAAATACAAGACAAACTGGTTGGAAATTGGGATTTAAGGTCAATTACCAATTGAAATGAATGGATTTTGCTTTGAAATTCACAATTTCAGATGCTTTTGTATTGGGCCTTAAATTAAAACACTCATTATGTGCAAATTTTGGAATTTTGTCATCATTCATATTCAGTAAGTCTCTCTTCACAGTCGCTGGTTGTCTCCTCTGTGTGTGCACTAAAAAAATCTGGTGTCCACACATAGCCCTGGCTCTGTGATGGGAAACAAACAAAGTGGCTCAAACCGAGCCACACAACACTCTCATGCTGTGCTTGTGCAACAGGACAGGGGAAGGGCCATGGCTGTATCAAGAGAAAGGCAGGAGAAGCTAGAGAGACGGTGAAACAAAGCTTTTGAAGGAGTGCTGATGGGAAAAGGTGTATTTGTTTGGGTGCTGAGTTCAAATATCAACACTCTGTCTCCAGAATTGCAGACTCCACCTGAAAGTGTACTCAAAAAGGTCAGAATATACACTAAAACTAGAAATGGAGGAGCTGGCTCCAGCTCAGTGTTTCCTCATAGAAGGGTTTGTATGATATCTTACAAAAATGCACATACAATGATTCGTATGATATCAAATCAGCACTCCTGCCGGTTAGGATCATGGTTAGGCGTTGTCACATTCCATACCTACGTAAAGTCATGTCAGTTAGGTTTAGGAAAGTAAAGTTACATCATAAAAGGGGCAAAGTAGTGCAAGCATGTGCGCAGATAGACCTCAGGGCGGTGCTCAAGCACCTGCCCTCTTGCACTCTGTCTAAATAAGTGCCCTTTTGGCAAGACATGTTGTTTTCTATTTCATGTTATAATTTTAGAGGTTAGTTTTTAAATTTGGTCCATGCCATCAATTCTCAATTAAAAGGGTGTTGTACTCCCAACAACTGCATTTGAGTCAAGCCCCTGCCCCTCAAGGTCGAGGTCAAGGTCAAGGTGACTTTATTGGTACTCGTAGGTAGATTTGTTCTGCAGTAGCAGGAGAGGGCCTCTAACATTACACACAGACATTTAAAACACAGGACAGATACAATTTCCCTTGTGGGAGCCGCACGCAAATCCAGTGCCCTGCAGAGTAGCATCACGTCTTCCTCATGTGCCTTCATGGACAGTCAGGTAACGACAGTGTTTGCCCTCAGCCTCCACATTATTTTTCACTGTGAAATAAAAGCACAATTAAAGCATCTCAATGCAGCCAGTCTAATTAAGGTAATAACCCACCGTTAACAACAAGTAAATTAGTCCAGCGTAAAACCACACCATCTCCCTCCACCTTCTTGGCAAATTTCGGTTTACCAACTGTCTGATGTGAGTGGAGACAAATTGCTATACCACTTCCACACGTCTTTTTAAACTAAAATTCAACTTGAAATAAATTTTACATCTCCCACATCGCATTTCCGATAATTAATTTAAAACAACAGGCAGTTTGGGGCTGTGGTGCATAAAGAGCGCAGAGGAGGAGAAGAGAAGTGCAGGGCTGCATGTTCCTGTTTTCTGGGATTCTTTAACAATATTTAAGGTTTATTTCGAAGATAATTTTAAGAATTAGCACATGACTATTTAAAAAAAAAAAAAGAGGAAAAGAGAATGAAAATAATTAATTAATTTAAAAGAGGGGAGCAAAGGAAAGGAGTGGTATAAATTGAGGAGAGGAGAAGAGAGGCAAAAGCACTTAGGCTGATTATTTCAACTGAACACAGGCCTACTTTGCAGTTTAGAAGGTAGACATTAGTTTATTATTTTATTTATTCAGATAACAGCATTTTTCAATCTTGTGTGTGCACAGTGTGGCACTGTATTCTGTGTTGTTGCCTGTTATAAATAAATGATCAATGTAAAAAAGTGTGTGTAGCAGCTGTTAGGTTCATATAGACAAGCTAGACAGACATTTCCCCTGCTCATTACTGTGCACAAATGCACTGTAGGCCTCAAGAAACCCCGTGGTGCTGGCAGACATAAGCCTCCCAGCAGGGTGCACTTTGGGTGCACAATTTTCATTTATTAATTTAGTTTTGCCCAAGCACTTCGCGCCTGAAAAACAAAAAAAAAAGTGGAAGGGATGCCCTTTTGGTTTCTTCTTAAGCACATGCCCGGCAAAATGTCAGTGTAAGGCACTGAACCCCAACTTCCTTGTTATGTGGACTTTCGTTCTTTATACTACTATCATCTTTACCCCCATCGTCAATGTATTTGTCACATGATCGCAGCCGTCATGATAACTTGGGCTACATATGAATTCTAGTCAGCCTTTGTGGCTATACATACAAACTGTGCATGAAAACAGCCTGAGAAGCTGGATAAATTATGTAAAGGAAATAAATCTTTGGAAAAAAAATGTTTTGCTTTCTCAGTACACTATTGTGCTTAAATGCAATGCACGCCCAAAAACAGAGAAGTTACTCAAAACTTGATAACATTAACATTGGTGGTGAGAGTGAAACTGAATAAACAAATTATATATTTGGCAAAATGTTTCACTTTCTCTTTGTGAAGTTTAATTGGCAATGGCATCCTAAAGTCAAGATGTGATAAATGTCCATTGGCAAACATATTGCTCACATTCCTCTTTGTACAAAACAGTAAGGAACACTGATTTCTTTTGCTGCAATAAAAGACAGAGATTTGAGGGAACCTGCAGTACAACTTCAGAAACATTGCCGAGTTTTTCTTTCCTTAAATAAACACCTCGTGTCATCTACCTAATTTCTCAGGGAGTGCGTACAACTGAGAATGTGTGTGATAAACAAATACGTATTAATAAAATTTAATTAAGCCTGTGACAACATCAAGATTAGTGTTGGGCCTCTGATTCTAAACCATTTCCAACCTGGTGGCTTGTTTTCTCTACAGTGCAGCGACCATAAATCTGAGACAAAATGGAAATATCAGCTCAGCTTCTCCAGGAAAGTATAAGCTCCTGGCCATCGAGGAGCCACAAAGCTCAGCGAGAAGTATTCACTGCTCAGACCGTTCTCATATTCTTCTGGCCGCCTCCGAGCTAATGAAAACTCAGAGGATACGGGGAGAAGCCCCCCTGAGCGTAAACACATTGCATAATAGGCACTTTCTTCAAAATGCTAACAGCCCCAGAAAAGGTCTTACCATTTCAGAGATTTGACGCATATAAGCAGGGGTGAAATCCTGGGAAAAGAAAAACAACATTTAATCTACATACTGACGGAGCAGACATAGCTGACAAGACATATACGGTTATATCTATAGCAACTTTATTGGCCTCTGAGGGGGGTTTGTCCCTTAAAACTGCTCTATACTATAATGTATTCTCAAAAATTAAATTAAGACATGCAAAGTTAAGTAAAAACAGTAACCTCTTGTAAGACGTAGCTCTCATTTCAGCCTTCAGAGCAAGTCAATGCATACCCCAGTCAAAGTCTCTTGACTCTCAGAGTGTCGGTAATGACATACATTATGTTATTAACCGTTAATTCTTTGCACCTCATTAAAACAAATTAAACAAACATTCATTTGCATATGTTTATATTCTGACAACAGACAATCAGCACCTCAGGTAAAGGGAGACTTGCAATGCTGCCATGCAGAACCAAGGTGGGAGATATTGAGTGTATTGTAGATGGAGGTCGGCTCTGTATGTGCTCTTCTTTGTTGCTTTATATTCCTCAGAATGGCAGGTATTTACATGTGGTGTGTGGTGAGACAATAAATGTTTTGTTAGCTGACATTGAAAACTGACATCACACACAGCAGGAGTTAAATGTAAAGAGAGATGTGCCTTCATGATATGTCAGATTAGACATGGGAATCTGGTAGTATTCAAAGTCGAGGGAACTAGTTTTTGTCACGCCTAAAAATCTACCTTTATCATTTCTTGTAAAGCGAGATAATGTAGTTATGATGCATGCAAGGATGTATGAGTCCATGAGCCTACTATCACCAAATTAAATTACAAGACAGCATGACTGGAAGCCTGTTTATATTCTGCATGAAAACAGTGAAGGCCAAACACTAATTTCATAAATAACTGGACTTACTGGTGCATTCAAAATTACTCAACTTGAACACGGCATACCTTAGTGAGAAAGCTCCAGAATGACAGGCGTGCTCACGAGTCACGTTCGTCATAGCCTGGAACAAAGGTAAGGTGAGAAGAGATGCGTAAACACAGATGTAGGATTCATGTTTTGCTACCCTCATCTTGTTGGGGAGTATAGCGGGATTTGTACCTCTGCGTTGAATCGACGCCGTAACCTACGCTGTTGCCTGACGTGCACCTCCCCAGAAATGTAACTACATGTCGCGACAAAGCTTTTATTTACTTTAATTTTACAGATAAAAAAGAATAAATTGTGACGACAAAAAAAGGCCTCCGCAAAATAGCATTTTAAGTCTTGTGGGTGATTTATCCTGGCTTCATATGAGCAGAGGAAATCTCAGCTTGTCGCTAGGCTAATTTATACAATGTAAAATGCCATAGGCTCGTGCTAATAACGGTAGCATGTTGTATTTGTTTGGAAAACATGTTTAGTATAAGACAGTTGTTTTGTCAGTGAACCTTGTGAGTTGTAATGGAGCCGAATTTTGAAACGTTACCTTTGTTAAATGTTGCTGTTGTCCCTGGTGTCACATGAGCAAAGGAAATGTCTGCTAGTTGCTAAGCTAATTCATACAATGTAAAATGCCATAGGCTTGTGCTAATAACGTTAGCATGTTGTATTGGTGGGGAAAATGTGTCCAGATAAAGACAAGTGTTTGTCTGTGAATGCTGCGAGTTATAATGAAGCTGATTTGTGTACTTGTGTTTGAAACTGTTGCTATAAAGCCATGTTTAATGTGTGTTTTGAATCATTTAAACTTTACAGCACTTCAAAGAAACCACACTGCCAACTAGTGTTTGGAGGTGTGACTGCAGAGTGATACAGACACACTACAGCACAAGTATAAATGCTCACAATGATGTAGGCTACGGCGTAGGCTCTGTATAGAGCTGACGCACAAGTATAAATGCGCCTTTAATTAAAATGAAACGCACAGTCCAAAACCAACTATTAATTGTAAGCATCACAAAATGGTCAAATGATTGTACATTATGGCACCTCTTGGAAAAATGATCATACAAATCAATTTACAATACAGCTTGTATGGGCTACATGATTTAAATACTTCTCTCTGCAGATGGCAGAAGTGTGTATTGTTTCACCTGTGTGGTTGCCCCAGTACATGAGCATTCGTGTATACTTGCAAACAAACCAGGGACCCACTTAAATTGCATCATCGTGCTACTAGTGGTCAAAAATTCCACCTTTATCTTCATGTTGTGGACAGCAATACTCTTCCAAGTGTCATCTACATTATGTAGTGCGCTTACAGTGGCTCTCCTGTCTTCTTTGAGTACATCATGTAATCTCTTTATACAGATGGGTTAAAGAACTTTAAGGATTTGTGAATGAATTTTGACACTCTCATCAACTTTGATGTTCTTCTTTATCAGAAATTCAGATATCTGTCAAAACTGACGCACCAAAAGTAATTAACGGTGGACTACACATTCAGATTTGCCCGCTCAAATTGACGGGCGAGGGTGATGAAACAACTTCAGAATGTAGTTGCAACATCTTTGACATCACTTTATGTAACATTAACAAGGAGGACTTTGTTTAATACTAAATTCATGCTTCATTAGCTGGAACTGCCTGTCCCTCTGGTGTATTGCCTCCTGTCCTCAGTGTCTTGGTTGAATGGCAGAGACTCGCTACTATCTTCAACTACCAGGCACGCACTGTGTGCCCTGGCTCTTTGTCAAATCCATACAGAGAGCCTCTTGGTTTAAGTAATGAGAGGGGGTTATTGAATATTTAAGCACCTAATTAAATTCTCTTTTTACATTGGGGGGTACGCAGCAACTTGGTGGCACTTGTGCTCAAGTAGCGCTGTGTATTTGAGTGCTTGTGGTCGGTAAAATGGACGATTCTGCTCTCCACAATGAACATGACATTCAGGATTATGAGGGCCTACAAAGAAAGGGATTGGGAGGATTTAGAGTGGTTGTTACAACCACAGTTATCTAAAAAAAAAAAGAAAACATTAATTCATTTAATTATTAAAGACAACATTTAGAATATCAAGGTACATATATTCAGGGACAATACCACTGTTGCTATAGTTACTGCGAGTATAGAAATAAAGTATTGTAGCTAATAAAGCTCTGGTTAAAGGACAGGCAAGAGGCTTATTAAATATGTCAGTTCATTGCTCAAAAGACACATGAACACCTCAATGAGACACAGAAAGCAGAGCAATGTCTTTGAATGTCAAGGTTTTATTAATAACAGTTTTATGTAGCCAGATACTTAAAACACACACATACAAAAAGAAAAACATCCATATAGCTCAGGGAGGTGTGGAATAAAAGTAACACTTTCCATTAAAGACATTTTTATGACTGCGAATTAATGCAAAACTTAAATTAAAAGCCTCGTCCCAATAAACTGCCCAGTCCCTTTTACTAGCCTGGTATAGCAACACATTTTGACAAATAAAGGCCTGTCTCAATTAGACATCTGGGGTCCCCTTTTTAAACACTGTGTACACACAAAATGAGGCCTGGAAGAGGGCGACACCACTTCCCACGCAAAAGTTGTGATCTATAAAACCAGACTTAATGGTTTGACCCATGCTTACAAACATTTTGGAAACGGGAAATTGGCGACGCAGATGGTGAAGTGGAATCCTGATTGTAAAAATCATTAGCTTTTGTTTGTACGTACATTTTAAGTTTGGATCCTACACACTGTTTTACAAATGAGACCCCTATGAAGCCAAATACTGTTGGTTTTTTCCAAGACCCAACCCACATTCTCTTGTTGCCCGAACCCAACCACGTGTGTTAGCTGTTAAAGGAAAAAAGTTTTCAGTGTTGTACCGTTGTAGTGCCTTTATTGTGAAAGAGACTGTATCCAAACGGTAAATTTCCTGTAAAAATGGAAGTGTATTTTGAAAGAAGACAATGCACGTAACAGGCAGAACTTGACACAGCATTCCAGAACGTCAAGAACCAACACACCCAGGGTACCTTGCTTGTCACATCTGGACATGCAGTGTTTCCCATTAATTAACGAAACTATGGCGGCCCGCCATAGTTTAATTTGACCCGCCATAGTTTCTAAATAAAAGATTTAGGCTGCCGAAAGTATTGACTTCTCATAATATAAATAATATCTTGAACGCCATTTGTGCCGATGTGCTCAGGCTGTCAGATCCAGTGCTCGACAGTGCGAGCGTTTCACTCGACTAAAAATACGTGTGTGCGAACTGTAAAAAATATTTAGGGGCACATGTGCGCATAAAAAAAATCAGCCGAAGCAGCCTATATTTTTGTCAATAAAAATATATGATAATCTAACCACAAATGTTGGAGGAACTCCAGCCGCCTTCCCTCTTCCCCGTGTGACACGGTTATGGGCGGTATTCCAAGCCACTGTCGGCACAATGAATATAAGTCCCACTGTCGGCTGGATGGAAATAAGTCAAAGGGCTCTAGTTTCCCGGCGCAGCGCAGGGTGGTGAATCCCGCGCAGAGCTAGTTTCGAGCAGCGCAACCCGAGGCGCGCTCAATTTGGTAGTTTGGCAGACCAAGGTGCGCTGAGATGGGTTTGGTGGCGCAGCAGGGGGAGATGTCGACAGATCCAGTTTGGCACAGTGACAGTTTCGTGCCAAAAGGCTTCGCCAAAGGTGCGTTAAAAGCTCGCCATCTGAAACCAGGTCTACTGTCAGCGCAGGGGGAGCGCAGCCGGTGTAAGCCGAAGTTTGGCTAACCGGCGGACAGTGCGCACACGTCACCAAAACCTCACAGGCAGGTTTCCAGAATGTCAGGCACATTAACGATGCAATAAATACCCAAAAAAACACTGTTCAATGCAACTATCTGCAATCAGCACATAAATGTATCTCTATATCAACTGCCCCATCACATCTGATGTCAGATCAAAGGGGATTGGCACCGTTTGGCACGTTTGGCACGCTTAATGGAAACCCAACCTGATTTGATTAACACAAATGAGTTCACATCCCTCTCAGCCAGCCACAAACAGCCACAGCATCAGATAGGGAGTATATATTCAGCATCTGTCATCTTAGAAAAGTCAAAAGAAAAGAAACAGAGTGAGACTGCGAGAGAGAAAGAGAGAGAGCGTGCGCACGAGAGAAACGCATCATTGATTTACAATTGTGGTGACCTCCTCCCAGGCTACCTTTGCATCATCAGCCCGTGGAGGTCTGCTCGCAATTCCATATATTCGGACACTGCGAGCTTGGACCTCCCGGACCAAAACATCAGTTTCCTCCTGGGAGGAGTTTGGCCGTCTGACGCTGCTGCTCTCTTCTGCCATGGCGAATTGAGTAAACTCTCATTACGCCTTCGTGCAGCACATTTAAGGGCGAGGAGAGGGGCTCATTTGATTGGTGTGATGTGTGTAAAACCCACTCCACGCCTTCTCTCCTCCCTCTTTCCGACTTGAGCCGGTAGGAGGGACGGAGGTGGGACAGACGAGTAGCTGCGCCAGCGCGTATGGTGTGCCAAACTTGCAAAATCCGCCTGGCCACACCCAGTTGGCGAAGCGCAGGTGTGCTGCGCCCCTGTCGTGGAGAAGATGGACCGGGAAAAGCGGTGGACCTCCGGGGAAGCCTGCTCTGTTCTCCCCGCAGTTAGGGACCGTTCGCCACAGTACTGCTGCTGGGCAGGGTAGAAATAAGTCCTGCAGAGTTACAGAGGACCTGGAGAATGTTTTAGGATAGTAATAACATTATATAAGATAATCATATTACAAAGATAATATAAGATAATAACATTAAAGACAAAATGAAATTGCAATACTTTTTCAAAACTTGATGATTTTACCTTTCTGTACATTTTGTATACAAATTCATTTTAATTTCAATTTACAATGTTCAAAATTTTCTTTCGGGAAAAAATCCTGTGGGAAACACTGACATGGAAAGTCCATGACCAAACATCTATACGTAAGGTGGTTGAAGAGAGAATGTGTCCGTCTGTCTGAATCTCACTTTACTCGACCATAAAAAGATGCAGGTCGTGCAAAAAGATGGCAACCACTCGTGCTTCAAACAACAGTTTTGTGACTTGCATGCAGTGGCATGGGGGAGGGGGAGTGCGAGATCTAGTGGCGAAAGTTATCAACGGTACTTTAATGATCAGAGCAAACAAAACATTTAATGTTGAACTACGTGGATGAACCAGTTCTCTGGAGTGCTCCAAAAGGGAAGCTCGGATTTTACTGTTTAAAGATTTTCAATTAATTCCCATTCTGTCAAAAGACAATCCACTAACATTACAGAACACAATCCACAAGTTTGTCGGAGGCAATGGAGCAACAAAACTGTTGACTCGGTTAAAGTACAAGCATCCCGTGTGTTTCACAAACCCAACACCCATGTGGCTGCAGCACAGAGCCAAAGCACTTTTCTGTAAACAACCCTGTCGATTGAAAGGTTAGGAGCAGCTGGATACACTTCGAGGCAGAGCATTTCAACAAGGCACTCTGTGAGAAATTTACTGTATGCACATTGTACATGGTGGACTAAAAATGGCTGCTATTTGACTGATCCATCAGAGATGCACCAGTAAACTCCCCAGACGCTGTGCTCATGTGCTGTTTGCTCACAGTGAAATCTTGAAGAGAACATTAGATCTGATGTGCAGCACAATGGTTTTTTTTCCATGATAAAAGCTACAGTATACATGTCTTCCTAAAGTACGACTCTCACCCTCATTTAAACCTCATGTTAACTACCCTAATGCATTTTTCCCCCCTTTCCTTGCACGCTAATACGAGTGCTGGGGTAAGCATTCTCCTGCTGGATGTGCTCCTGGGATGGAGATTTCTGCTTATTAAGACATGTCCAACAAAATACGGAGATAGGCAAATTCTAACCTTGACTTTAGGGGAATAACACTCAATTTTCTGGCATTACAGATATTTTGAAAATGCCCTAAGTGCACTGCATCTGTAATATTTAACATCCCCTGCTGACTACTGCCATAGGAAAAGGGTGGGAAAACTGTCTGAAGCTGTGAGGTCAACTGCAGAAGTATTGAAGAACAGTAAACAGAAAAGCTAGAAAAACTGACAACACTTAAAATATAATTCAATGAGCTGTTATTCGTCTTTACTTACATGTGTCCATAGTTAGCAGCTGCTGCTAACACACAATAGCAGTGAGACGATTTCCACAGAGGCGAGGATTCAGCCATTCTTTTCAATAGTACGTGAGAGCTGAATTACAGCCGATGGTACATAAGAGCTGATGAATCTGTCAATGCGAAATTTAAGTATGTTGCCTTTGGACATATTTTCTGTTGGCAAGATTGTTACACCATATGCTTTGCTGTACATTAATTTGAATTCACACAGGACTTAAAGAGGACTTAAATGTTTAAATGCTAGCATGATAACTGTGGGACAGCTTAGTGCACACTGCTGTCAAAAGTCCTGTTTCCACCAAGCACTACGGTACAGTTCAGTTTGGTACACATGTTTTTCTGTTTCCACTGTGAAAAGTTGTGGATGGTACCAATGGAACCGTTCCATACCGTCCCAATTTTTGGTCCCCCCTCTGTTGGGGTACCTAGCACACAGATCTGGTACTAAAAGGTGGAGCTGTGAACACTGCAGTCTGTTGATTGGTCAATAGAGGACAGTCACTCTGCTCAGGGCTGAGCTGTGGCTGGTTTTGTAACCACTGTTGATACCGTGGCAACTTTTACATTGTAAACTGTAACTATGAAATGAAAGGATGTTTTGCTGCCTCTCGCAGCAGCTGGAGTCTGAGAAAAAAAAACCCTCAATCAACTGGGCCAACTGCCGGCAACTTTTAAGGTGTTAAAATGCATGAGTTGAAGACATGAATCAGTCAGCACACCTTAAAGGGCCAGTGTGTAATATTTGGCATAGTTTATTGTCAATCTGAATCTGAATATTCTACCCATTAATATGTTTATATATATATATGTATATAGCAAGGGCCTTGCTTTAGAGAGGTCGCCAACTTGCATCGCCATGTATGTACGGCAGACTGAGCGGACAATCCAGCCAGCCAGAGAATGCGTTTCGCGTGTACAAATGAACCAACGAAGACAGCGGAAGGAAGGAAGAAGGAGGAGGAAACAGCAGAGAGTGTTAGTAGTTCGTCGATAGAGAGTAGTGAAAAGTTTTTTTAGTTATAAAGTTTGCAAATGGACCACACTTACCACGCAACAGGAGAGAATGAACCCAAACCGCCATCTGCGAGGAAAAGAAGACGCAACTTCACTCCTTGTGATGCACTCTCTGTGGCGCTTTTCCTCCTGATGATATATCTCCCCAACGATGGTAGCAGTAGCACCGAATCCCATTCTGTGCATTCAGCCTCTCTTCTCGCCCACTCAGCATCAAACACATGGAGTTCCTCATCTGTATGCTCCGGCTCAAACAGGTATGGCTCTGGGTCTGTGTCCGCTACAAGAAACTCGCAAAACAGAGCTGAGCTGAGCTCTGTTTACCGGCTACGCTGTCAGTCAGTGTGCGGGCTGGAGATTGAGCAGAGAGGGGAGGGGGTGCCCACTCGGTATGGTAAACGAGTATGTGTGTATGAAGTGTGTCCGTTACGCTAGAAGAGTCAGAGTTTGGGACGGAGTCTTTTACCCCCTGGAGTGTTACCAGAGTTTTTGGAGTGCTCAAATAAACGGGCCTTTTTCCCGAACGCTCCTCTGGTCTCCTGCTCGTGAGGGATTCATTACAATATCGTAACATGGTTTAGATTTCTAAATAAATATTCACCTCGTCGCTAGATAGACCTACTCCTGAAAAACTTGTGCACAAGGCTTTTTGTCCCTACGAGGCCGCCGTCATTTACCCGACGGGAGGGGTGAGCGAGTGAGCCCTGCAATCTAGAATTTGACCACTGATGTCACTGTTTTCAACCCATTTTACACACTGGGCCTTTAAAGGCACTATGTGTAACAATTTCAGTTGTTCTTTGAGACAAACAAATTTACCTCAATCAGCGTATCTAAGTATGTCTGTAAGCTCCGAAATTCTCATTTACATATGCATTGTGGCCGGTGTCTCATCATGTACGTGCGCCATCTTGAACATACAGGGACATACTTGAGAAATACGGAATCGCCTTTCGCATTTTCACTTGTCGGTTTCCAGTGTCTGCCTGCAGGTAGAGTGACAAAAAGCAGCAGCAAGCAGGCTAGTCACAAGTGCCGGTGCATTTAAAAAAAGGCAAAAAGGCAACGCGATTTCAAAAAACGAGGGTCAACATCGGTGTAGCCTTTCCCAGGTGGAGACAGCTGCTGAAGGAGAATCATAGCTAACAGCGGCTAACAGCTGTTAGCGACCAGCGCCACTAACAGCTGTTAGCTGCTGTTAGTGCTGTTAGCGTCGCTGGTAGCTAACAGCTGTTAGCTGTCTGTGGAGAGGGATGAGGTGTGTGAGGTTGAGCCACTTGTCAGTTGTCAAAAGACAAGACGTGATTGGTTTGTTTCGATTTACACCCACCCCAACAGTCCTACGTTGTAAACACAGCCGGCATGGTGAGGAGGGGGTTTGTCAACTTGCATCACACGTGTCTGTGTAGGACCCTGAATGAATACTCCATGAAGTATCGGATGACATGGTTTCATCAATGCTATCATAGCTTTTTGGTACACAGCGGCTACCATTGTTGCAATACGCATTTGAAACAGTGAGGCGCTAGAGTGCGCTATCCGTTTGAATGCTATACAATCTTAACACTAGATGGGAGAAATTCCTACACAGTGCCCGTTTAAATTTCACTGTAACAACTTTGACCATCACTTTAGTCTTTATATGACATACACTTTTAGTAATGAGTGGATCTTGAAATGTTTAAAAATGTATATATATTAATTTTGGGCGCATTATGTGAACTGTGTATATTCAAATCCACACTTGAAGGGGAAAAAAGGCATCGTGGAGCTTAGTTCCTGTGGGCTTTGGCTGGCTGCGCTTGCCTGAGAAGGACAAATGCACAAACCCACTATTTTTGAATATATCCCATGGAGAGAGACTCTCACTGCAGTCTATTCTGTTTTGTTCGGAAAATCTGTTTTGTTCTGTGGACGATAAACAAGGTGCAGACGTTTCATGTTAGGAAATACAGCAAGTGACAACCCTGCCCACATTTAAGGGTACTGTTTGCTGTGGAGACACTAAATGGACCTAGGTCTTAAATTTGCTGCAGAATTACTATTTTGTTTCTCGCTTTTTGAAAAATTGAATTACTTCTCTGAACACAACAGCATTACAGTCCATGTTTCTCACGTGGCTCACAGTATGAAGCCATGAGCTTCTCTCAAAACTGAAAGAAAATCACCGTCAAAAATATGACAAGTACACGAAGATTTACCTTTCCTCATTTCCCCTCAAGGTATAATTCCCCTTTTAACCGTGCCCAGCAGTTCATTCATCTTGAATGATTATTCATCTGACATTTCCAACAGCATGTGCTCCAACCTTCCCAAAGAAGGTAAAAGGTGTATTCCCCAAATGCTCATCAGAGAAAATCAAACACAGTGTGACTTTCAATCCTCGAAGGCAGATTATAATGAGGGGAACCCTGCATGAAGGAGTCTTTGCTATTTTTTTCCTCCTCAGATCCCAGTGGATCATCTCTCTTCAAAACAATAAAAATACCTCATGTTTAATAGAGCAGTCACGTACACAGTCCAGAGAGCAGGGACAGGAAGGTTGACCTGTGTAGGAAAATGTCCCCAGTGCCCACTAACCTGAAATCTGCTTCACCACACCTGCCTATAAAGGAAAAAGCAGCATCGGAAATCAGTTAAAAATGAACATTTTTGAAATCACAAACCCAAAAATATGGGCTATGTAAGAAAAACAATCTGTATTGTACTTTTTAAATGTATTTATTTTTTGTTATTTTTGTGATTTGAGGACTACGGACCATAAAATAACTATTTTTTCCACCTTAATAACACTTCTGTGAAAGTAAAATCAAGTCTTTGCTTGTTTTAGACCTTCCCATAATCCATTACATTATATCAAGAATTTGAATTGATTGTTTTCTTCAATGAAGCAAACACACAATTTTTCAGATGTGGAAAAAGTCCTCAATAACCAATAATTTAGGATTGCATCAAAAAGAATTAACATCACTGACTTACTGACTGTCAGATTCACTCCGTTAATTATTAAATGCCAATATTTCACAGTGTTTTGCGAGGCTGATGCAGCATGCAGTACAAGCGAATCATAATGCTCCTCGTAAAGTCGGTGTGACCTTCAGGAGGCTTCAAGCTACACTGAACGTTCCTCATATTTATCGGTCTCCCTTTGTTTCCAGATTATCTCCATCACTTATGGATCACTTCAGTTGTGATGATGTCCCAGTCCATTTACTGACAGATTTCCCATTTTATGTTTAAAGATAGCAATGTTTGTGCTTCATGATGTGAGACAGAGTCACAGAGTCATACGGTGAAGTCCACACTGGCCCGTTATCATTCTGACAGGGTTATCATCAATCAAGAAAACTTTACAAACAAGACTTTGAGATGTTTCAGACTGATTTGTTGATTGATTTGTTTTTTTAAATCTGACTGAAATCATAATTAATCCTGTTTTGCAGTTGAAAACAACGACTAAATGATTTTTTAAATGTATTGTTTTTTTAAATGTATCATTAATAGGAGAGGAAAAATGGCTTTAGGGAAATATCAGGCTCCTTTTTCTCTGAGCCTCTAAAGGGGCGTGTTGATGTTCATGTTTGACAGCAGAAGGTGTGCTAAGGCTGAGCAGGGGACCAGCACAACAGCATCTAAACAGGCTGAAGTGACATTTACAGGTACATGCTGGTTAATGTGCTGTAACTGACCAGATAAATAGCTTCCTAGGCTGCAATCACCAGAATGAATAGTGGCATTGTACGTTTCTGCAAACCAGAGGTAACATTTGTGTGTCATTATGCAGCAGATGTGTTTAAGTTTCTTTATGTTTCAACATCACTGTGGTTAATGTGGTTTTGCTTAGGCACAAACATCACTTTTGGTTTGGAAAAGGTATTTTTGCAGGGAAAAAAACGTTTTGTTGGATCAAGCTCATCTGGAATTGCTGCTGATATATTGCTAAAAACACCAGGTCTCGGTGGCACAGTCTCAGCTGAAAATGCTGCCAGTTTCTCACAACTGATTTGGTTGCACAGTCATGACTGGAAATGCCATTGACGTCTTGCTAAAAAACAAATGGTTTTGGTGGCACAGCTGCTGCTAGAAATTCTGTGATGTCTGGCTTAAAACCACCCGGTTTTAGTGGCATAATCACAGCTGGAAACGTTGTGATGTCTTGCTAAAAACACCTGGTTCTGGTGGCACAATTACAGCTGGAAATGCTGTGATGTCTGGCTTAAAACCACTTGGTTTTGGTGGCACAATCACAGCTCGAAATGCTGTGATCTCTCGCTAAATCCACCTGGTTCAGGTAGCTCAATCACTACTGGAAATGCTGCCTACGTCTTGCTGAAAACAAATGGTCTTGCTGACAAAATTGCTGCTGGAAATGTCACTGATGTCTTCCTAAAAACCACCTGGTATGAGTGGCATAACCATGGCTGAAAATGCCATGATATCTCGCTCAACACTACCTGGTTCCAGTGGCACAATCACAGCTGGAAATGCCCCTGACGTGCTGCTAAAAACAAATGGTCTTGGTGGCACAATTGCTGCTGGAAATGCTACCCATGTCTTGCTAAATAACAACCAATTTTGTTGTTGTTTAGTCTCAGTGGTCTACAGCTTGGTGGCGGTTTCGCTGCACCATCCCCTCCACCTTTCAATTGACAAAATCAGCTTATGTGTGTTATTAGCACTACATCACTTTAGAAACAATAATATGAAACTTCTGAAACTTACAAATGTAACATATCTGTGGTTTGTGAAAATGTACAATGGCACCATTTCTCTCCAGTGACTGGGCTGCAAACTGACATTAGCTGCCATGAGTGAAATGAAGTATATGAAATATGAAATATAATACTTTCCAATTTGGGTACTATATTTTGGTGTGTTACATACGTCCTATAGAGTTACAAAGATTTTGCAGAAAAGAGACTTAAACTGTTTTGGAGGATGGTGGTGGCCCAGTGGCTTGCTTTTTTTTATTGTTGTTGTTATTCATCTGTATTTTTAATGTATTATCCATATATTTGTCCTAAGGATATATTTACTGTTGCGTGCTAGGTGGGAGACTGAAGTGTAAAACTCATGCCAGATGCTCGAGAGCATCTAAATTTAATGTAGAATATATATTGTATTCATTCATTGTGACAGTGAACAGCATGGATTACATCCAATAACGCCTGAAGCATCATCCACAGATGAGAGGAAAGATAACTATCATCTTGATTTCGTATATGTGGCAATATCTATGAAACTGGTAATGCGTGTCCCCTGACAAGCGAGGATTTGTGATCACATACTCACGGCCCATTTCCTTGGTGACATCGGGGAGGCTGCTGGTGGTTGTGATGGTGTTGGTGGATGAAAGGGAAGTGGTGAGATATGTGACGGTCAGGGGAAATGAATCCATTATTATCCCCAACAGCTCTGCATGGCAGGTTATTAATCAGATCAACATACACCACTTGCTCATCAGATAAACATGAGGCTGGAGTCTGTTTCAATCAGCGCTCCAACAGCGTTAGCATGATGGTTGACACTGATGGTGCTGATGGAAATGTGATGGCATGGTGAGTGTCAGATCTACCATTGGAAAGTCGATGGACAGCCCACTGTGGACCTTCTGCCTCGGCTCACAGTGAACTTTTTGTTCACTTGAACTCTCCAATATAGTCATTCTTTGGCCAAATGTATGCGGACAGGGCGTCCACATCAGAGGTTGCATTAGACAATGTTGTTGTCCTTTATATTGATGGAAAGGGTAGTAAAATTCCCTCAAAATCCATTATTACCCATCATTTTAAATTTAGCTGCCACTAGCTGATAAACATTATCAGTATTACATGCTTGTCCTTCATCCTCCACTGCATCAATCCCTATTTTTTCTAGTTTTTGGGCTCCGGAGCTTCAGTAACATTAATAATCAACAGCGAATGTTTGATGTTTTGGCCGTGGAGGTGTTGCTGACCATGACTAATAAAGCTACGTGTAGCGTATATCCTTGTCCTGCTCTCACTCTTTCATGAGACTACTGCGATAGTGTGAGCTACGTGCCAAGGACAGTTTGTGAGAATCCAACACAAGGCCAATGTTTACTGTTGGCTAATGTTACATTAGTTATTGGTTTAACGATCGAGTTGAGCCCTTCCGGTGTTAGTGTGAGTTTGTTTTGACTGTTGCTGCTCTGTTAGCTTATGCTAACTGGGCATACATTGAACTGACCAGCCATACTTTTTTCACCTTGTTTATCAACGTCATCACAATTATTGGGCTTTTTAAAGAAACGTCAGACGGTCAGATGCTGTGACATTTTGCCAGCTAGAAGAGTCATGTATGTGAGATCAAAGACAAGACTAGAAAATAGCTAAGTAATATGCACACACCATCAACTGGGCAGCCTGGGTGTAAATTACTTAAGCTAGATTGCTGTTAAGCGAGATTTATACTATACTACCTATGCCATAGCCTGTGCAGGTATCCTACGCTGTTATGAGCATTTATATTTTTGCAGTGACGTGTCTGTGTCACTCTGCAGTTACACCTCCAAAACAGGTGGTGGGGTTTCTGTGAAGTGCTGTAAAATTGAGCTGATTCAAAACACACATTAAACACACATTAAACATGGCTTAATAGAGACAATTTCTAACAAAAGTACACAAATCAGCTTCATTATAACTCGCAGCATTCACAGACAAACACTTGTCTTTATCTGGACACATTTTCCCCACAAATACAACATGCTAATGTTTTTAGCACAAGCCTATGGCATTTTACATTGTATAAATTAGCCTAGCAGCTAGCAGACTTTTCCTCTACTCATATGGAACCAGGGACAACAGCAACATTTTACAAAGGTAGCATTACAAAATTTGCCTTCACTACAGCTCTCAAGGTTAACCAACAAAATAACTGTCTTGTACTAAACATGTAATATCCAAACAAATACAACATGCTAACATTATTAGCACGAGCCTATGGCATTCTATATTGTATAAATTAGCCTAGCGATGAGTGGATATTTTCTCTATACATATGAAGCCAGGATAAATCCCACACTAGACTTAAAATGCTATTTTTATGGAGGCTTTATTGTCTTCACAATTTATTGTTTGTTATCTGTGAAATAAAAGTAAGTAAAAGCTTCGTTTCCACTGAGGGAAATGGTTACAGCTTACAAAAGTAGACAGGAGGTCTGCGTCACTGCGACATGTACATTTCTGGGGAGGTGCACGTCAGGCTATGGTGTAGGGTATGGCATAGGCTCAGTGTCGACGCAGAAGTATAAATCCCGATGATTAATCTGTCAAAATTGACTGTCATTAACAGAAGATATTCAGTTAACGTGACTTCTTGTCCACATTAACTTTTGTGCACTTTTGCCCCAGGGTTTTTTTCTTTTCTCTTGGCCGGTGCACAAAGCATGAATTGTTCCCTGATCTCAACCCCATTAAACACCTTCAGAATGAACTGGAACCCCGACTGCGAGCCAGGCCTTATCACTCAACATCCAACCCTTACTAATGCTTTTGTGGCAGCATAGGAACAAAATCCCTGCAGCTAGGTTCCAAAGTCTTGTGAAAAGCCTTCCAAGAGGAGTAGGGGAGGTGTTCAATTAGTGCGCATGGTTTTGGAATGAGACTTCCTGAGAATATGGCTTTTATTTTGCATGTGTGCTTTGAAAAAGTGCTGGTCTCTATAGTGCCCCTACAATTATGCACAATCAAAAACTGTCCACACAAGCTCTTGTCATTCAGTTCATTTTAATAAGAAAAGCATTACTTACTTCACACCTGCGTTAATGGTGTTTTTGATGCAAATTATCAAAAACCTTGGAAAATTTATGAAAATATTAGATGGTGGAGCTGGAGCCACTTCTAATTCTATTCAGATACTGTGCCTCACTTTCCTTCCTAATAACTCTATCATCATTTAAGCCATGAATGGTTCAGTCTTTTCAAAGGCGAACCTATTGCAAACCCAATAATAGACACTAACCTAATGATAATTAATGCACTCTTCATACCATAATTCTGTTTTCATTCTTGGTCTTTGAAACTAGCAGTCTATTCCAATTGAAAATTATAAATTGACCGCATGGACTTAAGGCGTACAATGCATTGTAATTTATAATACAAACATGATTTTCAAAATCTGTGATCCTAAGTTGTACATTTGAAATTTTGATCTATGTATCACAGACGTGCTTTTTTTTATGATCAATTTTACCCCATTCATCCACAGGCCTTTTAAAGCCATTCTTTACCATCATGCTGTAGGAGCCATGTGCAAAAACATGTATAAATAACTGTAGCACTATATAATTCAATTATGTACTGAGAGGAAGAAGAGGAGTCAGTTCCACTTCCTCTGACTGCACTTTAGGAAGCTGGAGGGATTTCTTGGAAATCTCAAATGGGGGAAGTCTTACTTTAACGCTAAATATATGTCAAGATGTTTTCTGTCATGTGAGAAAGCCAGGGTTTGCCCTGGAGCGCAGTGGAACAGTGAGTGGGAAGCTGCTCTTACCACAGCTCTTCATTCATACCCTATAGGACTCAAGTTCTGAGGAAAGGGATTAAGTGGTTTGAGCTACACTTTGAAGCCAAAACAAATACCACAGTCCAGTTAAGCACACACTAATACACATCAAACTCATCTGATTTTCACTGTGCTATATTGGAACCGAGTGCTGTGATCAGTTCAGGTGATATGAGCGTTCAGATGTGATGAATCGCTTTGCTTTGAATGTATTCACGTGCTGTCAGAAACATAAATTGCATCCACTGATTCCGCTGCTCCAGAGGTCGGTCTGAACTGACACCATGCTGCACATGTGACTGATGGATGATGAGATGTAACAGAACAAAAGTGGCATGGCTGAGATGGGACAGACCGGCGATCTGTGAGGAAACGGGCACCAAGGTGTTTATTAGATGGTGGCCCTGCAGGTCATCCACAGTTACAGGATTTTCCATAGGATTTTAGCAATATAGTAGATTGATTGATACCAGCTTGTCCCTATAGTCTCTCAGTCATCAAAAATAATTCACTCCCTCGGGAGAAGAATAAAACATCTCAACAACTTCAGAGCGCGTTCGCACTGTAGCTGGATTTTAAAAATCAATCGTAAGCCTTAAATGCTTTAATGTCCTCTGCTATTTTCATTAAGAGAAGGGCACTCCGGGAGCGCAGACTGACGCCAAAGCCAAATGACTTATCTCACAATGTCAAAGGTGAATTACACGACATTCAAAACATTATTACAGCAGCAAACAACTATTTGCAAATGGCGAGTAATGATGTCCTGAGCAAAGAAAGCCACACTCCCTCTGTGTGTGCGGTAATCAGAGACTAGGGATGTCACTTTGAACTGGTTCATTTATAAGAAAAAATAAATAAATACAAAACAAAAAAAAAAGATGTAAAATACAAGAGGCTTCTACTTTTGGTCCAGTCATCCATTAACTCTGAGTTTTAGCCCTGCATTGCAAAGTGCTATATAGAGGGGGTAAAATTTTAATGTTCTGTGATATAGCTGGATAGCAACATTAACATGCAGGAACAAAGTGCCCACTGCCCACCCTTTGGCCTTCACTGGTTAGCTTGCTTTGGCTGCTCTTCACTGCGCACCACCCAGGTCTGGTGGGAGCTAGCTAGCAACACCGTTTATTTAGCAATTACTGCTGGTAATGCTTTCATGGTGGTGGGACTGCAGTGCTGCAGAAATATGGTGTCCCCCCAGGTCACCCTGGAGAGTAAGCAGCTTCATTTTGAGCAGCAAAACTTCCTTGTTAACCATGTTAGCACCACTAGCCAAGCTGACATGGCTAACTGTGCTAACAGAGGCGACAGTGATAACATAGTTAACAATGCTAAAGGGGGTTTGCAGCTTTGAATTGAGCCACTTACTCACCGGGCCAACCTGATTGGAGACTGAAGGGTGGGCTCAGTGTTATTACAGCAATGCTGTGAAGTCGGGATGGCGTTACTAGCCATAATCACTAAATAAGAGGCAACGTTAGCTCTCTCCTACCAGACCCAGGTGGTGTAACGCCCACCCTCCAGTTCTTGCCCCCTCAGGTTGCCCCTTGAGTGTGAGCTAACCACCATTAACACTGTTAGCTCTGTTAGCACTGTTGCCGTAGTAACATTAACTGATGCTGAATACCTGATTTGACTAAAATTATTTTCACGAAGCAACTTTATACGTGTATATTCTTTGTCTGAGCCTCTGTGAACAAACTCTACCAGTCAGCTCTGTCTCTGTGTCAAAGGTCTGGATGCTGAGGTGTTTCCCTCCCCCTTCCTCTCGGTTGCAGCTCCAAATTTTATTTCTCGTGTTGTTTCCTCTTTCATTAAGTCATCATTGAATGTCCGTGGACAGCTACGGCTATGTGGATGCACACGCAGTCTATTCATAGTGCAGTTGAGAGTCCGCGTCAGCCCATTTCTACAACTGGCATCAGGTAAAAGTGAAACTAAGATGACACTGCTGGATCTCCAGCAAGTTGTTTGAGTGCAGTCAACACAAAAGCAACAACAGAATGTTGTTTGCACAGTTTTACTCTTTCATCACAAATACTGTACGTACAATGTAGAAGAGACAAACATATCCCTTTTTTGGTATCAATCCTACTGATGCTAGAATCCATCCTCAAAATGAAAATGCTGTATCGAGAGTATTGATATTTTAGGATCGATCTGCCCACCCGTCAGCCACCTCAAAGTTTCTTTATGATCTCAAAGCTGAGAGCTGTGTGCAGGCAATCCCAGCCCAGACTTTGATTGCTGTATACTCCAAGATCATCAAAAATGAAAAATAATTTGTGTGTTCGCCTCATGATTTGGATCCATTCAGTGTTTAATAACAAAAACTCTTTGGTCTATGGTGCACCCCTCCACTAACTTTCATGAAAATCAGGCCAGTAGTTTTTCCATAATCCTGCTGACAAACAGACAAACAAACCAAAAACAAAACCTCCTCATCTTCTGAGCAATCAGGTGTATATTTGAAGATGTTAGACTGGCCTAGAAGACTCAAACTATAGAGCAGCACCAGAATGTTTTAACTGGTGCTCATGCTGTGTGCCGGTATTTGTGAAAAGTCACACATTCCCACATACAGTATATGCACAGCCTGGAAGTGAGACGACAAATTGTACTGGAACCAAGTCCCAGATAGCCATCCTCACGTTGACGGAGGCATCTGCAAGCGGGAAGATAAAAGACAGAACTGGATCCAAAATTCTCCACAGAAGGATGAGCTCTTACGCCGGCTCTCGACAGCGTATGGCTTGACACCGATGAGACTTTCTTCCGACAGAAATTTGAGCCCAGCTCTATAATCCCCTCCATCCAAAAGTTCAGGCCTTCGTCTGTTGGTTTCAAAACCGCAGAGCGGTGCAGAGTTTGAACATGTCGTGCCAGTGCTTCTATGCTGATGCCTTTTTGATAATCTACAGAAAGGAGATAGCAGAGCCGGAGCATAATATCATAATGTTGCTCCTTTTTTGTGTGTGTGTACTGCTTGTTGTTCATGAGACAGAGCAATTTCTCAAGTACAGCTTCAAATATATTTTTGAAAACAGCTTGCAAGTGGGATGAGTTCAGAGTGAATTCAGGCAGTGGCGCTCCTCCATCTTAACTCTTTATTCTCGCAAAATGTGTCTCTATATCTCTGTTGTTTTAATGACCAAATAGTCCTATTTTCTGTTAATAAAAGTGTCAATAGCTGGGTTTCCATCCAAATGTATCGCAAATTTTAAGCGAATTTTGTGAAAATGCGCAAAAGAAAATGCGAATTTATGCACGTTTCCATTCATTATTGTTTTGCGAGTATTGGGAGTCAACAGGTCGAGCAGAAGGTGGCGCTTCTCATGAAAACTAAAATGCAAAAGAACACCCGTAGAAGAAGAGGGCACTGTGAGATGACGTCATTGAGAACGTCTCATGTCCACAACTGATGTAAACAATTACCAGCACATCCATGACTACGACGAGATGGAGAGATTCCTTGGGAACTTCTTGGCTATTGCGAGAGCTCTCATCACACTCATATCAGCGCTGTCAGCGCAGCCTACATAATGCCGTGATGTCTGTGTTGGTACACCAGGCAGCGCCCATGATGCAGCTGTATTCAACACATCCAGTCTATTCAGGTAAGTTGTGAAATAGCCTTCGCAATTGTTGAAAATGCAAATAAAAATAAGTGGATGGAAACCCGACTATTGTCATACCTGTCAGATGAAGCTTTGCAAAATGATATCAGGATGATTACTTTTTAAATGCTTTCTCTTTCTCATCTATGCTTTTTCCACACTGAATATTTTCTCTAACCAATGGGAATTCACCATCACCTCAGCTGACCAATTATCTTGTTGCTTTTTGGATTGAAACTTTGCCTCTGTGGGCTGCTGTCGGCTGGTAATGCAGTGCCTGATTGGCATAATCCACTTCCAACCCTCCACCTTCACTGTTCATTAAAGCCAGCCCTGACTGTGACACATCCTCAGGGTCCAGTCCCATGAGCTCTTTGGGATCTTCAGTTTTTTTTTACAAAGACTCAATCAGTGGGAAATCCAGTGATACTTCATGAGGCTCCTACCCAATCGCCCAAAACTCTCTCTGAACACAGTCCCTCTAGCTTTTATTTGACTTTATAACAAATGTGTTTCATTCATGAATTTGAAAATTATCCCCTCCTGATAAAAACAACCACCGACAAAAATGCAATGCTTACAAGCTCCACAGGAGACAGAAAGGAGACATAACAGTCAGTCTCACCTTGGTGTTTCAGGCTCAGAAAACCATTGTCAGGTCTTTGCAGAGTTAACGTCTCTACAAATAAACAAGCAGTGTTATGGATAGCTGTGATCACATTATATTTGTAACACATTTCTGTTCTAAATTCAGTAATCCTGAGCCTGTAATGCCTCAAGTGTAACAAATTACATCATTACATCATCATCACTTCCATACTTATTTTAAAAAAGGAATAGCAGTTGCAAAATACATTGCATTTATACATTATACATTTTATTGTATAACAACTGCAACACTAAACCAAGAGCAAGTTTTATCTCGACAAAGTCATGAATACTGTATCTAAAGGAGCACTATTGTCTCAGGCTGAAAATAACAAATTGTCACTATACATTCATTAATGTAATTAATTGATACGAATAATGATTATTACAAGTTTTAAGTGCCTGTTCTCCCCTCAGTGCTCTGTACAGAAAACATGACTGTGACTGTTCATTAACTTCCTGTTTTTCTCAGTTTCTCTTAGAGGAGCCATAAAAATAGATGTTAGCAGTTAGTGGCAAACATTAAGGAGATTTGATCTTTCCATAACCAGGTGCCAAGCTCCCCGATCCCTCTGCAACTTCATCTTTTAAATTCATTTCACTGAAGGTGAGATGTAGATGAAGAGAAAACCTGCTAAAGAATGATTTTTGAGCCTTGATATAATTGAGGCACCACTTACATTAGAAATATTGATCCGTACTATTGAATAGACCAGTCAGAGTAACTGAGCCAGTGACAAGGACACACTCAACAGCGAGGCCCTGAGCAAAGCCAGAAGCACTTCCTTTTTTAAATTTTAACAGACTCTGTTTGGTTCCTACTGTAAATTTACTTTAATCATTTTTTTGAAAGAATCAAATTATTCACTGTGATATTTTGAAAGATGTTTGGGAAATTCCTCAGCTGTCAGATTACAGGTAATGATTCCCTCCTGAAATTGATACGTTGCACTTAGGAAAATAACTCTACAATTACAAACTAGCAGCCAGTAAGTGCCTTTCTGAAGATATAATGCGGGAGAGTCATGTGAAATTCTATTATGAGCCTTACTGCCATCTTCTGCACAGCCATTCACTTTTCTGTAGGCCAGGGTGACAGCCATTATAGATGGGGGAACCAATTACTTCTTCCACACCATGCAATATTTATGAAACACTTAGCCAACGGTCTGGAGGTTAATATTTCATTCACAGATAAGACAGAAACTTACACTCAGAATAGAACTTCAAAGAGAATTGCTTTAAGTACCTCATACTGTGAGCAGCATATCCTGGGTTGTTTCAATGTCACCATCCCCCCCCCCCCCACATGTTAATGGAATTGATTAATGGGGACCCTTTCTAACACATGTTAAGTGTGTGCTGGGTGGAGTCTATTGCATACTGTATGTGTGGTTAACAGACTCAAGCTAGTGATGGGACATTGATCAAGTTCCTCTTCTGTTTACGGCTGTAGGCAAGAAAGAGGAGCACAGATAGGTTACTCAATAAACAATCTGGCAGCTCGGGGTCATTTTCAACCGCAATTAGTTAATGGCGGATTGACACTTGTGGATAAAGTGTTTTTGTACAGTAGATGTCAGGCTTCTTCACTGTACTGTAACTGCAATCCTTATCTTTGCCTGTGACTTGGTATGTTTCACGGTGATTCCACTTGGCAATAATGAGCCAATAAAGTATCTGTTGTCAAGTCTTAAGTTCAAGCTGTTTCTAAACATTATTATTCATGATGTTTAAGTATGTAGCAGTTGTGGCACAGTACCAACCAGCATGTACCCTGTGTAATCTACACGAGTATTTTACTATTAGACTTATATCACTTGATCCCTTAGGTATTGATTAAAAATTCTCTTTTCCTTCCACCCCAACCCTGATCCTTCCAAAGCCATCGAATATAAAACTGCTTACTGATGAACATTTTCTAAATCCCTACATACTTGCAGCATAGATTCACGGTGCTCTCAGACCTAGAGTTGTCTTGCATTGGTCCGAATCAGGGACGAATTTTCTTACAAAGTTGCATAATTGCCTAGAGCTGGTTCATGTTCTCACGGCAGCATTTGCAAGCGGACCAGATCAAATGCCTTGCGCAAGGAAGCTGCTCTTGATTGGTCAGAATTTCCATTAGCATGTAGTAGTGTACTTCAAAAAGTGATAGAGCAGTGTTCCGAGTAAGTTATTAACCACCTAATTTACAGAAACAGAAACATTGCGTGCAAATAGTCCACCTTCCACCTTCTCTTCCTGACTATACACACAGTACTGTACAAAAGTTTTGGGCAGGTGTGAAGAAATCCTGTAAAAGTAAGAATGCATTCAAAAATATAAAGTTTAATTGTTTATTTTTTATTGATGTACAAAACGCAAAGTGAGCAAACAGAAGAAAATGTAAATAAAATCAATATTTAGTGCGACCACCCTTTGCCTTTGAAACAGTATCAGTTCTTCTAGGTACACTTGAACAAAGTCAGGCATATTGTGGGATCATAGTCAGGTGTATGATTAACCAGTTACACCAAACAGGTGCTAATGAACATCAACTTCATATCTAGCTTGAAACACAGTCATTAACTGAAATAGAAACATCTGTTAAACTAAAAACTGGGTGAGGACCAGCCAAACTCTGCTGCCAAGGTGAGGTTGTGGAAGACAGTTTCATGTCACAGGTCATACACCACGACACAACTGAGCACAGCAACACAACACAAGGTAGTTATACTGCGTCAGCGAGGTCTCTCCCAGGCAAAGATTTCAAGGCAGACTGGGGCTTCAAGATGTCCTGGTCAAGCTCTTTTGAAGAAGCACAAAGAAACAGGCAATGTTGGAGACCGTAAACGCAGTGGTCAGCCAAGGAAACAACACAGCAGATGAAAGATACGTTATGGTTACTAATAGGATGATGTCCAACAGTTTTTGAGGAGGTTAGTTTGAAGCCAGGATTTTATTTCAGTGATGCAGTTTGTCAGGGTTGAGTGGGTGGCAGTGGAGATTGTCTTGGCGGAGATGAGGAGCTGGATATTATTGGCGAAGCAGTGGAACTGGAGACCATGACAGCGGATAATGTGACCAAGGTACAGGTACAGGATGAAGAGGAGGGGACCGAGAACTGAACCTTGAATATTGATTTGATTTAGATTGTTCTCCTGATAAAAATAATTACATTTTATATTTTTGAAAGAATTCTTACTTTACAGCACCTGCCTAGAACATTGGCACAGTACTGTACATGTGAATGTGTGTGTGTTTTCCTTTGAAAGTCTGGCCCCTACCAAAATTCTGGCCCTTAGCCCTTAGTTCAATGTAGCTGATGACCCCCTCCCACCTAGAGTCTTTGAGTATGAAGCCTTTGTGTGAAGCCAAGGTACCAACCAGCCTGTAACAGACAGGTATATTCTCTTTTTCTATTAGACCTATAAATCTTGAGCACCTGGGTGTTGATTAAAAATTCCCTTTTCCATCACTTCACCTACCCCAAGCTATCCTTCCAAAACCATCTTATAAAATGCTCCTCACTTATAGAAAACCTACATTATTTTCTCAGCGAGATTTCTCCAAAGGTGTGACCCATCTGTCCCCGTTTCATCACTGCTGTAAAATCGTTGATGCCGAGTAGTCAAATTTTATGTAGCCCACACTTAACTCCAGTCTTCTGATTCTGAGTTTTAGCCCAGCATGAGGAGAAGGTGACTGCCAACAGGTATGACGCTCTTCATGGGTAACTAGAGCCAGCCTCGCCTGGCATCACTTCAGCTTTTCTATTGGTTTCCATTTGGGATATAAAACACACAGAGGGCATTACTATCAATCACTTGACATGATTTTTATGTATGCATGCTTCATTTAATATTTATTAGTTTTTTATAACAAGGCAGGGGTGTGATACAGAATTCCCTCCTGAGATCTGGAAGAGCTACACCATTTGCATAAACACACAGCTCCTTGTGAGGAGCATCCGCCATTAATCAGTCAACCAATCAATCAATTACCACAACCACACCTCACTGTTTAGCGGCTGCTGATGGGTTTTTATGTGTTGATATTCACCCTGCGCTGTCATTAATATTTGTTGTACACCCAGAGTTAAATATGAAGCTCCGCCACGCTTATCACCCTCTGAAATCCTGATTATTCCAATTTTCAGTGCTCAGTTGAGGATAATAAGTTCAGTAGGAACACACATGTGGAGGTAATACCACTGTGATGATTTAAACATTACTGCTGTGTCAAAGAGTGCTGCCTGCTGCACTCTGCCAATTCACAGAGGGCTTTACTTTAATATACGAATATTTGCTATAATTAACAGTCAGGCTGGTTGGTGGATAAAAATATCTTACAGCAGAAAACATTTTTGATCCGCCTTTTGCGAGAGGGAATTACATGGTAGTGTAGCGCTATAATTTGGGTGGATAGAAGGTCTCAGTCAAGCAGGATGAGTCACCGCAGGGTGGGGGGGTAGGGGATTGCAATGATTAAACCGCACTCAGACACAAAGTCATGTCAGGAGCACTGATGGATGCCACAGATGTTCCGCTCTCTCAAGTCATGCCCAGCAGCGCTCTGACACAGAAACTGAGAATACGCTCACAGCAGATCACATTCATGGAAACTGTTACAGAGCTACTGTACACTGTATACTGTTATTCAGGTTCATTGTTCAAAATCGTAAGTGATCAGTGATGAAACAGCCACAACCTGCAGCGTCGACTTCACAGCCGGCTTACTTGAGACTTGTGATGAATCAAAAATCAATACAACATTTGTTAGTTACAACACACAAATGTGCAGATAGGCTAAGTTCACACATGTGTGGCGGACTATAGAGTCTTCCATTACCACTGTCTGCCTGTCAGGCATGTTTATTGACTTGTATATGTTTGATATAGTAATACTCTCTGTCTCTTAAACTCAGACCAAACTGCGATCAAATGGTAACACTAAGCAGTGCTGATCAAATACACACCGAGGTACCAGTGGCGGCTGCTGGTCTTTCACACAGGGGACGCTAACTTAAGTTTACATCATAAAATATGTCATATTGTAGCGAGGCAGTAACTTATAAAAGGAACATTTAATTGAAGCCGTTTTTCAACCACACTCATGCCATAGAACCACAGCAAAACACACCTTCAGATGGGTTTAACGGTGAAAATGAGCTTATCGCTGATGGAAATAAGGAACTCCGGACGGCACTCTGTCAGAAGACTCCACTCGCAAATATCTGCATGGGACTGAGCTCGAAATGCGACGATGCTGGTGTGTATTTCCAAAGCTCTGTCAATCACAAAGGGGTTCAGCCTTTTAGACAGTTCCTCCAATCATCATGCAGACACCGAGCGTCCTCTCCCGCCTACCGCTCCATTAGGTCCCAGGGAAGCTGAGCCTCCCTGGAAGTGACGATTTTGTCGCATTTATCCAATGACCGTCTCGCTTTGCTGCATGAAAAAAACCTGCTCAGCGCTGTCTCATAGGAATGCGTGGAGGCTCCGCATCCACTGTGCTGACACGAGAATGTATGACAGGGAGGTCGCGTTTGAAAACTGGTGATAAACAGCTGACGTTTGAACATCATAGTCATGATGTGAAACGCATCCTAACGCACGTTTAATGCAATGTAAATTCTTATTTTAATGTAAATTCAATAGTGCACATTTGACCATTTCTTCTATGAAATTTTAGGGGACGTTCAGCCTCCCTTGTTGTCTCAGAGCAATCGCCCCTGCAAGGTTCTATTACTGCATTGCCTCTCCTCACCTAAAATGTTTTCAGAAACATCTTTTCGTGAACTGTTTGGCAGTAATATGAAAATTTGTGGACAGGAAGTGGGGGCCATACTGTTTCCTGTATTGTAAAAATGGAAGGCCTTTTTCCCACTGACTTATATTGCAAGAGTACAAAGGAGGAATAGGTCCATGTTAAAGAAAATATTAGATTTTGAGAATAAAGTCATAAATCTACAGAAATAAAGTCATTATATTACAAGAATAAAGTCAGGAATCTAAAGGCATAAACTAGATATGTGACAATGTAAATGTAATATTATCTGAAATCCTGTTTAGTCCTGTTAAAACCCCCAACACAGTTTGTACACATTTTGTCGCTTCTTAACACCACATTACAGAGCTTTCCAGTCTTAAGGCCTTCGCACTGAGTCAGTTTTTTGGATGCATCTTTTAATCTGTCATCCAAAAACAAATTGTAACGCACAGAAACCTAGCACACTGAGTCCAGTGCTTTTTTTGTTCTATGCCTTGCAAAAATTTACAAGACAAGACAAAATGAAAAGACACGTTTCCTCTCTTGCTTTTCTTCACTGATTAACACTGTTAATCATCTGTCTCCACTGTCTTTCCCTGTGTCCTGCATTTGGCACCGCAGCTGCATGAAGGGGCGGAGCTGTCCTCCATATTCTGTGTGCGGTCAACATCCTCCTCCTCTTCCTCATCACCAACTGAATATTACTATCTGACCTGTTGAACATGGGCTACCTGAGTTATAAAAAGATTCTTTGGCCGCGTTCCTCTGTCTGACAAAAGTTTCAGGCTCAGTGTGCAAACATGACTGACACAATGTGAGGTCATATTTATTTTTAGACATACGAAAATTTCGGACAAAAAAAACGGACTCAGTGTGCAAAGGCCTTTAATCTGTGACTTGAGCTTTATCTAATAATATTGCAACTTTATTCTCGTAGGTTTACGACTTTATTCTTGTAGATTTACGACTCCAATTCCGATTTTCCAAATTCAAGATTTTTTTTCTTTAACACCTTAACCTCATACATACGAAAGAGACATATGTAATAAGTGGATATGGTTTTTTTTGAGTCACAACCTCTGCGAAATTACTAATTTCACCGTCAGGATTTGATCCATTTTGTCCGATTTTGAAAGTTCAAAAGAGTCGCAAGATTAAATCATTTTATGCCCATTCAAGTTAGCATTAAACCTGAAGTGAGCTGCTTGGCAGGCAGAAGTTGGCAACTCAGCTGTGGTCAACGACTGTAACAGTGTGTTCACACCGGGTGTGAGGCGAATTTTTCACGCAATAAGATTACATATAACGTCAATGTAAAGACACGAATAGACGCAAATTTGTGCCGGTGGTGCGAATGACGCAAATGATGCAACGCGAATGGAGCGAACACGCGAAATTCGCGTCATTCGCCTCTTTGTGCAAATTCAAAATATTGAACTCGAGCAAAATATTCGCTTGATGCTGTGTCGGGGCAGCCTATCAGTGTTGAGATTTTCCTGTCGTCACAGACGTCACTGACGTGCTGCCACCGTTGTAGTAAACAACATTCATTCAGGCGACATGTCACTTGCCGGATACAGTGAATATTTATTGATTTCCACACGCAAAAAACTCACCAGAGACAGACGGATATTTATTTTGGTGCTAATATTCAATGCAGGCTCCACTTCACCGACGGCGACTGGGATGCTTGCCCTCACTGCAGGTGTCTGGGTTATGGAGAACGCAGGTAGCCTTCACAAACTTCTCTGCCACATCTGGATGGACCTCAATGGTCAACAACTGCCCCGCATTGTTCCGAAAATGGAGGACAAGCTAATAATAGCTGTTTGTGGCCACCCTGAGCTTTATGACGTTACGTCCCCAAATTATAAGCTTCGGACCAAGAAAGACCTGGCGTGGAGGAAAGTGAGTGAGGAGGTCAGTCTGCCTGGTAAGTTTTGAAAATTGATTCCAACTATCGGCTGTACATTTCTATCAACAAAGTTAGCACTAGCATTAGCCCCAGTTAGCACAACCGTTGTAGCTTGCTTTCCGGCTGGCATACTTGTCTGATTTACTAGCGGTGTGAACACACTGTTACTCGCGCGAATGACTTGCGTGAATGTCACGACTAAAAACAAATATTGCAGCGGTCAAACTCGCGCGAGTGAAGCAAGGCGAATATTTTACTCGCGCCCGGTGTGAACACACTGTAAGTTTCTAGTGCGCTTGCTTTCCACAAATGATGCAGAATCAGTGCCGATCATTTGGGTAATTTCATGCTGCAGGAATTAAGCTACTTTGGCTTCATACGCCACTTAGCAACTTTCATAGGAATGATCGGGGTCCCATCTTCAAAGCTGTATCCAGGTCTCCCGATACAACCATGATTCCATCACCCACCAGCAGGAGCATTTATTGTTCCAGTGCGATACAGTGCATTCTAGTAGCTGTAGGTTTTCATCTTCTTGAGCAAAACGAATGCCACAGCCCTTTCTCCTTTGTGTTCTCTGGTCATACAGCACCAATTTCAAAAGTATTTGCATCTTTCTACTGCACAGCCAGGCCAGTTTTATGAAAAGATTATCTTCCATCTTTAAATGTTTGAGAGGAAATATATAGTTTGGAACTTTTAGTGCATTTAATGAAGTTTACAAACAACATTTTTCACATCTTTGGGAGTAAAATACGTGTTGATATGTGAAAGACTCCAACAGATGCATCAGACATCTGCTTTGTCTGCATGCCATGTAAACAAACAGGCTTTAGCAGGGACACATTTTGAAAGTGGAGCACTGCACACTGACATTGTGAATTAGGTGTGAAGTGTACATGACCATGGGCCCAAACATGTTTCACCTCCTGGTGGGTAACAATCTCTCCCAGACATACTATAGATGTGACAATAAGTCAACGGCTGAGAGCTCTTCTCCGAGCTACAAAATATATTCCCAGGCTGCAGCCCTCTTTGCTGACACTGCAAAGCTTCACACATTTGAAAAGATGTGACCCCATATCTCACTCCAGCCAAACACTTCTTTCTTCTCTAAATCCCACAGCGGAAAAAAAAAGCAAGGGTTATATTCTGTGTCAGGGAAAGTGAAAACATCAGATGTAAACTGAGTTAAATTATGTCCAATATTTTGTTAAAAAATCTGGTGTTTCCCATATTTGCTGGCATGGCAGCGCCTTTGTTTACTATGCCTACTGTCATCTCCATCTGTGCACAATGAAAAATCAATGGCCTATCTTTTAATGCTCAGCAAGCAACTATATGACAAAAGTGTTCTCTTATTAGAGTTAACAAAGCCATCAGTAATTTTTACTTCTGCATGGCTGACAGTGCAGCACGAAAGTACTGTAACAGAGTAATAATTCAGTGTTGTTAAAAGGTTATCTTCTTGGTTTCCATGATATATAATGCATCTACTGTGCCCTCTCCTCTGCCTTCTCACACAATAGCTGGCCTATTTCAGTGCACTATAATGGGTCCTAATAGAACAGAGTAGAACAACCACAGGAGATCACTGACTCTCTTTTTCAGGGGGCAAATTAACAGTAATTATACACCATTATGAAAACCGCGGTGTTAAGTGGCATCCCAGTTAGCATATACAACGGGAATGTTACTGTGGGAAAACAAACTGCCCAGTGGTTTTATAAGCCCATTAAAATGTGAAATCCATTTCGACCACTAGACCTACTTAACAAGCCTACAAGGGCCAGCATAATCCAGCTTGGTTATAGGACTGAAATGATTCACAGGATAATTTGCATCATCCTGAGAAATATCACAATTAAAGGGACAGTTACAAAGGCATTTATCCATGGTGCTCTTCAGCTCAACAGGCATGAAGAGACAGTATCATGAGATTATCTGCTAAAATTACCAATGTGCTGAAAGCGCAGGCCCAGTCTCCAGAGGAAAATGTTGGCACTGTACATCTCTGGAAATTCTAAATACATAACATTGCATGCTGCATATGTATCATATCAACTTTTCTGTGGCATAGTATATGAGCTGACTGTCATCTGGAGGGGGAGGGTTTGGTGGATGTCATGACACCAAGATGTCTGCTATGCACTGCAGACCAACAAACAACAAAACTGGTTGTATTTTAGTAGAGCTGCCCCCTAATAGTCGACCAAACGTTGACTAGAAAGGTCATTAGACTGCAAGATTTTATCAGTGGCTTAGTCGCAGAAGAACAAACAAACCTGAAACTCTATTAGGAGCTGCGCCTTGTCAACATAATCAAAACCTATATGACTGGACCATGTGGGAATTTAACTTGAAAGGACAGACACAGGAAGTGTCCACGCTCAGCAGTCAGACAGGAGTCAGGTTAATTTCCAGGGCTGGTACCTGCGGTTATTCCACAGGCTAGTTAATAACATGTCGGGCAGGAAATCCAAAGTGTGGGATCATTTTGAGAAGGTGAAGGACGAACCCAAGGTGATATGTAAACTCATCTTCATTGGTCGACTACAAACATGACGTATCATCTGAAACATGGAAGTAGCTACATGCCCATTAGCCCACAGCGTCATTAACAGGCGGCTCGCTCAGTGTGTGACGTGCACTTGTAGATAAAATATAGGCCTATATTAGGGCATTAACGACTTTGATTTTTTTCAGGTCGACTTATCTGTCAATAAAATCTAAGTCGAGTCGACAAGTCATTTGATGACGTCATCACATTGACACGGCAGAGGAAAGTGAAGTATCTCCACACATGTGATGTGTGTCTGTCAAGGCCCGAACATACTCAGGCGGGATGTACGCGGAACGAACTCTGCGGAGGTCCGTGCACACTCAAAGCGGACGTCTGCAAGCCCTGTGCGCACAAAGCTCCGATTTTATGACCGCGCGGACTCCGCTCCGCGCACCAGTGACTGCTCGGCATGTATTTTTCACATCGCGGGGATTTTTCACGGACATTTTTACAGGAAACTACAACGCGGAAGTGCGCTTGACTGTGAAAGCCCGAATGACTGCGGACATTCCTCGCGGAGTCTGCTCCGCTTATAGTACGCCCGAGTATGTTCAAGGATAAAGTATCAGCGTAAGCCAATCAGAGGCAGCGATTGCATTCCGTACACAAGCACACAGAGAGAGAGAGGGAAAAAACACACGACTTGTCGACTCCTCCCGGGGGGTGTCGACTTGTGCCACTGACGTCGACACGTCGACAAATCGACTTTTCTGTTAATGTCCTAGCCTATATTAATGAAGGTTCATTAGTACAGTTTTGTATTTCTCTGTAATGTAGCACAGTGTTAACAATGTTACTGATACTATTCTTTCTCACACCTTCAACTCAAACCATTGTGTTGCCCCGCCCAAAATATATCATTTAATAATTGAATTAATATCGTAAACGAGCGGGCGACTAGTCGACTAATGACCCTAACTGACGACTATTGGTCGACTAGGAATTTCTGCGTTTTTTAGCTAACAAATGTGTTCATTTTATGTCAACCAGCTGCAATGTTTGGATAGTGCGGAAAAGTGGTTGATTTTTGCCAAGACATCGCAGCATTTCCAGCAACCACCAAAACCAGGTATTTTAAACCAAAACATGATCTTTTCTGAACCCTCTTTTTTGCCTAAAACCAGGGCTGCTGACGCTTAAACATAATCATGTGCAAGCGTAACGTATGTGGAGTGTGCTGAAACGTACAGTGCCAATGTTTTGTCTGCCGATTGGGCTGGAAAGGGACTCATCTGATGCCACTTTGCCCTAATCAACAGGTTATAGCAGCACTTACACTGCAGTATTATCCCCTACCAAACAAGGCATATCTAATATTCTGAAATACACAGTCTTCAGATATCCAGTCAGTAAGACTTTATGGTCTTAAAGTTTTCCCTCAAGAGATTCATGCTTCCTACCCATCTTCACAGATGGGGAACTTTTCTGCCAATTTATTATTCATTGCATCTCGGGCCAGGGGAAAATTAATTCCTAACATGAAGATATTTGCAAAGGCATGAAAGCAATCTCATTTTCCTTAATCTCAATGGCAGGGGCAAAAAAGAAAGCCAGCCTTACATCAAAGGGCCGTGTTTGTTTGCTTGGCCACTTGCAGTCACTTTGATTAGGTCCACATCAACCTGTCATGCGATCTGTGTTTTCATTTGTGTGATGCTGACATTTCTTTGCATCACTGAAAGATCCTGTTTCTGCTGCTGTGGATACAATTCTATTAAATACTGATCCGTTTTGCTGCGACAAAAAAAATCTGTTATAACTGTACCATTATTCTATAATTCTAACTGATTGCAAAAAATCATCACTTAATATCAGCTGTTTCTCCTCATTGTGGCTGTATTTTATACAGTTTCCTGATATTAGCAATATTCTTCACTAACATGGCATGTCTTGAAATTATTGCCCATACTTAAGTGGCCACTTAAAGGAAATCTTCACACAACCAGAAAATCAGGTTCCATGGAGGCACAGGGGAGCAACAGGGTATCCTGAAGTGGAACAAAAGTAATTCTAAGCTCCGGTAATGAGCTCTAATGCTCATTACCAGAAAACAAAATTGCCCTGAGAGTAGTGGCAGAGGAAAGGCCATGCTGTTACCAAAATAGCAGCTTGTCTGACTTAGACCTACATTGTAAGACTTGGGTCAACTTGAATTAGTCTGAACTCATTCAGCTGTAGGTTTAGTTCACCTGTTACAAGTGCAGGTTTAGATGTGCTTTGACCTGCATGTGAACACTATTACAGTATGTTAATGATGCTGCTGATGGTAATTTTTGAGTGTTGTGTTGAAGTGGAACATTGACCCACTGGTATGATCCAGTGCAACCTGCAGATCACAGATGACAGGCAGGGGATCAACAAGGTCAGTGCCTACTGTGCGCTACCATGTTCAGTGTGTTCCCATTAATGTCTAGAACTGGACATCTGGGTGATGTTAGTCTATGTTAGATATGTTTCCATTCACTTCCCCTACAACTGCAGAGCAACGCCAACACACAGTCCGGCACGCCAGAAACCGGCAGGTAGGTCCTCCAGCTCCGGTGTATTAATTTGCACTCGTCATAGTGACTGACTGGACGCCATTCCGTTCGTTGTGCTGACCTCAACATTTGTTTATTGTGTTTCATATCATAGGCCCACAAATATTTATCCATATCTCATAATGATCAGACTTTGATCCTCTGCCTGCCCCTCCCTGTGTCCAAGGATATTCATTTTTTTTAAAAGGTCTAGGCTATTCAATTGCTCTATATTATTAATATAAGCAGGGATATTAATACACAGTGGTAACCACTGTATGTGAATGTATGAATGGGTCAGACCTGCAGCACTGCATTTAAAATGAACTAATAAACTGGAGCTTCTGTGATTTGATTAGCTGCTGTGAAACATCATCTTCACCTCCTGATGACAAAGTCAGCTCATACGTCACTTTAGAAAAATTAATTTCAAATGTGCAAATGTAACATATTTGTGGTTTTCAGAAATGTACAATGCCAACATTTTCTTCCAGTAACTGGGCTTTTCCTCACATGAGAACCATGAATGACTGAACCAAATTTCTTTGTGAATTCATCCAATATATTTTCCCCCAAACCAAAGTATTTGGACCAAATGACAGAAACGACATGCGTACAGCGACACTAATAGCGTGAATAAAAAAGTGAAATGACTGTCTCTTTGCTTAAACTGCACAATCTTTTTAATCTTTGCCTCGAGGTTTAAGGCACTGAGCATCAATCACAACATTCCCAGTTCAAATTCAGACAGGAACTTTTATTGTATGTCATTCCCCATCTCTCGCTCCCCTCATTTCCTGTCATTTCCTGTAATTTCTCTATCATTAACTGTATGAAACTGGCTTAAATGCCCCCAGACTACCTAATGAAATAATAATAATCTTAAAACAAGTACTTGTATTTCAACAGATAGGGTGTAACATCTGTCATTAAATTTAAAAGAGATAATGACCTCACTGTGCTTGCTTTCAGTTTACCACTTACATAATGAGGAATAAATACTCCGATCAGCCAAAACATTCAAACCACTGACAGGTGAAGTGAATAACTTTGATTATTTTGTTCCAATGCATTGTTCTACTGGGAAATCTTTGGTTCTGGCGCTCGTGTGGATACCACCTGACACTCCCCAATGGCAGTGGCCCACCAGCAGAAAAAAGCAGCATGCCACACTGCACAAACTGTTTAGAAATGGCCTGTGGAGCGTGACAAAAAGCTCAAGATGTCAACCTGGCTTCTAAATTTCACAGATCCCAATGTGCTTGAGGATTGTTGTGATGTGACCCCAGATGTACCCCTAATCCATGGTGGGGCCTCTTTGGATCAGACTTGGCTCTGACCTGTTGAGGCATGGACACAGGATCTCTGGGAGTGTCCTGCGGTGTCTGGCACCAGTGCGTTGGCGGCAGATCCATTTATCCAGTGGGTTGTGAGGTGGGTTAATGGCATGTGCCACAGATGCTCATTCAGATTGGGATCTGGGGACTTTGGAGGCCAGGTTGACACTTTGAGGTCTTTGTCACATTCCTGAGCAATGTTTGCACTGATGTTGGCCACTGCCATTGGGGAGTACTGTTGCCATGAGGGGGGGTACTTGGTCTGCAACAGTGTTTGAGTGGGTGGACCATGTCAGGTGGTATCCACATGAATTCCAGAACCAAAGATTTCCCAGCAGAACAATGCATTGGAACAAAATAATCAAAGTTATTCACTTCACCTGTCAGTGGTTTTAATGTTTTGGCTGATCGGAGTATATAGAGTCTACACAACCTTATGAACTCCAGCGGGACTTCCACCTTTATAAAAAAGGTATGAAATAAAATATAATATCCCCATGGAAACAAAGCCAGTGCTGTAAAAGGTTTAGGTCAAAGCTCTGGACGTATACATTGAATAAATATTTATATTCACAAAATGAAAAATAGCAGTTTTGTGCCACCAAAGGATGAAATATATCCAAAGTCATAAATCATGTAAATACTCATTCTTAATATAACTATTGATTTATAAATCGTGCACTAAATAGCCTCTGAAATTGCATTTTGCAATTTAACATGAATTTCAATCATCACGTTCCCATCTACTCACCAAAGCATATTCATCACTGGTAGCGTAATAATGTTCCATCCACAATTTAAATGGTGACAGAATAACTCCCCTCAAATATTTATTATACTACATTATTAAATTATGCTCAGCAGTTATGGCTTTGTTTTCTTTTCCTTTTTTTCCACTCATTGCAATGTGAGATACCCGGTGGCATAAAATACCATTAACTTTGGTCCCTTGCCGCCAGCTGTCTGTCTGTCTGATACCATATATTTAACTCTTCTGTTTAAGCCAAGTCACCCCCCTGTCACACTCTCACACACACTCAGACTCCCCCCCTCCTTCACACATAGGCGCAGGGCTCCCTCATCCCATCTTTTAGAGAGAATGGGTAATTATATAAACAGCTTTCAGCGAGGCAAGGATTAGGTCCCAGAGAAAGTGATGCTGTCTAATGTTGGCACGTTTCTATCACATGCTGAAAAATGGGCTCATGAGGACGCCATAAAAGGAGCAGTGAGCCGGGGATAACATGAGGAAGAGCGCGTGTAGCGGGGGGTCATATGTATGAGATATTTTGTACCGAATCCACAGCTGATGCAGCAACAGATTGATTAATCTTAATGATCTCACTGTGAGCTGACGACACTTGACATTACATTCAAATGCAAAGATGAGACTCCAGGTGTGTGCCCACGAGTTACAGGTGTGTGTTCGAGGTAACGTGTAAAGATTGACTACCTGCACCTGTTGTGTCCTTCCAATCAATGCTTCGATGCATTTGACTGTGCAATTTGACATTCATGTTGAGAATGATGCATTAAGGATCTGTGTGAATCTGAACACAGACAATAATTACTGTATAACCAGAGAAAGTAACAGTAAGCTCAGCCTTCTCATGCTTTCACAGTAAGTACCTGCTGTTTTTTCTACCTTCTTTGCATCAGACAGAGGATCTGTTCCTCACAGAACTCTTCCTCAGACATTAAGAAATCTCTGCACGGATTTCAGAAGTCGGGCTCTACAGGTAATTGAAGCTCTGTGCCAGCAATAATTGAAAAGTACCCACAACCTTCTGAACAAAAACATAAAGAAAGAAACGGAGGAGAGAGGAAGCGAAGGTCAGAAATGGAAAGAGATATCTTGACGAAGGACCCAGACGCCTGCAGAGACAGTTTTCCAGTCGGTGGGCCTTCTGGCAGGGGGCATTTCCTGAGATGGTACATGGAAGATAAAATGTCAAGCTCCGTCCCATTGCAACCTGGGTACAATGTCTGGTGTCAAATGAACTGTTCCCTGGACAACAATGAACATGCCATCTGTAAATTGCACCTCAGAGGTGCAGTGGATCTTGGCACAAAACCAGCTGAGCAAATATGCATATGGTTTTCAAGGCAAGACGAAGAGAATATAGAGGACTCATTAAAAGTTTGGTTGGAAACAGTTTGCTGTGGCTCCGTGTGATTCACTGACCAAAACAGGACTCCGATAGACGAGCTAATTTAGCATTATAAGGCACTACAAGCACTTCCCTTCTTTAACTGCAGCTATTCATAGCAATTATAGTGCTTTATAATGCACCAGTTGTTGTGGGATAAATGTTCTGGACATGCAGTCAAGGTATTATGACAACACAAAATTATAACTAATAATTGAGTCTGTTACAGAACCATCTGCAGTGTCCTTGCCATGCATTTCAGATGTTTTACTCACATAATACTGGACCTAAATAGACTGGCACAGGAGTCATATACACTATGAACACTGAACCTTTTTTTACATTTCTATTACCTTTTCACAGTGCACCGGTCACAACTGAGCCAGACCCCAGACAACCTTGAACAAGTTTTCCAGTGTGTGTCCTCATTTCAGCAAAAATAGTTTTAATGAAATGTGAAGAGAATGTCAGCCAAACCACAAAACTTGCCTGAGTCCAGACCTTTGAATCCGCAAACTCCATCGAGTTCCAGACAGCCCCCAGGAACGCTAAGCTGTTGCTAATTTGTGCCAGTAGTCTTTTGCAATACTGCATTATTGCAATATTGCAAAAGCATTTTCACCATGGGCTACCATTATAAAAGAGACGTCTGTAAAACTGACAGGACACCTTCAACCGCAAATAAGGTCAGTTGTGTCTCTTTCTATTATAAAATTTGATCCATGGGGGTTTTATATTTGTAAAACTTTCCTAGAGCAAAGCAAAGCAATTTAAAAAATCTGTGACGTCATCACAATCTAAAGCATATGAGCCAAGCCAGAACTTGTGGAGAGGACCAGCAGAAGAAATATTACTGCACATATTCAGTGAGCTGCATACTACGTAAAGTATACCCGGAGGTTAGAAACCATTGTTTGGCGCATGCACCAGATGAGCATTTCTAATTGGAATGAATAGGTGCCATCTTAGGATCCGGTATTTAGGTATTATTATACATTTATGGTTTGACTTGACTGATTTGTCTGACATTGTGACATGAAACAACACTTTCTCCAATAAAATAAAAAACAACCAATAAGCACAGCAGTAGGACTTGATTGACCAATTAGCACCATGGGCAGGACTGATGTCAGGCTGTTGTCAAGCGTTGTCAAGTTGTGGACCGGGAACCAATGAGGAGTAATTGTAACAATGGCAAACACTATAGACAAGATGGGTGCTGCGATAGAGGCTGTTCTTTATCGAAAACCAGTATGTTGGCATGACTGTGTCAGTGTAGACCAAGGGCCTGTGTCCGCATTGCGTTTTTCTTCAGCAGAGAAGTGGTGGCAGGGCGCTGAGTAATGCTACATCCTAGGACTTCATTAATAAAAAAAAAACCTTGCAGCACTTTTCTTTACAATAACAATATCGTGACAGTAATGTTAGCTAGTTGGCTAATGTAAAGCAACGTTATTAGAGGTTTGATGACAGAATCACAGACAGTCGATGCTTGTTGGACCCATCCACCACCCTGACTTTCGCCGCCTTGACTTTAGTTGTCACCGACTGCTGTTAAACTATAACAGAAAACGACTGCGTATCACGTTGACGTTAAAAATCTTTTTTTTTTTTCTTAGATGTCTGATGCCGGAGGTCACTGCCCAAGCACCGGATTTCAATGACATTGGAATGAGATCAGGTAGCTATTGGGATCTGCCTCAGGAGAGCTAAACTACAAATATATTCTTCATTAATGTTCACAGTTTATCATTTCGTCATCCTGATTGTTCATACTGTAATATTACTGTGTTCACCTATACTGTACGTACAGTATCTGTTACATGTCTGTCCATCTTGGAAGAGGCCGGACATGAGCTAGTACTGTTCCCTAAGGCTTCTTTCATTTTTCCTCCTGTTACAGGGTTTTTTGGGCGAGTTTTTTCACGAGGGTATAAAGATAGAGGATTGCCCCTTGTGGCAACTTTGTGATACTGGGCTACATAAATAGAATTGACTTGACTTGACAGGTTGTGCAGAAATTTGCTAACTTCATGTTACCAAAAAGTTGGCACCCAACTGACGTATGGCTAAGCCACGCCCCCCTCCACTCACTCGGACAAACTATCAACATTCAGTGACCGGTGCTATGGCAGGTGTCACAGTACACGGCATTTCACAGGAGGCAACTGATGATTTTTGGGGACATAACGATCAGATGTCATTGAGAAGTAACCAAAAGGGCCTAAACTACGCATTGGAGGGATATATTCATCATTTTATTGTTGAGAAGGTCGATGAAAAGCTTAAATTACAAGCCAAAACTTACAGGTCACAGTGTACGTTTGTGAACCGCATCTTGTTGCCGTCGCCATCAAAGACAACAAGTTAAAGTGCCACTGAAGTTAAGGTTTTTGGCTCAGAATATGAGAAAAGGATAACGGCCTTTTTACCATCTTTACCAAGAGTGTCTCTCCGTTAGTTTGGTGCTACAGTATTTACACTGAATCATTCAGCATAACGTTTGCCAACCTTTGTTATCTCTGCCATTACAGATAAGTTAATGAAGCTAAGCTCCAGAAGTTAACGTTAGCTTAACTAGAGCCCTTTGGACAACAGCTAACAATGATGTACGATCACCAAAGTACAAAACTAGAACAAAATAGGCTAATGAACTCCCAGCAAACAAGGTGACATGATGAACAACGCAGCTAGGAGCTAACGTTAGGCTAACTTTAGCTAACGTTAGCTAGAGATGTTAAAGATAACTTTATATTTCTTTCCAGCAAAGTGACAATATGTTGCCTCAAACACAATGCTGATGTACCTTAAAACAGATGTAGACATCATTGTTAATCTTATTCACGTTGAGTTGATGTTGTGGTCTAACGTTACCACACAACTTTATCCAAAGGAGACACTTTTCTCGGTTGAGATGTGGTTTAAAGTGTAAAAAATACACCTCGTCGCCCAGCCTCTCAGGATACCTTGTGTCAGAGTTGCATGTACCCCATGCACACCGTTTGACCATTTTTAAACTTCAAATCTCAGAAAAAGCTCATAAAACCGAACAAACTGACTTTCTGTAATGCATTTCAATGAACGTCCAGGCAGAGAATGTCCGAGTGTATGGGAATGGCTATACGCACTGTGATTGGCTCATCGCGTTTGAGGGCGGGACTTAGCCATAGGTCAACTGGTGCTCTACGATAAACAACCTTTTAAAGAGCAGTCATTGGTTATCCTTTTATTTTACTCAACTGACTACCTGAGTTGCAAGTGGGTGTTAGAAGGGCATTATATCAGTACTCTATGTGCACTGAAGCTTCAAGCCCCATTGCAGCTTGTACTGGTAATTCTGTAGCTGAGGCGGTAAAAACGCTCCTTGTTTTCTTGCCGAGAGTCAGAGACGATCGACACCATCCCTATCTCTGTCAGTTGTATGTGAAGCTGGAGCCAGCAGCCAGGTAGCTTAACATAATGACTTGAAACAGAGGGAAACAGGTAAAAACAAAACCTGCCTTTCAGCACCACTAAAGCTCACTAATAATACATCTTGTTTGTTAAATCCGTCCAAAACCAAAGTGCTGAAATGACATCCTGCGGTGTTATGGGGGGTTATGTGGAGAACTATTTCTTGGCTGGGAGCAGTGGCTGCCTGGAGTCTTGTCAAGAAAGGCGAGAAAGCAATAAGCATATGTCCGAAAATGAAAAACTGTTCCTTTAAGTATGGCATTAAAACTTAATGCTACCCAGCAGTTAAGCAGCAATGTTAACTTATATTATCATCATCTTCTGCCTCTACTTCATAAGCTTCTCCCTTGTTTTGGGTGAGAGTAGAATGACTTTGCCTTTAGTCATTTTTTGTCTCTGTTTTGCAGATGGGATTCTTCCATCTTGAATAAATCCTTTAATGGCGCAGCAAAGCCCTTGCTGTCGGCTACTGCCTCTCACAAATTACAGGCTATTACACCGCAGTAGGTGCTCTACAAAATGGACGTGGAAAATTGTGGAGAAAGTTGAGAAAGTTGTCCAACATAGCAACAGTAACTAAGCTCTTTTGACAGCACGTGATCTGTCTCTATGTGCTCCTTATGGAAGGACTATAATCAGCCACTGGAGGAGCTGTAAAGATCTGTAGCTTTAAGATCAATGTCAAATGTAGCTATTTAGATGAAGCCTGTGAAACATGCAGATGGCGATAAAAACTGCAGCTCCCCCATCAAAATGCTAAATCACAGGCCGTAATAAGGTATTTATGACAGTTTGATTGCCACTTCTTAAAGTCGGTGTTACGTCACAGCGAGCCACAGCAGCAGCTGCAGATACAATCTTTCATTAAATACAATGCCAGTCGCCTCTCTGCTGTTCATGAAAGGCTGTGTCAACGGCTAATCTGCCATTATGGACATCATTTGAGGCCTGATAACTTGTCACAAGCAATTCCCAACTGTGTGTAGGAGGGACCCAAAAGGACAATCTGATAGTCACCCAATCAGGGGTCCAAGAAATGCAAAGGTTGTCTGGGGTAGCGCGCGAGACATTTGGTGGAAAAACAAGGCAGCGAAGCAGGCGGATCTAATTCCCATTCTCTTCCCTTAGCAATTCTTCAATTAAATTGTCAACTATCATCTCAGCTGCACAGACAGACAACAGGAGAGAGGGAGGAAGAGAATTAAGGATAGATTTACAGCCGTGGATGCATCTAGTGTTATTTTGCCCCACAGCCAACCTTGGTGATATCAAAGAAAAGCGTGATGAAATGCCTCCAAATGACACACAATGAATCAAACCAGAGATAAGTGTAAACGGAATTACTCAGAGAAACATACCCACTAACTGATGTTCTGCAACAGGCAGGTTAAAGTAACCTTTGTCCTCTTGTTCTCACTGGAAATAAAAACAAATAAACAACTTGTGGTGTCTTTTTCTTTCAAGATTTATACAAATAGTTTATTAAGGGCTGTACAGGCTTCTCCCAACACATTCTTACTCCGATCTCATTGCATAGCAACATTTGGTCATGGATTTTGGAAGTTGAAATATGACGTGAAAGGTACCCTGGGCACATTGGTGTTGACGTTCTGGGAAGCTGTGTCAACTTCAGCCTGTTACATGCATTGTCTGTTTTCAAAAGACACTTCTGTTTCCACAGGAAATGTACACTTTGCATTCAGTCTCTTTCAAAATAAATGTCCTACGTCGGTACAACACTGCAAATTGACTTTTTTTCCTTCAACTACAAACACACCTGCTTTTGCCAACAAAAGCATGTTGTTGGGTTTAGGAAAGAAGAAGAACTTGGTTTGGCTTTAGAATCAAACGGGATGCTAACATCAGTCTTCCAGGTAAAGGTCGGTGGTTGTTGGGCCCATCCACCACCCCTCCTACCCATCCTACTCTGACTTTTTGCCCCTTTACCTTTTGTTGTTGTCCCACCACGATTCCCCCATATCATGGAGGATAGTCTGACACCCGAAGCCACTGAATAAAGTGCCGGTTTTCAACGACTTCAGAGTGAGACCAGGTTGGCTTCTCAGATTAGGTCAGAAGGTTACGGTTATAGTCCAGGTAAAGCAAAAATAAATGAGTTTGTCATACCACAGAAAAGTGTCTAATTAACCACCCAACCCCATTTGAATGATTACAAAATTACCAAGTGTATAAAATTAGGTTTTTGAATTGTGAAAAAATGAGCAGTATTCTCAGATCAGATACACTGGGGGCATGTCTGCTGTAGGAGCTGAAACAAAGATCGTGCTACTGTGAGGTGGCAGAGTCTCATTAGCAGCTAACCTAACAGCAGAAACAGTCTATGATAGCATAGCACACACCCTCCCACCCTAATGTTAGCTTATAGCACATACCCACATCATGGGCAGAATATTACCAAGTCATCTGCATATACATGACATATTATGTACTGATGTTTTTTCTTTGCATGATTGTTTATCATTGAATTGTTGTATTGAATCAGATTGATGTATTGTTACACCCCTAGTTGGTCCCACTGTGGCCTCTCAGCAGGAAGGTTCTGGGTCTAAATCTGCCAGCTGGCCTTTCTCTGTGGAGTCTGCATGTCCTCCCAGGTTAGGTCAATTGCCAACTCTAAATTGCCCATGAATGACTATCTGTCTCTGACTGGCGACCTGTCCAAGGTGTCCCCCGCCTCCTGCCCAATGTCAGCAGGGCTTGGCGACCCTCTAAAAGATAAGTGGGTATAAGTAATGGATGGAGTGGATGGATGGGTAGCTGTCTGACATGTATGGTTGTTTGTGTGAGCCAGACTTTGATTCTTCTTTTAGTGTAGGTGTCTACTTTAATACATACATACAAATGCAGTGTTTGTCTCTGACAGGTGCCAGCTGAGTACCCAACACTAAGAACAGCTAAACAGATTACCTTACACTCTAAAGACGTTACAAATGAATGGAGGGATTCTTTCTTTTCCAAGGCAGCAAATGGTAATTAACAGAAATAACAGCATGTCGTATAGAAACCTGCATCACCTACAAGGCTCCACTTATTACCGTCAAGCTGTCGTCACTGTCACTAGATATCTTTAATAGACCTTTTCATTGCTATCCTGTTGCTAGGGCAACAGCTTCTCTCCCTGTTTATTTCCTGTCAGCTAACCATATTAACAAGCATTTGGACAGCAAATACAAAAAGGGGCCCATTTACAATGTTTATGTTATGGAGTTAGAAGATGTCTACGCCCAATGCTATATATTTTGATTGTAAACACATTACGGATGGTATTTTCCAACAGAGCAGCACTCAGTGTGCTTCAGGCAAAACAAATCACTACTTACTTAGACAGCGTCAGTCATTTCTCACTGCAGGAGCTGTTGTGAAAAGTGAAACTATCACTCAAACGTGTTCAAGCTTCCGTGTCAACAGGCATGTGTCCTGCTGAAGAGTCCTTGAGCAAAATTGAGAATCCCTACCAGCTCCGGGGAGGCTGTTCTGCTGCCACGCCTGACCTCTGACCTCCCCTGGAAGGAAGTAACAGAAAGGAGAATTTTTTTGAGGTTCAGTTGAGTACCAAAGACAGCCTGGGGGAATGCTCTGAACCATCAGAATACCAAATATCCCAGACACCGAGTGAGGAAGTAGCCTGAATAGCCTGTGCAATCTGCTGGAGTTGTATCTATCAGTCTGAGAGTTATGGATGAGATGAGACAGGTGAAACTCAATTGACTTCACTTACACAAGGCCAGCTGCTTGTACAGGTGTTCTCTGTGCTTATGGCAAATCAGATCATTCTTTCTTCTCTCATCACAACTAAATCCCCTCCACGCAGTATACGCCCCAGACAGACATTAATCAGAATGTGTAATGTGAATTTGCATATGGTAAACACAGTGTAGAAAACAAGTATGCTATTAGATTAGACCACAAGATCTCATCTTATTCCACCCAGAAGAGGAACACAAATGCTGGCCAGCAGGCACAGCTCAATCTGTGCGTCGCTCTAACTTACACATGACCTAAATGGAGAATTAATTAAAACCTTAATTAAGTCTACAACACCGGGCACTATGAGCAGGCTGCTTAGAATACTACAGTGTTGGGTGGCTGGGCCCAGAAGTAGAGCATCAGCATTTGTGCAACTCCACAAAAACAAAACAAATGACGTGTCACAAGGAATGAAGCAGGCTTTCGTTTAAAAGGGCTGCGCAAATAATCCAGCTGACTTAGCGTTTGTAACTAGAAAAGGGAGAATGAGAGATGAGGGAGAAAGAAGAGGGGAAGAAGGAGAAAGCGGGAGAAACGGAGGCAAACACAAAAACAAGCATGGCACAGGCAGAGGGCTAGAATATTAATGCAGGCAGTCATTGTCCCCTTGGAAAGCCTGTGAGTCACACAAGAGTCATGACTTCAAGTTTTAGACCCGAGAGATGATGAAAAGGACTGTCGAGAGAATGTTTCCTTTCAGGGAATTAGGAGTGTGGAATTATATCTTATTGGGGTTCATCTGTTCTGACAGACATAAAACTGTTGGTCAACTTCTGGCGTCATTCTCTACACTTTGCAAAAGCCTTCGTTATACAGCACTGTCTTTGTTAGTAACTCTTGGAGAAGCTACAGTAAACTGCCCTGGAGAGGTAGTTGTGGTAGTGGCAGATAAATTGTGCATGCTGTTAAGGAGGATTTATAGTGGTGCATAGGGGTAGTTACTGGGTAGCTAAAAATTTAAATACACATTAGTGCTATCATGTAACTGCAATTGGGACTGGTCAGCTTGGGTTACTTTTGTTTTCTCTTTCTCTTTGTCTATTCATCAGACAACAAATGAGACAAATATTAGCTAGCTAGCCTACCCAAGGTCCCTCCGCCTTACTCCCCACAGCTGTGGGCTTCTTAGCCGGGAGTAGAGAGGGCCGTAACTCTGGATAACGCCCTGGATAACATCGGCGGCTGTAGTGGCTTGAATTTGGCCATTGCATGCCCCTCATTCATGGTGTCATGGGCTGGTGAGCAGCAGCAGCACCGGGTCTAACCTGTGTAACAGCAGCAACAGAAAGTTTGCCGATCTGTCGAGGAGTCGGGGCTGTCCAGTCCACCAGAGCTGGGGTTTGCGCTGGCTGGATTCAGGTTGCTGTTTCTAAAGCTGCTGCCCACAATTTCCCAGGGGGCTGGTTTGTAGCGGCAGAAAGTGAGGCAGAGGACATACTATGATTCGAGGTTCTAGCTAACGTTTTTCATTGAAAAAAACATGAAGCTGCAGCCATGAGCAGTAATATTGTAAGATATACTATAAGCAATATTTTCCCTCCACCTCTGAAATGCTTTGTCGGTATTGACGCATTTTATTTCGTCCATTGTCAGACTCTCTTTTAGACTCTTTTTGATAAGTCCGTCTTCCTCTTAGTGGGTTGCTTTGCAGTGTAGGCAGTTGTTGCCAGTCCTGGAATAGCAACTTTCTCTGCAGGATTCTCCACTATTAAATCAGGTTCTCACCAAAGGGATGTGCACACGCATCTACATTTGTAGACAAGCCAGTAGGAACGCTCTCTCTGAAATGGCCTGTGATCGGTGAAAGTCTACCGTCACAGGCTATATTTTCTAAAGCCTAATAACAGACCCAAGAGGAGGGACAGAACTGTCTCTCAGTCCACCTGAATTACATTAAGGTCAAATTTTATGCTGGGATTTTTGTTCAACGATGCCAAAATAAAACTTCCTACTCCAGATTTAAGAAAGTTAAGGAAAGGCACAGTAATCTGCTTGTTTTAAGCAATGAGAGCAAAGCAACACTATCCTGTGTGCGGCCCACAGAAAGCGTTTTGCACATTGTAAAACGAGAGGCGCACTGATTTGCCTTTTTTTTTCAATTGAATGCCACTTGTAAAAAAAGAAACGCTTGTTGCACCTTGTTATTGTTGCCAGACAACCACCCCATCACCTCCTTACACTAACCTTCCTGTGTCATCAATTGTTTGTTTTTCTTCCACAGCAATTAGTATGTAGTTTCTAAAAGGTTCAGGCAGAGGGTACTTGCTGTAGCTCTGGTTGAGGGTGAGAGGCTGTCAGGAAATAGTTTGTTGGTCACAGGGAAACAGAGATCTGTGTGGGTACATGAGACCCAAAAAAGAGGGTGGATCACGGGGAGCACCACCAGTTGGTCCAGGAGCTTCTCCTCCATGATGGCTGTTTCCAGACATATTTTAGGATGACTCAGGGGCAGTTTGACAACCTGCTCTCTGTCGTTGGGCTGTATAGCTCTGGGTATCCAGAATACCACCAGTTTCTCCTCCATTGTTTTCCAACTGTAAACTTGTTGTCGTGACCACTACAGAAGACCCGCCTCTCATATCATCTGATTGGACAATGGGATAAAAGATGATGAATAAAGGGATGACTTGGGGCATTTTTCCACTCTGAGTTGAAGTTCAGAGCACACCCGCAAAAACATCAGGAATGCAAGACGCGTCACAACCCAAAAAACGGGAGCAAAAAGCTTCATTCTCATTAAAAATAATTACAAAAAGTTGCCTACAGCTGCTAAAATGATTTCTATGTGATCGTGGCCTAAAGCTTCCTCTGCTCACCATGATCACATGACTGAAAGTACATAAATATGGCGACTGCCTGTCAGCTGTCACACATTCAGCAACAGCCAAGGAGAAACTTCCCACTGCTGCTCTATCACAAAGAAATGTACAAACAGTAGCACTCTGTTTCACACAGTGTACAGACTCAAAGTAGCAGGCAGGCTCTCTCTTGACTCTCACTCACCTGACCCAGCGGGTATGTTCAGCATTAAGCACACTGTTTACATGCACAGCTCTGATTGGACTGTTATTTTGTCCCGTTGCTTCTATACTGGCCACAACCACTAGTGGTTCGTTTCCTGACTGATGTGTTTCTATTTTGATTCATTTTTCCTCTCAGCAGCTTGTTAAAGGTATATTGAATGAGGAAGCTATTGTTTCAAGCATTTGCTCGAGGTGGTACTACATACCTTAGATGAGTGGAAAACAACCTTGCTTCTGTTTCCCGAGAGAATTGAAACGTGTGTGATTGGTTATTTCCAGGTTGTTGCTGGGCGACTTCTTTATCTTGACTTGCGGGGGTGGCAGCAGGTTATTATTTGGAGGCTGTATTCACACTGAATGGCAACCTGTTGTGCCTCGAGACTTTGTGTTTGTATGTCTTTCTGGTGACTGTATGGAATATAGGAAGAAAAGAATCATCTGGTATCGCAATGCACTATCAATAGGCGAAATCTGATGCTGAACCCACACTATAGGCGTACATCTCCTCTCTGCAGAGCAGCGCACGCTCCATTGAGTTCTCTGTTCAGCTTGTTTTGTTGCCTAAGTGTCCGGACAGTTGTGTATAAGAAGCAGCAGAACCCTGAGCCTCTCGAGCAGGCCAGCATGTGGCCAGCACGAGCCACTAAAAATCAGCCAACACTTGCCCTTGTGGAGCCCGACAAGCCTTGATCCAAATCCAAACTGACATCTCATAAACAGCTTGTCAAAAGGCTTTACCTTGATTTTGTCTGTCATTTTGTCCATCTGTCTCAGTCTCCTCTAGACCTCAGTCAATAAATTAATTACATCCACTCAGTGAAGTTGGTTGATTGTTGGTCCTGCACGCTGCCTCTCTCAGCACTGCTTTCTGTTCTTCAGACATCTGCTTTTACAAATGTGGACATATTGTGCCCCATTCTGGATTATCAAGAAAAAGCCAAAGGGGTGTTTTCAGCCGAGTTAATGTAACGGACAAGAAGAGGTATATTGCATTCCTTGCAATCTCGCGCACAATTAATGGACTCTCAAACAGAGGTGAAGTCAATAAGGCCAGATGGTTATACACCTGTCAGTCGCATCCACAGCTGAATGAATCTTTTCTTTAGTTATAATTTCTTGATTCAGAGGCAGGGGTTGAATGGGTAATAGCTATTTCACTTGAGCTCTTTGCTTAACTAAGTACATTTCAATTGCCCATTAAAATGCAAATTGTTTCATTAATTGAGCACGGGGGTGTGCTAACTGCTGAACACAGCTATTGTGTTTGCTTAGGTAAATAAAGCAACACCAGTTAGTGATCATAGCACACAGATTACCATGCCTGAATTGTTGTGTTGCGTTGTTAAACGATTGTTTATTTCTCCTTTGACTTTGAATTAATTCACAAAGAAAATATGAAAATGAAATCATCAGGTATTCCTTGTGCCACTTTGCGCTGCAGGTGAGATAATTACATTAACTTCTGTTGGCAATATTTTATGTTTACGTTAACATTTAAGTGCTGCTTACATTCGCTTACACCTGCCTGCATCTGTGACTACATACACACCAGTAAGATATGTTCAGTATGGAAATAAGATCATAATAATTTCACAGTTGCAATTTGTCTCAGCATAGGGATCTGTTGTGTACTGTATGTAATATCTAGTGTATTCTGTAGGATGAATGATGGAGAACGTCTGTAAACCTGCCTGCTCTGCTAACAAGCTACACTTGATTGTTTGCAGCAGTTGTTATAAAGCAAAGGGATGCTGAGTCTGCTTCCCAAATTACACTCTCAAATTTTATATTAACATGACTGTTTTTTTTTTTGATATTTTTTGGGCATTTTTAAGCCTTTAGTTGATAGGACAGACAAGTGTGAAAGGGGGAGAGAGAGAGACATGCAGCAAAGGGCCACAGGCTGGATTCGAACCCGGGCCGCTGCGGCAACAGCCTTGTACATGGGGCGCCTGCTCTACCACTAAGCCACCGACGCCCCATATTAACATGACTGTATGAACTAGTTATTAAAAGTTAACTGCTGTCAAAGCTTGATTCATTTTTGACATATCCCAGAGTCATGAGTGTCCACAGAGCCAAAATGCCATCATGCCATCAAACATGCCCCCTTGCAGAAGTCTGGTGCATTGCATTTTTCACCTGTCTGTGTGTATCCGACATTATCTTACTAACATGGATGCCCATGGTTGGAGAAAATACAGAACCATGCTGTAAAAGTGAGGTTTTGATGAACTGCAGATTGGGAGAATATCGGTGAAGTGAAATCGTATACGAGGTCCAAATGTTTCCTTGTAACGCTTGCGCATCAGGTCATACCTGTGAGCATCATTCCATAAAGCATAACTGGGGCTTCATTAGATACGCTGGATTGGATGGAAATTTAGCGCCCTAAAATCAAAGAAACATTGGCCCATTGGTCAATTTGAATTAGAATATTATAGTTCCTACAGTTTGAACATATGGAGAGAAATACTCCTGTTCCTTTTGTAGGTAATGTTTTATGAAAATGGAAGAATACACAGAATTTGGGTAAGAGGTGTGGACACACAGACTGTATAGCAGTGATACCCAACCTGTGGGCCGTAGACCAAATATGGTCCATTATAGGGTGACAGGTGGACAACCGAACATAATTTAGCGAATTTGGCCCCTGAGCAAAGCCAATTAGGGTAGGGTATCCCTGCTGTAGCTATAAAACAGATTATGGTTGAGTCATGTATAATAAACACTAGAAAGGAGAACTGTGTGCAGAATAAAATGTTTCACACTCCCTACCACTACTTGGGACACTTGAGAATGCATTTGATGATTTCATAAATCTCAAACAGTGGAATTTCAGTGTGGAAAAAAAAGCACACCTATAACTTTTGCCATCATGATGCTAGGAATAATTTCCCAATATTTAAGCCCTAAATCCTCGGCGCAGATAAAAGAATACTATGATGAATCAATTTTAATTTGCAAAGAGTAAAAATAATGTCTGTCTGTATAACTGGCCACAAATGTTTCCAAACTACTCTCTAATACACCATTATGCACCCTTGAGAAATCCACACTTCGTTTTTCAATCAATGCAAATTCCTGAGAAAAAAACACTTCACAAGCCACAAGAGACTGAATAATCTGCAAAATATCCATCAAATCTGACCCTCAGTTTCAGAGCGGGGTAAAATAAAACAAAAGGTCCAATTCAAGTATTCAGCGGGACTCAAAGAACCTGATGTTGATCACTGGAAATACAAAATAAAATTTTATGGCACAAATTTCTTGATCAAGAGTTTCACAAGCTTCTCCCCACACAGGATGTGTTGATTTGTCCAACACAGCTGTAACTAGTAATATTAAAAAAAGTATTTCCAACACATTCTCATTCTGATGTCACATATCAACGTTTGGTCATAGACTTTACACGTCGACATATGACATGAAAGGTACCCTGGGTAAGTGGTTGTTGACATCCTGGGATGCCGATTCTCTGTTCTCAAAATACTGGACACTGGAAATGTATAGTTTGCATAGTCTCTTTAAAAAAATAAATGCACTATGTTGGTACAACACCGTGACTTGATGTTTCTTACCTTCAACAACAAAAGCACGTGGTTAGGTTTAGGAAAAAAGACCAGGGATGGGCTTTCCAATCATATGGGAAGCGAACACCACTCTCTTGGGTGAAAGTCGGTGGTTGTTGGACCCATCCACCACTCATCCCACCAGCCCCACTCATACTTTTGCTGCCTTAACTTTTGTCCTTGTCCTGCTTCGTTTTCCCTTGACTCCACTGGGCGCCATTAAACTATAATGGCAAATGGCCGTGTATCATGCCGATGTTAAAGGATGCCTTTTTTCATTGGTTTCTGATGCCGCAAGTCACTACTCAAGCACCAGATTTCACCGTCTTTGGAGTGAGACCGTGCTCGCGAGAAGGGATATCTAGGCACAGGTTAGATGGAGGGAAGTTTACCATGGTACAAAGCTGGCTGAAATTATATAATGGTTTCTCTAGTTTCAGAGTCCTGATACTGCACATGTTGACTCACTGGTAAAGAAAGCTGGCACACCTAAATGGAACTGAGCCATTGTTAATGTCATCAAACACACCTGTTCTTTTTCCTGCTAAATATCTACTGTGAACAAACCTACTCTTTTAATTTTAAGCAAAATACAATATGAATGGATAATAAGATTTTTTTTTTGGCAACATAATTGTGTATATTCTGGATCCCAGCAGGAGGAAACCTAATTATTTTGGGGACCTTTCCTCGAGCACCATTTTGAGTTTCAAAGTGGGTGTACTGTATCACCTGTGTTACTTCTATATGAAATTTGTCATGGACATTAATTCACCCAAGAGACTCTGCTACTAACAGGACAGCTGGTTCTTTTATGGAGGTTACAGTCAGCGTGGATTAAATGGATGGTCGGTTCAGTAGCGCTTACACACAGCTCATGTGTCTGATGGGAATTCCCAGTTAGTCATAAACAATATTTTCTGTGCACAGTCTCCCAATAGAACAGATTGTTCTGATTTTTGTGAATCCATTGCATACTTCCTTTGGGGCCACCATCTGGATAAACCCTGGCTACTATTTAATACTGTATCTATAAAGTAACTCTCTGGGGAGATTGCCAAGGTCTGCATTCTACTAGATATTTTCTGGCTTTGATAAATGTGTATATTTCATACTTTTACAACAGATGTGTCTAGAAATACAAGGGTCAATGTGATCTCTTGAAGACACAATTCAAGTGAACAAGCACATTATAAAAGCAAAGGTTTCATATGAATGTTTTTTAAAGGCCAAGACACACCAAACCAACATCAAAGAACTAATGGCGACAAAAAACTGCACTTGAACATAACACAAAGTAGACAGCCTACTGGCACATAGCGTATGTGCCTACATAAGTGGAAATGACTCTCCATAGCAGCAGGCGGCAGTAGTCTGTACAAATAAAGGAAACCAGAACACTGACAGGACGGATTCAAGACGCTAGTTAGCCAGTTAGCATATAAACAACACAACCCAATGTTGAAAGAACAAAGATAACAGCCAATCAGAGTGTTTTTGTTCACAGACAGGCTCTGGCATCTTTGACGCCGATTCACCATGCGAAACTGTCTGGAAAAAAAGCCAACAAGGGCTGACTACTCCCAACAACTTGGCATTCGCGGGCCATGCCCCCCCAAATAACTTATTGTGCATTCCATGTAGTTTCATATTTCAAGGTCCATGTTTAACAAAACAGGAGGTCTAAACTTTCTTCTGAAATGTGACTTTGAGGTGAACACAATTCCATTCAAATTGTCTAATTTCAATAAACAGATTCTCTCGTTCTGGAAAATGATATTTACTCATAATTTTTCTCCTCATGGCTCCACTTTGTGGAATAATAGTGTGAACACAAATAGTAGGAAATCTATATTTAAAAATGACTGGTTTGAGAGAATTATAATGTTTGTATCTGACTTTTTGGACTGCAATGGTAACATACTGGATCATACATTTGTAGATCAGTAAAATTTAAATAACAGTCATTGAAAATTTAGTAAGACTTGTAAAATGATTCCTCTACCGTTGACAAAAAACGCCATAATGCATGCAAATGTCAAGGCAGTATTACCAAATCTAGTTACTAAAGAGTGCTACTTATGTGATAAGTAATTTAATAGCAAGTTCATTAGTACTATCTTGACATCTAGAGTGTTTTTTAATGATTATTACAGAGCGTTACATACACTGGTCCCAGGGTCAAGGAAATTATCTACTATGGATAAAGCATATTTTAGATTTATCAATTGGCCTGTTGCCCCAAAAGTGAAAGAAACTCATTTGAAGATAATTCACAAGATTAATCCAACTGTTACGTTTCATAAGAAAAGGTTTAAATTTGAGGTCAACCCCTGTACCTTCTGCGATGAAAATGAAGAAACCTTAGAACACGTTTTTTCCTATGCCTCACTGAAGATGCCTTCTATGCCCTTCTATGCCTCACTGAAGATTAATGATACTCCAACATTTGACATCGCTCACATCCTTTTACTTATGGATAATCTGGATTCATTTCTCCCTGGCATAATAAATATAACTCTACTTATGGGTAAATACCATATTGTAGTAAGTGGAGTAATACCAAGCCCTCCTTCAAGTGGTTTATAAATTACTTTAAACATTTCTTCTTGTCACTGGAAAAAATTATCTCTAGCAGGACAGCAAGAAAATTAAGAGTTGTTTTTTTTTCTAAAAAAAAATTGTTTTAAATTATGGGTGTATAGTGCTGGGTCTGGATGTTAACAAATTTGTATAAGTCATATTTTTATGTGTTTAAATCTCCCCCTAGCCTATTATATTTTATTTGTTGTTAATTTTAAGTACAACCCCTATGCTTATGCTTTCGTATGTTCTTCTAATGTTCAATAAAAAAATATATATATATATGTATTATGCCCCCCTCCAGTCACTCACAATCAGGCCAAGCCTTTGCGCCAAACTTTGTATATTAATAATGACTTTAAATTGATCATAATGAACATGAAATCATCTTTGGTAAATGAAAAGAAAAATAATAAATAAATAAATTAAAATATAAATTTAAAAAACCTGCACATTTGTCTGTTATATTTGCGTCACATCTGGGGACGTATGCTCATTGGTCCGCTGCTTGACCGATGACATGCCGGTTCGGCATTTGTTGTCATGACAACAAGAGAGAGAGCGGTTGGTTAGCAAGACGAGCTAATATCAGACTGAAATAACTGAAATAACAGAGAATGGATATTAAAAAGTGGCTTCATGATGCTGCCTCTTCAACTCCAAATGCACCCGGCCCCAGCACCGCTGCCCCAGAAGAGCCAGAGCCAGTAGCCACAGAGCACCTGCTAGCTTAAGTGCTAACGTTACCTGTGGAAGAGCACCTGTGGCACTGAACCCAGAGAGGCTGTGAAACACATTACGGATTTGTCACGGTCGCCTGTTGTTAAGGCGGAGTACAAGGGTGCTAAACAGTTTTTCAGCTCGCTAAAACAATCTCCAAGTACCAAGCAGCCATGTGTGAGGACTTAACCAGAAAGTGTACAGCTGAGTGGAAGGACTCTGTTCTCATGAGGTTCAGCACCAAGAGTCACCAACAGCTCTTCTCAAGGTAAGGCATGCATTTAATTCACTTCATGGCGCCAGGCTTGGCTTTCATTATTACGCAACATGTGGCATGTTTGGGTTGGTGTAAATCCAGTCTGTGAGATTGGAGATTCATCCTTTCAAATGATGTTTTAATGAAGTGTATAGTGGACTATGTGTGTGTGTGTGTGTTTTGAAAGATGGAGAGAGGTGACTTACTTGCATTTTTGCAGTTTGGGTGCACAGTTCACTGTGTGTGTGTGTGTGTGTGTGTGTGTGCGCACTAAAAAGCAGAATTATTTGTCAGTGGAGCTGCTATCCACCTTATTTTCAAACACTGAAGTAAATAGTGATCAACTTCCGTTTTTTTGTGCGTGACTTCCGGTCAGTCGCTTTCCCTCATGCTTTCCCTTACTGGAGCTAACGGTGCAAGCTAATTTTTTTTTCAATTTTCAGTTGTTTATGTTAGTCACGAACGTGAATAAATCACACATCAATCATAAACTATGAACCAAAAAAGCACAATCTATCCCAAGTGAGACAAACTGCTTGATCCCCGTCTCCAGTGTACCAGCAGAGAACCTGCAGAACTGAATCAGTGAAAAAACACACCTGGCTACACAGCCTCTCTACCTGAGCAGCTGAAGCTGCGGCTCGTACCCTCGACACACAGACGGTGCTTCTGCATGCCAGCCACACGTGTGCGCAACTGTGAGAAATAAATATGTGAGGTGTACGCTGCTTTTCTATCTTTTTTCCCTTTTCTTTCTTTCTCTCTGTCAGCGACATACACTCCTAACACAGGACGGGTTGTTTTAATTGACTGAGTTGATCGTTAAGCCATAGTGACACGCGGATCGGCTCTGATAGCACCTGAATCAGCATGTATGCATCAACCATCCAGCCGTTACAACATGATTGAGCTAGCAAAGCAGTTTTGTGTTGCTCTGTGTGGTATTTATTCAGTTTTGGGAAATCACGATGTCTAGAAAGCATCAGTGGCTGCAGCTGACAGGGTCAGCTAACGTTAACACTAGCAGCAAAGCTAACATCAGGATCGTCATCCGTTAAAAGCCTCCCGTTGTCGGATACGACATGAAACTACTCCAGTTAGCTCAATCATGTTGTAACTAAGACATCCGCTGGAGAAAATATTTTTTTCACAGGCCACTTTGTGAGTTTAGTGAGTTATTACAGACACGGCTAACGGCTAACAGCTAACGGTTAGCCCAGCTAATCTACGATAACCATGTTATTAATTACACACAGAGAAAATACTAATGTTTGTTCAGTCATTGTGTTTATAGACTTTACAAACATCAGATTAGTCTAAACGGTGATATAGTGACGTGAAAAATGTGATATATACATATATATAGCTAAACTCAGCAAGGTAAACAACAAGGCGATTCCCATTTACACAGTGGTAAGAGTGCTGGAGCGGAAGTGTCGCACAAAAAAACGGAAGCTGGCTGCGTTCTGTTTTGCCTCCGTGTTTCCGTGAAAAATAAGGTGGATAGTGTGTTGTTTGTTGATGGCAAACTCATACTAAGTAGGGGTGGGAAACTCCAGGCACCTCATGATTCAATTTGATCACGATTCAGAGGGTAACGATTCGATTATAATTATAACATAACAACTTAACTTGTAGAGCACTTTGTGGGCTGAAAGCACAAAATGCTTTCCAAGAAGAAGAAAATACAAAACTAAAGTGATATACTAATAAAACACAAGCATATACATACGTCTTCACCAACATTTACACTTAAACACATATATAACTGTAAGCATACATACACACACAGTACGTCTGTCAACTGTCAGGGAAGGCCAATCTGTAAAAGTAAATTTTCAGATGAGATTTAAAGATGTAAACAGAGTCAGCTGATCTGATGTAGGAGGCTGTTCCAGAGCAGAGGAGTAAGAACTGAAAAGGCTTGATCACGCTTTGTTTTTAACCTGGACTCTGGAGCAGTCAGAAGACCCAGACTATCAGACCTGAGGGACCTATTTTTTGCGGTACGATGTGAGAGGCTCAGTTATATACTCTGGAGCCAGGTCATTGAGAGCCTTGTATGTGATTAAAAGAACTTTAAAGTGAATTCTAGAAGACACAGGAGGCCAGTGCAAGGAGGCCAAAATAGATGCGATGTGTAAGGATCGTTTTGTTTTGGTCAAAAGTCTAGCCGCTGAATTTTGAATGATTTGGAGCTGATGTATAGATGGATTGTTTAAGCAGGTGAACAAGGCTTTACATTAACGAAACGATCATCGATGCATCACAAAGCATCAAAATGTTTGATTTCAACACATGATTGATTTTTCTCTTTATTTTAAAATATAGCAGACTGTATTTTAGGTGTTTTCCATAATTGAATAAACAGATTATTATATTTGCATACAGCGTGGCACTTGTCCAGGTCCCCTCCCCCTCAACCTGCCTCTATACCCTCACTTTTGAAGCAGGGGGTGCCAGTCTGATTGTTTCCATCTACGGATGCTCATTCTTGTCCACTGTGGGATATATGTATGGGATATACACACGTCTGTGTAGGGTCCAGTGTTTGCCTACTGTAATGTTTCCCCTGAAACAGTTTGCAATTCATGTTCTGTTCAATAATATATGGTCCACATCCCTTTTATTTAAAGTTAACTGCATTGATGAATGAATGAATTAATTTGAAAGCACCCTACAGTCTCCTGAGTGTATAAGATTAACATGAGGGGGAGGCTCTGTTTGTGCTGGCGAGAGCCAAGACACTGGCCAGGTATGGGGTTTTTAAGGTCAAACAGACTGAGCAGAGAGTTATTTTCTTCACCACAGAGGTGTTTTAATTTGGTTAATGCTGCAGCGTGTGTTGTCAGCTGGTTTACATGTTGATCGCTGCTCCTCTTGTTGGTGTCAGGACGCATTCACACTGGCGCTATTTGGTCCGCTTTAAATGAACCCTGGTCCGCTTCCACGAATAGTTCGGTTCCTTTGGAGTGGAGTGAACGCTCATTCGAACTGTGGTGCGGACCAAACAACAGAACCCTGGTCCACTTGGAAACTGGGGCTCTCGGTTCACTTGCAAGTGAACCCTAGTGCGGTTCGCTTACAGTGGGAAGTGCAAATGGACTATCCAGCGAACCAAAGAAAGAAGTGACCTAGAGCGCATTGCATTTTGGTGTTTTTGTGGTGACCAAGCCGGCTGAAGGGGATGGATTTCCATTTTCGGTCCTGGCCAATCGATGAGCCGGGTTTTCTTCTTCTTCTTCCTCATGCTTTTTTTCTTCCTGGTCAGTGGTCGTTTTGGGCAATACCGCCCCCAAACGAGCAGTTGTAACTGCGTGGCGTTGTCTAGGCTGTTTGGTCCCCTTTAAAAAAGTGCAGTGTGAAAGTGAACCGAACCAAATGAATGATGAATTTTTTGGCATTAGACTGTCGAGGTGCTACACTGATTTCGCAGTTTTGCCTCTTTTGTTCTGTCAAAATCATGTTATTATCAAACATTTACATGATTTATTATTAACATTTGTGAATCGATGCCAAATTGTCCACGTCTGCATCGCAATGCATCTAAGAATCTTTTTTTTTCCCCCACCCCTAATATTAAGAAGCATTTACTTCACATATTGAGTTCTTGAACCGCAGTTTGTGCCCCTTTGCTGGTTACCCTATGGCCCCCTGATTAGATTTGTTCTGCCACCAACTCTAACTGTCCAGGTGCAGGACAGACTGCCATAACTAAGACGACAGATGATCACCTATGACCCAACATTGACCAATGGACCGTCGGCTTGGGTGATCAGAGCCCTAAGGCAGGGTAACAAGCATTTCTAACAGATCATGACTCTAAAATGTAAAAGCAAAGCAAGGTGCTCAACACAACACATTCATGATGCCTTCAGTAAAAGATCAGCAGATTCAGGCTGATGCTCATACCAGCTACTATCCATCTGGCCGCCGCCAAAAACAAGCCCCTCTGCACCCGAGCATGCTGCCCTGCCCACCTACTTTCCATGATCCAGCTGTGGGACTGATGGGTCTTTATTGAGAATAAATGCTGATGCAGTCCATCTGCAGAATTGTGTGTTTGGTAACTCCAGATTTTAGGAATGTGATTTTTGAATTGCACCTCAGGGAGTACCTGTGCAGGAAGTTGACATCTGTCTCAGAGAGGCACACTAAAATACTCAACCTCGGCTTTACACCAGCCTGAGCAGAATTAGAAACAGGCAGACGGCAGTCGTTGAGGCTGCTGAGGAAGCAGAGAGAAGCCCTCCATCAACTGGGAGTGGGATTGGAGAGGAGGGGCAGAGTGATGGAGGTGATTGTTAGGAATGCCAAACAAGAGGCTTTAGATTCTGCCACCATCTCACTCAGCAGCATGTTATCAAAGCCTTCAATGCCGTTATCAGCCATGAATTATAAGGACATTCAAGGGAAAATGACAGCGACATTATAAAGCTATTAGTGACTACAGGTGAAACTCAAGCCCACCAGCTGATCATAATCACTCATAACCTGTATAATTATCTCGCGGAGGTATATAGAAGCAGCTGGCTGAAAGAAGCGCCAGGTTATTTTCCTCCTCACGGGCAAGATTTCTCACCATGACCAGTTTATCAGGGCTGAGTCACTTACTAATTGACTCCTGTCTGGAGTGTGAGATTGGCAGGATTAGCTCCTTGGAGACTATCTGATTGGTTTCTTAATGGCAAAAACCTTCACCAAGTAGGAACACATTTTTTTAGATGTCACAGAAAAAAGTAGATACATGCTAAAAATGATCATACCTATCAAGGAGAAGGTAAAGTATTCACATTTTAAGCTTTCTACATTAAAGTGTCTTCCATTTATGTGATCTGTTTAATCCATTTTTCAACTCAGAGTGACAGTACTTTAATTAAGTCAACATGCAATAATTAGAAGCAGCAACGTCCGCCTTTACTTCATGCATTATGATAAGCCAGAGGCCTGGTGCGTCTCATATAACTACTACAATCTGGGAACCCATCGGCTATCGGTCCAACAACGATAAGTCTCTGGAGACAACTGCAGGAATTCTGGTGTAGCCAGCAGATATTCGGGCCAAGACTTCCTCTTCCGTGTGTCATTCATTTAGGCTAATCTCTATTAATAGATATCTGCAGCTGAATGCAGATTAATTAAAAAAAAAGGGGTGATAAAAAGCTAAATTGTCATCAGACAATAACTACTGAGTTCCGGCGTTGCATTTCCGCAAATGCGTTCTGCCTCTGTTGCTCTCCAGACTTGATTGGTCAGCGCTTCTCTGACTACCAACAGAAACCAGAACGCTGCAGTTACCAAGATCTTGCACCACTGCCTGCAGATTCTGCATACATCTGAGAGATTATAAGCACTGTAACTCAGGCATTTGCTTTCATGTCTAAGTGTCGGGTGGCAGTTCAGCACATCCTTTGGGATGCCTGTGTTTGGATAACAGCACGCCATAAATGTCAACTGCAGGATTAGTAAGCTATGGCTTGTGCTGAATAAATTATCTCGGTGCATCAAAGTCTTTACACCTGTGTGGCCCTGGCTGCTGGTTCGTGTTCATTAACTCAGCATGTATACAAGGTGATGCGGTTAGGAACAGTTACCAGTGACATTACACTAAATGCCATCATTTTTAGACTGCCGTGATGGGGTTGCCTGACACCTTTAAATTCACATTTAGAGATTCTGAGGTGTTTGATTCAAAACTGATTAAGAAACATGTATTTAAATCTAGCCCACATTATATGTTTAATATTGAAATCTGGGTTATCAACTGGGTCTTTCAGTGCATGGGGAGAGATGTAAACTACATATTACTCATCGTCCTACATTATGTGCTACATGCCACCTTAAATGTCAGTTCCAAGTGCCATAAAAGCAACACGCATTGACCATGTACATGCCTCTAAATGCCAGTTGTTGGATGTGTAAGCTCACACGCCAGCAGCATGTTCTCTGTTCTCTCTCCCAGCATCAACATACACTGCCTGGCCAAAAAAAAAGTCACCACCAAAAAAAAGGTCATACACTCTAATATTTCGTTGGACCGCCTTTAGCTTTGATTACGGCACGCATTCGCTGTGGCATTGTTTCGATAAGCTTCTGCAATGTCACAAGATTTATTTCCATCCAGTGTTGCATTAATTTTTCACCAAGATCTTGCATTGATGATGGTAGAGTCTGACTGCTGCGCAAAGCCTTCTCCAGCACATCCCAAAGATTCTCAATGGGGTTAAGGTCTGGACTCTGTGGTGGCCAATCCATGTGTGAAAATGATGTCTCATGCTCCCTGAACCAGTCTTTCATAATTTGAGCCCGATGAATCCTGGCATTGTCATCTTGGAATATGCCCGTGCCATCAGGGAAGAAAAAATCCATTGATGGAATAACCTGGTCATTCAGTATATTCAGGTAGTCAGCTGACCTCATTCTTTGAGCACATACTGTTGCTGAACCTAGACCTGACCAACTGCAGCAACCCCAGATCATAACACTGCCCCCACAGGCTTGTACAGTAGGCACTAGGCATGATGGGTGCATCACTTCATCTGCCTCTCTTCTTACCCTGATGCGCCCATCACTCTGGAACAGGGTAAATCTGGACTCATCAGACCACATGACCTTCTTCCATTGCTCCAGAGTCCAATCTTTATGCTCCCTAGAAAATTGAAGCCTTTTTTTCCGGTTAGCCTCACTGATTAGTGGTTTTCTTAAGGCTACACAGCTGTTCAGTACCAATCCCTTGAGTTCCCTTCGCATTGTGCGTGTGGAAATGCTCTTACTTTCACTATTAAACATAGCCCTGAGTTCTACTGTTGTTTTTCTTCGATTTGATCTCACCAAAAGTTTAAGTGATCGCCGATCACGATCATTGAGGATTTTTTTCCAGCCACATTTCTTCCTCGAAGACAATGGGTCCCCACTATCCTTCCAGTTTTTAATAATGCGTTGGACAGTTCTTAACCCAATTTTAGTAGTTTCTGCAATCTCCTTAGATGTTTTCTCTGCTTGATGCATGCCAATGATTTAACCCTTCTCAAACAGACTAACATCTTTTCCACGACCACGGGATGTGTCTTTCGACATGGTTGTTTAGGAAATGAGAAGCAACTCATTGCACCAGTTGGGGTTAAATAACTTGTTGCCAGCTGAAAGATAATCGCCCATGCAGTAATTATCCAATAGGAGGCTCATACCTATTTGCTTAGTTAAATCCAGGTGGCGACTTTTTTTTTGGCCAGGCAGTGTACATCAGTGCTGAAAGAAACAAGTTTATTCTATTCACACATGCAGGCTACATTTGTTGACCTTTTTTTCTGTCTGTATGCTACACTGATTATAGACTATGGACATCAAATTGCAGAATTATACACAGCAAATGTGTGCTGCCATTTAAAAAATCAACTTTAATTGATCATCAAAAAAATCACACAGCTTGTAAGAAAACAGTTGTAAGAACCATGTTGGTGCTATTTTGTATTTTCTTACTGCTAATAAGTCTTATAGAAAAGACCAAAATCAAGGATGTGTTGGCCAGCGTCCGAAAACAGCCAGGCACGGTAGCAAACTTAACTCATCACTAAATTGTGATTTTCAGAAACCAAATATGTTTAGTTTTGAACATTTGATTAATTTTGCGCATTTCAAACTCATCCATAAATGCCTACATAATCAGGCTCCCCAGGTACTCGGTGACCTTGTGGTTCCACTTAGAGCTTCTGGCTCAGTAACACGTGGAGCAGCACATGGGCATTGCAAGGTTCCACTTTGTAAATCCTCATTTGGACAAACGGCTTTTTCGGTCCGTGGAATTAACGTGGAATTCTTTACCTATAGAATTTGAATTCGATCGTGATTTTGATCACTTTAAACTCAAACCGAAACAGTTATGCAGTCATGAATAATTTGGTGCTTCCTATTCTATGGTGCTAATTATGTATTGTTACTCACAAGTTCTCTGGCAACACTAAAAGAGACACTGTGCTGCTCCTCTGTTTAATGTGTCTGTTAATTAGTCTACAGTGCAACTTAGGTCTATAAATTGCATGTGCTACACTAAATCAGTCTGTGAGATGAATGAAATGCAAGCAATAAGCACACATGGTACAGTGCCGCGCTGCTAGTGTGTGTGTGTGAGGCGAATCATAGCGTATCTCTGTTCTTCTTGGTAGTTTTAGTCTATATTTTGTGACATGGAGACAGTGCCTGGATGCAGGCGACAGACCTGTTTAAAAAATGGAAGTGACAACACAGACGTTTCATATACAAGACGTATATAATGCGGACAAAGTGTCTCGCTCCTTCCCCCCCTCTGCCTCTCTGTTGATGCTCTGTGCATGAATAAGATTAATAGCCTAAATAAATAAAAAGATTTAAATCATTTTCCAGCACTAGATTCATTTGAAGGACCATGGAAAACCACTTTTTAACTCCCCCACAAATATTTTTTATTGTTCCAAACTATAGTGGATTTAGGCCTACTTAATTCTTTTATTTTCATCTTATATACCCCCTTTACATGAACATGCATTTTTTGTGATCGCATTGCAATCAGATTGCTCTTGACCACACGAATGTACAGGTGTGAATACACTCGAAACGCACTGAGGACAGATTGTTATCCGATCTGCCAAACCACTTCTGAAGTTGGTCAGGGGCGCATTGTGATGACATCGAACACAAGTGTAAATGCAAATGCGTCTCCAATCCACATACAACAACTCTGTGGGCAAAAATATGAAAGCAAGATACGCCAGCTTGACACAGGAAGAAGGAAGAAGACAACAACAACAGCACTCACCAGGTAGTGACTGCCAAGAAAAAGAAAACATGGATGGAGTAATAACGCGACTTCACGGGTGGTTGGTTGTTGTTGTTGTTGTTGTTGTTGCGGCACACAGGATATGACGTTGTAGTCTCCTGCTGGAAATGTTTGCAGAAGAAGAGGAGGTGTACATTTCCTCTATTCCCGAGGGGTGGTATCAACGTTTGTCACTCAAAGTGCCCCTTCACGCAATTGGAAAGACGGAAAACCAATCAGAGTAAACGAAACGTGTGATGTAGGCTAGCACAACGCCACTGTAAACAGACCAGCAAGCTGCAGCGGCGATGAGGTGTGATGATGTCTGGGAAAGAGTGTTGCCGTCTTTGTGGAAACAACAATAGCCACTGGGTTTTCACAGACTCCCATCTTTTTCCCGATCAACGAAGCCAGTTGGTAAATTAAACTTTTACCAAACCATGTAGGAAGGACGGCGAACACATCCTTTTTTTTCAATAAAAGCTTTCAGCGTTCTCTTCATTTTCTCTTCTCCCCAGCATGAATTAGCTGCAGCTTCTAGTTAGTTCTGTGTGACAGAAAGTGCCGTGGTCGTGGAGTGATTTGAGGCTAATAACCAATCTAAAATCAGCACTAAAGGCTGCTAACTTGGAGGGGAACTTGTGAATGAGACATTTGACTTGGGGGGAAAAAATAGTCGCACCAGAAGAATTATTTACACTTGGACCAGTGCTCCCAATTATATTTTGAGGTTGCACAGATGAAATTTTGGTCACATATGCTACCAAAACCATCGCAATTTCGAACCCTCTCCAGTGCAAGGTACAAAACGTTAACGTGCAGCCCTGCTGTTTATTATATATAACTTTTCATTTACATGTTGTGCAGTTGAATATTTTCAAACTGGGAAAAAAATCCCTGTCTTTGCATTTTATTTTGATCACAGTCTGTTTTCTAATAAAAGTGTTTGTGACAACTCAAATGTCGCTTTGACTTGCAACTGAACACACTTAGCCCTTTTCTTAGAAAATACAGAGACATGAATTTTTGTCCATATTGCCCAGCTCTACAACAGACGCTGTATGACCACTTTGAACTTACAGAATCATTAAGTAGATATTTGAAAAGATTTGGCCCAGTGGTTGTATTTCTCTACAATAATGACATTATATTATTGATGAGGATGGGGTAAATATTCTGGATTAATGAGCACCACCTGGAGGGTTTGTCCATCAAAACCAAAACCTTGTGTGAACCTTTAACTCTCCATCTAGCCTGTGCGTGTTGTGCAGTGTCTAGTTCACCTGCAAAGGCTATGAAATATGACAGGAAAGACAGGCCCTGCCATGACCCGTGAATCATGCTCTCTCTTCCCCTATTGCTCTCGCTCGATCTCCCCTCTCTCTCTGAGGTGAATTATTCAACAACAACAACAGGAGGAGGGGGTGGAAAGGTACATTAGAGAAGTTTCCTAAAACGGAGTGCTGAGGACTGGGCCATAGATCACTACACCCCCACCCCCTATCCCCCTGCAGATCTTTATGGGCCAACCTGCAGCAGTAGAGTAGCCAACCCCTGCGTCCTGCTGGTGTGAATTACGACAGCGCAGCCAGAGCAGCCACCCACCAGGGACAATATTAACTGCTGATTTGATGAAACACACACACACACACACACACACACACACACTGATTAGCAGCCCATATCTTTAGTAGGATTAAGTGAGCAGAGACGTGCCATCACCTGTGTAGGCGTGGGACTGATTTACTCAGATCAGTGTATGTGAGGGAGGGTAGTTGATGTTTGTGTAGAGATGAGTGGGTGCTAGTGTGTGGGAAATGTTAGATTTTTTTTTCTTGATGGAGATATTAATAGACTGTTATTTTTAGTTTAATCACGAACTTTCTTTTTATTGATTATGTGATTGCAGGATCTTACAAAACAAGTTTGATCATAGAAAAACACTGCCCATCCAACAGAGAATTGGTGTAGGCTCCATGTTGCTATTGGCCTATTCATCCTAGTGTCTCCTGCTTTAGTACAGGGGAGAATAATAACAGTGATGAGCGAAAATGAACAGTCTATCCAAATTATTTTTCACGGAAACACGGAGGCAAAACAGAACGCAGCCAGCTTCCGTTTTTTTGTGCGACACTTCCGCTCCAGCACTCTTACCACTGTGTAAATGGGAATCGCCTTGTTGTTTACCTTGCTGAGTTTAGCTATATATATGTATATATTACATTTTTCACGTCACTATATCACCGTTTAGACTAATCTGATGTTTGTAAAGTCTATAAACACAATGACTGAACAAACATTAGTATTTTCTCTGTGTGTAATTAATAACATGGTTATCGTAGATTAGCTGGGCTAACCGTTAGCTGTTAGCTGTTAGCCGTGTCTGTAATAACTCACTAAACTCACAAAGTGGCCTGTGAAAAAAATATTTTCTCCAGCGGATGTCTTAGTTACAACATGATTGAGCTAACTGGAGTAGTTTCATGTCGTATCCGACAACGGGAGGCTTTTAACGGATGACGATCCTGATGTTAGCTTTGCTGCTAGTGTTAACGTTAGCTGTCCCTGTCAGCTGCAGCCGCTGATGCTTTCTAGACATCGTGATTTCCCAAAACTGAATAAATACCACACATAGCAACACAAAACTGCTTTGCTAGCTCAATCATGTTGTAACGGCTGGATGGTTGATGCGTACATGCTGATTCAGGTGCTATCAGAGCCGATCCGCGTGTCACTATGGCTTAACGATCAACTCAGTCAATTAAAACAACCCGTCCTGTGTTAGGAGTGTATGTCGCTGATAGAGAGAAAGAAAGAAAAGGGAAAAAAAGATAGAAAAGCAGCGTACACCTCACATATTTATTTCTCACAGTTGCGCACACGTTTGGCTGGCATGCAGAAGCACCGTCTGTGTGTCGAGGGTACGAGCCGCAGCTTCAGCTGCTCAGGTAGAGAGGCTGTGTAGCCAGGTGTGTTTTTTCACTGATTCGGTTCTGATTTTTTCCCATAGATTTACATTGTGAAAGAAACACCTATAAATCTGTGGATACATTTTTTTGGGTGTCACAACCCCTGCGAAATGACTCCTTTCATTGATGGATTTAATCTATTTGGTCCTATAACAATTAAAAAGTCTAGAAATGCCACTCGATCAAATCATTTTTTACCCCATTCAAGTTAGCAGAGCGCTAAACCAGAAGTAGCAGGCTTGGCCGGCGGCAGTCTCTAGTGTGCGTGCTCTATGGGCTGCACAGTGCCCAATCATCTGGGTAATTTTAGACACAGCATTTGAACCATTTTGGCTGTATGCACCACTGAGCAACTCTCCTAGGAATCAAGGGGGCCCAATGCTGTATGCAGGTCTCTTAATACATCCATGGTTTAGTCAACATGTTGTAGACAAAGAGCAACGGAAATGGATCAGGTGAGCCATGAAATACTATCAGGAATTCATTTTTCGTATTATTCTGACCCCAAATAGATGCAGCGCAAAGCTGTGAAGGTAACTTGGATGCCTGCTACTTGCCCCTTGTAGATTGGACAGATTGTTGGTCAGTGACATTTCCATGACATCTTAGAGCCTAAATAGCCTCCCTATAAGTGGGATACTGAATCAGTGCATTAAAATTAATATTTTGTCTTTATTCATGTAAACTTATACATGATTACTGGTCTTGGATTGAAGAGAAACTGACATATTTTGCATTTAGTATCAAAACTTGAAAGGTTCGAAAGATTCAATACTGTTCAGTACTATTCAATTTACAAATAGATAAATTAAAAAAAACTAATTCTTCTCAGGAGTAATAAAGTATCTGTCCGTCTGTTTGTCTGTCTGTCTGTCTAATATATTTACATGTATCAACTCCAAGGAACTGTGAAAAGCCATCACTAATAGTGTAACAGTGTGCACTGTGGAACCAAAGTCAGAAGTTTTTATAATCCTGCACATTGTGAGAGTTTGAAAGTTAAAAATTGGCCCCATTTTATGGTATGCTTTTATGGTTTGCCAGTCATGTCTTTTATGACACACTGCAGTAGTCTTGTTATTCAAGACAAATCAGTGTAAGTGAATACATGTGCATGTGTGCATTAGGGTAAATGTGAGGCAACCAGCAGCAGACTTCTATTCACTTATCAACAATAAAAGGAACAAAAAACAAAGGACGCTCAAAATTCAGTCCTTTATGTAATTGAATTCAGCATTTTTTTCCAACCAAAATTAGCTTCACAGTGCAAAGGAAAAATTTAATGCTGGCATGAATCATAATGATCAGATCAAACAATAATTGTGGTCCAGGAACAAGAAAAAACCCACCTCTGTTTGACAAAATGTCAGTTCATTTAGTTTAGTCAGTCACCTGGAAGGCTGGCAGGGAGTGGAATATTTGGCATTGAAATTAGGAGATGGTAACCAGGGAGCCTTCACCAGTGTTTGCTTTCTGCTCCCTTTTTTTGTTGAGTGGTGAGACAAGCTGCATGGAACGGACTCTACAATACTGTCAGGGGAGGGAAAGACATATTGTGAAAGAGGCAAATTGATCTCGTCATTACTCGTCATATTTTGATGCTCGGGCAGAAGCCCTCAGTGTCATTATAATAACGGGCAGCCTTTGGTATTATATTTTGAGGCAGAAGGTGTCGCTGGTAACTCCTGTCAGTTGACTTAGGTGACTCAGAAGGGGTCAGCGGTTAGGTTTAGGTAACAAAACTACTTGGTTAGGGTTAGGAAAAGATCGTAGTTGACGTTAGTCACTCATATGACTTAAAACGCATATGACAAAATAACTTAACATTGACTTTTAGATTAACACTGGACACCGGTCTCCTTGGTAAAAGTCCTGTGCTTTTTCACCACATTCTGACTCCAACCTTGTCACATACTGACATTTGGTCATGGACATTCCACGTCCAGATATGTCGTGCAAGGTACCAGGGGTGTGTTGGTTGTTGACGGTTTTTTTTCCTTCAACAACCAGCGCACATGGTTGGGTTTTGGCAACAAAAACGTGGTTGACTTTAGGAGAAAATAACAGGGTTTGGCTTTATAATCTTGTGGGATTCAAACACTGCTGTCCCGGGTGAAAGTCGTGTTTGTTTGTCATTTTTTGATGCCCTGGCAGTGAGACCAGGCTGAACAAGGAGTGAGTTCTTACGGAGGTGGGGACCAATCAGGAAAGATACTGAGCAAGTTTTGGTGATTTTTGAGTGGACTGTGGTTTATCTACAGTGAATCAGGTGCAAAAAGCACATTACAGATAAACCAAGATCAGAAAGCAAAATGATTGCACAGAATCTCCCATCTTTCAAGAGGCTTGAAATGTCAAAAGTGATGTCTTACTCCGTGATAATAATTACCTTACACAGGCTGAGGAACAGGGTTTACAGATTTTGGTCTAGTCTCTACTTGTTTTATCCAACCCCAAACATCACCTCAGAACTCTCTGGGAAATCCAATTATTGGAATAAGATTATCTGGGCGTGGTTGCTCCGCCAGCGTTTTATTTCCCTCCAGCTCCAAATATTGGCCACCCAACCCCCAATCTCTCCTCCCCGTCCCTCATTTAAGACCTCTCTCAGCACTCCCCTCACCTTTGATAATGGCTAAATTCATCAGCAGGGACCGGCGAGGTCTTAAGGGCAAGGCAGATTGGACGGAGCTATCCTCTCCTGCCGTTTTTCTCCTCATCTCTGGTGGAAACCGGCAGCTATCTGTCTCTGCACAGTCACTGGCTGGCATACTAGCAGACGACTGCTGTGTGAGGAAAAATCCTGGCTCCTCATTCTAAGACTCCTGAAAGGTCAAACCCTACAGCTTTTATGACTTCTTTCCATTTAAACCCATAATCCTACATCTCTGCCTTTTTAATGTGTAAGGTAATCCAGTTCACTTGCATAGGAATATTGATTATATTAAACTGCTTTAACTAAAATTTAAAATGTTATAACATGTTTTCTGTTTCATAACTTTGCTTTTCTGAAAGCCTTTGGTTGAGGTGATGTTTTAAAATCTGCACACTCAATCTTCTTACAAGCAAGCTTTTGATCATACTTTAATTTACTCCACATTCATTCAAAGATTGCCGTTGACATCAGCACTGTTTATGCAAAGCTGACATCATTAGCGTCCCTCTTTAGATCTGTTTGCAGGGTGGCACAGCAAGGATTCAGTGATTTCTGCACTGTATGGGCCTCCAGCACTCAGTTGGTGGGCATGAACATAAACTGAGCACTTGTGGGTGTTTTTCAGCAAACTGGTCGTTTTCACAGTTGTTTGACCATTAGTCACTTTTCTTTGTTATTTTCCACTTTTAACAGCATAAAATATGGCAAACATTAGCTGACATCAGATGTGATTAATTCCTAAAAAAACAGTACTTTACTTATTTTCTTCTGGCACATTTATTTTATCAGAAACTGTGTATTTGCCTAAAAACATTTAATTAAAAATGTTTAGTAATTTTCAGCATAATTTCTAGAGTTCACTCAAAACGTGTCAACCAGTTAAAAAGACACACTCAGGGTCAGAGATTGACACCCGCTAAGCACAAAATGGGGGTGGATTTTTCATTTGGTGAGTAAAGCTCAGAAGGCTGCTCACCACACTGGCAGGTGCATTTTTGTACCAAAATACTCATGTAATTAAAAACCATGCTGAGAGTCTCTTCCATGTTTTTGTGTCATTTAGGGGTGCAGTGCTCTGTCTGTATGAGACACAGATACATACACACAGCACACATACACGTTTCAATGGTGCTGCTAAACTGACCGTTTTGAGTGTTCCTAGTTTTGTGGCGCTGTTTACCGAACAGAACATTGGTCGATTCATTGAACTATCACTTGCACCTGGTCTGCTGATAGCCAGTGTGACCCATACTTATAAAGGCACTGAGGCCCCGTCGTCTGAACCAAGATGGCGAACTCTTTATTACCTCCCACATTGTCAGCAGCAGCGCATTAGCTTCACTTCTTCCATTCTTACCTTTCACAATAAAAGTCCTATACATAAACACTGCATCACTGCCTACCAGAGTTAACGTATTATAATACTGAGGCTGTGGTGATGAGTTGCTCAATATTTTCAAATCACTTTGCTTAAGATTTTGCTCTGACCTCTTTGTTAAGTTTGTATTTAACATAATACCTTATTATCTTCATGAAACTGTACTGAAACTAAAGTATATGTGACACAAAAAGGCAATTTATTATTTCTAAGGCAAAATGATATGCTTGGCCGGGGGATTATGTCATCTGCCAGCCCCTTGGCTGGTGAGTCGAAACGTTAATTTTGGACCCTGAACACACTAGAGGTCATCCCATACCATTCTTTCCTTGCCGATACTGATCCAAGACCTGAACTTGCATATCAGCTGAATGTGAGTTCTGATTCAGCGCCACTTAAATGCAACAATAGCTATTATATTTTATAAAATCATTCATTCATTTTCTGTAACCCGGTTATCCTGGTGGGGGTCAGGACCCTATCCCAGCTGTCATTGGGCGAGAGGCGGGGTACACCCTGGACAAGTCGCCAGACTATCACAGGGCTGACACATAGAGACAGACAACCATTCACACTCACATTCACACCTACAGACAATTTAGAGTCACCAATTAACCTGCATGTCTTTGGACTGTGGGAGAAAGCTGGAGCACCTGGAAGAAACCCATGCTGACATGTGGAAAACAACAATAACTCTGCACAGGGGGGCTCCTCCACCCCAGATTTGAACTAGGAACCCTCTTGCTGTGAGGTGACAATGCTAACCACTGCATCACCATGCCACTATATCTTATATATGTCTTATATAATAAATATTATACACTCATGGATTGCTCAGAGGCCTTCGCCCTGGGTTCACCATATAATACTATCAAACTGAGCAAAGGATAGTTGGAAAGCTACAACGATGACGAAGCAGAGGTCATTTAAAGTGAGTTTGCTAGATCACAGCACTCCAGAAATTTTTTATTTGTTTATTTAACCTTTATTTAACCAGGAAGTCCCATTATGATTGAAAATCTCTTTTACAAGAGAGACCTGACCAAGGTAGCATCCAATCAAAACACATTCAAAATGCAACAAATACAAGATATAATACAAAAATCTACAGCTATTCAAACATAGTGGCCTCTCAAGATAAACAAGCACATGTCTCTGTCACCACATTCTTTATGTCCATGGTGCAGAGTAGGAGAATGCAGTTTTCCCCAGATCTATTAAAACCCAGGGTACATTAAAAAACAACCACTTGGAGGAGCGTAGCTGGTAACTACCAGAGCTGACACACAGAAGGGTGCAGATATAGGCCAGAAGTTTGCCCAATATTGCTTTATAGATAAAGATATACCAGTGCTGTTGTCTGCGAGTGGTTAGTGATGTCCAACACATCAAATCATAAAGAATGCAGTGATGAGTAAGGGACTTTGCATTTGTAATATTCTAAAAAATAGTAAAAAGAGTACTTTCATGTTTTATACAACATTAAAGTCCTTGGCAGATTTATCAATGAACTATGAAGTATCTAATAGGTTCACAGACGTGTACTGGCCACTACCCAATCTAACATTGTAGGCAGTATCAGAGGCATTTCCAGTACTGCTATCGGTATTGGAACAACTCTAAGACGCACAAATATACATACCAAGATGACTGTATTTTGTTGGAACCTTTTATCTGATCTACTCTATATGGCAACTAATCTATTGTCAGAATTTTGCTCTTAAAAAACAGCTATTTTTCAGCAACTTTTCCACAATCACCCTGAATAGCACGTCTATGTTTTGCAGAACACCTTTGCAATACTTGTTCATCAACAAGGTTTTATTTTCAAGGTTTTGACCAGAGGCTTTTTATTCTGCCTACCTTGACACTGGTCATAATGCTCACCATTTGAAAGAGTGCATTTTCTTATTTCTGCTCTCTGTTTTGATGTTCAGGAAGAGAAGAAAGCAGAAGTAAAAGAGAGAGACTGACATTTATATTTTGCCACAAGAAATAAAATGTTGTGGCCTGTAAAAAGCACTTGAAGTCATTCATTTGTTTATGCTTTTTAGATCTGAAACCTCTTTGACTTCAAACAGGAAACGCAATGAAAGGAAGGCACACAAATGTGTCTCTTTCTCACATTATCTTGTCTCTCCTAATAAGCTGTCCTATTTCCTGTGTCACAAATGTTTTGACAAGTTTGCAGCCTTCAAACTCTTGATTTGGTTTACCATCTCTGGCTGCAGTCTCCGTGTTCACTATCAAGTCTCATTTCTCGAGCCAAAGTTATCACAGCACTTTCTTGAGGCGATGACAGTGACCCCAAACACAGACCTCATCTCGCAGTCCCATCCATGACATTTAAACTGGCCTCTAGGGAAGCAGCGAATAAACAAAGACGACAAGAGAGAAAGAGCCGTAAGAAGTGGACCCTTGTTTGAAAAGGGTTCAAAAGTTCTGCAGAGGCGAGCAGATGGAATGCTACATCGTCAGTTGCCTCTGGTCTCTGCTCTCCGTGGGTGCTTGTCTCGCACAGAGCCGTGTCAGAGAGGCTGCGATAACCATAGTCACAGTTCTGTTTCAGTTCTTCAGATCTAACCATCTGAACTGTGGGAACCACTTAGTGTCCAGTGACCCAAAAAAGCTCTAATTAAATTATGTTGAACTAAACGCAGTCTTGGCTAGACTTGTCTGCTATTCAAGCATTGACCATTACATGTACTGCATAAGTTCGTCTCTAAAAGACCTTTCTTAATTTCTGCACTTTTATGCGAGACATTTCTCGCATACTGAAATTTAATTTTCACCTATAAAACTCTTCTGCAAATGTTCTTATATGAAAACTAGAAAGATTCAGAGAGAATGTTCCAGGCCAGTGAATGGAGCGTGGGAGTTGTTAATATCAGTGATGACAAAAGAATGTAAGTTCAAATAGGTAAAGTCGACACTGTTCACTGGTCATGTCTTTGGTTATCCTTCATATCAGAACAGGTTTATTCAAATATGTCATTTTTGAAATGTGTGTTTCAGTAAGATCATACCACTATGAAGACAGTTCATGGCCATGTAATGGTTATACCATAATGTACTATTAACTGCAGATGCCATTCTCATGAACTCTCAAATACCGAATACGTGGCCTCAATTCGACGCTTTGCTGATATGGAGTCATAATTATGAAAAGCCCGCAAGGTTCCCCTAGGAGCACAAACACCTTGATTAATGAATCTCCAGCTACTAATGGTTGTATTATCACGGGACGCCCTTGTAATGCATTGAGAGCGTGATGGGGATGGTTGACTGCAGGTTAGCTCAACCCCCAGAGAGGGGTCATTTAAAAAAGACCTTCAGGGGGTCTGTAATTAGATGCCTAGTTAATGTTCTTTGATTACTTTGAGATTATTATAAATGGGAACTTTACATGTGATCATGTGTTCTTGTGCCTTTACATCTAGAGCCCCATCATAAGTTGGACAAGAAAGAGCTCTACAAAATTGGGGATCAAATGCAGTTCGTTAATTGGCGGTCTCGCTTTTCAAAGAAAATCTGGCTTCTTAAATTTTGATGACTTTATCGGCATATCTTTATTTTATGTATGAGAGAAAAGAGAAATTAGGTGGTTTCTACCAATTGCAACATTCGCTGTCAGATATTCCATTCTGTTTTTAAGACATTAGAAAGTGAATTGACCCCAATCTGAGCTGCAGAGGCAACTCCTCTGCTCGACACTGGAGCCAGCACTGTTAACAATAGTAGTTAATATGGAAAAGGGACATTCACCATCTGCAAGTTGACAGGCATGACTTTCCATTAGGATTTTGTCATGGAGCAAAAAACCTTATCAGTTTCAGTGAACAAGCCCTGAATTCTGAATTTGGCTTTTTGTTCAGCTGTGTGACAAGTTGTACCTTTCACAAGCTGCCACATCTCTGGAGATGTTGACACATGCTGAATCCAAAAGCAGCTATCGCTACAGAGGCTGCTTTTGTTTTAACACTTTGCATAGGGACTTATCTTATCTCCAAACTTCCTTTATAATATGCTATGCAAAGTATCTTCAAACATGCTCTGATCTGATATGGAGGCTTTGTTTGGTGTGAAAATGTGACTCAAGTGATTTTGTTAATTGGCGCTCCACAGTTCAAATGGAGAAATAATGTGTTTTAAGTGATAAAACCCTCTAGAGCCCACTGCAATAGTGGCTCTAAGCTGTCAGGAGCAAAGGCAGAAGTAGTCTGATGTTGTTATAGAGTCACAGAGTGAGGGAGGAAGGAGTTTAGGTTGGATGGATGGGTTCAAGTCAGATTTTATGGAATATTACATGCACAGATTGACCTTTCGCAAATCAGTCAGTTGAATTTGTCAAGAAAACTTTTCTCACATGCCTCCATGAAAAATGGCAAACATACTGATTTACTGATTGATTGGTGATTGTCAAGCAAAAAGGGAAAAAGTGAGTGCTGCACTGGGTCAAAACCGTCAAAGAAAGGCTCAGGTGCTCTTCAAAGACAGGAAATGAAATGCAATAAAAACAGAAGGACTGTCCTGATTGTAAACTGAAAGTTTCAAAAAGTATTCAAAAATGCAGTCCAAGCCAAAAAGTCCAAGGCACTCCGGGGGATTATATTAAAAATCCTTTATTAAGCACAGGGATATCAACGCGTTTCGACTCAACGAGTCTTCATCAGGATATGATTGATATCCTTTTATTGCATTGGTGATTGTGTTTAGCATGTTGAGCTTATGACATTAAAGATTTATGTTTCTTTAAATACACAAGACTAGTCAAGGTTTTTTAAAGTAAAATTCCCTAACCATAATCACACACGATGACGGAGGACTTAAACCAAGTATTTTTTTTTTTTTTTTGTTTACCCCAAACCAAGTTGCTTCCGTGCCAACACCAAGCCAAACTACTGTGACATCACAAAGCGATTTTATTGTTTTGTTAGCAAATGTGTTATTATGAGGTGCACGAAACAACAACATATTTTATTGTTCAATTCGGAAGACTTGTTGATTTAGAAAAGTAGGAAAAAAAGTAGAAGTTGTGGTGGTAGCACATCTAACCTGCATGTAGGAGACCAGAGTTAAGGCTAATTTATTCTCCCATTACATACAAAAAAAGATACATCCATTTCAAAAGTTGTAAATGTCACTGCCCTCATACTTCCATGTGTCCTTCATGTTTGCAGAGATGCGACTAATAGATGGCAATGGAGGGCAGAGACAAAAGTTTCACATGACAACAAACAAGGTGACAGTGGTGGAGGGGGTAACAATGAACCTTTAAAGTGAGGCAGCATTATAGATGGTAGTGGTCCTGTAGTGGTCTGTTAGGTCACTAAAAACATCTTGATGTGGATGGAGAATTATTTTTACTGTATTACCAATTCATATACACCATCATTTAAAATTCTTCATCTTCTCCTTCAGTCGTATCTAACTTGAACTACGCTACAATGCCTCGATGATTTCCAGTGGTACTGCTTCGTTTCGTCCGTATTCCTAACCTTTCGGAAAATGTGAACAAATACTGATGAAATGAACGGAGACTACGGAAAGAAGCCTCTGTCCGCCATGCGCATGAATGAGCCCATAATGTCTTGTCACAGACCGACAATAAATGTTGGCTCTTTCTGTAACCATAATTATGATATTTTCCAAACATTAAGTAGCGATGTAACACAATACTTTTGTTTCTGCTCTCATTTTTCATGAGTTAAAATAACAGAAATATGCTACTTCTTTCCAAGCACACAAAGGTATTTGTTTTCTTACATTTCTTCACAAATTTCTTTACATTAGTGTTAGTGAGCATTTTGCAAACAAAATCAATAATCAATCCACTTTACAGTTGTGACATATCTAGATGCTGATTAAACAGCATCATTAGCAAGGCCCAGGAGTGCCTTGGGATAGTCATGATTATAGGCCCCTCTAAAAGTTGCAGTTTTATCACCACAGAAGTGCCACAGAAGTCACAAATTTTGGGGAAGTGTGCCACTGGCATGCTGACTGCAGGAATGTCCACTAGAGCTGTTGTCCATGAATTAAATGTTACTGCAGTACCATAGGTCGTCTCCTCTGTTTGAATTTAGTAGGGCTGTAGTCAACCAAAGAAAATCTTGGTCGACTAAAGTCGCACGTAACTAATCGATTAGTCGTGGGAAAAAAAAATCTGCACATTATTTTTACTTCTGCGGTGGTGTGTCTGTGTCACTCTGCAGTTACACCTCCAAAACATTAGTCGGCGGTGGAGGACTGTGTTAAGTGCTGTAAAATTTAGTTCAAATCAAACTTTATTTATATAGTTGATTCAAAACACACATTAAACATGGCTTAATAGAGACAATTTCAAACACAAGTACGCAAATTGGCTTCCCTATAAATCGCAGCACTGACAAACAGTTGTCTTTATCTGGACACATTTCCCCCACCAATACAACATGCTAACATTATTAGCTCAAGTCTATGGCATTTTACATTGTATAAGTTAGCCTAACATCCAGCGATCTTTTCCTCTTCTCATATAAAACCAGGGAAAACAGCAACATGTAACAGGTAACGGTATCGGTAGTACGGTATCCAGAAGTATAAATCCCTGAAGGATAAATCACACACGCAACTTAAAATGCTATTTTAGTGGAGGCTTTACTGTCTTCACAATTTGTTGTTTCTTATCTGTGAAATACAAGTAAATACAAGCTCCATTTCCACTGAGGGGAATGGTGTTGGTACACAGAAACAGACAGGATGTCTGCGTCACCGCGACGCTGAGCGTGAGGGTGGGCGAGTCCAACTTTCTGTCAACAACATTTTCTCAGGTAACTTAGCCTGTCCCCCCACCGCAGGAAATAATGGATTAATCCTGGAAAGCTGTTGATGTAGCACTTTTCTCCTTATGAAAGTAACACAGCGATTATTCGACTAATGAGAATTTGGTTGCATGAGAGCATAGCGACCAAATAATCAACTAGTCGACCAGGACACTACAGTCCTTGAATTTAGTAGTACATCCAACCCGTCTGGTGAGCCAGCCTGGGACCACCACATCTGGCAGCTTCACATGCAAGATAGTCTGAGACCAGCCATTGAGACAGGCATTCCTGCGACAGTTTCTGCAGAAATTCTTTAGTTGTACAAACCAAAGTTGGATCAGCTGTCAGGTGAATGGTCTCAGACGATCTCGCAAGTGAAGAAGTCGTATATGGAAATCCTAGGCTGGCTTGGTAACACATATTATGGGATCGTGAGGACAGTTGGTTGTACTGCCAGATTCACAGAATCTACATTGGAGAGTCAGCTCATGGTAGTGAAATGAACATGGAATTTACGGGCAACAGCTCTGGTGGATATGATTCTCAGTCATCCAGGTCATGGTAATCCTATGTGCTATGTCACAGGCAACTGGACTTGCTTGAGTTTCCTGAAGACTTTTTACCTCTCATCCAAGAAGCTTCTTCAGTGGACATTCTCCGGTGGACATTCCTGCAGTCAGCATGTCAGTGGCATGTTCCCTGACAACTTGTGACATCTGTGGCATTTTATTGTGTGCTGAAATAAATGTGGGAGAAAACAAAAGTGTTGTGTCTTTGCATTTTGGTTCAGTATGATAATAATATAAAAATATCCCTGTATTGGATTTTGTCCTGCATCAACTTTCTGTCGGGGGATAGGGTTGCATTTTATGTTGAGTCCAGATAAGTGATTTAGATTATTGGGTTGTGCAAACATGTCTGATCGCATTTATTCATCTATAATACTCTATGTGTCAGCTGTTCTAAGCTAATTGTCTGAATTTAAGCAAGTAATATTTCTGGTTCTCATCACAGATGGTCTGAATGATGGCAAAACTGTGAAAATAAGATCCAAAATGTAATTATCCTTTTTGTTTTTTTATAATAATTTATTATACATCACAACATCAGAAACTTCTCTTGGAACATTTTGCAATCACAAGAGCTGATTGCAAAACATAGCTCTCTGAAGATGTTGCATTCACTGATTCCCTTCATAACACGTTTCACTTCACACATACAGAGTTAAAGAACCAAGAGACAAATTATTACTATTAAATAAATTGTAATGTGGTAAAATCACAACATTTGTCAACGGTATGACATTGTGATTGTATTTAACCTTTCCTGTTTGCACTTTCCAGATAGGAAAAAAAATATGGTTTCCTCTGAATCAAAAACATTACCAAGTGATTTGAGTCTGAATCAGCCTTTTGGATCACTTTAAATGGAGTGTTGGGGAGACCTGGCCAATAATCTTGGATCAGCACTCTTTCAAGAGATGATAAGTCTGGCTAGGACCTCCCTACTTCCATCTTAATTCCTTCTGAACTATCTGAAATAGATCCCTCAATATTCTGTGTGAGCCAAGTCTGCTGTCTTCATTGCGACATCCATCTTTAAAGTTCTTCAAAGTCTTCTATCAGGGTGCATGCCTGAGGGACAGCTCACTGCAGGCTGGATGACCCACATATTCTGCGTTGCCATCTTTATTCACTTTGGTCTCATGCTTTTTCTCTTTCCATTTACCAGGGGCCTATCTGCTCATTTACAGGCTGCTATCTCACAGCCCATCCATCATTCTGTTATGTGCCATGCAGTGGCTTGGTGTTAATGTATTTTCTCAGGGCTTTCCAACTGTGTTCCCTTACGGGGGGGGGGCGTCTGTCTTACAGACTAACTCCCAGGTTCATTGCAAAGTCATTACAGTAATATGGCACTTTGGTATGTCGTCTTTTTTGTCTTTAAGAGTTCAGGTATGGAGCTAATTTTGCCCAAGTATGGAAATGTAGGACACCAGTCAAAAATAATAGTAATTTAAATATTAATCTTGATCACCATTTTGGCTTCCAACAAATAAATGAATGTGATTGACTGCAATATTGATGTTTAAAATGTGTGCTCTGCTCATAGAAAGCTCTGCTGCAACTCAAATCAAGCGCTTCCTCAACCAACAGCACACTGCAACAACCACATGAAAAATGACCACAATCTGCAGTACAGTAAATGCATGAAGGTCAAGAAGAATAATGTTGCTATTGTTACATCACTGAATCCCTGGTTTTGTCAAAATAATCATTATTATTGTTGTGGCCATATTCATGCAACCCTACTACTGTCAATACAAAAAATTACCAAGGGCTATTACATGAAATGCAATCAAATTTCATTTTGCATCAAACACTACAGCACTGTCTCTTGGAAACTGTGTTTAAATATATGTTTTTAACGAAATTTAATGCTGCATGAATGTTTTCTATCAACATGATGACAAACATTGTTAAAAAATGTAAATGTTGCAAAATGTTGTGTACTAGCAAAATGATCACTGACAACAAAACAACTAAAGCGCTATTAAATATTTTTGTGGTTACATTTGGACACCGACACTGATTGGTGAAGCAGGTTAGGGTACTTGATTAGGGTTAGGTCTTGGTTAAATATGTCAGGGCTGCACCCGACTCAGAATTTTGTGAGTTGAATCAGATTCAGCCGTTTAATATGAATATTTGGCAATTCTGGATTTATTTTCCATATTAAGTTTTAAAGTTTGAATGGGCCCAGCAGGAAATTCAGGGTGACAGCGGCATTCAAGTAATATAGTAAACAAATTAACAGCGCTTACGACAGATCAGAATGTGCAACATTTTTTTAGGCCTGTACCCAAATATTCGGATATTCGAATATTCGTTTCTATGGGTAGGTATTCGTTATGAAAATTTGGTATTTGATACTCTTTTTTTTTTTTTTTTTTTTTTTTTTTTTACATTTGTTTTGGTGTTAAATGTAGTCTTTTTGTTGTTGGTAAATGAAGGTTATCAATAAAAATCAAAACTTTTAAATTGCATTGTTAAAAATGTGAAAATATAGTATACCAACGGAGCTTGTGCGCACGGCACGCTTGAGGGCATCCGTCTGAGGCTGTGGATCAATGCCAAGTTTTACCACTTCATCACTATTTCCTCTAACTTGGAGCTGTTTTTTCATTATCTTTTGTTTTGTACAATAAATTATTGTTTAAAGTTTCAACAAGTTTCTTTTGGAGTGCGTGACACAAGTGTGTTTTGAAAACGGCTGCGGACTGTCACCTGCTCAGTGCATCAGTACCTTCGGATGCCATGACAGTAATAGCCAATAATGTCAAAATATCATTTACAGACCGATTTAACAGACGATCACTGCTGCCCGACCCGCAGATCCATTTGCGGGACCCGCGGGTTACGGGTCGACCCGCGCATCACTACTCAGCTCAATCTATAAGTCTGTACACAACATAGACATTATATTCTATTCAGGCCGGCAGAACCAGCAGCGCATCGGCTCTACAGTGCACGGCACTGCTGATTAACCATTTTATTGCAGCACAGAGTATCTGCCAGCAACCAGTTACTTGCAGAGGCTTCCTACAACTTGTTTCAACGGTTCCGATTTAATCAGAAGACAATTAAACAGGGTGACTAGCCAACGTGAAAATCAAAAGAAAGCATAGAATAATGTACTGAAGGAGACTGTTGTGCCATCACATTTTTTTGTGGTTTGAGAGCAAAGATCCGGTCGCCGCTGTGCAAAACTCCGCAATACAATTAGGAAAAAAACCCGGAGTCCCCCCCCCCCCCCAAGAGTCAAGAGCGCTCATTCTGCAGCAGTATCTGAGGACCAAAATGTCAAATGTCCCCAGAAGTACACTGCACAGCACACTGACTAGCACCCCCCCCCCCCCCCCCCACCCCCAAAAAAAAAAAAAAAAACAACTGTTGATTTGAAGCAATCTCAGTCGACTGGGGGGTCTCCGACTGACGGATCAAATCTCCGACTTTCAAGGGGCAACCCAAATATAAATATTAAAAACTCTTAAAGCAAAAGACATGAAGTATTTACTTTTTTTTCATTTACATTTATTTGTAACCATGATCTTCCCCAAACCTTAACCAACAGTTAGTCACCCAAACCTAGCCTCACATGAAACTGCTCACCATCCACCCTAACCAAGTGTTGCACTTCCTTACCCAGACAAAACAATCCAGGTAGGAATTGTGTATCCTCTGAAAACCTAATTGTCAGCATATAAAAGTAATTTCTCAAGGACAGAGTTGAAAAATCACAGTTTCACTGTAGCTGTACTGCTTGTCCTTTTTATTTGCTTTTCTGTATTTGGACAAAACTAACTCCATATTCAGGGGCGTTCTTTGAAAACCAGTTCATCCTGAGGACCTGCAGTCAGTACAAAAAGTGCACCCAGTCAATATGATATAATTCATTCTCCTGAATCGTACCTGCTCAATAAGTAATTTCACTCTTTGACACATACCAATTTTAAGAGCCAAGGAAGAATATCTGAATGTCAGAGGTAATAAAAGAGAGGAGGAAGCTTATGTTTGACGTTGACTTAACCTGAACATCTTTGTGTGCACTCTGTAAAATAGAAAATGGCCCACTGAAGAAATATTCCTTTTCAGTCCTTTTGACTTTGGAAGTACAGTGCAAACAATGATAAAACTATACATGCTGTCTCTGGCTGTCTTTCTCTGAGGCCCATTTGACACAGCAACCTGTCTCTCTGTGTCCAGCCAGTCGGAACACTGGTCTGTCTGTACGTGACGGACACAGACATCCGTCACTTCAAAATATGCAAACCGAATTAAAGTGAATAAAAGCAACAACCCCTCAGCATTTGTACTGCGTTTCTCCCACCCTCATGACTTTGCACTTTTTTTGTTCTCGAGCGGAGAGGAACTGGATAATATGCTTAAAGACTTTGACAGAGATGCAATCTTAAATGGCACAGACTCCACAATGCATTAGACTCACCTTAACTGTCCTGAAGAGGCACTTTCAAAAAAAGGCCAGCGTGACAATCCCTAGGAACACTGGCAACCAACAAGAAAAGAGATTGGATCAATATGGAGGTAAATCAGAGTGGCTCTTCCCACCAGAGCAAGACAATGGAAAGCAACTTTAAATCCCCTCACTGAGAGGATTAGAAACTTCTTGGCCCATCACAGCACGACCAACAAGCCCTTAACCTAGACGACACAAAGGTCATTTTTCAGTGTATATTCTGGAACAACTCTACTGTCTCTCCAAGACAACATGAGAAGTTTCTGAAGTGATATGATGTACCAGCACTGAACATCAACAAACAAAAGTTTCCAATTCAAAACTCCTGTATGATTTTTCATGTTTCAGTTGTATGTAATAATGCAAATGAAGGCTCTTGATGATCGCAGTAAATATGGCCTGGTAACACCTAACACTCCACCTTATGAAGAGGGCCATGTAAACCGGGGATGCTGTGCTTCGTTCTGCAGCACGCAGAGGACAAGTGCTCCTTGAATTCAAACACACTTTGATTCTATTAGCCTGTTTGGTCAGAACAGATTAGTGTCAACAACAGTACTTATATTTAACCATAAATGAAGCAGGCCATTGTTTATCTTGTGTGGATAACCTATACAAGTATTTGTTCTGCCAAATGAATATTAACATAAATCAGCAGCTCTGTAAGCCCTCACTTACTATTTTATAAAAAGGGGACATTTGCCTTTGAATACAATCTAAAATCAAACTACATTTATTTAATGAAATCATTAAACACTTAGTATACATGTGCACCTGGTTTCCAACAGATAAAACATAGCACCCCACAATTACGATGCTGAAAATGACTGTGCCATGGTTGGACCTACCTGAGGACCCCTTGGTACAGGGAATTTGGAATTCCTAAATAGTGGAAAAACAATGTGATCTCACAGAAATATGTGAAATGACCAAAACCTCTAAACATCACATGACCTGGTAGGATTAGGTGCCAAAACTACTTAATTGGATTTGGAAAAAAGATCCTGTTTTGGTTAAAATAGCTACATTTATCACATATGCTGGACATGGTTTGGGTCTAAGCATCAAAATTACTAGATTAGGTTCACAAAAAAAAATATGTTTTGGTTAAAATAGCTATGTTTGTTACGTACCAGGTGGCATGGTGTGGGTTTGGTTTAAAAAAAGATTTTGTTTGTAATTAAAATAACTACATTAGTTGTGTATGAGATGTAAGTCTGTCATAAATTGACGTAAGTACATTACCCAAAGTTCTGTAACTGCATAAGGGACGTAAGCACTTTAAGTTAGAAGAAGTCAATGTTGACTTTTAGTTTCACAAAGGAAACAACCAGTGACCTCCCTGGTGAAAGTCCGGTGTTTGCTGACCCATCCACCATCCCTTTCTACGTGGACTTTCTCGCTTTTTATACTACTGATGGGATTGTAACATTAACCACCACACACGGCGTAATGTTGTTGAACCAGGGAATTCATGTGTCCACCATGTCAAAAGATTCTAACTGACTTTCCCTCTGCGCTGTTTCCGTAATTTCAACACGATGCATGCCACCGCCAAGCAATGCAGTGTTCATAGGTTGTGATCACATTTTGTATTTTCGTAAGAACAGGTCGGGACGAAAATCCTCAAACAGAAAATAAATGTACTTGGCTAAGGGTAGGGTAAGGTTTTAGTCATGGTGAAAGGAAACCAAAGATGATTGTTAGTAATGGATGAGATGCTCTGAAAAGCTTCTGTACTTCCATCCTCCACACTCCTTTTTTTAATTTGACCTATAGAAACACAACAATACCTCTGCACTGTTACTGAACATAAACAAGGTTGTTTGCAATGTCGAAAATCTCGTGTAGCACATTTACAGTTCGATGATGCTCTTATTAATGTCGAGTACTCATTACAGTGTGCTGCTTACAAGGTACAATGATGTGTTGACAGCACCTCTATGACCTCACTATCGCAGCAGTGTAAATGGTGCACATGTAGTGCGACATGGATCATGTAGACAGGAGTGAAACTTGACAGTTTAGGCAAATAGTCGCTGCACACCACCAATGGTAGTTAGTAATCTTTAAGTCAGTAGACATTTCTATCTCTATAATTGTTATTTTATGTCTGTGCCTGTGGTGGACAACATAGAAAGTACATATAGAGGGAGTGATAAATGTTCAATGTTCAATCTTCATGTTCTTCCTTTACTTAAACATAATCTGAGCCACCCTGATGATTTCAAATATTAATACGTCGTATAGTTGCCATATAACACATCAATACTTCCATGTCTTGAAGGCTGTGTTTCACAAAAGTGCACTGACTTTTCGTCAGAGTGTAAATAAAACATGGCAGTACAAACTGCAATAATGCCCCGTCTTTGCCACAGACTCATGGTTGCCAAGACAAAAACTGAATGCGTGCCATGTCTTTGATCTGCTCCAGTGAAACAGCCAAAGATGGAGTAAATGAGCCAGCTTGGGTGATGTGTTGTGATGTCACCTCTGTTTGTCTCTTACCCAGCCATGATGTTTAATTTATTGCGATGAAGGTCAGAGGAACTGTCTTGGCTTAAAACAATAATCATTTATTTCACTTTGTGCTCCCTATAACATGAAATTGTATTGCGCATTAGAAAAGTCATTCATATTTTAGAGCAAAGCCAACAGGGGATTTCATTGGACATTTATGGTACATCCCCATCCATTACCAAAGCAATTTCTGCTTATATGGAAATTTGATTCTACAGAGACAACACAGTCAATTACTCTTGCGTGATGACATGTCTTGGCTTTGTGACCTTTCCTTGCCTCCAGCAAAGCATTCAGGAGACACTTGAGTTTACATGTATTTGTAAATATAAACAGACAAAACATGACAACAGTTAAATTAGACCGCGGAGCATGTTTTGTTGTTTTCTGTCTCTTATTCTCTTCGGGGATGGACAGCTTCTATTAAAGTGGCTCGCCAGAGCGAAAGATATTAAGTTCCCCGTCTCACACCACTTTCATGCACTCTGGCTGTGTTCTGCTGGGCAGTCGTGCAGAACTTGCTCACTGAGGCCATTTGAACAGCATCTCCTGGGGAAGCATCTAGGATCCGTGTAATGCATGCCAGTCACACGTGTAGCCTCTCAGATGGTCTCCTCCTTAGGCTTCATGTGTTGTGTTTGATACCAGCTAAAACACTCAGCTTATTTGTTTTACCCAGGTGGCATCAATTAATGTTTGAACTGCTCTTGCATCTAAGAGCTCCGAAATATCTTGATCCCCAGCATGCCTGTTTTTTTACAAGATATGTACAGATACTGTTGTGCAGTCTAGTTTTAGCTCTCAACAGCCGTACTCAGTAGGACTTCCTCATATGCTTTTACACCAGTGAAATTGACATCTTACAACAAAGAGAGCATAAATTACAGATGAGTTGTGTAATTTAAATGTATTTTAAATTAACAGACATACGTTAACACATGATATGTAAATCTATACTGTGCATTTTATTTAATAATTATACCAATTCAGTATAATTGTTTGTCATAACGACATAATCATATCATGCCATAACTCTAGAGAATGGTCTTGTTCAAATATAATGAAAAATTAATTATTGACATTTCTGAGTTTGGGATCATGTCATAGATCATATCACGGTCGTAACAGTGGAATACATGGAATTGCTTTAAAGATTCATTTGCTTAATTTAATATTATTTTGAATACTTTTACCATTGTATTAGCACACTAAAGAGCTAAAATGGTTAATCAATTAGTCAATCAACAGAATATTAGTTAGCAACAACTGTCAAATAGTCCTTTAAGTCATTTTATTAAAGGGACAGCTCACCCCAAAATCAAAAATACACCTTGTTCCTCTTACCTGTAGTGCTATTTATTAATATAGATTGTTTCAGTGTGAGTTGCAGAGTGTTGGAGATATCTGCTGTAGACATGTCTGCCATCTCTCCAATATAATGGAACTAGATGGCAGTGTGGTGCTTAAAGTGCCAAAAAAATACATTTAGAAAACTCAACAGCAATGTCCCTGTCCAGAAATCATGACCCTGTTACTCAAGATAATCCACAGACCTTGTTGTGAGCAGTTTCATGTAGGAACTGTTTTCTTTTTACCAAATTACACTTGCCAACTGTATCACCACGTAGAAGGAAGTGTGCATCTTCATATGGATCTACTTTTTGTACTTGGTACCGATTCATGTCGGTACTACCCAGTACCGATTCACTTAAAATGAAACGTTGCCAAATTTCGGTACCTGAGGTGGAGGCGGAGCGAGAGCGCATGACTCGCACCTCAGACTCAGCAACAATGGTGACAAAAACAATGTGCAGACAAAAGTTAACGTGCAGCACTGTTCCTAAATGTCTCCACTTGTCGGTAGTCCAATGTTTTCACAGTGAAAAATTACAATAAAATGATGTATAACAGAGCTTTCATACAGCTTTGCACACACATTACTCTTGGATGGATTACTCGTGAACGCAGGCTTGCACAGAAATGCCACGCATATCACATGAAAGCGCAGGACCACACACATCATTGTGCTGTCATCCCATCACGCTCTAAATGCAGATCAGAGTACCCGCGGGGTCTTAAAAACTTGAAAAAGTCTTAAATTTGATAACCCTAAATTAAGGCCTTGAAAAGGTCTTAAATTTTGTATACAAGTCTTAAATTTCATTCTCAAAGGTCTTAATTTTTCCTTTCTTATCTGCATGATACAGCTCAACAACATAACTGTATACTAAGTAAACTAACAAAAAAAAATCTTGGAACATTGCGTTGTAAAATGATTTTTTTCTGCGACTTTATCGATCTCCGACATGAGGTGGCGTTCCAATGCACTGTTTCAACTAGGAGGTTGGAAAATCCTGATTTCCGAGTTTTCTAGAACGCAGCATTACGTTGGAGCGTGCACAGTCAGCCGCTGACCCACCGAGGTCGTCGCTCGCGCAGCAGCTTTGGGATGGGCAAGTGCAGATTTAATCCATCGTGGCTAAGTGACTCAAAATATGACTGGGTTCAGGCTGTACCAGGGAATGAGTGGGAGGCTCAGTGCAGCCTGTGCCGTAAAAAATTCAAGCTCAGCACAATGGGACATATGTCCTTGGAGTCGCACATGAAGAGTGCTAAACATTTAGCATGCTCAGCAGCTACACGGAGGCAGGCACCCATATCCCAGTTCTGCGCGGCAAACCCGACGCTAACCTCAACAGTCACCTCGGCTGCCAGCAGCACCGAGCCCACACAGCCAGGTAACATATGAGCTCTTTGTGGCTCGACGCCAACGCTTAAGGCAGAGGTGACGTGGACGCTAAAGACGATATCGGACCACCACGCGAGCTCTTCAAAGTCATGTTCCCCGACTCAGAGATCGCGGCTACTTTCACGTGTGGGAGCAACAAGACTGCCTATATTACTAAATTTGGTCTGGCCCCTTTCATCACCAAACAACTGACCGAGCAGGTCAATAAGGCGTCTGGATTTGTGGTCATGCTTGACGAAAGTCTAAACAAAAGTACAAAAACTAAACAGCTGGACATTCATCTGCGCTACTGGGTTGGTGACCGCGTCCACTCAAGATATTTTGGCTCTGAGTTCATGGGCCATGCTATGGCGGTGGACCTGCTAAAACATTTCAAAGTAAGTCCATTTGTAATACTTTTGCACAGAGACGTGCGCACGCACACACACACTATTGTTTATTAAAATAAGTGATTGTTATTTGTCCCTGTGTTATGCTGTTATTCTTAGTTATTCTGACAGATTTTTTTTGCATTATTTCATAAATGTATGCCAGAATAGGTGCGAGGTTGGTCTTAAATTTCATTGGTTGTGGTCTTAAAAAGGTCTTAAAAAGTCTTAAATTTGAGTGGAAAAATCCTGGGGGGACCCTGCAGATCAACTGTCTACAAAATAAAAACTTGACGAATTTCTTTACAATCCATACAGATCTTGTTGTCAGTCACTTCATATAGTGAGGAATATCGTATCTTACCACGTCTTAGGCTTGCGTGTGTTTCTCCCTGTCTATCCACATTTGTAGTCCGGCTTTCAAGATGCAAATATCTCCATATTGTCCAGTTGACACTCCATCAAACTTTGTATGACAAGACCAGCCACTTCACCTTTGCGCATCCAGACAACTGCAGCCTAATGCATGCTGACAGGGCCGTAGTCACCATATACATTGAGGGGGACACGTGCCCCCCCACCAATGCCCAAAATGTCTCCCCAATATATAACTGAAACTGAAAAACAAATATTATCTTGGAGGACATCATTGCACTTGGTTGACTATTTTTCTATTATCTTAGATGTAAATATTGCATGTTTCTTTCAGATAAAACACATTTTTGACTTGTAAATGAGTCAATGGAATTTCTTGCAATAATGAAAAAATACTGCCAATCATGTCCGCCTGGCACAAACCACATGTTTTGGACAACTGTGAGGTGACAGAATGTCCCAGTATCATGGTTCTTATATTGCCAGATTCCAGAGAGTCTCCCCTCTTCATATATGGTAGAGTATGTCTTTTTTCAACTTGCTATGCTGAGATACATGTAAAAATGTAAGAATTTAGGCACACAGATTTGTTTTTTTTCATTGATATAAAAATTAATATAAAATACAGGCACATAGAAGAACAGAGATAGCATGATATAGCATGTGTATGTAGCCTTTACAATGACTGTGATATGAGCTTAAAAGTAAAGGCAGTAAAAATACCCCAAAAAGGCCTAGGGCCCATAGTTAAAAAGTACCGAAATAAGGTACCGTTTGGTACCGGTACCGAATTCCAGATACCGGTACTGGTACCGTATCGGTTCAATTATGAACGGTACCCAACCCTACCGAGTGCTCTAGTTATCTTAAGTAACCGAGGCCAAGTGCCATCTAGTTCCATCAAATTTGAGAGTAGGCAAATATCTTTATGGCCGATATCTCCAACACTTGGCAACAGGGATGCAAATCATTCATTTCATCACGATACAATATTAAATCTATTTGTTGGACACGATACAATATTTGTCTACATCACAAAGTCTGCCACAATGCAGTTTTGATTTGATTTAATTCAGGGGCCTGCAGTCGATATGAGATGATCATATTGCGATTTAACTCAAGCTGTGACCCCTTTTTCCCCCCGCTTTTGGCCATAAAACGTAATAACACATAAAATTTGTTGTTAATTGTAAATGGTTAAGGGCGATAAAGTTTACTTTAAATTGATTCCACTAACACACATTAAACAGCAAATTGGCTAAGCTAGCACTCAGGGCTTTCTGAAGGAAATCTTTTCATTTAAACCCAAACCATGTCTCCATCTCTTTCCTAAAACTGCAGGGCTGTCTGGCTTAAAGCCCTGAATGCACACTTCTCCCAACAGCCATAAAACATGGATTAACAGCAAGACTGATTACAAAAGTATATAATTGGGCTCAATAACAAATGGAAAGGTTCACAGACAAAAACAAAATGCTATTCAGCCATTATTAGCTTACGTACTTTAACATTGCATTAATTAGCCTAGCAGTTAGCAGACCTCTCCTCTATGCAAAGCCAAACAAATAATTTATTATTCATGGTTTTTCTTACTCACCATTGGTTGAAGTCACTGCGTCTCCCAACAGAACAGCACGGTTGAATTTCAGCCTGTATACAGTTTTTTTCAGCCCAACATTGTTGAAACAGAGCAGCTAATTTTGCTGTGGTAAGAAGTTAGCAGAGTGAGATGCATAACCTTTTATTTCATAACACCATTGTTGACATATGACATGTGTTTTGTCCGTTGACCCGTATATTCTCCAAAATCCAAAATATAGGCTACCCACAGTGCTGATTTATTTCAGAGTAAATAACGTTGTGCTTATTGTCTTTCTCTTGACTGCATGACATTATCTGCCTGGCACTGCTTGACGGTGACAAACTTTTAAAATAAAGGCATATCTTTAAGATGATAAGGATCAAAGTTTTCACTTTGCATAAATGATACTGGATCACTGATCATTAAATCAATATATTGATGAAGACTGGTGGATTGTTACACCTCTACTTGGCAACTCACACCAAAATAATCACATAAGAGGAAAGATATGTGTTTAGGGTGAACTGCTCCTTTAAGCAAAAATACAAGGAAGTCAGGCTTCTCATATGTGAATTTTTACTGGTGTTCTTGATCTCTTGTTGACTGTAAACTGAATATCTTCCAATTGTTGGTCAAACAGAACAAGTTGCTTTAGTATGCCAGCTTGGATTTAGGGAAATTGTAATAGTTATCTTGCACTACCTCCCTACATTTTAAAGATGAAAAGCTTTATTGAAAAAATGTTGGATTAATCCCTCATGAAAGTAATCTCTTGTAGTACTACTACAGTATGGTGTATCTTGATATCCCACAAATCCTTAATCTCTATGATTAACTGCATTTCCACCTTCACCTTTTCCTGGCACGCCTCCCTGCAATTTATAGAGAGAAACAAGATAGCAAGTCTCCGGCCTGTTAACTGCTCAAGGCTTTCTTTAGAAACTACAGCAGATTAGAAACAATAAGCAGTGTGGCGGAGTCACTGATTGCAGGCCAGGACAGGAAGAGGACAGCACAGATTGCTACCTGCATGTACAGATGGTGTCGTGTCAGTGACTCGACTTGTTTCTTGCTCAGTGTGATACATGTTCTCGACAGGCACCGGTGGCAGACACACCGAACGTAAGGAGCAGGCGGAGCTAAATCAGATTAGGCCTGGCCGGAGAGCCAAATGGCACCTCCGGAGCTGCGGAAGTACCTGATGTGGCAGTAATTCAATGAATTTCCTCAGGGGACTACTTCTCCTTCTGCCTATAGACAGGTTTCCAGTTAACAAACAATTAAGGATACACACACAGTGGGGGAGTAGAGAACTCATTTCCACAATGCCATGATAGCTTAAGTTTGGACATTTTCAACATTTACAAATGAAACAAGTCAATGGAAGCCTGTAAAATCACTGTGTAGAGGTGAATTTTTATGCAACAACCATCCTTGAATTTCCTATTTTTTTATTTTTATTAATTTTTACCATTTCTGCTAGATATTTGCCAGCTCTGGCTAATTAATGTGACACATTCTAGGGAGAAACTGCAGCTAGAAGCAGTGGTAACTCTAACATAGACTACACAAAGTCAGCTCTACAGGTAGTGAGAAATGAACATCAAGAGACAGCACAGGTAAGCAGCAAAGAAGCCCCCTCACACAAGTAATGTCAGCATAAACAAAAATAAAAAAAAGTAACATCGGCATTAAATGCCTGCTGTCTGAATAAATACCAGACTCTGCATATACTGTATGCCAGATGTAATATTATTTTCTGTTTCATGTTACTACAAAAACTCATATTAGAGATGACCGCTGTGTTCTTAAAAGTATTAAAAGTATTACAACAATGCATTTTCCACTGAATGCCATCAGTATGCACTTACTATTAGCTGTTACCACTTAAACACTGAAACTATGTTAATGTGATCACTAAGGCATTGATCACAGAGAGAGATCACAATTGTTTACACTCCTCTTTAAACAGCCTTGAACACACTGTAACAGTGTGAGCTCTCAGTGCTAAACTATCCATCGCCTTCATAAAGTCCAGGCCTCTGACTAGATTACTGGAGCTGATAGATAATTCTACAGTCTGAGCTAATTTGGACATTACTTTGTGTAAGTATGGTTTAACCTCCTGAGACCCTGTGTCCTCATATGAGGACATCACATTTTGGCTTAACTTGACCTAATACTTCATTCTACTTAACTTAGACCTGTTGTTCTCACTTGTGGGCACTTTTTTGTGCCATCTAGTGGTAGTAGAGTACAATACACTAATCCATGTAAAAACAAGATGGCAGCCATCTCTGCCAGGTCAGTCTGCAGCCAACCCTGACACAAAAGTGGACAAGGTCCAAAACCTGATCACATTTTATGGTTTTATGTTTTGTTTTTGTTTTTTGTTTTTTTATGATTAATAATGTTTGTAGTTTGATATGGCAACAAATTTTGACCAATGTTATCAGCAATTACAAGCTAAGACTCTGTAATTAGGAAGTACTCGTTTGATATTTGGACTATATTGTCGTCTCATTTATGGACATTGGGACTAAATTATCAACCCAAATAGGTAGGAGAAATTAAAAATGCATACCAAACAAAGGTTTGGATCTCAGGAGGTTAAAACACACAAGCAAATGATAAATGAACTTCATTTACATAACACCTCTAGTTACACCTTTCCAGCAAAATTAGCGTGAGAATGCAGGTTTTTTAAGCATGGGAAAACCCACTTAGTATAGGCAATAGACTGCTTTCCCATTTCCAGTAGACCAGAGTAGATAACTATGCCCTCCTGTTTTTTTGTTTTTTTGTTCAACCTCACAGACAGGCCAGAAAACATGAATTTTGAAGCTGTTACGTATTTTAAAAAAGACAATTGCAAACAAGTGGCTAAATGAGACTACAGAGCGTCATCATGCTGACCTGCACCAGACACGGCTTGATTTTCTGCCAAAATCCAAAATCAAATGGAAAAATCCCACTGGCATTTTGTTGAGGGCACCAGGGCAAAGCTAACTTTGACGTTGGCCTACAAATAAAAGTCGTCCCTGCAGCACTCAATGCAGAACCAACAGAAGTCAGCATTTTAGTCTGACCTTATAAAATCAAAAAAAGGATCCTCTCCCACCCCCAGTGTCAGACCAAATGGGAGGCAAACAGAGATGAGCAGTTCTGCATGATAATGACAATGAAGCTATCCGGGCTGACAGTGCAAGAACAAGTCAGCAGTGCTACCATATGAAAAGGCCAGTGTGTGTCGCTTGCCCTGTGCTCCCACGCATGTTGAGACCATTACTGTTGCTGTCCATCTTATGGGGACGGTATGGTCAAGTCCACTCAACGGCCGGGCGACTTCTTCATCAACCGAAAGCGGAATGGCAATTAAACTGCGTAGATCAAAACGATGGATTCAGTGACATTGTCAAAAAGATGCCGGCAAACAAGACAGCCACAGCCAAGAGCAACAGACATGTCCAATCTGTAAGTGGATGTAATGCTTTAAATGTCAGGTCCTGATCTGGGGTGACAGTAAACTCTTGAGAAGGCATGTCAGGTTATGCAAAACCAAGTGGCGATGATTCACCAGCAGCTGATAGTGACATACTCTCTACAGCAGGCCAAATGTGAGAAATAACGTCCCTTTAAATCACTTTACTTATCAGAAACTGTTTGAACTTTAACATTCTGTAAACCATGACTGAGATGTCTAATATATTGTCTGTTACCTCACTGTAGTGGCTATTGAGAGTGCTTTGTGTTTCATTTCTCAATCAATATGACCTTGAATTTGATCAATACACAGCCTCATGACAATCCCATCCTCCTCAGGTGCCGTTGCTAACCATATGAAGCTATCAGAGTTATAATCACAGATCAGTTCATTTTCCAAGCCATGACTCAAACAGTGACTCATCCTTTGGAGATTCAGTATTTTTCGCACATTGCAGAAACAGGTGTAATCATTAAACAAAAGAAAATATATTTCTTCTGTTCTCACTCAGGAGAAGAACATTGCCATCAAAATGATTCTGGTGCTGCAGAATAAATTACTCATGCTCTTGGCTTTGACTTGATTATGAGTGATTTCTTCCAAAAGAGGTGCAAATTGGGAAACAACATTACCGGAAACTCTGTTCAGCTAATGCACTAACTCTTAACTATGATAAATTGGATAAAAATGTGTCTGTGTGTGACAATCTAATTTAAGGCATCTATATTTACACCAAAAAGAAACACACACACACAAAAATGTTCCTCATCTTCAGACCTTTTTAATAAACACAGTGGGTCAAAATGGTTGAATCAACCTCCAGAGCACGGACCCTGTTAGTGATGGTTACGGTCACAGATGCGAAAAAAAATGTTGGTCAATTCAGGCTGGACATTAAACAACCACTCTTAATTATTCCTGTCTGCTCTTTGGGGCACTGCTGACAAATGAGTTCTGTTATGGATCTCGGACCAAGCAAATGCTAAGAGCAAGTCAAGTTTAGGTTAAACTGTCGTTAGCGTGGATGAGTCATTTGTCAAGTTGTCATGGTCCTATAAAAAGGCAACGCTGCCGTTCATCCTCATGCATGTGCTGGACTGACTGCGGCTTGCTCCAGCCTTCAAAGCAAATTAAGGCTGGGGAAGTCAATGTCAATCAGCCAGGTAGTTCTTGGAGGGAGAGTAAAGCTCACACAGGCCTAATAATAAGCAAAAAGAGCTTGAAATACCAGGTGCATATGTATAATAGTGCGCAGAAAATTTGAGATGCATTGGTGCATGTAACTTACAGTACAGCTGCCAACTCCTGCAATGACGGCAAGACACTTTCTATGTGCTCTAATGCCACACGTCTACTTTATAGAGATTCATCATCAGTGTTATTGTTGACAGCTATTTTAGATTTAGTCTTAGTCTTGACGAAAATACATATAAGTTTTAGTCACATTTTAGTAATTTTTATTCTTAACACTTTCCTCGTCAGAGTATTATTTTCAAGTCACCAGCCACCGCCACCATTTTTGATCATATTCACTTATCTTTCAAGACTCTTTCTCTGCTCTGCTCTCTGAATATGTAAACCGTATATATGTATGTATATATATATATATATATATATATATATATATATATATATATATATATGTGTGTGTGTGTGTGTGTGTGTGTGTATATATATATATATATATATATATATATATATATATATATATATATATATACAGTACAGGCCGAAAGTTTGGACACACCTTCTCATTCAATGCGTTTTCTTTATTTTCATGACTATTTACATTGTAGATTCTCACTGAAGGCATCAAAACTATGAATGAACACATGTGGAGTTATGTACTTAACAAAAAAAGGTGAAATAACTGAAAACATGTTTTATATTCTAGTTTCTTCAAAATAGCCACCCTTTGCTCTGATTACTGCTTTGCACACTCTTGGCATTCTCTCCATAAGCTTCAAGAGGTAGTCACCTGAAATGGTTTTCCAACAGTCTTGAAGGAGTTCCCAGAGGTGTTTAGCACTTGTTGGCCCCTTTGCCTTCACTCTGCGGTCCAGCTCACCCCAAACCATCTCGATTGGGTTCAGGTCCGGTGACTGTGGAGGCCAGGTCATCTGCCGCAGCACTCCATCACTCTCCTTCTTGGTCAAATAGCCCTTACACAGCCTGGAGGTGTGTTTGGGGTCATTGTCCTGTTGAAAAATAAATGATCGTCCAACTAAACGCAAACCGGATGGGATGGCATGTCGCTGCAGGATGCTGTGGTAGCCATGCTGGTTCAGTGTGCCTTCAATTTTGAATAAATCCCCAACAGTGTCACCAGCAAAACACCCCCACACCATCACACCTCCTCCTCCATGCTTCACAGTGGGAACCAGGCATGTGGAATCCCTCCGTTCACCTTTTCTGCGTCTCACAAAGACACGGCGGTTGGAACCAAAGATCTCAAATTTGGACTCATCAGACCAAAGCACAGATTTCCACTGGTCTAATGTCCATTCCTTGTGTTTCTTGGCCCAAACAAATCTCTTCTGCTTGTTGCCTCTCCTTAGCAGTGGTTTCCTAGCAGCTATTTGACCATGAAGGCCTGATTGGCGCAGTCTCCTCTTAACAGTTGTTCTAGAGATGGGTCTGCTGCTAGAACTCTGTGTGGCATTCATCTGGTCTCTGATCTGAGCTGCTGTTAACTTGCGATTTCTGAGGCTGGTGACTCGGATGAACTTATCCTCAGAAGCAGAGGTGACTCTTGGTCTTCCTTTCCTGGGTCGGTCCTCATGTGTGCCAGTTTCGTTGTAGCGCTTGATGGTTTTTGCGACTCCACTTGGGGACACATTTAAAGTTTTTGCAATTTTCCGGACTGACTGACCTTCATTTCTTAAAGTAATGATGGCCACTCGTTTTTCTTTAGTTAGCTGATTGGTTCTTGCCATAATATGAATTTTAACAGTTGTCCAATAGGGCTGTCGGCTGTGTATTAACCTGACTTCTGCACAACACAACTGATGGTCCCAACCCCATTGATAAAGCAAGAAATTCCACTAATTAACCCTGATAAGGCACACCTGTGAAGTGGAAACCATTTCAGGTGACTACCTCTTGAAGCTCATGGAGAGAATGCCAAGAGTGTGCAAAGCAGTAATCAGAGCAAAGGGTGGCTATTTTGAAGAAACTAGAATATAAAACATGTTTTCAGTTATTTCACCTTTTTTTGTTAAGTACATAACTCCACATGTGTTCATTCATAGTTTTGATGCCTTCAGTGAGAATCTACAATGTAAATAGTCATGAAAATAAAGAAAATGCATTGAATGAGAAGGTGTGTCCAAACTTTTGGCCTGTACTGTATATGTTATATATGTATATATATGTTTTAAAAAAGTGTATATATATATATATATATATATATATATATATATATACACACTCTTTTTTTTAAACACAAAAAACATTTTAGTCTATCTTCCATTTCTTTTTTATCAACACTTGAATTTGTTGCATAGATGTTCAACATTTCAGACAAAAAGCTGAGAAAAATGCATTTTTGTCATTTGACTGTCATTTTCAAATATAAAATCGATTTTACATTTATATTTTTTTGTTTGCTCTCATTTCCTTACGTCATTTTGAATTGTATGAAAATAATAAACTCTTTGAGGTATAACTTCTTCTTCCAAATCAGATTCAGAATGTTGATTATAACAGGAATTATCAGAGTTTGAGTCCATCAGTATCTCCGCTGCTAGTGCAACCGTAAACGTTTCCGTTGCGCTAGCATTTTGATGCAGTTTAGAAGTTGCTGCAACATCTTCCTCCTGTTTCCAGCGGCTCTTCTTTTTCATTTGTTTTTGGACGCAGCAGTGCTGGACTATTTCACAAGATGTGTAACAGTGCCCCCTATCTTTTAACAGTGAAAACATGGATTGCCAGAAAACCTGTCAGTGGCAGGGAAAGAGTGAATAGTTTTGGTTCGTGAAAACTCAAAACATTTTAGTCTATGAAAATTCATGACATTTTAGTCAATTTTTAGTCATTATGTTTTCTATATGCTTTTTTTTTATCTTTAAACTAATCCAGATTGCACATGATGAGCACACACTTACTGATCATTTGAAAAGCTAATTTTCTCTCGATTTATGGTCTCAAAAACTTTGACACCACAAATAACTATATGAGACAACTATAATTTGTACCCAGGTTCATTGTAAACTGAATTCTTTCTTAATCTGCATCATGTTAGTCTGGACGTTTAAACTCATGTTCTCTCCATGAGAAACTAAACTTTCATCTCTGTCGGAGAAAACTGATCTTAGTTCAGACTGTTTACTTACAGCACAGTCACACTCACAGATAACTAAGCCTCCTACCTGCCTGTCAAACACCATCAACCTATAAACCTTCTCAAGTCCAGACTGAGTGGAGTCCCACGGGGATCAGCCGCAGGTGGCTGCTTGCTCTGCTGCCATTCAGCAGCGAACAGGTGGAGCTAACTGCCAACAGCCAGCGCTGTAACTAACAAACTCAGCTGAATTACAGCTCACAACTCGCACCAATGGCTGACACTGCTCCAGTGTTTTTGCTGGCTAGCCAAACATCCTGGCGCTGACTTTTTACTGGAGTTTGCCAGCCTGTCGCTCATGCGGCTGTTCTCAGCTTTCAATGTCTGATAGTCCACCACTAACATTTTGTCATGTCTTGTCTTGTCAATGAAAATGAAACATACAGTAGATTTCGCTGTAGTTTTTATTATCAAGATCTATTTTTAGCTCTTCATCATCTCGTTTTTATCATGGAAGAAAGGTTGTTGACGAAAAAATGTTGTCATAGTTTTCATCAACGACATTAACTCTGTTCATCATGCAGTGAAAAACAAATCGATATCTGATAATTATATCTATATCTAAAGAGGACACAGGCTGTGCCCAGACAGATGAAACATAGCAGCACAGCACAAGAACAGCACAATAAAACGCTGTAGTCAAGCCAGCTGTGACTGCAGCACCACAGAGAGGGGGGTCTCCTCATTGTCATCCGAAGTTGGCAGTAGTTCAGATGGATAGCTCAACTCCCAGCCTTCATTTAACTGCGGGAGGCTGACTATTATCAGTGTATTACTGTTTGAAAAACACAAAAACAATTTTCAATACCTTCAGCAGACTTGCATGAGTAAAAAATTATGATTAAAAATTAATACTAAATTGGTTTCATGTAGCACACTTATTTTCATTATTATTGTGTAGTTTTTACATAAATATTTTAATAGAAAATAAATGAAAATGAAAATTTTTTTTTTTCAATAACACAAATGTAATATGTCACTACACAGGACACACCATATGGGATTTTAGTGCCTCTTGTATTTTTTTATTTTAATATTTTTTGCTGAATATTAATATGAAGAAGAAGAAAATAAGTCATCAAAGAAGTCCTTACATGATGAAAATAAAAATCCATATCAGGTTTGCTGAGGAGCTGCTAAAAATTTTCATATGACTTTAGAAAGTTTGTGGCTGTGGGGGAAGTGTGGATTAAAAGAACAGTGGTGCAGTGAAAAAAAAATAGGACCAAAAAGTTGGTACAAGTAGATTTAAAAGGTACTTGCACTAGTTCACAGAGAAAAGTATTTTGAGCCCTACACATAGCAAAGCCATAATACAACACAGCAAGTACTAATAAGCAAAGGAATAGGCAGCTGCGGGTGGGGTAAAACTGTTTGAGTTAAACCTTGTTGTCTTGTCATGGTGGTGTTTTAATATAACAGCTGACAAAGCTCAGTTCACAAATGTCATTAAAGTGTACACCAGCCTTCAAAGTCCAAAATAGCAGGTCAAAGGTGTACAAGGCTGTGAGAGAACGAAAAAGGATAGAAAAAGCACTAGTGCAGCCATTAAATGCTACTCTCGCTTCCCACTTTGTAAGTTGTAAAATGTAACTTGAAGTGGTTCTGGCTGAAAATAAATGGACTTTACAACAATGAGTCTTTCTGGTGATAAAATAAAAGACATGATATAAAAGTATGCATGCAAACCAAAAGCTGTTTCTGGGGTGTAAAAAAGGCACAAACAAGACTTGACGGTAATGTTTTGTAAGTGTAAGGTATTAAGGTATTCTTAACAGTGTTCCGCTTCTTCCCATCCCACTGTGCTGTGATTGGCTGCTACTAACCCTCACTATGACCCCTTGCCCTAACTCTAGCTGTTTCTGACTT